>NC_135717.1:39711815-40341209 GCF_964656455.1 Halichoerus grypus
GGGGTGCAGCTGAGCCCCAGCTGGGGGGGACCATGAGTATATTGGGGCCCACCCTGGCCCCTTCCCAGCCCCTCGGGAGCTCTGTGACCCCAGTTTTACCTTCTGCTCCCTGTGCCCCAGCATCCCCACCCAGAAAGGGGGCCAGCCACAGACATGGGCGTGTGGTCTCTCCCGGGGCCAGGTGGGCCAACGGGACACAAGCCTGGGGCTCTGATGGGGTGAGTCAGTCTTGGAATTCTCCTACCCTCGTTGGCAAAGGCTGTGTCTTGCTCACATTGGGGCTGCTTGGGGCTGGCTGTAGGGTGGAAGGAGACCCGGTGCCCTCTCTCCGGGCTGGGGGTGTCAGAGTCCAAGATACCCGGGCCCCCCCAGCTCCCTTCTTACAGAGCTCAAAAGGAAAAAGGAAAAAGCTAGGCTCATCGAGGTACTCAGGGCCTCCCTGGAGAGCACGCGAGTGGCAAAGACATCCCAGAAGTCCCGTTTCCTCACGGCTCACCCAGCCCAGGTCCCATCTCCTCTCCACAAGCGGGGGGTGGGTCCTTACCGTGTTCCCCGACCAAATGCTGGATCTTCTCATAGGGGTCGGCGCCCCTCAGGCTCAGGGGGCTGTGCTCTCCGGCACCTGGAGGCCCGCTGACCCGCTTCCCCTTGGGCCCGGGGCCGGTACCACCTTTGCCACCCCCTACGGACGAGGGCAGGATGGTGGGGTAGTTCATGGCACCCAGCCCCGTGGCCACCTTGAGGCTGGCGGCTGCCGTGGCTGTGGTGTGTGCCACCCGGGCCCTCTCTTGTGGCCCCTCCACGTGGCAGTCTGCGTGGTACACACTGTGCACCGACTCGGCGTCAGGGGGCCCACGGCCCGGCGAGGGCGGTGAGGGCAAGGCCCCGGCCCGCACTAGCCTGGTATCCCCGGGGCCGGGCCGGCGTGGGCTGCCATGGCTGAAGTGGTAGTGGTGGTGGTGGTGGTGGTGGTGGTGGTAGACCAGGTGGTGCACGGAGGCCGTGTGCCTCCCCGCCCGCCTTGGCCGGCGCCCGGGGCCCTGGCCATGCGGGGCGCTGCTAGGGTCCACCTTCTTGCACCAGCGGCTCTGCCAGCGAGCGTAGAGGCGCAGCGTGCGTCTCTTGACCTTGCGGCAGATGTGGCCCACGTACTTGAGCAGCTCCTCGTAGCAGCTACCCGGCTCCGAGAAGCTGGCCAGCGTACTGTCATCAGACAGGTACCGTGCACGCTGCTCCCGCATGAGCTGGTTCTCCCGCTGCTTGGTCTCCGAGAACTGCGTGGCGATCACCACCAGGCACAGGTTGATCATGAAGAAGGAGCCCACCTGCAGCAGGCGGGCAGTGGTGAGCCTCCCGTGACCCAGCCGCGACTCACTCGCTGGGCTGCTAACCCAGGGAGCTAGGGAAGAGGGTCACGGGGTGTCAGGGGCGGGAGGAGCGGGCAGTGGGGGCGGGGGCTGCTTCTAACATGGCAGTGACCGAATCCTCGAGGGAACACTGAGCCCTACTACATGCTGCCTGTTCTCAGGGCCAGGGCGGACACCCTAGAATGGTGGGGTCCCTGCTGATGCGAAGCCAAATGTCAGCACCTGCCATGGGCAGCTTTGGAGTAAGTGCCGCTTGCCTATCTAGACAGCCCACGTGTGGACAATGGGGGACACGCAGGCCGGGGGTGGCGGGGAGACCCTCCTTCCCATCATCTGTACGGCTCGCCCCCTCCCCCCAGAGCAGACCTTTCCAAGCCCCTTGACTTCCCCTCCTTCATGCAGGGTCACCCTCCAACACTCTCTGCTCGTGGTCAGAAACAAGGAGGCAGGACGCCTGTCTCTGTTCACAGCGGGGTCCTCGCAGACCCTGCCTGTGACACCTCCGTGTCTGGAGGACCACGTACACTGTGGAGGGCCGTGCCTGGCAGGGAAACCCACACTAGAGAGACCCATGCCTTTGGGGTGACCTGTTCTGTGCAGTGCTGTGTCTGCAGGCCCATAAACAGGGGGAAGGCTGGGACCCCAAGACACGGTCCTGCGTCTTCTGCAGCCTCCAAACAGGACCCAGCCGTGGGAGGGCCTGGGGTGCTGCCTGAGGCCTCCTGGAGGTGGGCTTCACCCCCCAACTACCTCCCGCTGGGGGCCGGGCAGAAGTCCCTTGCCACCCCGTGGGCAGCCCTGGCTCTCTGCTGCCCTGCCCTGCAGCTCAGCCGGTGCGGCAACACTGAGAGTCAGGGGAGGCTGGGAGGGCATGGCGTCGGGGACACGACAACGCCCACCGACAGGGGACTTCTGGGGTCTGCGGCCGGCTGTCCCGCTGTCAGGGCACCTCCACCCACAGACACTGGTGGCCGTGAACACCCCACCCAGCCCCCGGGACTCGCCCCGTCGCCCGCACTCACAATGATGAGCAAAATGAAGTAGATGAAGTTGTAGAAGGAATGGGCATCCATGACGTAGTACATTATGTCCACCCAGCCCTCCAGCGTGATCACCTGGGGGGGCAGGCGGCTGCACACACGGACGGCCCTGGGAGGGTGGCAGGGTCCTCCTCGCCTGCGTCCCCCCGTGGCCCCGCACACGCAGTGCCCTCCCACCCCTACTGATGGGGAAACTGAGGCCCAGGCCCTCAGCCGAGAGCGGGGACCCACCTGGAAGATGGCGATCCAGGCATAGCCGATGTTGTCAAAGTTGATGGCGCCGTTGTGGGGGTTGGCACCGCCGGAGCGGCACACGTTGTAATACTGGTTCCAGTTGATGCACGCGTTGCGGGCGGTGCCTGCTGCCCCCTCGGCCTGCGGCTGCCCGTAAGCCTCCCAGCCCAGCGTGCACTCCACGCGCAGCTCCCGGCGGCTGGGGATGTGCGAGCACTTCTGCATGCCGTTGTCTCGGCGCGAGGAGCAGATGAAGGGGTTCTCCTCGCCCTCCTCCGTCTGGTAGTACGGCCGCAGGAAGCTGAGGTTGTTGTTTCTGCAGGCAGGCGGGAGGCACACACCCGGAGAGAGATGCACAGACGAGAGAGAGAAGCAGAGATACAGAGAGAGATGCAGACACAGAAAAACAAAGAGAAACAGTGTGAGATAGAGTTGGAAGAGATAGAAACAAGAGATAAGCGGACAGAAACGGTGAAATGGACAAATTAGCAGGAAAAGAGACAAAAGCACACATAAAAACAAACATAAAAACAGGAATAGATCCAAAAAACAAAACCCCACTTAAAAATACTCTTGAGAAGAGCGTGTCCCTAGAGGTGGAGCTGAAAGGGAGGAGCCTGGTAGGGACAGAGCCTGCTGAGGGTGGAGCTGGAGGGGAGGAGCCTGCTGAGGGCAGAGCCTGCTGAGGGCGGAGCTGGAGGGGAGAAGCTTGCTGAGGGCGGAGCATCTGGAGCGGACCTGGAGGGGAGGAGCCTGCTGGGGGCGGAGCCTGCTGGGGTGTGGCTGGAAGAGTAGGAGCCTGCTGGGGGCGGAGCACCTGGGGCTGGAGGAGGGGAGCACCAGGGGGTTGGGCTGGAAGAGCCTACTGGGGGCGGGATATCTGGGGTGGACTTGGAGGGGAGGAGCCTGCTGGGGGTGGGGGTGGGGCTGGAGGGGAGGAGCCTGCTGGTGGCACACAAGCCAGAAGAGCCCTTAAGCCCCCGCACCTGGCAAAGGTGCTGTCCAGGAAGCAGCGGTTCCGAAGCAGGCCGGCCCACAGCTGTACGCCGACAATGCCAAAAATGAAGAAGACGAAGAAGCAGAGCAGAAGGACATTCCCGAGCATGGGCAGAGTGTCCAGCAGCAGCGTGACCAAGATCCGCATGCCTGCAGGGTCAGGGAAAGAAGTCAGCACAGCAGAGCCCTCCCGGACTCCTTCTAGCCCCCGGCCCCTCTAGTGGGCCCTGAGCCCTCCCGCTGTTCACAAATGGGTATTAGCAACTCCGGGGGGGACTTGTACTGAGTCCCCACACATTCGGCAGGCCCTGAGGGAGTCCAACAGCCCCAGCCTCAGGGCCCCCCAGGAGCTCAGGCTTTGGGCTGCCTCCAACACTCAGGAGCCTGGGGTCTTACAAGGAGAATTTCTTCCCATGTCCTGTGCAAATCGCACTGGAGGAGAGCCCTGCACTGGAGGGAGGGACCCCCAGGGCAGGTGGCGGGTTTCTGAGAGGCATTTTGAAGCCCTTGTGCCTGGGCGCTGGATGAATGCAAATTAATCTGGGAGTGGGCCAGCCAAGCCCTATGTGCCCCCCACTTACCTGGGCCTATCCCTTCCCAGACCTCAGCAAGGATGACTCCTTTCCCCAAATGAGCAAGGGCAGGGCCAAAGCAGCACACTGCACCCTGGGCCAGGGGGTGGGGAGGGGGCAGGTACAAGGCCTCAGGGAGCAGCGCTCCGGGGAGGGGGGCTGCACAGCACATGGCAGAACAGGCCCCTGGGGTCACGGGGGGCGAGCCACAGCCAGGAGTGGCACTAAAGTGTCAGAAACGGCTGAGAGGAAGATTCACGAGGGACGCACGGGATCAGGAGGCACGTGCCCTGGGCAGACATCAGCTGGCTCAAAGGGTCACAGATACGATCCAGGGGTCAGAGGGAACCCCAGGCACCCAGGGAGATGCAACCCTTAGTGTGACCTTTTGGGGCTCATTATAAGGAGCATCCGATCCTGTCCAGGGCAGGCTCCCTATTTGGGACGGGGGGTGTCCCCAGAGGAGGCCAGACTGCTGGTGTGCAATGCTGGGTGCAGACAGGCTGAAAAGGACACATCTGCGGGGATGGGTCTCGTTGCCACTTTACTGCGCTCACAGGTGGGCCCAGGTGGGCAGACCGTCTGTGTGGTGGGCACCAGGCACAGCTGGGAGCCGCACACATCACCTCACCTCACACAGCCTCTCTGGGTACCACTAACATCTGGCTGTTACAGTGGGAAAACGGAGGCTCAGAGAGGCTAACTTCCCCGGACTCACAAGGCATCTGAGCGCCGTCTGACCCCTGAGCATAGAGCCAGGTGGGCAGGTGGAAAAAAGGCCCAGGGGTCCCACAGCACAGCACACCTCCATGACCCCAGCCCTTTGGTGGAGCGGACAGGCCCGGGGAAGGACGTACCTGTCCCTAAGGGTGTGCAACTTCTTAGGGGAAGCTGTGGGACCTGCCCTGACTGCCCAGGCCTGGGTGCTGAGGACACCAGGACTCGGGCCCAGTGGCTGGAAAAGCTGTGTACATGGTATTGACCGTGGTACGTGCAGACCCGTGCACACATGTGTATGCACCCCTTACACGGTGTACCACGGACACTGCCCTCCTGCCTGGGAGAAGTAACAGCAGTGAATACTCGTAAGATGGAAAAAATCCCAAACCATCCCCTTGTGTGAGAACAGGCCGCTTTCCAAACAAGCAGCCACTTGACTTTCCGGAAGCTTCTCTAGGCTTCCCGGAAGCACCAGATCCCTCTGGCAGAGTTAGGGCCTGAGGTTCGCCCCGCATGTGCCAGACAATGAAACTACCAGGGCCCGTGCAGCCCCCGGTGTTACCCCAAATGTGCAGATGGGGAGTCTGAGGTTCACTCAGCAGCACGGTGGGGAGCCCAGACCCCACGCAGCCTGCCTATCACATCCCAACCTGGTCCAGGTTTGCCGTGTCCTCTCCAGACAAGAAGTGGCCAATCCTCAGGGACCCATGGTGAGCAGCAGACTTGCCTCCCCTCCCCCAGGGCTGGGGAGTCCAGGAGCAGACAATGTAGGCTTCCTGTGCCCCAGGGGACCCTGGAGAGCTCTCAGTAAGGGCCGGCAGGACACGCAGCCCTGTCCCAGGGGAGGGGTCACTCACTGGGCACACGGTTGATGGCGCGCAGGGGCCGTAGCACGCGCACCGTCCGGATGGCCGAGAGGCTCACGTTGTGTCCATCCAGCGAGTATTCCATCATGCTGGGGGAGCGGCAGAGGGACAGGGAAGCTCAAGGGGTGGGCAGGGCCCCGGGGGCAGGGGTGAGCACCACCTTTCTCCAGGGCACCTTGCCAGCCGAGGCCGGTAGGCCTGGTCCTGGAGCTGTGCACCGAGCCTCCCTGGGGCCCCTCACCACTCACAGACCATCTGTGTCCGTCCTGCCACCCCTACTGCTGTGGGGTAGTGTCCTGTTCCCTGGCAGAGGCCGCACTGGCCCCCCAACCCCCAGCCGCCTCCCAACATCGGCCCCACCAGACCCCTGCAGAGTGCACCCCCATCCCTCTTCCTGGTGGGACCCCAGGGCAGCCAGATCCCGGGGCAGCCAGCGGGGCCCGAGGGGGGCAGGGCTCCCAGCCAGGCTTGGTCAGGCACCGATGCCACTGGGTCTCCTGCACCAGCTGGCTCTGTTGGCCAGGGGTTCATACCCCGCCATGACGATGAAAAAATCCAGCCTGTTCCACGTGTCCCCCAGGTAGCACTTCTGCCCAAAGAGGCCCAGGGCGATCATCTTGATGATCATCTCCACCGCGAAGAAGGCAAAGATGAAGTCGTCGAAGGCCTGGAGGGAGGCGGGGCCTGAGAGCCAGTCCTGCCAGCTGGTCACCCCGAGGCTGGCCATGGCCAGTGGGCTGTGCCCCCCGCCCTCCGGATGCCCCTGGGCCCACCTCCAGGATGCTGCAGCGCTCCGACTGGCACTCGACGTCCTCACAGGGCCGGAACATGCCCAGGGTCACGCAGTTGAGCATGATGACCAGCATGCTGACGTGCTCGAACCACGTGGGGCAAGCGGCCGAGTTAAGGATCAATGCCGGAGGCTGCGACACGGCCACAGGGGAGCAGCACGGGGAGCGGGGCCCTGGGACCCACCCCCAGCACCCCGTCAGCTGGGCCTTGAGAGGCAGAGCCGCGACCCTGGCCACTGTGTGCAGCACCAGCACACCCCCACGTGGGCCCCTGGACAGGGGCCGGAGAACAGGCTCCCCACAACACTGGTGCCCCAGCTCAGGCCGGACACTCGGGGAGCCATCTCACAGGCTCTGTCCAGCCTGGGCCCCAACACGTGCTGTGGATGCACACACACCGTGAGGCTGTGCCCGCGCTAACCCCCACGTGACTCCAGCAGACCAAGGGTGCCCCGACCACAGCTACTGGGACGAGGAACGAGAGCTTTCTATCAGCTCGGCAGCTGGGCGTGGGGGACCTGCAGCCCTCCTGAGCACCTGGACCAACGGGGACCCAGCAGGACACCTCCTCGCCGCCCTGCCCCACCCCCGGCCCCCCGGTCCCGGAGCAGAAGCTGCCCAAGTGACCGGCCCCGTCCAGGAGTCTCCGGCTAGCGAGTGGGCGTCCAGGTGGGGTGGGAGCCTCGGGAGCCGGCTCAGCAGGGCGTGCCGCATCCTCACACACTCCGCACCCGGGCCACCCTGCAGGCTCCCCGGTGTGGGGACCACAGCCCACCTGTGACCTCCCGGACATGCTGGGAGCAGCCACCAGGTGGCGCTGGGGCTCCATGCAGGCTGCATGGTGGCCTGGCCCAGGGCGGCGGTCTCTGGGAAGGGGTGCACCCCGCGCCCCCACCCCAGTTAGTTCGCTAGGGACTGGGGAAGCCCTCTGCTGGGCTGGCTGGGTCAGGCATGAAGAAGAGCCGGGCTGCGTGGGGCAGCTAGGCTCCATGCAGACCCTGTGGATGCAGACGGGTACCCCTGGTGGCCGGGAGGGCTTGGGGGCATTCTGTGCACCCCACACGCCATCCCCACGTCAGGGTCTGCAAGCAGCCCCCGCCCCACAACAGGGGCGGGGGCAGGGCCAACAGCGCACAGTACAGCGTGGCACCAGGCCAGCACCATCATTATGTGACCGCCCAGAGCGCCGTAATTACAGTTAATGGGCTCGGTGGTAACAAGGCCTGGGCCGGGTCTGGCTGCAGGGAACAGAAGCCAGCTTCCCACTAAAGCAGCACCCGGCCCCCAGCCCCACCTGGGGGGGCCTGGCATACGTGCTTGCTCAGGTGCTGGGCCGGGACCAGGCCATCCCCGTGGGGTGGGGGTGGGGGGCCACAGTGCCGTGGCTGACAGCTGCACCTATGTGCACCAGCAAGGCTCCATCAGGGCGTCTTGGGGACCCCCTGCACAGACCCGGTCCCAGGCTGTGTCACGGGGGGCTCAGGCTGCACTGCTTTCCTGGCCTCCTGACCCTTTGTCCCTTAACTGCTGCAGTCACACCTCTGAGGAGGGACGTCTGTGCGTGTCACAGCAGGTGGGATGCTCCCAGTTAAACAGAATGGGTCAGCAGACCTGCCTGCAAGGAGACGAACCCCCCCATACCCCCCACATCCCTACGAGGCCCGGCAGGAGAGCAGGAGGCCCCGGGTGGGCAACAGGAGGGCAGGCGACGGTCGGACGGTGTGAGGGAGTGCATCCCAACCCTGACCCAGGTAGACGCAGGTGCACGCTCCCCCCCCGACCCCCCGCCCTGGGAGGCAGCGCACACCAGCCTGGGCCCCCAGGGTGTGCACCCACCCAGTGAGGGTGTGGGGGCTGTCTGCCCCTTTTGAACCTGTCCCAACATGCCGAGCTCTCCCTGTACCCTGAGTGCTCCCCCCTCCCACTCCTGCAGACATCCTGCCCCAGCAGTAGGGTTTCCAGACCAGTCGAGCCCTGGCCCCCCAGCTTCTCCTGTCCGCCAGTACCATTCACCCACACCTGGGACTCTTGTCTCTCTAGCCCATGGCCTGATTTCTCCCCCGCCTGTGCCCAAGCTCATTCACATCGCCCAGACCAGGGAGAGTGACCTCAACTACCAGGTGCCCTCCACCATTAGGTGATGGATACTCATGCCTTCCCTGTACCTAGCCCGGAAGAAGCCTACCAGCTACTCTCAAGCCCCTAACCAACACTGCTACCCCCGCCCCCAACACACACAGTACTTCAAGATATCTAGCCACACCGTGGTGTGGCCCTGGAGCAGAGGGCCAGGTGGGGATGAAAGGGGCAGGTAAAGGCATCTTCTGGTCTGGGGATTCTTGCAGGGGACCTGCCCCGGACCCCAGAGCTGGTGTCAAAGCTGAGGACCTCTGTCCTCAACAGTGATCCTGGGCTGTGAGGCCAGTGAGTCTGGATTCAGGCCAGGATCCATGAGACTATTCAGATCAGGGGCTAGGAGGGGCTAGGAGGGGCCCTCACTCCGAGGACAAGCCATAAACTAGGCCCCAAGCAACTGGAAAAGACAGCCCTGCTTAAGAGTCCCTGAGCTGGGGTCCTACCTCTACATCTTCCCAAACTGCTGACAAGCAAAGCCCACCCACCAACCGTGGCTTCCTCCTGACTCTGCTGGTCCTATGGGCCCTGGCCTGCCTGCCCCACCGATGAGGCATGCCTGGCAGGCTCAGGACCCCAAGGGGCAGAAGGCTGAGTGCCCAGCAGGTTCATCCAAGAAGTGGGGACACTACTGGGGTGGCTGGGACAACCAAACCGGGCACCTAGAAAGTTCTCCATCCATCCCCAAGGACCTCGCCCCTTTCGGGTTACCATCCTAATGGTACAGCCTCTGCCTCTCTCCCTCCACCACCCCAGACACACACCTGGGAGTGAAAAGACCCTAGGGTCCTGCACCCGAGCCCCAAGATCTTGCCTTGGTCTGTGTAAAGATGTCATATGTATACGCGGTTCTCCCGAGACACCCCAAGAACTACCCTGCACCTCCTGTCCTGGGTAGGGGCTCCACTGGCCCTTCAGATGGCCAGGAGGCTCCCCAGAGACAGGGGCAGCCGGCCCAGGGGTCACAGGGCTGGAGCGGCCCCCTGCACGCGCAAGGCCAGCCCCCTCCCCCGTCACACCTTAGTGGGCAGCTGAGGACAAGCAGGGCCAGCCGGTTCCTCATCCAGAGCCCAGTAACTTAATTACACAGATGGATTTTCTGGGTTTTAATTAAAAATCCTTTAGGTTTTGAACCAACTTCTACAAATTAGAGTCAATTTCCACCATGGGTCCAAGGAAGCCAAGGTGATGTGCAGTCTGGAGGCAGTGGCCATACCGGCACAGGGAGGGGGCTGTGGCGCTGCCCAGGGCCCGAGTCCAACGCTGAGTGACGTGGTCTCTGCCACAGGACCACAGAGCCCCGGGAGGCTCTGTCCGGCCACAAGCCCCCTGACCCACATCCTTTGACTACCCTGGCCCCAGCCCATCCAGCTCCAGGAACCTCCCAGGGCCTGGGCTGGGCCTGCACCACCCAGGCTGGTGGGGGGGATGCTCATAAATGAGAGACGGGGTCCCAGAGCCTCTCTCAGCACTGGGAGCAAAGATCCTGTCTGTTGGGGGACCTCTCAAGTACCATGCGCACCCTGCGGGCCCCACCCTTCCAGCATATTGCCCCCAGCCTGGCCTGATGCCAGTCTTTCCCACCACCTCCCTCCCCTTCAGGTCTTTCCGGGACCAGTGGGGTAGCAGGTGCCGAGCCAGCACTGCACCACCTTCCCACTCGTGCAGTGGCGCCCATGGCCAGGCCTCCCCCAGTGGGGTGGAGGAGGGCCCCAGTCCTGTCTTGTCGCTCTCAGTGCCAGATTCACGGCCTCTCAGACCAGGGCTCCAATGCACCCCACACGCAGACACCCCAAGGCCAGGCCCAGCGGGTGAGGAGGTGGATTCGAGGGGCAGTGCCAGGTGACCGCTGTCCGTGGTGCTGAAGACGGCCTGCCCCAGACACCCACAGAGGGCTGGGTAGGAGGCTCTGGACGGGGCCTGCTGAGCAGCCTGGGGGTGCTGCTCACGTTGACCCAGGCTTTACTGGACACCACCCATCGATCCACCCTTTCTCATTCTGACTCCCAGCTGGTTAAGCAGAGCACACCGCCTGAGGCTTCGAAGATGGCGCTGGCCTGAGAGCACCATCTCTCCCCTGTCCCTGGCTGTGGGCAGTGGATGGGGACAGCCTGGAAGTGGGGGTGACCGCAGCAGGCACGGTCATCTCTGCACGAAGATGCCACTGGTTGGGAAGTGTGAGGCTGCTGGGACCGGGCCCGGAAGCCAGAAGGGGCTCATGACCACTCAGCCCACGTTTTGGGGGCTGCTGGTCCCTCACCAGCAGCTGTGCCAACAGGGGACCCTGACACTCTATGAGGGTCCCCACAGAGGCCTGTATGGCACAGGACAGTGTGACCCGAAGGGTGGTCCTAGACCTCTGAGCCAAATCCTCATCGTTGCACGCAGGTCCCCACGGCCACCCAGTCCTGCTGGCTCAGGGCCCCCAGACCTGTGGAGTGAGCCATTTCTCCCCCTGCCCAGCTCGGAGCCAGGGGACGAGCCTGACCCCTGACAGTACCACTACCCACCCCTCACCCTGAGCCTCAGTTTCCCCAGCTGCACGATGGGAGTGATGGCGGTTATCTTTCAGGTGCTGAGGGAAGCATCCAGCAGGCTCCATGTCCCCTGTCCCCTCCCTCATCCTGGCAAGGCCACTTCAGCTCCCCTGGCTGGCCGCGGACACGGAGGGAGGGGACATCGTGTTTTTGCCAGGGGGGCACAGCTGGGCGAGCTGGACACCCCTCGCTGAGAGACGCAGACCGGTGGGGGACACGGAGGCTGGAAGGCTGCGGCGGGGTGGCCACGAGGCAGGCTTCGTGGGGACTGGGCCCTGACCCCCCAGGCTGGGCTCCCTGAGGGGCCATCGTGAGATCACATGGAGAGAGCTGCAAAGCTCTGTCTCTGGAAGATGAGAAAGCCCCAAGCAGGCCAGCCCCGCCTGCCGCCCCCCAGGGCAATCTGCTCCGCCAGCTAAGCTCCATTAGACCAAATCCACAACAGCTTGGCGTGAGTGTCCCTGCGCCCGGGAAGGCGGCGGGGAATGGGCAGTGGGAAGAAGGGGGCGCAGGGTGGGGTGGCCCAAACACTCGGGCTGGCATCGGTCTCCTCTTCCTCATGTCTCGGCCCAGGTCAGGCCAGCAGCCTCCCCCACCTCCCTGCCGTCCGCTCTGTACCACGGCAGCCCCCCACCAGGATCTCCTGACTCGGACATGGCTGGGAGGCAGCCCTGGGCCATCCTGATCCACGGGCCATCCTGATCCACTGCCCATCGGGAATACTGAGCCCAGACCCCCACACTGGGCCCTCGGGGACCAGCCTCTGACTTCGAAGGGGCTTGCAGTCTGTGGTGTGGATGAGGGGCCCCGATAGGCAGGGGAGGTGTAGGGATGAGCTCAGCCAGTCCACGGGCTCCACATGCACGCGCACCTGCCCCCAGACGCACGGTGGCCCACTGATGCCCGGCACTCTGCACCAAGCGCCCCCCTCTGTCCCCACATGGACAGCTGGTGGGCAAACCCTTCCCTGCCCTGGGGGAGGTGGTACAGGGCCCTTCCCTGCTACTGTGCACACAGGCCTGCTGCCCCCGCCCTGGCCCCCCAGCCTTCATCCTCTTGAGCATCCAACCTTGCTTTTGCAGTTTGATCAAGGAGAAAAGCTTATGTTTATTCATGGGGTAAAAAGCCCATCCCGCAGAAGAAAACAATCCCGGGCCACTCATGAGAAAACGTCTACGGTACCCACACAGCTGAGCGGGCGGCTGGAGACAGAACCGCTCTGGGGCCGGAAGAAACACCCCACACGGACCCAGCCGGCCACATGGGGGCCCAGTGGGCAGCATGGGAGACCCCCAGACCCGGCCCACCTCGCAGAGCACAGTGCAGCCTTCCCCAACCCTGGCCCCTCTGGGCCCCTCTGTCCGCACGAGCGCTGGGACAAGGACAGTGCCGGGGAGCTGGGGAGGCCGCCCAGGGGTGCGTGCGGCCAGGCTAGTGAGCCAGGAAGCACTGCCGGCGACCACGGACGACTGAACGCCCCAGTGTCTCTACGGGCGTGACGCTGCGGTGGAGGCGCCGAGATTAGCAGAAACCCATGCTGGGTGGACGGAGGGGAACACAGCAGCGGCGGAGACCGTTCACGAAGAGCGCTCCCGTGCAGAGGCTCACTTCCCTAGGACTCGGCTGGACGTACATGCACCAAGAGGCACATGGAGTTCTGGGAGAAGCCCTTGTCGGGGGAGCCACGGCCCGGGGCGGGGAGTTGGCGAGATGGGGCAAGGCTGTCCCTGCCTCTGCCCTCTGGGCCTCCCGAGACGCGTGTGACGGCAAGTGAGGCATCTCGAAGCCCAGGCCCAAGTAGTCCGCGTGGGCTGTCAGAGCGGGGGAGGCCTGGGGAAGGGTCCCCGTCCACCAGGGCACACACTCGGCCCCTTGCTCATGGTGGCGGGAGTCTAGGGGCCTTCTGCTCCTCGCCCAGCTGGTGAGCCCACCCCCCGAGGTTGCCACAGCAACACGCTTGTGACAGCCTCCTCCCGGCCCAGCATCTGACACGAAGCAGTTTTTATTGGAGATGCACACCATTAATGACACGGCTTCTCCCGGACCAGCCTTGGCGCGGGACCTGCCCCTCTGCACCATCGGGGACCTACCAGGCCCCCGTGAGCACCTCCAGGGAGCCCTCAAGGGCGGCACACAGGACAGACAACGTCTGAGCCAGGCAGCAGGGCCCCCGTGGATGGCTCCCGGCAGCTCCCGCCCGGAGGCAGGTCCCACAACTCCTCCAACTGTCCCCACCCCCAAGCACACCCAGAAGTGCAAACGGGTCCTTGGACACACACACACACACTCGTGTTCCCAGCCGCAGGGCTCGAGACAGCCAAAAGGCGGAAACCACCCCAATGTCCACGAATGCACAAAAACACCGGGTCCAGCCGTGCGATACCGCTCAGTCATATCACGCCCACACCGCTACGACACGGCTAAACCTTGAAAATGGGACGCTCGCTAGGAAGCCAGGCGCACAAGAACAGGGATTGTAAGATTCTGTGTCTGTGAAGCAGAACAAACACGGACAGACCGGGGAGCAGGGGCTGCCAGGGGCTGGGGAGTGACAGCTAATGGGGACAGGTTCCCTTTGGGGTGATGGAATGTTCTGGAACTAGGGAGGGCTGGAGGTTGCGGTGCGCTGTGAATGCACTCAACTCCCCAAGATTGCTACACTTCAAGACGGTGAATTTTAGAGCGTGTGCATGTCACCTCAGTAACAATCTGCGTGTCTGAGGCTTTTCTTTCCAACCGCTCCATCCTGCTGGAGTTCCAAACCCATCACTGCTGTCACTCACTCACAGGGCGGAGACTCAGACCCAGCGCCAGCGTGGGTGTGGTGGGGGCCCCCTCCTGGCTCCCCTGCCTCAAAACACCCCTGCAGGGCACAGCCACCCCCCGACTCGGGGCAGACATGCTCCCCAGCACTCCCGAGTCCTCCTGGTGGCCCTCCACCGTGGGTCTGGCTGCCCACGGGGAGGGCGTCTGAGGACGCCTCCCAGAGCTCCCCGTGGCTGGGGTGACGGGATCAGGGTGTAAGAGGCGGCTGGGGCTGGGGCGGCAGCAGACTCCCACCAGGCAGCGGCTGAGCCTGGCCACCGGGGAGCCTTTGAAGGCAGAGTAGCAGCTGCAGGCCGGGTGCTACGGCAGCGCTGCTCGGCATCCACCCTGCACTGTGAGCCAGCTTAACCCCCGTGACCCGCAAACCGGGCCTGGCCCTGCGGGGGCACCCCTGGTCCTGGCAGGGTCCAGGGCTCCAGCCCCACACCGCAGGCCTCAGGAGGTCCACACCTGAGGACTGCCAACAATGCCCCAAGCCTAAGGACACCTGGGCCCCGGCAGGGGTCCGCTCCCTGGTGTCGGGGACCCTGCTCTCGTGGCAGCCTGGTCTCCTGAGGCTGACTCCATCCCTGGAGCATGGAGGCCCCCTTGGGCAGAAGGCGTGGAGCGGAGACCTTTGTGGATCCTGCCCCATTTCCCGGCCGCCTTAAGGTCCCCTGAGGTCTTCACACTTCGGCCCCAGCCTGGGGGTCGGGCACAGCCCCCAAGGACAGATGTACCTTCCCTTGTTACTGGGGACAATTATAAACATTCCTGCTTACTTAACTAGTGATGTAATTGATTAAGGCTTCCACTGTAGCGACAGGGCCCAGCCCAGGGTGGGACGTTCATGTGCAGATCAGGGGCCTGGGGGCAGTGGGACGGTCATCTGACGCAGGTGTGTATGCACCTGCACACCTGCCCTCACACCTGGTCCCCGGGGAGCAGCTCAACATTGCTGGGGCCCGGATGCTTCTGCTGCAGTCGCTCCAACCCACAGCCCCAGCCAGCTGGTGTCAGGACCACAGACTGATGAGGTGAGCGAGGACACAAGCACGGCCGAGGTGAGTGGTGGAGGGAGTCCCACGGCAGCAGTGCCGGGTCCACGGGGGCCTCTGTGAGGAGTGGGAGCCTGCCACTCCAGATCACGATGGAAGGAAGTTTCTTTCCTTCCTGAGGTTGTTGCCACGATGACCAGCTGCTGAAAAGGTGAGGAGGGGTCTGGGAGGTGGACCGCCCCCCCAGCTCACACCCTCCAACAATCCCACAGCTCAGCCCAGACCCTGGTCTCCAGCCCCCCACCCCTGGGGCCACCACCACAGGGCTTTATCTGGGGGAGGGGGGTGCAGTCCAGAAGATCCTGTCAGTGTCTGGGAAGAAGGGCAGGACGGGAGTGGGGTCCGGAGGGCCAGGGGTCCCCGCCAGGTGCGACTGCAGGCAGACTGTTAGGAATCAAAGGCTTTCTCGGCCTCTCCCCACCACACACGTTGGCTCTGCACAGGGAAGGGCCTTGGTCCCCCGTGGCCAGCTCCCATTCATCCCCACCTGGGGGACACAGGACCGCTGCCCCCAGGGGGCCGCCCACCTGTCAAGAACTCCCTGGACAGGACCTGCCACAGCCCCTGTGGGGTGCAGCAGGACCCCGTCCCCTCCCCACTCTGACACAGGGCCAGCTTCTGTGCCCAGTCTGTGCCCCACGGCCTCTCCAGAACGGTGCCCTCTGCTCCAGCCTGCCCCTGCCTCCCCTCTGGCCAGACTCTTGCTGCAGGGAGCCCTTCTCCCCAACTCTGTCCCCATCCCTGTCCCCCCACCCACAGCCTAGGCCTGCGTGACTCATGCTCACTCGGCTCCGGCCGGGGTGGGGAGCCGGGATTGCTGGCCAAACATGGAGCTGTTTGTTCTCAGCCAGTGGCTCAGGGTCACACGGGGGGGGGGGGGGGGGGGGAGTTCAAGGGGGCTGGGCTGTTCCTGGGAGAGCACCTCCCCTGGGAAGCTGAGAAGCTGCAAGCCCACTCCCCACGTGGGGACACCCCCCGCTGCCAGAATATTCTTCCTCTGTTCTGAGAGCTGCTCCCTGTGCTGGTGGCCCTGGAGACTTCCAGAGCTATGCCTGGGGGCTCCCTAGGCAGCGAGCTCCGACCCCAACCTATGAGGAACCTGCTCCCCAGACCCCCGGGCACCACTGCGTCCCACCAGCAGAGCCCAGCGCCTGGGTATGTTGTTCTCAGTGGCTCGTGGCACAGAGGCCCCTCCTCCCTGCATGATTTCTGAGCTAATCCGGGCATGGCACTGTCCTGGGCCTGGTGGCACCCCCGCCCACCTGCCACAGGAGGGAGGGGGTACAGAGGGTGGACCCCGGCACCAGTGTGAGCCTAGGCATGTCTGGGCGCATGTGTGCCCACTCGTGTGCGGACTCCTCGTCCCTTGTGCCGTGCACGCCGCATACACGCATCTGAGCGGGACCATGTGCACATGCAACCACAGACATGTGCTTACGCTCAGTTTTGAGGTGGCTCGACCTGAGAGGAGCGGGGCCCGTGGCTGGCGTTTCTCCAGAAGGAAGAGCCCCCCCCCCAACCACCCCGGACAAAATTAAACACTCATCCACACATCACGGAGCCCGAGCACAAGCCCACAGCTCCCTCTAATTGCACACCATTTTAAAGACCATGCTAATTAGGAAGAGTGCTAATGTCTCCGCTTAACTCTTAATAAAGAGCTTGATTTGGGATTTTTTTTCAAGGCATAATTGAGTGGAAAAGCACCCCATCTCCACCTCCAATCACCATACCTGCAGGGAGCCCGCCTGTGCCGGCCACGGACCCTCATGGAGACCCTGCCAGCCACTTGGTGGCGGCATGCGCAAGTGCCTTGGGGGCCCCTGACCACCCCCCGCAGGGGGGATTTTCCTGTCTGAACGTGGAGCTAGCCCCCCGCCCAGTTTCTTTCCCATAGCTCAAGCTCTCCTGACAGAGCCCCAGGTCACAGCCCTGGCCGGGTTCCTGCTGGAGCAGCTGATGCCTTACAATGCCCTAAGACCTGGCCTCCCCTTCAGGCTGGCTTTGTCCTGGAGACAGAAGGCGGGAGGGGCCGGCCTTGCCAGGGGAGGCCACCTCCCCAGTGACTCTCCTCTGCAGAGCCCCCAGACCCTGGAAGGGAAAGGCGTGGGCAGAGGGCACAGAGCCAGGAGGGCCCCTGCGGGAGATGACAGACCGCCCGTGGGGACAGGCCTTCGGGGCTGGCTCTGGGCAGGAATTCTCCGGGCCAGAAATAGCCGCCTCAGCGCCACTGCACAGCTGCCCGAGGCCTGAATTAGCGACCCCGGGGGACTGGACGCTCCCTCCATGGGAACTCGGCCCGGAGAACAAGGTCTGCTCCACCCCCCCACCGGCAGGCTGCCCGAGACCATGGCCCCAGAGTCTGCAGGAAGCTGAAGGAGGCTCCCTCCTGCGAGAGAACCAGGCCAGAACACCTGGCACAGCCCCCAGCACCGTCTGGCCCCATGGCTAGGAGCCCATGGCTGGGGCCTGAGCTCCCCAGCTCTGCCCCCGGAGCACGGGACCCATGGTGGCCCACTCCCCCATGGTCCTCACACACCGGGACTCGCAGTGACCGTGGTGGGAACACGCACCACGTGCAGACACACAGCTCTGCATACGTGCGAGCCTGGCTCACCCCACGTGGAGGCAAAGGGGCCCCGCAGCAGGGCTGTCCCCACACCCTCCCCCGCACACCAGCTGGCCCCTCCCTGGAAATCCCAGCCTCCCCACAAGCGTCGCCTGGCAACTGGGTATTAAGAAAGGAGGACGGGCCTTGTGGCCACACCTGCCCACCTGCTCTCGCATGGCACATGGGGGCACCCCAGCCCGAGGGCCAGCCAGAGCCTCCTGCTGGGAGGAGGGTCCCCAAACCTCCCAGCTGAGGTCAGGGACCCACAAGTCCAAGCCCCACCCACACACATGACAGACACCCACAGGGCACCTTCCCAAACTTGCTGGTGGTCAAGAATCCCCAGGGTGTTGGGGGATTGGACAGCCAGCTGGGGGCCCACAGGGCAGGGTGCCCTGACCACCCCGGCAGGCGTAGGAAGTAGCCTGCCAGCAGAGGGCTGAACCCCTGCCAGCCTCGGGGGCAATGCACCCTCCACAGCCTGCTGCCCGCTCTGTAATTCACCCACCACCACCACTGGGCACTGCTATCCCGCCAGGACCCCGATGCAGCGGCGGTCCCACCAGATGGGGCCTGCCCTCCTGCAGGCTGCGAGCTGCTGGTCAGGGGCCCTGGAGCTGCCCCGACGAGCACACTTGAGCAAAGCCCAAGGCTGGGTGGTGGAGGCCCCACCACTGGGGGCAGCATCTAGAACCTTCTGTTCTTTTTTTTTTTTTTTTTTTTTTAAGATTTTATTCATTTATTCATGAGAGACAGAGAGAGAGAGGCAGAGGGAGAAGCAGGCTCCCCGCGGAGCAGGAAGCCCAATGCGGGACTCGATCCCAGGACCCTGGGATCATGACCTGAGCCGAAGGCAGACGCTTAACCGACTGAGCCACCCAGGCATCCCCAACATCTAGAACCTTCTGGATGAGTCCCGGGCACTGGGGGCTCCCCAGAGCAGCTCCAGCCCTCACTGGCTCCCGAGGGATGAACACCAGATAGATGCTGGACATGGGGGCCCCATGGGGCCAACGTCCTGTGACCAGCACCAGGTCTCCCGCGGTGATAATCCCCCCACTCCCCGTAGGAATCCCCCCGGAGCGGGGCAGAAGCTGAGGCTGACCGCAGGAGCAAGAACTCGAGCGGGACGCCCACCGACCAGAGATGCAGGCGGGGCTGTCTTCCGCTCTGAGAAGGGACAGCCGAGGACCCTCGCGGGGGGGTCTTGTGGGGAAGGGAACACAGGACTTTCGGCTGTCCATGCTGGGGCTGGGGGAGGCGACAGCACGTGCCCCCACACAGATGCTCCCCTGCAGGCCGGCAGGTGCCCCACACTGACCCCTAGAAGCTCCAGAGGCCCCAGCTCTGGATTCGGATCCTGCCTCAGCTTTGTTCTTCCTCCCTGCGAGGCTGCCGTCCGTCCGGACCCGCAGGCCATCTGGACCTGCCTGTGAGGCAGCTGGAGGAGCCCCTGGAAAGGCTCTGGAGCCCACGGATTCCGACGCCCCTGTTTTATGGATGGACACAGGAAGCCCCAGGAGAAGCAAGCTCCTGCCTGTACAGTACGTTCAAGCCCCGCTGGGCACCTCTTCCAGCCCCTAGAGAACCCCCTGCACCCGAGCAGACCCCCACCTGTGCCGCTGAGCCCAGGCCCCCTCGGGAAGGCCTGGGGAGCCCCCCTCACGCCCCACAGGGAGCTGCCTCCCCCAGGCCCCCTCCCCCACCACCCACTCAGGACCCCAGAGGCCCTCTGGCCCCACCCACAGGTTATTAATAGCGGTGACATTTTGAAAAGGATGGCCCAGAACCTCAGATCGCCGGCTTCAACTTGAAACCAGCAGGACTGAGCTCAGCACCCCGGTGCTCCTGTCCACAGTGCCTCCAGGGCACCCGGGGCCCCAGCTGGGCCCAGCCCAACACCTGGCCCTGACATTTACACACGGCTGCCACGGCCAGTGTCCTCCGAGCGCCCACCCAAAGCTCAGGGCCAACGTCCTGTGAGCGCAGCACAACGGACAGAACACAGCACAGTTCTGACCGTGGCTCAAGGTCACCCGCGTTCGTCTTCAGTACGAGAGTCATGTTCTGGCCTGGGCTGAGGCGGAGGCAGGACACGCTCATTTGAGGAATCCTGGGTTCAGGATGCAGAGTCCCCAGTGCCCGGCCTGAGGACATTTTGGCCCCTGCGCCCAGGCCATGGGCACCTTCCCTGCTCAGCCACCAGTAATGGGCCATTCCCTCCCAGCCCTCCCTGCCACGGGCTGAACTGTGTCCCCCCAAATTCCCATGTAGGCACCCTAACCCCCAGGACCTCAGACTGTGACTCATTTGGAAATGGGTCTTTAAAGAGGCGATTTGGGTAAACTGAGGTCAGTAGGATGGGTCCCAATCCCATCCAACTGGTGTCCTCACAAGAAGAGGAACTCAGGACACAGACACACGGGGACGACCACATGAGGAGGAGATGGCCGTCCGCACGCCCAGCAGAGGTCTTGAAGGAGCCAGCCCCGGCCATGCCTGGACCTCGGCCTTGCGGCCTCCAGACCTAGGAGGAACACACACGCTCCGGTGTGTTTGTTACAAAAGCCATGGACAGACAATACAGCCCCCAGGGGCCATCACCCCCTGGGGGAGGTGTGGCCCTGACACCCCATCCCCACCGAGCTCCAGATATTGGGGTGAAGAGACGCTGGGGGAGGCAGTGGGGGTCCTGCTGCCCAGACAGACAGATGGCCAGGACGCTTTGGTCCCTGACCCTCTGAATGCTTCCCAGACACAGGCTTGGCCCTGTCTGTCCCGAGGGGAGGCCGCCCCAGTGGCAGCGGGTTTTGCCGTGTTGGGCGTGGTACAAAGAGCCCCCCCCACCCCCCATCGGGGGCCACGGACCCAACGGCTTGGGTTGTGCCCACAGGGGCAGGCTCCCCGTGCTGCCTGACAGCAGGGTGGCTGGCCGCCAACCCTGTGGGGACAGGCCCCCGAGACCCCAGCCCAGCAGGCTGCACGCACGGCCAGGCCCTCAGAGCTTCCAGGAGTCACCGGCGTAGGAGGCAGGGATAGGGGCTGCTTCTTCCCATGGGCCAGGCCGGGGTGGTTCTGAAACGTCGGCGGCCGTGCTTGGCCCCCAGCAAGGGAGGCCCACGTTCCCACGGGGGACACCAGCTCCCAGCCAGACACTAACCAGAGTTCTGTGCACCGGCCTGCATGACGCCCACATTTCACACAACACGGCGCTTCCCAGACTGAAATTCTTTACGTTGAGAACCCTGCTGAGGCATGAAGCCAGCCAGTTTGCAGAGAAGTCCAGAGCGCCACACGCAGAGCCAGGTGCAGCCCCCGTGACTGGAGAGGGGGCTGGCCAGGGGTGCACCAGCCCCTAGATGGCCACCAGGATGTCCCTAAAGCACGGCAGCCCCGGGCCACGTCCAGACAGGACCCGGAGGCAGAGCCCAGGCTGTCAGGGGTGGTGAGGGTGGGAGGACCTGGTGGGAGATGGGGACCCAGCGGCTGCTGACACAGCTGTGGGTCAGTGGAGCACCCCTGCCTGAGACCACCCGGCTCTACTCCGGACGGGCCCACCACCTACAGTGCACCACCTGCCTTCTGCCTAGGAGCACTTCTCTTCATGCCTCAAAACCCACACTGAGGGCTCCTCGACCTCACTCATTTACTGAGCACCGGCTCTGTGCCGGGACTGCTCCGGGTCCCTGGACGAGGGCCAGCCTTCACGGAGCCAGCCCGAAGACGATGAGGAACGGGTGACGCGTCCAGCAGTCAAATGCCAGCAAGGACGGCGTCCAGCAAGGACGGACATCAATGCGGTGAGGACTGCCCCGGGCCTAAGCAAGGGGTAAGGGTGAGCCTCCAGCCTGTGCCCAGGCCCGGCAGGGGGAGCAGGGGGGCAATGGCAGAATAGCAGGGACAGGACGACCTGCGGGTGGGCAGAGCCGGGGCCAGTGACATGGCAGTGTCCCAAGTTCTCAAGACAACCCCTACTCCTCACCCCTGCACAGCACTGGACAGTGAGGAGAGAGCCCTGTAGGACCCCCTGCCCCACCCCTGGGGCCTCCTGGGCCTCCTCAGAGCACACCTTGCTCAACCCTCATGGAAGAACAGAGCCTCAGGAAAGCCCCGCACACAGCAGGCTTCGCTTAGGACGTACACTTGTGCGCACACAGTAGGCTCTCACGTTATGTGGGGCTGGGGCTCAGGCCTGTGCACACAGTGAATCTCCCTCAGTGGAGCCCCACCCCAGCTGGGGCCATGGGCACAGGCTTCTGCACACAGTAGGGCCTCACCTTCCAGGAGTCACGCCCCCAGTAAAGCCTCCCTGGAAGGACAGGCCTGAGTCCCTGGTGCCCTGTGCCCAGCCTCCTGGCACATAGCTGACGGCCCGGGCCGCCTGCCCCCCAGCCCCAACCGCAGGCTGGCCCTGGGGAGTCTTGCAGCCACGCGGCATGCTGGTCGGCCTAGCCTGGCTCCCCTCCAGCCGCCCAAGTCCAAGCTGATCCCCTAATAACTCGATCCATTATGTCGGAGTGGAGTTCCTGGAAACCAGCAGGAAAGGGAAGGCTTCTGTGATTCATCGGAGCCATTTTTAAAACCAACAACGGGGCACCTCTCCCCTCCCCAGGGCAGTGGGCCGGCCATGCTCACTGTTGCCGCCCCGGCCAGGAGGCACCGGGCGCCCCGAGGGGTGGTGGCCACAAGCACGGCTGGACCCCAGCGGCCTGGGCAGAGCCGTGTCCCCCCCGCCCAGAGCCATGGCCCCATCCCTCCCTCCTCCGGCTTGGCAGAAGCCCGCTCCCCCCGCCCCCGCCCCGAGGTCAGCCTGGCTGGGGGTCAGGCTGCCCAGCAGTGGAGGTTTCTGTGTGCTGCCCCCAGCCCCCCCACCGGGGAGGCACACAGCCAAGTGGGACACGGAGCGAAATTCACATCGGGCTGCCCGTGTGTGCTATTCCCGTGTCCTTGGGTCCAGTCCCCACCGAGGGGGGGCTCCAGGAGGAAATGGGGCCAAGAGGAGGGAGGGGGCCGGGTGGGGGCTGCGCGGCCCAGAGTGACCCACCCAGAGTGGGTGGGCAGTCAGGCCCCTGGGAACTCCATGCGCATGTTCTCAGGGACCGCGGACACCTGCCTCCGTACGACGGGGACGCAGGCATCATGTCCACCCCAGGAGGCGCAGACGGGGGTCCTCCTCACTTGCATCACGCCCTGGGGAGCCTCCCCATGGCTTCCTGAACTGACCCCACAGCAGCAGAAGGGGTCCGGATTCCTCCATGGAGGCGGGCAGGTGAGACTCGCAAAACTGTGCGACGCTCCCTTCATGCTCAGCCTCCGTGTTGCCACAGAAGACACGCTAACACGCAACTGGTTCATTATCGTTCTGAATGTATTACCTCCTGAGGACTTCCAGATCCGTCATTTTCCAATTCTAATAAGGTGAACGGCAAGATGAGCTCCCAGGGCCCAGTCCATCTGCAGAGCCCACAGCGTGGGGACTCCCGTCTCAGGGGGCGCCAGACACGGCAGCTCGCGGGTCGTCAGCAAACACGCTCCAGCAAATGGGCGCAAGTCACCTCGAGCCAGGGGCTCCCGTGCTCCGAAGGACGTCCCCCGTTGCCCAGGGACCCCCCCGGACGGTGCATAGCCCCTGCACGGTGTACCCCGAGTCCTGACTGGCCTCCAGAACCACCAGGCCGCGATATGCCTCCAACACCCACAGGGACCCAAGCGCTTCCGGGCCCTTCCAGCCACAGGAAGGGGTCCCCACGCCCCCTACACGGCACGGGTCAGTGGCCCCACCCCAGGCTTCCCCCGCCAGACTCGCCTGAGCAGGCACCGCGGGGCTGGGCCTGAAGGTCCCCGGTGGCAACGAGGCCCACCCTCCCGGGCAGGAGCCCCACAGCCCGCCCCGCCCCACCCCGCCTTGAGGGCTGGCTGCTGGCAGAGGGCCGCGGCGTGTCTCCCTGGCTGTAGGAAGCCGGCACAGAGGAAGCTGGGGCTTTCATAATAAATCCCGTAATTAGGGAATCCCTGAGCTCTTAGGAGCGCGGGCACGTGGTCACGTGCTGTGCCCACGTCTCGGGGTTCCCTCCGCCCGTCGCGTGGCGTGCTGCCCCGGGGGAGGGGGGCTTGGAAGGTCGGGGAGCAGGCAGGACCTGGGGACGCGGAGCTCTGGAGGTAACGCAAGGCCTGTTCACACTCAGACACAGAACGCACGTTTTGGAGGAGCCTCTGACAGTCTCCACCCCTCCTGCACATTTCTGGAAGCTTCCATGAGGTCGAGGCTCAGGAGTGTGAGGGTCTGCAATATGGCTGCCGGCTCCATGTGGGGCAGAGGCCCGGGGCAGGCTGGACCTCGGGACGGCGGCCAGCAGGTGGGCTGAGGGAAAGGGGCCGCTGTGGGGTCTGGGAAGCTTCAGGCAGGCCAGGGCCGGCCCCAAACAGCCTGGCCAGCTTTTCCAGGGACAGTGTGTCACCAACCCCCTTTCCCGGTTTTGGCCTGGCCCTCGTACCCCCCTGGGGCCCCCTGGGAGGCCCCCCACAGCGGCAGGCCCCTGGACCTCCAGGGGCACTAGCCCCAAGGAGTGGGGCTGCCCAGGAGGCATCCGCGAGGAAGGGGCCGCCGGGTAACATGGGGACCCACCCCCCTAGGGCTCTGTGGGAGAATGGGGCGGAGGAACTATGCACCAGTGCAGGTGGGGTACTCACAGTGACACAGGCCTGGGGTGGGTCCAGGACAGGGCAGCCAGAGCTGGGTCAGGATGATGGGGGCTGGGAGGGCTGGGGCAGAGCTAGACTTGGGGACCTGGCCAGCACAGCCTGCCGGCCCCGGGGCTTAGTCTCCAAGAGCTGCAGGACCCTGGGCTAGTCTCCCTAACCCTGAAATGCAGCTTCCCAGCCCAGTGCTGAGGGACCCCCCAATCCCCATGCTCTCTAGCTGTGAGTTACCACAGGGACACCCCAAAGGCAAGGAGCCGAGGGGGAGGCCCACACAGGAAACAGGAGAGCGAGGTGTTCACCCCGCCCCCACCGAGCACCCCTGCAGAGCAGGTGCCAGGAGGGGGCACCAGAAGGGGTGCAAGCCCGGTTGGCATAGCAACCAGGAAGCCAGCCGGGGCCTCAAGCAGATCGTTGAGAAACGCGTATTTCCTGATTAAAGTCGGAAAGATGACACTGATCCTAGGGCAGCCATGGGGGACGGGGGGAGCTCTGCTCGGGGGAGCAGTTTAGACGCTTTTAACGACCGGGTCCGCACCCCCGCCCTCCCCGTGTCTCTCTTTTACGGTAAAACTCCCAGCCTGACTGGAGACCACAGCCCGGCTGCCAGAGTCCTCAGAACGCCCAGGTCTCACGAGCCCGCCTGCCCGCCCTCCCCTGTTCCTGGACCGCCGGCCATGGGCCCTGGAAAGGCCGGAGGGCGTGGGGAGGGGTTTCCCCTCTTGGGGGGCAGGTGGTGCCTGGCTGACCACACAAAGACACATGGAGTGCGGGGGGCTGGACAGAGGCGGGCCCCCCTCCCGGTGCCCACCAGGCGGCTGGAGCGTGCTGGAGGCGGGCGGCGCCCTCCGGGGGGGGGGGGGGCACCGTCTCGTCCCGCCGGCCTCCAGAGCTCTGCAGATAAACAGTCTAAATTAGGAATTAAAACATGCCTTGTTCCCACCAGCCGGCAGGCCGTATTTCAAACGTGCAGGAAACACTCCTACTGCAGCCATGAGCCCCAAACGTCCCAATGTGATTCTGCAAGATCGCCCAAGCGGGGGGGGGCCTGGAGGGGGTCCCGCGCCCCTGCTACCACGGCAGTTGGGCTGCCCTGCCTGGACCTCCCGTCAGCCCCCAAGAAGACAGGAGGGAGTATCCCACAGCAGGGCTCCTCCCGCTGCCCCCTGGAACGTTCCTGGGGGCCACACAGCAGGCATGGGGAGCCCCGTGGCCATCTGTGGAGGGTACAGGCCTGGAACAAGACCCCACTCCCTGCCCAGAGGGAGGCCTGGGTGGGCACGGAGTGCAGACTCCCATCCTCAGGCACTGCCTGGGACTCAGGGAGGGGGGCAGGTTGTGGGGAGCCCCTTCCTCCCTGAGCTCCGGTCCAGGGCTCCCCCCGCCTGAGGCTTCCTGCCCAGCCTGCTCCCCATGGGACCTGCAGGGGTCCTGCCTGGAACAGGGTGCTGCTCTGGGACAGAGGGAGCTCCGTGGTGGAATTCCAGGCATCAGTGAGCAGAACGGAGGGGCCCACTCCAGAATTCCAGATGCCTGCCCAGGCTGGGGGCTGTCTGCTCTGCCAGGGGTCAGCGGGTGGGCCTGGGGGCAGGGGAGGGCCGCTGGGGCTAGTCCAGGGGACGCCACCTTCCCCGGGGGTGGGCCTGGGAGAGGACTTGGGGCCAAGGCCAAGGTGGGAAAAGGTGGCATGTCAGGAATGGGGAGCACGGAGGCAGGGGGTGAGGCTGCACCAGAGGGCGGGTCCCTCCCAGAGGCCCCTGCCCAACACAGCCACCGCCTGAGTCTCCCCAGAGCAGGGAGGAGAAGCTGCTTTCTGGTGTGTCTGCTCCAATCTCTTCCCCAGCCCCCCACGCAGGGGACTGGCCAGGCACGGGCCCTGGGGCCCGTCCCTCTCGGGCTGTCCCCACCCCACACCCCTGTCAATCCCAGCCACAGCAAGCGTGGCAACTGTGAGAGGGACGTGGTCTGACCCACAGAACCCCGCCGGGGGAGTGGACACCAGGGCTCGCTCCAAACACCACCCAGCTGCCTCAGGCTGGGAGGGTCACCGAGCCCTGGGAAACACCCCACTCACACGGCCACTCACCAAATGTCCACTTAGACACCCCGGTCACAGAGGAATCACGGCTGCCCAGCCCTTCTGCCTGGGATCAATGTCTCCATGAGCAAGTTGAGACTGACATTCCTTCAGGAAACAAACCAGTCAGCGCTAAGAAGCCAGACTGGGACCACGGTGGCCGCTGACGCGCCGTGCAGATGCCCGTGGGGGCCGCAGGCATGAAGCCATCAGGCTCGGCTCTGGCAGAGAGCGGGGCAGGAAGGGCCCCTGGCTGACGTGTGCAGGGGGGCCACGGGCCCCCAGCGGGGGCCACCCTCTGATGTAACAGCTGTCCTCAGCCCATGGTGGCAGCCCAGGGAGGGGACACCCGAGGCTGAGACATGCTACAGGAGGGGACAGGGTCCAGGAGGCTTTCAGGTCTCCTCGCCCCACCTGCACCCATCCCTCTGCCCACCGGCCGCTCAGCTGAGAAAGTGGAGCAGTTCCCAGACCCCATTACCACCCTCGGGACAAAACCCCAGCCTCTCGTCTAACAGACGTCCCATGATTCCTGGTCGGCCCAGCCTGAGAAAGGTCCAGGCCGGGCCTGGTGGGACCTGGAGACCCAGACGCAACCACAGGTCAAGGCTGAGGAGCTCCAATGGCGACGTGGGGAGCGGAGACCTCGGCTGGGGTCACCGCCCAGCAGCCCACCTCCCTCCCTTCTCTGGCCCCCACTCCCCAGCAAAACCCCAGGACTGTGGCCCCTTGACATCAGATCAGTCTGCCATCTAAAATTGCCTAGAACCTTCTGCACATCCTTCCCTGCTGCCCTGAGCACCCCTGAGCCATCAGCCTCGGGCCCCGGGCAGTGGCATCCCCAGAGGCAGGAGGGCCCTCCAGGACCTGAGACCCCTGCCTGGGCTCTGCTCCACATGCTGCCTGGTGGGCGGGGGCACCATGGGGCTGCAGGGCCGCCTCCCCCCTCACCCAAGGTCAGCAGGACCCTGCGAGGGCGCTGTCAATGGAAGGAAGCCCTGGGCAAAGCCACATGGAGGCTGTGTGTCTACGCCCAGGGGCTGTGAGAACAAGTGTTGCCCCAGTGAGCCCCACGTCAGGCCCACCGTTTGACACTCACTGACCAGGGTATCTTGGAGCGGGGTGTTCCCAGGGGGCCCCAGGGCGGGCAGAAGCTGGACTGAGGGGCTGTGGCCAGAGGAGCCCACGTAGGCCGGGAACCCTGCTCAGTGCTCCGGGGGGCTCGGGGAGACCAGAGAGCCCCAGAGCGGATGACAGGACCCCGCCAGGACCACGGGGGCGCTGGGGAGCGGCCTTCCCCAGAACCTCCCATGCGGAAACCCTCCGAACGGAACTATGCTTGGAGATGAGCGTTTCAACAGGACGTTTAGGTAAAATAAGACCTAATCCAGCATCCCCGATGTCCTTGTAACGGGGAGAACAAGACACAGACACGCACAGAGGAAGGACACCGGAAGGAGCTAGCCCCATCCACGCCTGGGTCTCGGACGCCCAGCATACAGCACCAGGACACGATAAACGTCTGTGCTGTGTGTCGGCTGGAGTCCCTTGTCATGGCAGCCCAAGCCCACGGGCAGAGACAAGCCAGCCCCACACCGAGGGAGTCGGGAGAGGGTGCCCCCAGCCGCTCCCTGAGCTGCACTCAGAGCTCACCTGCAGTGGGGGAGGGGGCTCGCAGGGGAATCGGGGCCCACAAAACACACTGGGCACCGCCCTCACGGAGACCCCCATTCCTACCAGAGCTGTGTGGAGACTGCCTCCTCCAGGAAGCCCTCCCTGCACCACCCCATCTCCTATGGGGACAACTGTGCAGAGCCGCCTGCCTCCCACCTGGCACCCACTCAGGCAACCGGAGGGTGTCCCAGAGTGGCCGCTGAAAGAGCCCAAATAACCAAGTCAGCAGCCTCCCCGCCCGGCTGGCTCTGTCGGAGAGCTGGGCCCAGGGCCGACGGCCAGACTACTGACAGCAGGGTCCGTCCGCTCCAGGTGACTGAGCTGGGGGTCCTGCACAGACACTCGGGGGCAGGAAGCAAGGAGGGGCTCAAGGACACGCAGCACCGTCGCCCACCGCACGGGCTCCCGGGGCTGAGCCGACAGCGTGGATGGTCACCGTGGGCATTCCACACGTACCTCCTGCCTGTCAAGATGGGCTGGGGGCTGCCGGAATGCACCCTGGCCTCGGAGGACTCACATCCACCTTGCAGGCTGCAGGCGTCCACGCTCCTTCTACAACGTTCTCCCACCGCCAGGCCTAGGCCACACGGAGGCCTGGGTGCCGGCCCAGGGGCCCAGGCCACCTCCCACGGCCCTGAGTGGCGCACGGCTCCCCCACTCAGCATTTACGGAGCGCCCACTACGGGCCAGCCCTCCACCTGCAGCACGTGTGGTGAGCCCAGCGAAGAACTGACCCTCCACCGCTTCTCTTCCCAGCAAACACCACGGGATCCAGGTGCCCGTTTCCCGTGGCTGTGGGACCACACGTGGGGCCCGTGGGGTGGGGAGGGCAGGTTGCTCGTGGAGATGAGTGTCTGGGGAGGCTGGGGGCCCAGGGTCTGCATTCCGGGAGCAGCCCTGCGCTCGCTAAATTGCTTTATGTAAGTCGGGCCAGGCCAGGAAACCAGGAGCCCCGGCTGGGGATTAGTGACAGGCGTTGCCACGGCAACCTGATTAGTGGGAAACATGTCGTCTCTGAGAGTGCAGGGCTGCTAGGCAAAGGTAAAAGGAACCCCAGAGATTCATTAGCAACAGGTTCCCATGGCAACCGCTCCAAGCTCATTAATAATTTTTTTTCTTATTCCAAGTGTGGGTGTTGAAATTCTCCAGAGGGCTGAAGAAGGAACGGATGCCGGACGGACACGCACACACACACGCACACGCCAGTTCCTCCCACCTGCTGCCCGGCACCACCCCGCCCGGCACACGCCTCGCCCCACCTGTGTGTCCATGTGGAGTCAGGACACGAGGCCTAGCAGGCCCCTTGGTTTCGATGGCCCCGCCCTGCCTGGGCGGTCCCTCACAGGGAGATCCAGATCGGGGGGCTGCCAAGACCACCTCCCAGGGGATGCCCCAAAGTGTCCACAGGAAGGGAGGCGGGGAGCGTCCTGCTCACACAGCGTCAGGCTGGGCATGGCGCCTGACGCTCGCCGGCTGCGTCCTTGGGGACGGCCGCCAAAGCTACTACTGAGCTACTCAGAGACCCCATGTTTGGCGGAGCCTAACAAGCAGACACCGCCTTGGAAAACACGTCAGCAGGTCCACGCACGATTCCACACAGCAATTCCGCTCTCGGGTACGTACCCAAGAACACCGAAAACGGGTCCAAACAGAACTCACATACGTCTGCACGGCTGGTCTGCTCACAGCACCCTGAAGGTGGAAAGAGCCCAAGAGCCCACCAACGCTGGCACGGACATGCCGTGGTCCATCCACACAGCGGGACACAGGTCAGCCACCAAGGAGAATGAAGCCCTGACATGTGCTACGGCGTGGCCCCAGCTGGAGAACATGACGCTTAGAGATGGAAGCCACGTGCAAAGAACCACGCGGTGTGGGATTCCATTTCTATGAAACGCCCAGAAGAGTCAGATCCAGGGACACAATGCAGATCAGGGGCCGCCAGGGGCTGGGGTCTCTCTGGGAGGACGAGAAAGTTCCAAAATTGACAGTGAGGGCCGCACAGCTCTGTGGGGACAGTAAAAACCAGTGAATCATGTGCTTTCTGTGTGAGTTGGGAGAGGACACATCTGTGACAGCACGAGTGGGCGTCTGCTCAGAATTCCAGAGGCCGTGCAGGGACCTGCCCTGAGCTGCACCTCCCCAGCGGGACACAGACCTCAGGTGCTGTGTGCCCCCCAGGGCTGACACCGAGGCAGGGCCCCCCAGCTCCACCCTGGCCAGGCGCCCCACCCCCCCCCCCGAGAAAACGTGACAATGCAGGGAATCCCCGCTGCTGAGGGGCGGTTGCTGGGTCTGAGTCGGCGGACGGGACGCTTCTCCCTGTGCTGCCCGTCCGGGAGCCGGCTCCGGAGCGGAGGAACACGGAGACACACTGTCAGCGGGCACACGGGCCCGTTCCACACTCCACCCGCGTGCTGCCATTCACGGCCCAGGACAGCCCCTGACCCGATTCGGAGCCGCAAAGCCGGGGGGCTGCTGGGTCACGCTGAACAGGGGGGTGACAGGTCTGGCCCCAGAGGCAGAGAAAGGAACGTGGCGGGGCAGGAGGCCTGTCTGCACGTCAGGACGGGGCAGTGTGCAGGGACGGCAGCCCCCCTGCGAGTGCTCAGGGGTCAGCCTGGGCCCTCCAAACCCCCAAAGCCCAGACACGCCTCCTCTCTGTCCCAGTGCCCCCTCCCCCGGGCCTACCCTGCCTCTGCCCACAGGCTCCTGTGGTCTGCATCCCCCTCCTTAACCAAGTGACCCCTGTTTCACGGCAGATTAAAAACAAACAGACAAAAGCTCTGGAACATTAGAAACTGTCAGGAACGCCCGGTTCTAAAACGTGACGCCGTGGTCTGTGGTTTTGGGTCTGTAAGCCTGCGCCCCAGGCCTGCCCGGTGCCCACATCCCTGGTGCTGATTCTGACTTCTGAAACGTTCCGGGGACGGTGGCATGGGCCTCCAGGCCCCAAGCAGTCACGGCTGAGAGGGACCAGGTGCAGAGTTCCCAGGTGGCGGCCCCATCCCCCCACACTCGGCCAGTGTCCCCCCCACCCTACTCTCCCCATATCCCGTCTGCCTGCACCTTCCCATGTCCCTGCCCCCGCTGGCAGCCAGCAGCCCCCTCTTGGCCTCCTGACGGCGGGGCCGTGCGCCCCGAGTGATGTGTCCTTCAGGTCCCGGGTGCCCCTGAACCAGATCTCCGCGAGAGGCGCCTGCAGGGCACTCTGGCTAGCTCAGAACTTCAGGAGCTGGGCCTGCCACGCCCGAGGGCACATCACACGCGTGCCAGATACAGCTGGCCAGCCTGTGGCCAGAGCCGCATGGTTGCCCTCCCAGCAGCCCAGGCCCCAGGCCGTGTCCCAGTCCGCATCCACAAGGCGCTAATGCAGGCTGACTCATCAGACTGCGGCCGGCTGGCGACCGGTGCAAAGACAAAGGGACGCAGCAGGCGGACGATGCCGCGTGGCCCCCACCTGGTCCAGGGGACGCCCTCTGTGCCTCCAGACACAAGCTCCGTCTCTGCGGGGGGCTGGGCCTGCCAACAGCACTGGACACTCCCAGGGCACACAGAAGCCCGGTGCCCCTTCCAGGCCCACCACCCGATGCCCTCCATGCCAGGTCCCTGAGCCCACTGCCCTTCACAGGGCACGCCGGGGCCCACCCACCACCCGCCCACCCCTCTGCCCACGGTCACCCCTGCAGCCTGGGAGCAACCATCTCCCCGGCCTTCATGCCCTGGCCCCAGGAGGGCCTGGCTCTCATCCAGCCCCCCCCCCCCCACCACACAGCCAGGCCGTGCCACGGCACCCTGAACGAGGCCCCGGGAAGCTAGGGGTCACCAGGAAGGCAGCACACCCTCCTCACCCAAGAATGGAGAGATGGACTCTGGGGTTGGGGGAGGGTCCTCAGGGAGCCCACCCCAGACTGGGGACAATCTCTTCTCTGGCCCCCCCCTGCCCCTCCGTGGCTTCTCAGAGGGGAACAGGGCCAGCCCCCCAGAGTCTCTGCCGCTACAGGGTGGGTCCCCAGCTGGGAATCCAGCCCCGGCAGCCGCCCTCACTGCCCCTGCAGAAAGCCATCTGCCTGACCGCAGGTCACAGAACGGAGTCAGGCTGGGCTCGACCTGGGGCTCCGTCTATGGCCCTGACACCCTACCTGTATGTCCCTGGGGCTGCAGGGAAGCACGGGGGGAAGGGGGGGACACTGGCGGAGTGAGGGCCTCAGACTCCAGAGGGATCTCCGTGGACCCTGTCCTGGGGGGGATAGGCCAGCCCGGCGGAAAGAGACCTGCAGAACTGACATCACGGATGAATACTTCCCTGGGGAAGCGCCCCCAAGCCGACGGCCCCCCAGGAACCCCGGAGGACATGGGCACAGAGACTGGAGCAGTCCCTGTCCCTCCTCACTGTGGAGCCCGGCATCTGACACCCTTACGGGGCCCAGAGCAGAGGGACCCCCTAGGCTCACAGCCTACCCCTGCCTCGCTGCCTGTGACTTCAGGGGCACACACTCCGTCTACCCCAAATTGCTCAGATGACTGACTGATTTCACAGTCGGTTTTCCTTCTCCCCGGGTGGCTCCTTGTCAGACAGCCTGACACGGCACAGCTGAGTGTGATTCATCTTAAAAAGGACTCCCTCCCGTCAAGACACCCAGCACCTCCTCTTTCTCCCTCTGGGGGGACAGCGGAGGGCACGCTCAGGGTGTGCGAGGTGGGGCAGGGGAATTCAGCCCGGAGGTGTCGGCATGCTGCCTCCTTCCGGGGACCCCCAGGTTCTGGCGGCTGCAGGAAAGCCTGGGCATCTGCGGACCCATCACCCCAACATCTACCTCCACCTTCACATGACCCTATGCTTAGTCTGCATCTGTCTTTCCTCCTCTCCTGAGCACACGGCCACCGTGCCCAGGGCCCCCCAACTCCAGACTGACCTTGTCTCATGTCGGCTATATACACAAAGACCCAACTTCCACAGAAATCCACGTTCTGAGGTTCCTGGTGGACGTGAACTCGGGGGATACTATTCCTGCCAGCACATTGGCTCACATGTGCCCGCTGGTGTGGACAACGTGCACACCCCCAGAGCCACCCCAGGCCTGGGTGAGGAGGAACAGGGAGGAGGAACAGGGACTGCTCCAGTCTCTATGCCCGTGTCCTCCGGGGTTCCTGGGGGGCCATCGGCTTGGGGGAGCCTGCCCCTGACCCAGCCTGGTGGCTCTGCCCAGGCCGCCCCAAAATGCCCTGGTGTAAGGAGGGGCACCACCTCTGCCGAGCCCCCAACACCGCCACCTTCGCACTTCTGTTTCCCTTTGCCCCCTCCATCGGCTCCCTGGGGCCAGCGAGGACCCCTCCCCGGGCCAGCGCCAAGGGCAGAGCCCCAGATGATGCACCATAACCAAATCCACAAAGGTCACAAAAGGCCGTGCAGCTGGGAAGCTGGAGGTCACCCAGGAGGCAGAAGGGGTTCAAAGATCGCCCCTGGGGCTCCAAGTGGGCAGTGTGGGTCGTGGCCTCAAGCCTGGTGCCAGTAACACCTCCCTGAGAACCTGGGGGGCTTGCTCCCAAGGCGCCACCCAAAGGCCATCAGGGAAGACCCTGACCCTAACCGTCCCCGACAAGCCCGGTCCCTCCAGCCCAGGGGGTACGCGGCACTCCGACCACGGTCCAGCTGGCGGCCCCCAGCTCCCCGGCCTCCCCCGCCAGCCGAGACCTCACGCTGCTGCTCCAGTGGGTGGGGGTCGAATGGGGATGGGAGGTGCGGGAACCCAGCGGCCCACAGACAGCCAGGACGCAGGCCCCTCCCTCAGACCACGAAACACAACCCCAGGACGTGTCCTTGTCCACCACGGCCCTCAGCTTCGGGGTGGTGGCCCAAGTGGCCCCAGCCTCTGACACAGGGATGGGGTCTGGAGTAGGAGGCCCCCCCAAGCTCAGAAACTACCTCTGCCTCGCCGCCTTGGACCTCAGGGTCACATATCGTGTCCACCCCAACAGCTCTGCTCTCTTCCTAATAGAACATGCCCCTCAGCCTCTCCCTGCCTCGTTCACGTGTCCAAGACTGCTCACCCCACATGCAGGCCGGGGCTAGGGGACCCCAGGGAGGCCCGCGTGCTCTCAGAGCTGGGGACGGGATGGAACGAAGCCCAGGGGTCTTCAGGGCCCTCTCCCTGGCCAGCCGTGGACTGGACTGGGCCCTTCACCTACTGATCAGGGCCCCTGTGAACCCCACACTATCTGACCAAAGAGACAATCGGGACCATGTGAGGGAAAACCGAAACAGGTATGGGGCCACCACTGGGCTGCAGGAAGGGGTGCTAGGAACACTCAAGGAATCCCGGAAGGCTCTGGGGCCCTCCTGGGGTGAGGGGGCTCTGACTTCGGGCTACCCTCCCTGCAGAAATGTTGTTGTCCCCCACCCTCTGCCCCACGGCCAGCAAGGAGCTGAGACACCGGGTCCCGCTGGGCCACACCCTCCACACCAACGTCCCCACTGTCCAGTGCTCTGACCTTCCCTAGACTGGGGAGAGGGGAGGAACTGGCAGAGCCCAGAACAGAGAGGACAGCGTGACAAAGCAGGCTGGCCGCCGCCGGCCAAGCACGTCTCTGCACCGTGCCAGAGGCCGGCTTCGCTCAGCTCCAGCAAGACGGGGGACGGCACCCACCCAGGGGGACGCACCTGTCCCGGGCTCTGAGCAGGCCAGGAGAGCTGCTGGCCCCTGAGCAGCCCCGAGCATGACCACCCGGCCCACCCACGCCTGCCCCTCGCGGGTCAAGTGCTCTCGTAACATCAGCTCCCTCTTCTGCGTAAGCAGTCTGGATGGCCGATGCGGGGGCCTGGCCTGGGGCTGCCTGTGAGCGAGAGGGCAGGCAGGACTGGGGACACACCTGTACTGGTCTGGACCTGGGGGCAGTCAGGGGGTCACCAGGCTCACCCTGGGCAGTACCCAGACTTCAGGAGCCTGGGGAGGGGCGTTCTGAGGTCCCCCTTCTGCCCTCAAATTTGGCTGAGAAAGGCCATGGTTGAGACTGGGGAACGGGTTGGGGGGGGGCTGCTCTGGGAAACGGACTTGGTCCTCTCATGCATCACACGGAAGAACACGGGGTGCTCGCGGAGCCCCCGAAATCCTCCCACACCCAGGAGCTGCTCGGGGCCGGAGACACAGACAGCTCACATCACAAGGCTCCCCGCTGCCTGCCGGTGAGCACAGAGGTGGCAGCGTCCCCACCCCGCTCACTCTGATTTCGCGCACTCATCAGCGGTCCTGCTAATCACCAGTCCAGGCTCTGACAGCTCCCCCTGCAGCACAGGGACCAGGGAGACTCAGCCTTGCCTCCCCTGCCCGGCGTGCGTCTGTTCCGGGGGGGCCCTGTGAGCAGGGTGAGGAGCTGCTACTCGCTCGGTGGAGACAGCACGGCAGAGGGCCCCCATCTGTCATCCGCGGCAGGCACGGTGCTCTGGGGACGGTGCCCGAACCTGCTGCCAACTCTCAAGGGCTGGGCTGTTTTCCTCTGCACCCCATCCTGTCTGGGAATCCGGGCCCTAAATCGCCTGACTCCACTCCCCGTGTCTACTTGCTGGAGAGTCAACCTGGGCCCACGTGACTCAGGGTTGTTCCTGGTCGTGTCAAATCAGCCCCTGAGAAGAGAGTAACCGGGTCCTCTGCGACCCTCACTTAAACACCTGCTTGCCAAGAGAAAGAGAAAGCCCGTTCCTGACCAGGCCTCCAGCGCGGGGGGACAGGGGACGGGGGCGGGACATGAGGACAACGCAGATGCAGAGTTAACATCTCCCGCCTGACCTTGACGGCTTGGGGCTGAGGTCTGGCCCCCGCTGGCCGGGCTGAGCGGGGCTGAGCGGGGCTGAGCGGGGACGAGCAGGGGCAGCGCGGCTGTCTGACAGGCCGGCCCATCCCCCGCATTCCTCCGCATCCTGACCCTGGACCAGGAGTCCTGCCAGGCGCTCCGGGAGGCAGCTGTCTGGCCCGCTGCACCACAGGAAGGCACAGGGAGCTCCCTGGACCCCTCTGAGTGCTCCGCCATGCCAGGGGGATGGGACAGGCACAGGGTCTGAGAGCCTCCCCTGACAGGCTGGCACCAGCCGTGTCCTCGCCCTGGGCGTCGTGGGCATGGTAGGGGAGCCCCAGCACCTTCCCATCTCCCGGCCTCGGCCCCTGCGGCGCCCTCCACGGGGTCTTCTCTCCCTGCCTCTCCTCGATTTTTCCCTGAGCCTGGTCCCCACACCGCCCCTCCCTTGAGGAGTGAGCCCAACTCCAGCTGGAGGCAGAAGCGTTCCCTGAGACCCCAGCTAGCCCATCACCCTGCCCACCATGCTCATAGGCCTCTCCTGGCCTCCCCGCCTCCCCTCGCCTTAACCTCACAGCAAAAGCCGAACAGCTCCAGGCTCACAGATCCATTCCACCTGCCTCAGGACCTTTGCTTGTGCCGTTCCCCTCCGGGGGATGTTCCTGCTCCCTATCCTCCCACACTGCTTTCTATGTCCGCTCAGCTGCTGCAACCTCCCTGGCCCCCAGCCCCGAACAGCCTCCATCTGGTCCACCCAGCCCAGCGCCTCCACCGAGATCAGGCCAGCCAAGCTCTACTGCAGAATGGCCGAGGGCAGGACACGCTGAGCATGCAGCGGGAGCTCCTCGAGTCCTATGGGGAACCACAGTGGGCCCAGAGCGAGGACCAGCACAGAGCTCAGGCCAGGAGGTTTGTTGAGTGAGGACACCTTCCGGCGGGTGTTCACAGGAGCCCCAGCCTGGCTCTGCACCGCGCCCCCGAGTCCCCCTGCAACCCCCCAGGCCCTCCCCAGGGTCCAGCTGGGCTGCAGATGTGGGGGCGGGGGCCATGCACAGAGCATTTAATCAGCGCTTCCTGGCCTCTGCCAACGAATCAGGCTGCCAGTGAGCTCAACGAACACCAACTGTTTGCCCAGCTCAGGGCCCCACAGGTGCCTGCGTGGGGGCACAGGGCAAGCCCGAAAGTCTAGGCCGCCGCAGAGAGAACAAGGCCTTGGCCACGACCCTTCCTGGGCAGTCCCGAGGAAGCAGCAGAGATGCGGAAAGCCAGGTCCCTCCCAGCAGACAAACCTCAACGCACGCTAATTCTCCTTCCACTGCCCGCCCCCCTGGCAGACTGACGCTGCCACAGATCTGGACCTTTCGTCAGAGTAGGATCCCCAATGATCAAAGCTTTCCACCTCCTCGTGGGAAGCAGAAACCCTTACAAAACCCATAAAAGCCTTCCTGTTCCTTCTCTACTACCAGTGCCTATCCATCCACACAGCCCAGCCCAACCTCACTTCCTCCAGGAAGCCCTCCTTAACAGCCCAGAAGAGCACACCTCGCAGACCAGCTCTCACTCAGGGGCCGACAGGAGGTCAGGCCCACATCCAGGGCCCCCCCACCAAGCCCTCCAGCCACACTAAGAACAGGGCTCCCCCAACCCTGCCTCTGGCAGGTACTCTGCGACCTGCCTCGCTCCGCTGCCCTCCCCAGCTCTCCAGGGCAATGGCCCATCCCCGTGGAGCCCCCACGACCATATCCCTGTCTCTGCTCATGCCAGCCTGGAGCAGGAACAGGCCCATCCCAGCCAGGCACACGGTCAGGACTCAGTGTGAACGTGAGAGAACAGCAGTGGAGTCCAGACACACAGACCACTCACGGTCCCTCCTTCCTTCTTCAATCAGAGAAAGTCAAGGAGCCACCGGGAGGCTGGCCTGCAGGGTGGGGAGCCCGGGGCCCGTGCAGACATGCCATGCCCTGGCCAGCCCACAGAGGTGAGGCCCCCCCGCTCTGGGCACACCACTTCTGCCTTCACATCCTCTAACTCTACTAGGGACGGGATGGCCTTCCCATCAGCCCACCCCAGGCCCGCCCAGCGCCTCCTGAGAACCCCTCAAGGACTCCCCCGAGGGGCCGGCCTGGGGACTCCAAGTCCAGGCAAACAGACATGTGGGTGCCAGGAGGACAGGGGCCCGGGTCCAGGAACAAGGTGCTGGGATGAGGAGGAGCTTGGAAGGGGAGCACCCCCAGGCCTGGGTCCCCTGAGCACGTGAAGCCAGCCCTGTGCGTCAGACAAAGTACGCAGAGGATCATGACCACGAGGTCAGGAAGGTGAGGACAACCTGTAACTATCCTGTTCAATTCCGGTCTGCAGGAGCAGAGTGGGCTGCAGGATGGAGGAAGGGTCCAGCCCTGTTCTAAGTCAATGCCCCCAGTGTCCTCGCCAGGACACCCACACCCACTGTGAGCCCCACGTGCCGGTGGTGGCTGGATGGCTTGAAGCATCGGCTTTCATGAGACGCCTTTAAAAGCTTGGACTCGTCCAGCCTCACGCCCCTGCCCAACGCAGGGGCCTGAGAGTCCGACTGGGCTCACCCAGCTCTGCCCTCCGGCAGCTGCGTGACCTTGGTGTGTCCTCTGGCTTCTCCAAGCCCTACGTTGAGGCGCACCGGGCACCTGGTCCCTGGGAGGCAACTCCTAGAGGTGCATGCCACCCCTGAGCCCCCAAGTGCCTCCTTGGCCACCTCCTGGTCCCTTAACACCCTTGCTGGGCTGCAGCCGGCCTCCCTGGGGCCCCCCTTCCCAAGCAGTGAGCATCCCTGGAGGCCCCGCCCGGCCTGGGTGCTAGGACGCAGCAGCTGCGTGGCAGGCAGGCGCGGAGTCAGGAACCCTGGGGGAGCCTGGGCAGAACATAACCCAGCCACGCAGGCTACAACACACAGATCCCACCCACCTTCCTCTATAAATAAACCTGTGTAGGAGAAACAGTGCTTGCCCCAAAAGTTCCACCACGATTGTATTTTCAAAAAAGCAAGTCAATCGATAAGGACGCGATTTGCCCTTGTAGGCTCCTCCGCCGGGCGTCGGGGGTCCCCCTTAAAGACAAAGCAGATCATGCGTGATTGTCCGTGCCAGGGTCATGCGCTCGGGGGTTCCCGAGAGCTCGGGGGCTTAGGGAAGGCCCCTTCCTGCATTCCAGTCCCTGAATGAATCCCAGCGTGGGGCCGGGCTCCAGGACTTCAGCTGGGATTCTGCCAGCCTCCAGGGACTGTGGGTTCCCAGAGCAAACCCAATTATCCCACTTCGTTCTCTGACTTTGTCCCCTGCAACAGGGGAGGCTTCATGGAAAGACAGGGCAGCCAGGGAGCTGGAGGGCACAGGAGCACCCTCTGTGTGCCCGAGGTCAATCTGCTGACCCCCAGGAATCTGGAGTGCTCTGGAAAGCTGTGCTGAGGCCCACAGGATCCCCGGGGGGAACCAGTCCCCACCTGTCCAGGCGTGCCAGCTTATTTTAGGTTTGCCCCAGAGCCAACACACACCCCCATAGCCCTGGCCTGGCGTCTGCCGGAGGTCAGCAGCCGTCCCCACGAGGCCGAAGGCCGTGATGTGCCCACCCCTCCTTGACAGATGCAGGATTTCCACAGAACACGAGTCAGCTGATCCTGGTATCTGAGCCCCTCAAACCCCTGCCAGTGCCCTCCGCCTACAGCCTGATGGCCCTCCTGCTCCCAGAGCCACAGGGCATCCTCCTCCTTGGGTCAGGAGGACACGCAGAGACAAGGACGCCAGCACACAGTCCTGCCGGCCCCATCCCCCAAGCCCCTTTGGGCTTCACCCTACCTGCGTGAGGCACCCCTGCCCCACTCCCCTACACTGAGTAACACACACACACACACACACACACACGCCTGTCGGGCGTCCTCAGGGACACAACCCGCCTGAAGTGCCCGGAGCACCCAGCACCCCTGCAAGACTCTCTCAGCCTCCAGGGCCCAGAGCAGACAGACACGGGGGCTGTCAAAAGAGACAAAGTGCAGGCCTCACTGGGCTCTTTCCCTATCTGGTCTCTGCACACGCTTGGAAATGCCGAACGCACAAAGTCGGCCGCCAGTCCCGTCTCAGCCCAGGGTCCTCAGACACATATAGCCCCGTCACCCACCACACCACCCAGCCACGCCACCCTCCTGCCAACACGAGGTGGCCGGGCCATCTGCAGGCTGGAGTTCCAGAAACAGGACAAACCAAGCCTCAACACCTGGGGATGCCCCCTGAGGGTGTAGGACGGAGGCAGCCAGTATACTGCCAGGCCCCCAGCTGGCCCTTGGGCTGAGACTATGACCCCCTTCTTCACAACCGGGAGGTAAACCGGACTCAGCCGATGTTTGGATTTGGGGATAAAAGCAGCATGGATTTTATTACTTTTTTGGGGTACAAATTCCTGTTTTACGTTTCATATTTATATAGTTAAACACACAAAGTAGGAAATATATACACACACGTTGCTGGTTTAGCCTCTGCCTTGATTTTGACAAATAAAGTTTACTTGCAGGTCCCCACCTCGGTCAACTCCCACCACGCGGCCACACCCCCCACCCCGCTGCCCCCATCTGTCCAGAATGTCCAATCCCCCCACAACAAAGAGCTGGAAGGCTCAGCACCCACAGCCCGGCCGCCTGAAAACCGGTTCCCATCACCAGAGAAAAACCAGCAGGGCAGGACCCAGTACCAACCGGAGCCCACCTGGACAGCCCCCAAACACCATCTGCTGGGGGGCCACCAAACCTGCCACCTGCATCCCAGAAGTGCCCCCTGGCCGACCCAACACCACTCTGGAACCTTCTCTGAAAGTCTGTGCCACTGTGGCCAGAAGCAGAGAGGGGGCCCCATCCTCCAAGGCCAGGAAAAGCCCTAGGGGAAGGGACTCAAGAGCGCAGAGCCAGCTGCGTCCCTGCCCCCCATCCCCAGCTGCGCATGACTTAAATCAGCCCCAGCACCGAGTTCAGCCTGGAGAAGTGAGTTCACAACCAACGTCACGGCACGTCTCCGTGGAAAAGGGCCGGCAAACTCGCACCGCCTCCCGGCCCCACGGGTCTCCCGCGACGCTATGAACCGCAAAGCACAAGCTGAAAACTTTGCTCCCCTTACTCTACTTCCTTCCGGCCTCCCCCTCCCCAACGAGGGTCCCGTCTGTGGCGGACATTCCGTTAGCCCAGGGGACAGCACTCCGGTCCTGACCGCCACCCAAGGAGCACAGGGAGTTCCGACTTCCCGCCCTGCCGACCCGTCTTCCCCTCCAAGCTCGTGGTAGCCTCGCCGCTTCTCTCCCACCCTCTCCCATCCCGCGCTAGCTCGGGACCGGGGACGCTCCGATCGGGTATGGAGCGATGCCCCCGTTGCCGTCACTCCCCTGCCCTGCGCTCCACGCGCGCCCAGCCCGCTCCGGGTCCAACGAGTCCGATCTCGCGGGGGCCACGCGGAGAAGATCCCGCGCGCTGGACCCTCATGTCCCGCATGGCCGTAGCCCGGCGGCCCTGGAAGGATATGGGTTACAGACCAGCCGGAGACACCAGCTGCGCGGCCGCGTGGTCTGCCCGAGGCAGAAGAAGACCGTGGCCGCCAGCGCCGGGTACGGGACGGGCTGCTCCTCGTCGGCGCCCAGCTCCGCGCTGCGCTCGGCCGCCGGGCTCTCGGGGGGCGATGCGCCGGGCCCGCACCCCGGCTCCGCCTCCCGCCCCGGCACCCCGGGGCTCCCCGGGGCCGGCCCTACCGCCGCCGCCTCCGGGCCCGGGGCCGGAGCACCCAGGGGCACTCGGACCTCGTCGGCCGCCTGCGCGCCCTCGGTCATGGTGGCAGCGGGCAGCACCTGCGGGGTGACAGGCGGTGACCGGGACCCGGGAACGACACCCCTCGCCCGCCTCGGGCACAGCGGAGCTGCGGGAACAGCCGCGGTCGCCGGGATGTCTTTGTCTTCCCTTATTAGAGACAAATGCGCCCCCCGCCCCGCCCCCCCCCTCCGGCGAGGGCTGGGCCGCCCCTCCCCCACCGCCGGGGCGGGGGCCCCAGGAGCCCCCTCTCCGGTCCCTCTAAGTTGAAGAGGGTCCCGCCGCGCAGTGGGGCGCGCGTCCCCGCCGTGTCTCACCTCGCTCCGGCGGCCGGCGGCGTCCCCGCGGGCATCGCCCGGGCGGCGCGGTCACCGCGGACCCGGCACGGCGCTCAGCCCCGGCTGGAGCGCGCCGCCCCCGGCCCCGAGCCCCCGGCCCCGGCCCGCCGGGTCGGCTCCCGCTCCGGCTGGCCCGGCGGCGACGGCGGCGGCCCCGCCGCGGAAGGGTACCGCTGGGCGGACAAGCCGGGGGCGCGGGGCGCGGGGCCGGGGGGCGCGGGGCGGGGGCGCGGGGCGGCGAGCAAGCCCAAAGCGTGTCCGCGCGCGGCGCAGGAAACTTCGGAGTGAGCCGCGGAGGGCGGGGGCGGGGCCGGCGCGGGGGCGGGGCCGCAGGGGCGCCGAGAGGGAGGGGCCGCCCCCGCCCCGAGGCACGCGCGCCGGTGACCCTCCCCCATCGCGGGGGGCGCCCGCCGGTTCCCAGGGTCGGGGGTGGGGCGGACCTGGACCCCCACCGCGCCCCCATCCCCCTCTCCGGGCGCGCGGGGCACCAGGGGGCGCGCGCGGAGAGGCTCGGCGGGGGGGCGGGGAGCGGCGCCAACGTGCTCCCCGCCCCCAGCTGTGGGGCGGCCCGAGCCGCGGAGGCGGGCTCTCCCCTCCCCCTCCCCGCCGCCGCCGTCGCCGCCGCCGCCGCGCACCGCCCCTACACCCCGGGCGACTCGGGCCGGGGTCGCCGGGGGGGCGGGGCCGGGCGGGCGTGGGCGGCCGCGGCCGTGACTGCGAGGCTGCGTGCCCCTCCCCCTCCGCGTGTGTGTTTTGGGTGTGACCGTGCCCGTGTGATGTGCCGCTGTGTCCGTGGGTGGGATTCTGGGTGCGCCTGCATCCGCATCTCCCCCAGCACAAGCGCGCGCGCGCACACGCATACATGAGGCAGTTTCTGCGAACTTGTCCCGTGCCCGGCCCTCCCGGGTGTAGACCTGTGAGGGCCTGGGGAAGGGGCCAGGCCCTCCGGCAAGCCCCCCGCTGACACTGAGCTCATGCAGAATGGATCACTGGAGCTTCTGTGTTCCAGGTGTCCACCACTCCGCCCGCAGGGGCCGTCGGTACCTCAGAGCCCGGACCGGATCAGGCCGCCCCCACCATGCCCACAGAGGGACCTGCCCTCCAGGTGTCAGCAGGGAGGGGGCGGGTCGGCTCCTGACTCCTCCCCACCCCAGTGCCCCGCCTCGGTCCCTGTGGAGGCTCCTAGTTTCTCCAGGACCACCGGTCAACGTGGGACTTGCTCTATGAGCACTTTCCCCACACCCCAGGCAGCCCTGGAGGGGCGGCTCCCTCCCTCCTTCCAAGCCCACCCTCAGCGGGGAGAGAGCCACCTCCTCTGGACAAAGAGCAGGCAGCTGGTCCTCACAGGCAGGTCCAGGAGCCTTGGTTGGGCCTCACCAGCGGCTGGGGTGGCATGGAGTGAGGGCCCACCTGGCAAGGCTCCGGTTAGGCTCCTGCCAGCCTGAGCTTCACCTGCAGGGTGGCAGAGTGTAGCTGGGCAGGGAGGGTGCTGTTCCGGGAGAAGGGGAGCCCCCAGGAGGCAGCTGTGCCCTGGCAAAGGGGTGGACCAAGGGACAGGAAGGCGTGTCCACAGCAGCTCTGGGGCGGGTCTCAGGCGGTGCCCTGCACAGGCTGCTCCCCGCTGAGCAGCACCTTCTCTTGTATATGTGAACTTTTCAAGAAAAGGAAAACATTTACTCTATTTTAATGCTACTACTTAGCATTGGAGGGCCCCAGCCAGTAATTAAGGTCCTCAAACAGCAATTAGGGCCCTACCTACGGAGGAGGAGGCTCTGGGACCCTGCAGGGGAGCTTGCAAGGAGGGGACAGACACCGAAGCTGAAGCAGGTCCCTGATCTTCTACACGCTCATTAAATTTAGGGTGAAGCTCAAGATTGGTTTTAGCTGGAGGCTGTTAGTGATTTGCTGGACAAAAACTGATGGGAGGTCAGCAGTGTGCCAGGTCCTGGGTGGAACTGGGGATGCAGCGACAAGGACCAGTGCAGGCCCTGTCCTTGTTCCCTGGAGCTTCAATCCAGGAAGGAGGCAGCCAGTAACGCATCCTTGGATGCAGGATGAAAACATTTACAAACTGTGGTAAGTGCCATGGAGAGTCGAGAAAGACGGGGAGCCGCAGACATATTGAGAACGAGAAAGCAGCCAGAAGAGCAGAGGGCTATTCCCAGCAGTGAGAGCAGCTTGTGCAAAGGCCCCGTGGCACACAGGAGAGAGCTGAGGAGTGGGGAGACCCGGAGAGGGCCTGGGGTGCCTGTGTGGTGCGCCAGCCATGAGGTGTGGTGCCAGGGGGACAGAAGGGCAGGATCCCGTGGCACAGGGAGGAAGCTGCCTGTCATTCTAAATGAGACCGACTGTCACACTCTTCTGTCACACTCCATCCTCCAGATGTCTGCAGAAGGGACAGGGCCTTGGATTTTTAAAATAGACATTATTTTTTAAAGACAACATCTATATCCTGACAGAGTCTATAGCCTTTAGAAATCCCATGACCCATTTACCACCAGTGGGGCTGCACAGACACCTGGAGGGGCATTTTCCGTCTCTGACTATCTTCTGCTCCACCTGATCAAGCTGAGGACCTGCCAGAATTGTCCTCCCAGGCTCTGTGTCCCTGGGCTGGTGCTCACCGACTCTGCACCCGCGGTGTCCAGTGGGGCTGACCCGACCGGCCGTGGGCTTGCACTGGGCCCCTATCGGGCTCACGGTAACGCAGTGGAGACCCGAGTTCCTTCAGCTGGAGGGGGTCTGCTCCACGTGGGGACAGCCTCGCCCCAGAGGGAAAATGAAAAGCAGATCTTATGTTGATAGGAGAAAATGATATTAAAAACCATGAAACAGTAATACATTCACATTGCTAGAAAGGAATGTTCAAGCGAGATGAAGCATAGGACAATTTGGAAATTGGCATTAAAATTGTTTAATTAAACTGTACAGAGTGTTCAGATGTATTGTCTTTTAAATTCTCCAGGCCTCTGGAAAATTTGGTTCTGCTTTTTGCTATTTACTTTTTTTTTTTTTTTAAGGGCAAAGCTTTTCCTTGACAAAGATCTGGTGTGTGCGGGGGGGGGGGGGGGGGAATGGCGCATTCATTCAGGCAGCAGAAAGTAGGGACAAGACCCCGCCCCCAGGAAAGGGACTCAGACCCTGGAGGTGTGCAGCTGTGGAACGTTCAGGCTACCTTGGGAACACCTCTGTCTTGGCAGGCCAGGCTGTCAGGACCTGGGGGTCCCCTCCTCAGCTCAGGGACCTGGAGGGCACCTCCATCACCCATCCCCACCCAGTCACAGTGTGGTCTGTCCTGGGCACACCTGCTCCGTGCAGGGCATTCTTGTCCACCCGTGGGCTGGCTAGAGCCCCTGAGGCCACTCCCCCTGCGCCCATCTCTTCAGCCGCCCTCCCTGATCATCCCCTTCCCTCCACATGCCCTCTTCCCTCCTGAAGCCCCCACTGGTCCCGGGCTCTGGATCAAGCCTCCTCAAACCAGTAGGACCCACTTCTGGGTACTGTCCTCCACTGTCTCTTCAGACCACAGACTCACCAGCCTTGGCCCTGCAGCGCCCACCACTGGGACGCCCCTGCTTGACCTGTGTCTAGCTAGCTGTCTCGTGCCCGCCAGGCCCCTCTCGGGCTCTCAGAAGCCAGCCCGGCAGCCCTCACCTCGCTGTGTGCTGGTCCCTGTCTGCTTTCCGCCAGACCGTGGCTTCCGGTGATGCTTGGCACGTGCCTGCCCCAGGAGGGGTGGACAGGGAAGGCCTAGCCCACATGAAATCGTTAAGTGCAGTGACCTGAGCCAAGGCTGGGACAGGTGGGACCGGGGTCACCCAGCAGGTGAGTGTGCGGGGCTGTGGCCCTCACGGTGTGGACGCGCAGGGCAGTCGGCAGCAATGGAGGCTGAGCCACGCTGGGCCCTCCAGGGCGCTGCAAGGGAGCTCAGGCCTCCAAACCAGGGCCTGGCTAGCAGGGGGTCCACCCATCGTGGCTTCCTGCAGCCCCTTCAAGCCCACCTCACCTCCTGAACAGGCCACTGCCATCAAGAAGCAAGGCCCAGCCCCATGCTGCCTGGAAGTCAGGCCCAGGGGGGGTCCCCTCAGTGTGAGGGGAGCTGGGCCAGGCTCCCCAGAGAGTGGCCTTTGGGGCAGGCGGCCCCAGACCCCTGGCCAGTTGCCTTCCAGTCCCACACCTGCCTGGTGTCACCCCAGCTCAGGGGCCACCCTAGATTTCCATGTGCCCATTCTGGACGGCAGCGCTGGACACAGGTGTCCGTTCTGTCCTGTCCCCAGTCCCCAGGACAAAGCAGCAGCTGAAGGAGGGTCTTCTCTAAATTCACACTCTAAACTGGCTGCACCCATCAGGAGGGGTGTCTGTGCCCGGGTGCTCCCTCAGCAAGTCCCTGTCCCTGGTCAGCTCCGTGCTGGCCCTGCCCTCTCCCAGACAAGCGGCTCTGCATCCGCTGCCCCTGCCTCAGCCTGGGCCCGACTCCTCTGCCCGCTGGGTCCCCAGAGGCAGGATTGGGTCAGAGACAAGCAGGGGACGTGCCCGGGCCTCAGGCCCCCCTCCAGTGCCCTGGCTGCAGAATGCGCACATCTACTCTGCTTGCAGAAGCCTCAGGGTGGGGCCGTCAGACGTAGCGGATAAAAATACGGGTTGCCCAGTTGACTTTTGTTTTGAGAGAGAAAGGGTGGGGGGGAGGGGCAGTGGGAGGGAGAGAATCCTAAGTAGGCTCTACGCCCAGCACGGAGGCGGACGCGGGGCTCCATCCCACGACCCTGAGATCATGACCTGAGCCGGAATCCAGAGTCATACGCTTAACAGACTGAGCCGCCCAGGCGCCCCTCCCAGTTAACTTTGAATTGCAGACAAACAATGATTAATTTTTAGTACAAATATATCCCATGTAATGTTTGGGAGCTACTTACACTAAAAAATGTGTTTATATCTGAAATTCTGATTTAACTGGGTGTTGTATATTTTATCCGGTGACCTTCCTCCCAGCAGCAGGAGGTGAGGCGCAGCGGGGAGCCCGGGGGCGGGGGAGGGCGGCCAGGCCCCACCTGAGCCAGGCGCCTTCTGCAGGGCTCTGGGGGGCCCACCCCCGCGTGCCCACCCCCAGCGTCAGAGCAATCTGAAAAAGCAGGCACCCAGGGAGGGGGGCGGGGAGGCACCCGGAGTGCATGTCCTGAGGAGCCAGCTGGTCCCTGCCCATCTGCTCACCCACTGCAGGCTCGGACGGTTCCATCCCAGGCCTGCCAGCTCAGGTACCCTCGGGTCACGGTCCCAGGACGGTGGAGGGCCCCTCTGAGCCCCCATACTCCAAAAGCAGGCCCCCCTGAAGGGTAGCAGCGTCTAGACCTCCATTTTGCAGCTGCACAACTCCGTGGGGGCTGTAGTCGCCGGGGCAGGGGGTGGGAGCAGGTGGGGCTCTGTTGTTAGGCACCTGGCCTGCAGCAGGTGCTAAGTGATGTGTGCGGCGGGAGGGGCCCGGGCGTGCCCTGTGCTGGGAGGGCGGTCCCGCCACCCTGGCTGACTGCCGGGCACCGCTGCCCTCGGCTCGTGGAGGGGCTCGGGGGCTCTCGGCATTTCAGATGTGGTCTAGAGTCTTAACTCTGCAGCAGCGATTTGTTAGAGTTTGGACATTAGATGATCCACTCGGCAGCAGTGCTGAGGGCAGAATCGTCCTGTTTGATTGCTGCTGGGTTGGAAATAGCGTTTTCTGGTGGCGCCTGGACCTCCCGCCATCACTGCAGTGGGCTCCTCCTGTCCCGTGCTCCTCCCGGTCGCTGCCATCACTGGAACAGACCGAGCTCGGGGAGGGTGGAGAGAGGGCGGGGAGCGCGGTGCCCCAGTGCCCCGAGTGTGGCCCTCACCTGCGGGACTCCCGCCCTGCCCAGGACATGCTGTGCAAGGGGTCACAGACCAGCACGGGGCCCCAGCCCACTGAAGCGTTCAGAATGTTCTGGAGCCCCGACCAGGTCCCTAGGGCCACCCGTGCGGGGGGTGGGGAGGCAGGGGCGGGCAGGCTCAGGCTTTGCCCCCTCCCCTGGGGAAATCACAAGGTAGGGAGAAGGGCTGCTGGGAGGAGGACCCTGCCGTGGTCTCCAGTTCCCCAAGCTGAAAACTACCCGACTGTCCACGGACAAGCAGAGAGACGGAATGTAGGCCATCCACACAATGGAACACTACTCAGCCGTGAACGGGAGCGGGGCCGCCAGGCGGCCCGGAGCATGGTGCTCGAGGACACGATGTCCAGGGAGAGAAGCAGACACAAAGGCCACAGAAAGCATCAGGAACAGGCGCAGCCACAGAGACGGAAACTGGATAGATTGCCACGGGCCGGGGGGTGGGGGTGGAGGTGAGCGTCCTTTCGGGGTGACGGAAATGTTCTAAAAATGGGCTGAGGTGATGGTCGCACATCCCCGTGAATATGCTGGGAACCACCCGCACACTCTAAAGTCTAAATGGTGCCGCGTGTGGTGTGTGAATCATAGCGCCACGAGGCCATGAAAGGGGCCACGAAGGAGAAGGCTGTGCCGCCACGGGGCTGCCCGCACAGAGCCCAGAGCGAGGGCTCCTGACCCCCGTGGGGGCCGGAGCTGGCCGGGGTGGGGGTGGAGGGTGGGAGCCGGGCAGGCCTCCAGGGCGCTGTGCCCAGGACGGGGGTGGGCCCCAGGCGGGCAGAGCCGTGGCCTCCCTGCACTTGCTTGTCCCTTGTGATCCTCAGCGGCTCTTGGGCCCTGGGGCAGCTGCTGTGCGGCAACATCTGGCCTGGGGTGAGACAGGGAGGGAGGCAGACTCTTGGGAAGTTACCATCGGTCCTGAATGAGTCAGGGCAGCCTCTTGGGTGGTTCGGGTGGGACCTCCTCTGAGGGGAGGGCTCAGCCTTGAATCCGGGGGTACCCCCCCTCAGGGTGCAGTGGGGCTGGGTGGGGTGCCCCCCAACAGGATCACACCCAGGGTAGAAGGGCGACGGCTGACCTGGGGTGAGGAAGTTGGGGGGGGTGAGCCCTGGCTAGGGTGCTTCCAGAAGGACTTTGATGGGGCCGTGGGAAAGCAAGAGGCCGGAGGCAGATGTCAGGCTTTCCTCCCCCGCCCTGTTTCCTCCACTGCCCCCCAGCCCCACCAGCCCCTCTGCCTGCAGGAAGGCCTGGGCCTGGTAGACTCCCTCACAGTGTCCCCTCCAAAATTCAGGCTTTGGAAAGTAGCCCTCAAAGGTCAGCCCTGCCGGCCCCATGGGCCCCATCTTCTCAGCCTGGCAGGGGCTCCCCTGTGGGTCCAAAGCTCCCCGAGAGCCCAGGAAAGGCAACTCACACCCGCTAGGGATTGAGAACCCCGAAATGCGGTCTGCACGCTCGCCTCTTCCCCAGACTCTGCGTCCCTCCCACCCGCAGGGGCCAAGGGCTGGAGCTCACAGCCCAGGCAGGATGAGACCCTCAGGCCACCGTGCTATCCGGTGACTTCCGAAGGACGAGCCAGCCAGCCCCCTGTAGGCCGCTGATGCACGGGGTGGCCCCTACCTGACACCTGCTCTCCAGAGCCCAGGTGGGCCAGGCACCTGCATTCAGCTGTGGGGAGGTGGGGAGCCCACACACCCCAGCCGCCACACCGCGGGGCCTGGCAGAGGCCTGGGCTCTGAAGGCATTTCCATAATTTACTATAAAACAGTCCTGCTTTTGTTTACTGTTCCGTTGATTCCACTTAATCCTAGCGTCCCCGGCACGGCGCCCGCCCGCTCACCCGGCCCACCAGCCCGCCCAGCTCCGGGGACGCCTGCCTCCCCTGGAAAGAATTTCGGGTTGCCTCGGATCTGCCTCGGAGTGCTACCTTCTGACAAGGGGCAGTCTGGCCCTGGGGTCCTTGAAGGAGAGGATGCAGGACACGGCCAACCTGGTCCTGAAGAAAACTGGGTCCTTGAAGCCAAAGCCAGTCCGTGGGCAGCCAGGGCCTTCCAGCCTGAAGTGGCGACTTCCAGAACCCTCCTGCTAAGCCCCAGATTGTGTCTATGGGCTCTGCTCCTTGCCACGCACCTGGGGACGCCCCCGAGCACTAGCAGAAGGGGGTGGTGTGGAGACCCAAGGTGGACATGGAGACCAGCCTGGGGGTGGGGAGGGCTGCTCACAGCAGGTGTGGTGGGGAGCAGAGGAATGTTGGCCTTCCGCCCTGGTGATCCCGGTTCCTGGACGGACCCTGCATTCTCTAAGGCACCTCACCAGCCCCCACGGTGGCCCTCAGAATCTGTGATGTCATCCACACGGCATGAGGGGCAGCCCTGCTTCTGAGGGCTCAGAAAGTGCCAGGTGGTGCCAACCTTCCACGGGAGTCCGGGGGCGGGGGCGTTACCGCCCATGACAGCACAGCAAATACTGAGGTGCAGGTGTCTTGAGAATGCAGGTGGCCCAGAGATAAGGCCCCAGGAAGTGACCATCCTCCAGCACCCTCCTGAGCACCTGCTTCTCAGCCCGTCGGGGAGATTGGTGCCCAGGGAGCAGGGGCTTGTCCATGGAGCACAGCCCGGGCACATGGGGCGGGGGTGCGGCCCTCCTGCCAGTCAGAGGCCCTGAGCTGGCCCCACGGGTCACGGCTGTAACTCCCCCTCTCACTCGCCCCAGGCTACAGAAGGCAAGGCAACAACGGAGGCCTTTTCCATTCCCATCTTTTATTAAAGATGTTCTCATTGTTGTCGAGAAGGTGTTCCCGGCAGCGGCCCGCTGGGGCTCCTGGTTAGGCCAGCCCACAGCCGCCAGGCTGGCTGCGGGGTGCGCGGGATGGTCCCTGACCACCACAGAGCTGCCCGCCTGCCGCCCCTGGGAGAGTGAGGGGTGTCTCGTCCTCCCCCGGAGGGTAGAGCTCAGGGCACGTGTGTGCGGAGCCTCCCCGAGGAGGCTTCCCTCCGAGGTCCCGCCCCTAGCCGGCGGCCTTGGATTAAGTCCTGCCTTCCTCGAACTCTCCTTCCAGGGGGGGCTGTGTATCCCACCACAGCAACCACGGACGTTTTAGTATGAATTAAGTTCTCAAGTGCTTTCCGCATTGCTAATACGGACGGGAGAGAGTTTAGGTGGCGATGGTGGGAGAGGCATCCCGCCAGGTGCCCCAGGGTGAGCAGAGGCAGAGGGCAGTGACGCAGACCTGGGCCTATGTCTGCGGGTCCGAGCTGCCGCCAGCCCCAGGGAAGACCAGCCTTAGCTCGGAGGCAGAGCCTGCTGTAGGGGCACAGACCCAGAGCCAGGCTGGATCGGCCTCCCAGGGACCCTTCTGGGGAACGAGGACAGCAAGAATGGGCCAGGCCACACGCAGCGTCCAGCTAGAGTCCTGAACAACGTGCTCCAGAGATGGGGGTCCTGGGAGACCTTGCGAAGTAAAGCGGGGGTTCCCTGGCACCGAGAGCCTGGGTCTCGGGAGGGAGAAGCACCTGCACCTGGGCTTGTAACTGGGGGCTCAATCCGGGCTGAGTTTGGGCCTGGTGCCAGGAGCTCAGCCCCCTAGAGTCCCTCTTTGGTCCTAAGTTGTCCCCTTGTACAAGCTAGACCCTCGGGGAGCAGGCCATGCCTTTGGGACAGGGCCCCTGGACACAGGAGGGCCCCAGGACAGTCCAGGAGGGCCAGTGTGGGGGCTGGGGGGCATATCCCCTCCAGGAGCCTTGTCTAGCTCCTGCCCCCTCCCCTGGCCAGAGAGCAGCTGCAGGAGACACTGATTTCTGTTCAGCAGATGCCGATGCTTTTATTTTCCTGGATTTATGGCCTCTTCTGTGGTTTCATTACTGAGATAAGGATGGAGCCCGTCACTGTCAGGCTCCACTGGGGATGTGCAGCCAGCCCTCCAGATAAACACCGATACGGTTGATTCCTGCGCAGCACGGCAAGGCCTCCGGTCAGCAGGGCCAGGGCGGGCGGCCTCCCCCCAGGGCCAGACATCCCACTGCGTCCCGAACAGCAGGGAACCTCCTCAACCTGATCAGGGCGTCTGGGAAAACCCCGTGGCGAGCGTCCCACTCGATGGTGAGAGATTGGGAACAAGACAAGGGCACCTGCTCCAGCCCTGCCCACTCCACACGGTCCAGCTAGAACGAAGACAGAGGTTCCTTAGGGCTCCGGACAACGCACGAAAGTATAGGCCAGTAGCAAGCAATTGCAAAATAAAATTTGGAAAACTTCCATTTAAAATGTCATCCAAGGGCGCCTGGGTGGCTCAGTTGGTTAAGTGACTGCCTTCGGCTCAGGTCATGATCCTGGAGTCCCTGGATCGAGTCCCGCATCGGGCTCCCTGCTCGGCGGGGAGTCTGCTTCTCCCTCTGACCCTCCCCCCTCTCATGTGCTCTCTCTCATTCTCTCTCTCTCAAATAAATAATAAAAAAAAAAAAAACAAAAAACTATTAAAATGTCATCCAAAAATAACATACGTGGGGACCCCGGGGGCCTCAGTCGGTTAAGTGTCCAACTCTTGGTTGCAGCTCAGGTCACGATCTCAGGGTCGTGAGATCAAGCCCCATATCAGCTCCGCACGCAGTGGGGAGTCTGCTGGAGATTCTCCCTCTCCATCTGCTCCCCCTGCTCTGCTGTCTCTCTCTCTCAAATAAATAAATAAAGTCTTAAAGTAAAACACGTAAAAATCAATTTAACAAAAGATGTGCCAGACCTCCGTAATGAACCAAAAGGAAGTCGGACCTCCGGAAGCGAAGACAGACACATACACCATGTGTGCGGGTCATCACTTCTCCCCACGTTGCTCTGTGAGATTCAGGGAAATCCCAAACCAAGCCCCAAAAGGCTACTTGTAGAAATTAACCAGCTGAATTAAAGATATATATGGAAATGCAAAGAGCACAGAAGAGCTAACATCATCTTGAAAAGAAAGCTGGAGGACACACTAACTCTTACGAAAAGTTACTACGTGGCTTCTGGGATCAAGAGCGGGGGAGGGGGTAAGCCCAGGGTGGTAGGTCAGCCACAGGATTTGAGGGCAGACATGGCCCTAGAGGCTCAATTGAGTTTTGACGAAGGAGCTAGGATACCTCAGTGGGAGAAAGAGAAGTGTCTTTGACACGCGGTTTGGGAAAAGTGGACAAACGCTAGAGGAAAATGACCCTCGATCCCTGACTCACGCCACACACAAATTAATTTGCAATGAATCATAGAGCCGGCATTAAATCTAAAACTGTGAGGCTTCCATAAGAAATTATGAGAGGCTATCGTTGTGACTTCACTTTGATACAGACAAGTATTTCCTAAAGAAAACGCAGAAAGCGGGCGCCTGGGTGGCTCAGTTGGTTAAGCGACTGCCTTCGGCTCAGGTCATGATCCTGGAGTCCCTGGATCGAGTCCCGCATCGGGCTCCCTGCTCGGCAGGGAGTCTGCTTCTCCCTCTGACCCTCCCCCCTGTCATGTACTCGCTCTCTCTCATTCTCTCTCTCTCAAATAAATAAATAAATAAATAAAATCTTTAAAAAAAAAAGAAAAGAAAACGCAGAAAGCATAAAAGAAAAAGATTGATAAATTGGGCTGGGGGCTGGAGAACAGCCTGGCCGTTTTCCCAATTCTTGTGACAAGAATTTGTGCACGTGCACGGCGAGACCCCGTCTTTCTTCAGCTGAGTGTCTGTCCCGGACGAACGGAAGCATGTGTTCCTCGGGATAGCTCTCTGTCTGTCGGCTCGGGCTGCTGTGACAAAACACCATCAACTGGGCGGTTTACACACAACAGAGATTAACTCCTCCGCTCCGGAGCCTGGAAGTCGGAGACAAAGTGCCGGGAGAGCCCGGAACTGCGCTTGGGACAAAGCAAGAGCAGTCAGAGGGTTCCTGCGGGGCGGCCCTCCCAGCCGGGTGCTTCCGTGGCCAGGGGTGGAGGTGTGCGGCCCTCCCAGAGGCCTCCCACCCCCGACTGGACGTGGGTGGTGGGCAAGGGTCCCCAGGGAGGCTCACACAGTTGGGGAAAATCAAGAGTATTTCCTCCACAAGGATGGGGCCCTGCCCAGCCCTTCCCTGCCCAGAGGCCCCTTTGCCCCCCAGCGATGCAGCAGAGCCTTGCATGTCCAGCCCAGCAGACTGACCTGGCCTCTAGCGGCTGGACACTCCTCCAACCTGAAATTAGAGGAACAGGATCCCCCCACCATGGGACCTGGGCCTCGCAGGCTGGGGCCTCGCAGCTGGGGGTCCGATCCCTGTGCGTGGGGAGGGAGCAAAGAGAGCAGGCCCGTGTTTGTGCTCCAATCTGTCCCTGGGGCCGCACGACCAGGGGCCAGGTGCTGACCTCTGGGAGCCTTGGTTTTCCCTCTGCAGGCTGGGGTACCAGCCACTCCCCACTGACCCCCGCAGGGCCGCTCGGACATTGAAGGATCTCCAGCCTATGCTGCCCAAGGCACTGGGCGAGTGACCAAAAATAGCATTAGGTCCTAATGCCCCCAAGGTGGTGTCCATGTGAGAAGCATCGTGTAAGCGTGTCTGGGGCCACCAACAAACCATCACAAACTGGGGTGGGGGGTGGGAGCTGCTTAAAACAACAGAAATACATTCTCCCAGTTCTGGAGGCTGGAAATCCGGAATCAAGGTGCGGGTAAGGCTGCGATCCCTCGGACGTCTCTAGGGAGGACGCTTTCTGTTCCCGCGGGTTCTGGTGTGCGACCCCTGTGTCCCCGGCCCCGTGGCCTCATCACTGCACACGGCCTCCTTCCGGCGCGTCTGTGTGTCCCTCTTCTCTTATAAGGACACTGTCGTTGGATTTAGGGCTCACCTGGCGAATCCAGGATGATCGCATCTCATGATCGTTAACTTAATTACATCTGCAACCCTTTTCCCAAATGAGGTCCCAAGCATGGGTCACGGGGATCGGGATGGGGACCTGTTTTTGGGGGGCTACCGTCTGGCCCATGTCACAGCTGCAGGAATCTGCCGGGGCCCCTGCCCGGGGGTGGTCCGTTGCCTGGCTGTCAAGTCACTGCAGGCGTCCAGCCTCCTCTGCCCATGCACTCACCTGTGGTCACTGGCCCCTCACAGAGCTGGGTCTGCGGCCTGGGGAAGGGCAGGCTGCCTGGGTGCCCCCGGGGAATGCCTGCCGCCGACGCTGATGGGCAGAACTTCATTGCAACTTCCTTGTGGCTTTATCGAGCGGCTGCCTGGCCAGGGACCTGCGCGCCTTGCCAGGCCTGGCGCCTTCTGTCTCTTATTTTGGAACGTAGACGGTTTATATTTAACATCCCTGTGGGGTGGAAAAAACGTGCTCTGAGTCCCCAGGGTCCTGGTCTCTGGGAGCGTCTAGATGTGGCCGAGGGCCCCAGACCAGGTCTGCGGGGATACTCGGGGAGCACGCGGGTGTCCCAGGGCAGCGGCACCTGAAAATCCCAACCAGTGACACCTGGAAATGCTGGTGGAAGAGTAAGGGAAGCAGAGGGCGAGGGGCCACCACGCTGCCAACCCAGGGCCATGAAGCCTTGTGCTCGGGGTCTTACTGGGCACAGCTGCACCCCGTGTGTGGGGCAGGCCTGCTTTCCCGCTAACACAGGAGGCGAGGAGGTGGCCCCCAAGCCGAGAATATTTCTGATCCCTGCTCCATGAGGAGTTCTGGAAGGAGGAGGTGATATGGTTGGAGACAGGACAGGTAGCTTCTGAACAGTCCGTGAAGAGTGTGGACCCCCGAACTCAGAAACACAGCAAATCCCAAACACACATTTGAGTCAGTCCCCCTGGGTCCGGCCTCGGGACTCCAAGCGAAGAGAAGCCACGGGGACAGGTAGAGAGAGAGTCTGCTGGTTTTGAGGGATGGCAGGTGACAGATCGCAGACTCCTCACCAGCTGAGAGAGGCCGGAGACCAGGGTAGTGTCCCGGGCGGGCGCAGGACAGACAGGAAGCCGCTCAGACAAGCCCGGGCTGGGAGGGGGACACGCGGGACGGATCAGAAGAATAAAAACGTTATTCAGGACACAAAAGAAGATCTAAGCACACAGAGAGCTCTGATCCTCGCGCCTGGGAAGACTCAATGCAGTGGCGAGGGAAACCCCGCTAAATTAACTCTATAAATTCAACGCTGTTTCCATCAGGAGCCCCATGGACGTCCCGGGAGTCTTCACGAGGGGAACCTACAGAGTGTCTGGTGGGATGGGGGTCAGGAGGGGCCAAGCCGATTTCCAGAAAGGACGATAGGGAGGACTCCTCACCCCGATGTCAGGATTTCCTGTCACGCCCCAGGTTAGAGCACCTGGGTAGACAAGCCGGAGAAGGAAGCTGGACGGACGGCGAGCCGGGGGTCCCCCCACGGCCGGCCCCACGTGGGGAGGTACCGGGTCAGCAGGTGTGTGGCTGGAGCTGCCACATGCTGGCCCGTGGGGACCAGGGTGACACGTCCCAGATTTGGTGAGTTGATTGTCCAACCCAGCGGCTCCGGAGAGTGAAGCGCTCGAGGGCAAGTAGCTGCTGGTTAATGAGCATCGTTTGTGCGAGGGGGAGAAACAGGGCCACGTGACAAACTGAATGACAACACACCTGGGGGGGTTGGGGGTCCAGCTCTGCAATCTCAGGTCGGCTCTGGGTGCAGGAGCGGGGCAAGCCCGCATGGGCGCCCCTGGGAACCGTCAGCCACGCGGGGCTTACAACCAAGAGGGCCCCGGATTTTATTACTCTTTGCGAATCGTGTGCTACACACTGTTGGTCTCAGTAACGTTTGTGGTAAGCGGCTGCACGTACGTCAGCGCAGACGGTTGTGAGTTGCCCAGTGACCCTCCCTGGGAGACAGCAACTTGCAGAGGGTCCCTGAAGGAGGCCACCATCTGCGAGCGCAGACGGACACCGCGAGCTGCCCGGCGCACCGGGCGTTTCAACTCCGAGGAGGGTCCAGGGCGCCCGTGGCTAATCTCCGTGCTTCTCAGCGTGCTTGAAATGTCGCATCATTTCAAACTGGCTTCAGACAGAGGTGCCCCCTCCTGATGGGATGGGAATGTGTCCACCCGCTTCCGGCTGTGGCCAGGGACACGGGAAGGCTGTGAGGCGATCCCGCACGCCCAAGGGAGGGCAGAGGCTCGTAGAGAAGCGTTCTCCGTGGCCCTGGCTGTCAGACTCCCGGGGACTCAGGCCCGGCGGCCTCCTGCCCAGCCTCCGATGGGGGCTCTGAGGGCACCCGGGCCAGCCCGGCACCCCGGGTGAGGGCAGCCCCCGCCTCCGGGCCCTCTCCCCAACACCCCCGGGCTAGTCGAGGAGGCAGAGCGCCAGCTCGGCAGCTTAGCCACAGCCCGGAATCGATCCGATTGTAACTGGGACTTGGAAGAGGTTTAATATTTAACTGGATTAAATATTTAAACAGGACAAGATGACAGGGCGCCCAGCAGCCCGGGGAGACGCAGTCGACAGGTTCTGCAGCAGGGGGGCAGGCCCCACCCCCACCCGCCCCGCGGAGGGAGAGCCTCAGACACCCAGGCCTGCCGCCCAGGTATCAGGGCGGACCAAGGGGTTCCTGCACTCTGCTGGTTGGGCGCACAGAGGACTCTCCAGCCCCTCCACCAGGCCCTATTTATTGAGTGCCAACTGTATGCCAAGCAGGGCTAGGGGGACAAGACTGCCTTGCAAGGGCCCCTGGGAGGCTATGAGTGGCTACCTCCTTCAGGAAGCCCACCTGGACTGGGCCAGCTCCCCATGACACACACTGTTGCCCTCCTGCATGTCCCCCTGCACACTTGTCATCTGTAAGTGGGCACACTAGGCTGAGTTTGGCTCCAGCCGACAGAATGCTATGGGGACAGCCGCATGGCTGTGTTTATGGGGCCAGCACCCTGCATGCGGTCAGTGCCCCAGGCCTCAGTGGGGGTCCCAGCAGGCAGCACAGGTGGCCCGACTGGAGGGTGCGAGGCCCGGCCCCCAGCACCTCCCTGCTCCCAGCTCCCCCTGGGCCGTGCTGGAGTTAGAGCTGCAGGGCTCCGCTGCTCAGGCTGGTGGGGAGGGCACAGCGGGGCCAGACCCGGCTCAGGGAGGCTGCCTGGGGGTGGGCGCTCGAGGGACAGCCACAGGGCATGAGGTGAGGACATGGGTGAGGGTTTCCCGGGGCGGCCAGGTCACCCTCGAGGTCTGAGATGACAGTGCCCCAGGACTGCACTCCCTCCGGAGGCCCCGGGGGAGGGTTCCTCCTGCCTTGTCCAGCTTCTCTGTGGCCATTCCTTGGCTTGTGGCCTCCTCACCCAACCTCCGCCTCCACGGTCACGTGGCTGCCTCACGGTGGATGTGTGTCCAAATCCCCTCTTCTTATAAGGACACAGGCCCTTGGGTTAGAGCCCACCCCAATGACCTCATCTTAACTCGATTGTCTGCAGAGGAGACCCTACTTCCAAATAAGGTCCCATTCGCAGGCACTGGGGGTTAAGACGTGGACTTATCTGTTGGGCGGACACATTCGCCCCATTCCCGGCGGTCACCTCCACGAGGGCGGGGGGCTCGGAAAGGTGGGCAGCAGGCTCCCCAGCCCTTCGAGAGCCCATGGCGGCCCCTCCTTCCATGTGGCTGGACAGGCCGTGCTGAGCCGGTGGTCACTGGCCCTTGACTCCGAGTGGACGGATGACGCGGGGGCGGGGGGATAGGCAGGACGTGGGCACCGTGCTAGGGAGCAGAGATCTCCGTGGGTGGTCAAAGACGTCAGCCTGTGGCCCCCACCTGTCCCCAGACGATAAGAACGGCAGCCCTCCTTGCTGAGCCTCATCGTTCTTCCTTCCAAACTTTGGAACATTTGGTCCTGGCCCCCCCCACCCCCCCGGAAAGCAGGCAAAGCGGGAGGGGCTGTTCCAGGTGCCCAGGTGGTGGCGGCGTCCCAGCCTCCTGCTCCCGTGATGGTGTCCTGAGCTGAGCTCCATGGCCAGCAGGTGGTTGTCCATTTCCAGGGCCCACGGCCCCTGAGAGCTCACGGGCCCTCTTCCGTGGCTGGAAGGCAGTGGGCAGCTGGGCGGCCACCCCATGCCAGGCAGGGCCGAGGAGGCAGGAGCACCTGGTGTCCTGCGTCCCTGTTCCCCAACTGCCCAGTGGCCGGGCCCCCAGTTTCTCACACACGCAGTACCCCACGTGGCCGGGTGGAGCCGGGTCTGTGGAATGTCAGCTCAGTGCAGGAGGAAGTAAGCAGGACGGCCGGGCCCTCGTGATATCTTGCAGACCCCAGAGGCCCGGCGAGACAGAGCCCAAACCCCAGCCCAGAATGACGGCGGTGTTCCAGGTGGACCCAGGGCTTCCTGAGTCCATCCAGGTCTGGGGCTGGACTGGAGGGCATGGCCAGGGCTGAAGGACAAGACAGAGCAGGCAGGGAGAGGCTGAGACGGAGCCTGAATCTTCACGGGGGGTGCTCTGGAGCAGGCACATGTTACCCACCCGAGCCTCAGTTTCCTGGACTGCAAGGCAAGCCTGAGGTTGACCCTGCTGTGGGGTGGGGGGAGGGGGTCGTGGGCCATAAACACACGAGCCGAGAGCGGAGGCCAGTGCTCTGACAAGCCTCTCTGCTAGAGGGGTGGATGCACAGACAGAGGGGGACAGCAGGAGGGAGGCCTGGTTGCTGGGGGTCTGCTGCAGCCCCCACCCCCACCCTGGATGCCTGGGGAAAGCCGTGACCCAGATTCCTCGATGCTGCTGGTCTCAGAGCAGGAGACTGTTTGCTCACTTCCCCGAAGCCCCGGCTCCTCTGCACCTGGGGGTCCAGGCCTTTCATGGAGTCTCTGCCCTCATTCCGGGCTCTGACCTGCTCTGCAGGCCCCCAGCCCTGGGGTCTTGCCCGGGGCTCCTCGGAGGCTACGGGGAGGGGCACAGGCAGGGGGAGGCTGGGGTCGGATCCTGTGTCCCCCAGGCTGGGCATGTGGGTGGAAGGAGGCCAGAACGAGGCTGCCCCAGGGGGTGGGCCTGGTGGGCTAGTCCCCCTCCGCTACTGAGGCCTCCCCCACCTGTCCTGGAGTGAGCAGGTGGGCCAGTCTGGCCAGGCCTAGGAATGGTCCCAGGAGGACCCCACTCAGCCAGTGACCAGGAAGGGGCAAGGCCAAGGAAGCCTTGGGATTCCACGGTCAGCCAGGAGACCCGCTGAGGGAAACTGAGGCATGGCCCCTTAGAGCCAACATGGTGGGCAGGGCGGGCAGGATTGTGACCCAAATGGCAAGCAGGTGTTCATGGGGCTGAACCACGACACCCCCCTGGAGGAAATGGCCTGGCTATTTGCTCTGTCTGGTCTGCTGGGCATGTGGGGGCCACCCAGCCAGTACTGGATAGATGGATGGATGGATGGATGGATGGATGGATGTGAGGATGGATGAGTAGATGAGTGGATGGTTGGATGGATGGATGGATGGGTGGATGTTGGCTCTCCTGGGAAACCCTAGCAGTGGTGTGTTCAGGTAAGGTCTGGTGGGACCAACCCAAACCCAAGGGCTCGCCCTGGGGACCCTGGTGCCTCTAGTGTCCCCCCCAGTGGGGCAGCTGCCTATAGGGCTGGGGAATCAGATGGGAGAGGCATGGGGGGGGCTCGGGATCTGGGAGGTGTTGTATGGGGGGCCCTCTGCTCTTGTGGGTGGGGCTGGCCTCCATGGTTCTACCTGGCAGATGGACATGGGTCTGAGGGCAGAGGACACCAAGACCACATCCGGAGTGTGTTGTTGGGGCATTCTTGCTCCTCCGAGCCATCAGCCCTCAGGGCATGGGGGGCAGGAGTGGGGGGTCTGCATGGGTCCTCGCCCCGCAGAGAGGCACTCTGTCTGGAACAGCCAGCACGAGAGTTTCTCAAGCACAGGGCGCGGGATGGGCCCCTCCTGCCTGGGCTCAGGCAAGGGCTGCGGGTCCCTCGGAGGAAGACTCCTGCTTGGACCAATACAAACCGTGGCAATGGCCCCAGTCCAGGGACTTGGCCCTGGATGGATGCTGAGGTCCCCAGAGCCGGGGGGGTGGAGGGGTGTTGTCAGGTGTGGCAGAGGGAGGGGGTGGGGATGGCTGGCCGGTGGCCCCTCCCCTCGCCCGCACCATGGTCCAGCCCCACCCCTGGGGTTGTTTCGGGTGCTGACCTGGCAGGGGCAGAGGTGTTGGAGGGGAGGGCCCCTCCAGAGAGGACTTGATCCGCTGTGCCCTCCTCAACTCCAGGCCTGTCCCGAGTCCCCGCTGCCCCCAGCCCCCGCTGCCTGTCTTCCCCAAGGTCCTGCCCAGTATGGGCTGGGGCTGTAGGCTAGCGGGGACTGGTGGTCAGCCCTGTGGGTGCCTAGGATGAGGCAGGGGTGTTGGCGGGGCCTTGGTCCCTGTGGTCCCTGTGGTGAGAGGAGGAAGACTCTTGGCAGGCCAGTTGGGGGACGAAGGTCATTGGGAGTGACCTGGTAAAGGAGCCACCCCCCAACACAGACCTCAAGGGGAGAGGGCAGGGGGCACCAGGGCTGTGGGAGGGCCCGAGAAGGGGCCCCAGCCAGGAACCCTTCCTGCCCACACAGCCACACCCTTCCCTGTGCCCCCTGGGACGACCTCAGGTCACCTGCCTGCCCCCCACCCTCTGGGTCTGTCCCCCACCCTCCTCGCCCCGGTACCCCAGTGCTGGGCGCCATTTTTCTTCCACAGCCCCCAGAACAACCTCAGCCCTGCACATCTCCGGGACCCCGGCCTGCCCCCCTGCTCACCCTGGGGGGAGCCCCAGATCCCAGCAGAAGCCCAGGCCCGGGCATGAAGGGAACGTGCCAGAGGTGCTGACCGGGGGTGCGCCTACCTTGCTCATGAGTTTTCCAGCTCCAGAAGCTGCAGATGGCCCCAGGGCCGGCCCTGGCACAAGGGACCCATGGGGATGGCGGGCCCAGACTCGGTCCCCCTGGGGTCCTCACTGAGCAGGAAGGAGGAGGGGCTGACTCCCGATTTCCCGGATGCCGCCTCTCTGTGGACAGGATGGGGGAACCCCTAGGCCAGTGGCTGTGGCTGGTGAAACTCTGCTCCTCGGTCCACCACGTGTGAGCCAGAGCTGAGCGTGGGGCTCCTGTGGTTTCTGGAACAATTTCTACACGCTGGGGCTCAGAGCAAGAGAAATCCACTCTCCCCAGGTTTGGAGCCAGAAGTTGGTGATGCCGGCAGGGCACGGCCACACTCCCTCTGGAGGCTCCGGGAGGGTCCTTCCTGCTTTTCCAGCTCCTGGGGGATCCAGGTGACCCTGGGCATGTGGCCAGGTCCCTCCGACCCCCCCATCATTACGGGGCTCCTGTCTGCCTTCACCCCTCTTCTAAGGACACCTGTCATTGACTTAGAGTCTGCTCTCATCCAGGATGATCTCATCCTAAGATTCTTCATTTAATGCCATCTGCAAAGACCCTTTTTCCAAATAAGATCCCCTTTGTAGCTCCTGGGGTCAGGATGTGGACGTGCCTTCTTGGGGCCACCACTGGACCCATCACAGTGCTGTTCATCAGCCGGCTCAGAAATAAATGGCAGGACTTGGGATCAGGAGCAGGACCAAGGAAGGGCCCCAGCCCAGCCCCTCTCTGGCCGGCCTTCTGCCTCTGGACAGCGTCCCACCTGGCCACTTGCGGGTCTGTCCCCAGAACGGCTAGGGATGTGGGCATGGACACAGGGAGGCCTGGAGGGGTGGGGGCCAGAGCCGGCACTGAGGCAGAGTCAAGACTCAGCCCAGGACCCCAGGAGCAGCCAGCCAGCAGGAAAGCAGGACCCCTCCCAGCTCCCTTTCATGGGGACTGAAGGACAACACCAGCAACCCCTACCCCCAGCTGTCTCTCTCAGGTGGGCGACCCAGGGAGTCCCCTGTTCTGGGACCCACGCCGCCCACACCATCCCACTCAGCTGCAACCACCCAAGGCACAGGGCGCTTCTGCCTTGGTATTTTTTCCAAGCACGGACTGGAGCCTGGGGAGGGGGTGTCTGCAAACAGCAGCTTCTCAGAGGCCAGCGCGGAGCTAGGGAGGCGTGGTGGTGGGGGACCTGGGGCACGGGGAGGCTGAGGCTGGTGTCAGGCTGGTTTCCCGGAAGAGACTCGGACAAGAGGGCTCTGGTGAAGGCTTTCCAGGAAAATCTGTGGGGGCTGGGGTGGGGTGGGGCGGGGTGGGCGCAGACAGTAAGCGAAGCAGGCCAGGCCAAGTGCAAAGGCCACGGCAGGGACCCAGGAGCACTAGGTCCCGGCCAGGGGACAACCATCCGGTGGCTGGTCAAGGCTACCCCCCCATGCATAGGCAGTCCCCCCTCGATGCTCAGAGGGCAGCCGTGAGGGTCAGGGTGGGCACACCAAGGCAGCAAAGGACCCCTGGCTCAGTCCTCACTTACCTCCTTCCCCCAATGGGTTCTGGGCGCCTGCTTGTCGTGGCACACGTGGCCTGATCCCAAAATAAAATATTTGGTTTCCAGGGCTGATGGCCTTGAAATGCAAATACTGCTTTTCTGTTTCCAACAAACAGTCACATTTGGGCCTCCCAGAGCCCTGTGCCGGCTCCCGGCCGAGACGCCCAGTGCCCACTGCTCCTGAGGGGAGCCGGGCGGGGGCCACTTTTCCGACCCCTATGTCAATCCAGGAAGTGGGTGTGGGGCCCCCAGCTGTGTAACCGGTTAGGAAATGGGGGCTGGCTCTGGGTTAGGAAGTCCATCTCAGGACCCCTAGGCTCTCAGGAGGTCCACCCCCAGCCTGGCCCACTGGATATACTGGCCCATCTCTGCGAGACTGTTGGCCAGATGGTCCCACCCCCAGAGGCCCCTCCCCACCGCTGCCTTGGGGTGTTGGGTGGAGTGCCTGTTCACATGTGGGCAGGCTGTGGGGACCTCAGGGCCACAGGGACGGAGGGGCTGCTGGGGGTGGGGGTGCTGTGGCTCAGATCTGGGACACCACATGACTGGGCAGGTAGCAGCCCTGAGTGAGACCTCACGCCCCTCCTCCGGGGACCCAGAGGTTGGCCCATTGCCCAAACCTAGCCAGAAGCCCTTGGAGGGCAGAGGTCAGCCTTAGGCAGCTGGGTGGGGAGGGGACCTGGGGGACGCGGAGGGGCACAGGGGACCTCTGGAGCCTGCCAAGCGGCCTCTGGGTCCCCCGCATTGTCACGTGGCCCATTCTCTGAAGCCCATGCTGGGGCGGTGTGTGCTCTGTTGTCCGCCCCCCTCTCCCCACCCCCCTGTGGGCAGCAGAGGGAGGGCAGGTGTGTGGGCTCTGTCGGTGAGGACTGAAGCATGACAATGCGGGGCCCCACAGCCCCCCACCAGACCTGAGGTGTGGCCTGGACAGCCCCTCGACCACTGTCTGCAGGGCACGAGCATCAGGAACGATCAGCCTCCTGCCCCGCGGCCTGAGGGCACCAGGGGGGCACATGTTCCCGACAAGGTGGGGTCAGGACATGTGTGGCCAGCCTGCTTCCAGACAGGACCTCAGCAAAGAGCCCCCAGCCCCCAGTCAGAGTGGGGCTGCAGGGAGGGAGGGCTCAGGCCCCGGGCCAGAGGGGGCCGGAGGGGGCCGGAGGGGCTAGGCGTCCCAGGCTGGAGGGTGGGTGCAGAGGTGAAACGGGGCAAAGGGGTGAGCTCCACCCGGGGTGGGGAGGGCGCTCCTCTGTCTCGGGGCCCAGTACCAGCTCCAGCGGCAGGGTCACCTCCGGGTTTGATGGTGGAGGGAGCCTTGCCCCGGCTCTGACGAGATCTCTAACTGGGAGCATCACACCCGAGCGGGTGAGCCTCTGATCACACTTGGCGTGTCTGGGGGCATGCCACCGCTGGCCGAAAATCAGGTTTCCACCTCTCAGAGCAGCTGTCTCAGCCTCTGATCCAGGCCAGGCAGCCCCTGACCTTGTCGGGACCGGCCGCTCTGCTCTGGTTTCCTGGTCTGAGGACGGCCCAGAGGCCTGAGCACCAGGGGTCATTCCAGGCTCAGGCGGGCCGGACGCCCTCTTCCTCTTTCTGGGGTTGGGCGTCGGATGTTGAACATGGGAGGTCAATGTGCTCAGGCCCCCCACCAGCCCAGTAGCCCACCCCACCCTGCAGCCCGGCCCAGGGGTGCTCGGGGGCACATCCGAGAGGCTGCGGTGGCCTCCACCCCCGTCCCCCCCAGACGGGCTGAGCCGGAGGTGCTGCACAGAGCAGGCCGGCCTGCGTGGGCGTGGGGGCTGGGGCGCAGGCAGCCGGGTTGCCAGGCAACCGCGGTGACTCGGTGGCGTCTGGGCTCTTGGGGACCAGGAGCTCGGGATTCCAACACTCACACTTTGCCGCTGGCGAAGGCGCTGTCAGTGGACGGAGCAGGGGACGGTGTCCTTCGGTGCAGGTGGCAGGGCCCCCGCAGCAGGAGATGCGCGTCCCGGGCCCCCCGTTGTGCTCTCAGACACGGGCTGATGAAGCCCCATGATGACAGAGCGCCAGGCGCAGGGCCCTCCCCAGCACCTGGCCAGGTGAACCAGATAGCCCAGCCCCGCTCACTCGGGACCCTGCGGGCAGCCGGGTTCTCCAGCACCTTCTGTGGTCCCCCGTCCTCCCCGGGCCTCCCACCAATCCGGTGCTCCCTGTGACCCGCTGGGCAGTGAGGGGCCTGGGAGGAGGGTGAAGGCTGCTCGTGTGGGAGGGAGCTGACTGGTTGTGACCATGTCCTTGACCACCCCACAACTGCCTCGGTCTCCCCACCTGTCATGTGGGCCCAGCCCCTCTGAGCAGGTTGGCCGTGCCTGATCTGCCCCCACTAGGAGTCTCCCCCGGGCCCTGGGCTCGCTGTGCCCCACACACATCGGGACCCCCATCCCTTTCATTTCCACATCCTTGTGTAGACCAGGACGTCTCTGGTCTGAAGGTGCCCCTGAGGCAGAGGCTGAGCACCTGGGCACCCCCGCCGAGGAGCAAGGCCAGCAGAGTGGCCTGGGGTCCTGGCACACAGTGTCTGGCCGAGCCGCACCCAGACATCCAGGCCTTGGTCCCCCCAGAGGCTGGCAGGCTCAGCGGAGGCCCCCCTCGTCGAGCCCGGGGGTTCCCAACACCCCCCACCTGTGAAGTCACAGCCCCACATGAGCAGATGGACCTAGCGCTCCGCGGCTCTTAGGAGGTGGGGCTGCTGATTTGCACATGTGAGTCAGATAGATTAGGGATTTTCCCTTTATTGAGCATAAAAGGCTTGCGTAAGATTTCAAATAGGACACCTTCGCTCTGTCTGGTCCCGGGTGCCGGCGGCTGACGATACCCTTCCGAACTGGGGGGTGTCCGTGCAGAGGAGGCCCCCACCAGCCCCTGCCCCGTCCAGGGCCAGGAGTCCCCGCTCGCCTGGCCCGCTGCCACCAGCCTCCCCAGCCCCTGCTGGCCTGCGTCTAGGCCGGGGGTGGGCTCTGCTGCCCGTGTGCTGATGGGGAGCCCTCCCCACCACCGGCCTCTGACTGACTGGCTCGCAGCGCCCGGCACCAGCCTTCTGGGTAAACCTCGGGTTCTGTGGCTTTTATTCCCTCAGGACATTTAGTGAGCATGTCCGGGCTCTTTCTACAGCCCCAGGGCTCAGTCTGGGCACCCGGAGACCGCGCACCACGGGGCCCTGGCCTTGTCAGGGCCCGGAAAGAGCTAGTCAGGGGGCTGGTTGGGGGGGGTGGGCAGGAGCTGAGACCCAGGGAGCCCAGACTCTTGATCCTCAGCCCCTTCAGCCAGCAGCAGCCTGGTCTGGCTCCCAAGGGTGAGCGCGGGGCTCGGCAAACCCTTTTCCCCGGCCCTGGAGCCTCTCTGGGAAGCCCCCTGGAGAAGCCCCCTGCAGACCCTCCTATGCACCCCTCCGGCAGGGGCTGGCGGCTGGGACGAGGCCTTTGTGGCCTAGGGCAGAAGATTCAGGATTTTCCCTTTGGGCTGACACTGGCCCTACTCACCCTGGAAATTGTGGCAAAGCACTGCCCTGGGGACAAGCCTGTGCTTCTAGACCTGAATGGAGAAACAGAGGAAGGTCTCACTTGGCAGGCCCAATATGGGGGCCATGTCCCCCCCCTCCCCAGCGGCTGGCCCAGCAGCAGATGCCCTGCGGAAGCCCCAGGGCCGTGAGACACGCTTGGCTCGATCGGTGCCTGCCCACCGTGCCCACCACCCTCTGTGGCTGTCATTGTTGACCCGGCAGTGAGGCCATGCGACCCCTCCTCTCCTGGGCTCCCCGCTTGCCACAGGCACCTTGTGGGGGTCCTGAGGCCTCCGATGCCTCCAGGAGAGAGAGCAGGTGCAGAGACCGTTGGGTGGGGGCTGCAGGCCCATGGCATCCAGCTCCCCAGTCCTTGTGACCTGGGGGTCCTCCTGACCCCCAACTTTGTCCTTCCAGAGATGATCTCCTGGGCCACTGGGTCTCCAGAACCTTCCAAAGTGTTGGGGCTGAGCTGGGGGGTGGGGCAGATGGTGGGGACTGAGGTGGCGGCTGACCTGGCAGTGGCCCTGCTAAACCCTGCCTCTCCCTATTGATCTGGGGGCCATTACTTGATGGCAAACCCCATTAGGTCCTCATGCACCATTAAAGAGTTTAAAAATAACAATTTATCATCCACGTCACTGGCGGGCCAAAGTTCAGGGCAGGATGCTATGCGTCTGGTTGTATAAAGGCGTCTGCCCCTTTGATATGGGGCAGGGATGTTGTAAATCGGGTCCCCCCCCCCGGGGGGTGGGGACTTTGTCTCCCCAGGCAGCCTGGCCCCTCCTCACCCCCACTTCATGGGCATCCAGCACGCCCAGAAAGCGGGGCATGCCTGGGGGCAGGGGAAGAGACAAGGGCTCCGGCTTGGCCTCCGCCCCCTCACCCCCAGTCCCCAGGCCTGGTGAGCAATTCTCCACCAAGATCCGGAGACCCGTCGTCATAGAAACAGACCGCATTCCCAGAGTAAACCAGGGCCATCTGTGTCCCTCTCTGGCCAGGGCTGGGAGTGGGTAGGGACAGGCGGCCTCTCCCCTCCAGATCTGTTAACAGGACAAATGGGGTCCGGTCCCTGCTTGCACGCCCACTGGTGCTAGCTTCCCATCAAGCGGGAATCAAATCCCATAGGCCCCCTGCTCTACCCTTTCCCCCTAACGCACCGCGTGGGGCCCGGGCCCCAGCTGGCCGGCAGACACCCCGGGCCGGAGCCCATCCCGGCTTCAGGACCAGTATGAGCCACAAGCCAAGGGACCCCAGGAGCCACCAGAAGCCGGACAAGGCAGGAAGGATCCTTCCCTGGAGCCTCCAGAGGGACCACGGCCCCGTGACACCTTGATGTAGAACTTGCGGCCTCCAGACTGGGAAAAAATAAATTTCTGTGTCAAGCCATCCTGTTCCTGCTCCTTTGTTATGACAGCCCTTGCAAGCTAACGTGTCTCCTTAAATAATGGTTATCGTGGTAATCTTGAACATGGACAGCTAATACTTTATGTAGAATGTGAATAAATGCGTCTTTAAGTCTTTCGCTGCTTTTATTAATTTGTAATATACAAAGGAAACTCTGTGGACTCAGGACAGCCCCACCCTCCCTCTGCACTTATTCCAAGCAGACAGGCCCTCCCAGCTGCCCCCCAGGCCTCCCCCTGGACCTCCGTGCCAGCCCTCGGGGCAGCAGGAGATGCTCCAGTGCTTGGCCGGGGTCTCAGTCTGTGACCGTGAGCTGGCCGCTCAGCTGGGCTGGGGTGGCCAGGGCTCTGCCAGCCCCGACGCACCTCACACCTGCTCACCTCCCCTGGCCTCTCTCACTCAGCCAGCCGTGGCTCCTCCAGGGCTCTGGCAATGGTCACAGCGTGGAGGAGGGACACTGGCTCAGCTCAGGGGGGGCCGTAGCCTCTGGCCCCATGAGTCTTGTAGGTCTGTCTGCCTGTCAGGCCCTTGTGCTCATGGGACCACTTGCTGTGGGAGACAGGTGTGGGGGGCCCTGGAGGCCCAGCTGAGGACAGCCCAGAGAGCTTCCTGGAGGAGGAGACCCCAGGTTGGAGGGGCTGGAGATAGTGACCTGGGCCCTCTGGGCCCGCGAGGTCAGCCTGACCAGAGGAGGAGGCCAGGGAGCTGCGGGAGGTGGAAGCAGGAGCCGGGGGTTGGGGGGAGCTCACCAGGAAGGAGCTTCCAGTAAATACGAGCAAATGGTGTCTGTGAGGACGAGGCGGCCGCTTCCTCACAGAGGCAGGGTCCTCAGAGGGCCTCACTCTCCTCCAGGAAAGCAGGACCGGCAATAATGTGAAGTGCATTAGCTCGGCTGGAGGGCTGAGCCCACCCCACCGGCTGGCCGGCCCTGACCACCTTCGTGCGGGCAGCATGGCGGCTGGTCGATGGCTCACCGTCGACTGTTCAGAGCTGCCCAGGGGCAGTGAGGGGGGGGAGTCCCTAATGGGGGGCTGCCCCCCACGTACCCCTCCCACAAAGACCCCAATCCTTAGGAACCGGCCGGCCCTGCAGGGGTCCCGGAGGGTGGACGTTAGCTGGGTCTGTGGTCAAGCCAAGGGGCTCCGATGGGCAGAGAGCAGGTCTGCAGTGGGCCCGTGGGGTCAGGGCCTGGCACCAGGACCCGGGAGCCCCCATGGCCCCTGCTCGCCCTCAGGGATGGTCCTGCAGAGGTCCTGGCGTGCGGAGGGCAGCGACAGAGCCCCTGCCTCTTGGGCCCTGTCCCTCTGGGGACCACGCTTGTGTCTGCACTGACCCTTGGAGCTCCTCCAGCAGCCGGGCCAGGCGGAGGTGGGGGGTTCCGTGGACTCCGAGACCCAGCAATCCAGGGGTCCCGGCCTCACCTTGGGCGGCCTGCCTGTGGGGGGCATCCACGCCCAGGAGCTACGTCTACAGCTGAGGCCACTGCAAACAGCAACACACAGTCAGGATTGGAGAAATGTGAACGGGAGATGACCTGGGGGCTGAGCTCCTCCTCTGACCTCTGTGCTCAGGACTCCGGGCAGGGGAGGGGCCGGCAGGGCAGGAGGGCCCAGGCTGGGGTGAACGGGGAGGCCTTGTGGGTGGATGGCCCCTGCCCTGATCTCCCAGCACTTGGCCCACTGCTCCTTCTCCTGGTGGAGACACCGTGACTCCCGGCGGCCCGGGTTCCACCTGCTACGTGGCTCCGCGCCGCATCCATCGCTCCCACGAGGACTGTCTGGGCTCAGTGCCCCTGTCCAGCCGATGTCCTCTGCATCTATTTCCAGGGCCTCTTCGGGCTAAGCGCTGGGCGGAGCCCGGCCCCCACGGTCCCGAGAGGAACTGGAGCTCGGGGCTGTTTGCTTGTCTCTGGGGCCACGGGCACATGGCCTGGGCTCCTAGTGTCGCCACAGGCCTGCCGACCCCTCTGATGCCCTTGGGATGCCCTTGGGCTGGCGGTTCTAGGGAACACCGTGTCCTCTTTCCTGCTGGCCGAGCGTTATCTTAGAGAGAAGGTCTATGAACAGAGCACCTCTTTGTCGGGACCTCCCGCAGGAAAGAGCCGATGCGCCCCTCCTGGGGCAGGCTCGCCCCGCCCACCTCAGCACTGCTAGCTCTCTGGGTGGAGATCCCTCGTGGTGGGGCGGTCCCAGGCACTGGAGACGGCTGGGCAGCACCCCTTCCCCCACCACTGTGACAGCCAAAATGCCCCCAGACATGGCTAAACGTCCCCTGGGGGCAACGTTGCGTCCGAGCAGAACCCTGCTGCAGACGGTCAGGCTCCCAACCCCACCCCTGCCAGGAGGAGGGCCTCCACGGGGGTCCCCACAGCCCCTGACCCTCGCAGGCTGTGGGAGGGCCATGAGACTTCTCCCTCGAGCTCCCTAACGGGCCCCTGGGACCTGGAACTGAGAGGTCAGTGGTGGGGGGACAGGAACCGCTGGGCTTCCCATAGCCCTGCAGCCCGCCAGGCCGAGGGCTAGACACTCTGTCGTGGACACCCCGGCCAGGACACCACGGCTCCTGGTTTGCAGATAAGGCACAGAGAGGCCAGGGGTTTGCTGGAAGTCCCACAGCACATGGGTAGGATGTGGGGCCCGCGGGGCGGCCTGACTTCAGTGCAGCTCTGTGCCCTTGACCGACCAGCACCGCAGGGACAGGATGAGAGGGAGGGGCGGTCGGGAGCAGGGAGAAGGGGAGAGAACACATTCCCCGCCATCCTCTGTGTCTGCCCTCCAAGTGACCCACCCGGCTCTTATCTGGTGCCCACACACCCCTAATCGGCTCCATTACCCACAAAAGCATTTGCAGATGATGTTTCTGGAGCCTCTTAGCATCAGAAGCGGCTCAGAGCAGGGCTGCTCCCTCCCGACAACCGCCCCCCCCCCAGGGCGGCCCAAGGTCGCTGGGGCCACAACTGGCCTGGGGCTGCTGGAGAGCTGGGGGTGGGGTGCAGAGCCTCCCCGACGGCCCCCCACACGGACGTCTGAGGGCACGCGGTCAGGGTCAACCAGGGAAGGTCCCAAAGCCCAGGGGCCCAGGGTTCCCTTGGGGACGCTGTGCATTGTGCCTTCTTGGCAGCCCTCTGCTGTTCCCTAGGGCTGGGTCCCTGGGGTCGGGGCGCATTCAGGCCACCCTCCCTGGGCCCTGGGCATTTCTTTCATTTCATTAGCTGGTCTGAGTTCGCCTGTCGCCTGCCTGGGGTCTGAGGGCTGGGAGATGCCCTGACCTGGCCAGGCCTTGGGTTGGCTGCTGGGGAGCGAAGTGAAATCCTGGCCTGCCCGTGACAGGGTCGTGCATGCGTCCACCCCAACAGGGCCCGGGGCCCCGCCCACCCATCATCCTCGCTCAGGCCCCTGGAGACGGGCAGCTGGGCCAGGTGGGGGGCTGGGGCGCCCCATCCCCTGCCCACCCACAGCCCCAGCACCGGCGGCCTCGCCACGTCAGTCTGTTCCTGGCCCTGCTTGGGCAGACGCAAAAGCTCTCCTAAATCCTGTATTTAATTTTGTTCTCTGGGAAATTGTAGGAGGTTTTGGAGATAAAGCTGAGCTGATAAATCAGGGATTTGGCTGTTCTTGCAGAAACTCTTGGATGAGGGGTGGGCAGTGGGCCCGGGTTCCCCAGGTCAGCCGGGCCCTGCACAGGTACCCCCGCATAGTGCATCACAGGGCCCCCACCAGCACGCTAGGTCAGCAGGCTCCCTGGGGGTGATAGGTGTGAAGGACACCAGGGTGATGATGGTACACACGGGGGCAGACCACAAGGGACACCCCCTAGGTGCTGTTAGAATGTGGGTCCATGCATCACAAGACGTTGGGGAGCTGAACCACATGGTGGAGCTTGCTGATGCTCTCAGCCAGCCCTGAACCCTCCTCCCAGAGTTGTGCCTCCGTAGATCCTTCCCCAAGGGTGTGGTGTCAGTCCCTGCCCTTGCGGACTGCTCTGCCTTGTGCCTTGGGTATGCCCCACTTAGCCAACACCAACCTTCTGGAACATTCTCCTTCAATCTCCCAAGCATGTTCTGGCCAGTGTGGTGTGGAGTAGGGTTATCACCTCCCTCATCTGGGACACGATACCTCTTCTAATGTGACTCAGAGAACATTGGGTTTGTTAGCCTTGAAACCCATGGTCTCAAAAACCCCCAGGGGTAGGGAAGTTTCCGTCTGGTTTCCTCATTACTGTTGGGTTTGCCCTGGGCATTTCTTTCATTTCATTAGCTGGTCTGAGTTCCTTTTATTCCCAGCGAAGGCTTATAAATGCCAGGGTGCTCCTGTGTGCTTCCCACTGAAGGCAGAGGAGGAGGAGATATGATAGTAGGAGAGGCAATCAGGGCAGACTTCCTGGAGGAGAGGTGAACTCGCAGGAAGTGGGGCCGAGGGCATTCCAGGGTGGGGCCGGGAGGGTACGATTGTGGGGAGGGTGGGTGTGAGAAGCCGGGATGACCTGGATCCTGGCTGGGCCTGAGTCAGTTGGGATGGGCTGGGTTTCCTTGTGCTAACAGAGGTTGGGCAGACGCAAAAGCTCTCCTAAATCCTAAATCACCTCGAGGGCTTCCCACAGCAAAGGTTTATTTCTTGTCTTGCTCCAGGTCCCCCGTGGGCTGTCACAGGCCCCATGATGTCCTCATTCAGGGACGTGGTGTGTCACAGGTCCCCTGGCAGGGGCAGGGCAGAGGGAGAATCAGGACCGGCTCTTGAATGCTGTGTCCACGAGGGGCTTGGGTCCCTTCCCCCATGTCACCCACCCAAGCGGGGACACAGCCTCACCTAGCTGTAGAAGGCCATTGGGGGTTCCCCTGTGCCTACGGCAGAGGATGTGGGGCCACTTGGGGTCTGGCTCCAGCTCCCCGAGCACCAGGCTGGGTCCTCGGCCCCAGTGGAGGGGACAGGTGCCCCCCATCAGGTGCGTGGAGCCTGGGGTCCATCCGGGAACTTGGGGCCCGCAGGTTCCCCCCACTGGGGTTGAGCTCTGGCCTTGGCCCCTGGGGTCAATGAGGACAAGAAGCCTCGCAGCCGCAGGAGACTCACTTTCTAGAAAGAAACCTGATGGAAAAATCTGCCTTGAAACTCCTGATGGGAACATTCTGCTAAAACTGACTTTGGAGGCCAGTGAAGTGACGTGCTGTAGGGGGACATGGCCAGTCTGTGGCCGGCCCGCTGCTCCTGGGGAGCTCTGGCCCACGCCGGCCCCGGGGCTGGCCCTCGGCCCCCTCTCCCCTCAGCTCCTGAGCAGCGGCAGCCCCCCAGCCCCCAGAAGGTGGGAATTAAACACAGGGAGGGTATTGCCCCCCACAGCTGCGCCCAGAGTGGCCCCGGCCTCAGAACCGGGAGAAGGTTCTGGAGTCTTCCAGTCCTCTGGTCCCTGCTGTCTGACCTTGGAGTGACTTCACAGCTCCGTGTCTGTTTCCTCATCTGTGCTTGGGGACCCAAAGCACCCCCAGAGTGAGCGTCCAACAGATGTAGGTAGGTGCCAAAGGAGGCTTGGAGTGGGGGGTTGGTTGGGCAAAGGCTGGGTGCCGGCAGGAGTGGGGAGCACAGCTCCAGGCCCCCACGGGCTCCATGATTAGTTCCACCTACCGACATTCTCAGGGGACGTTCGTTGGAGCCCGAGGATGGGAGCCCCAGGTCTCAGCCCCTGTGTGCCCTGCACAGGCCATGGTGGAGTGGGCTGAAGGGACAGAGCCCGCGGCCCCTCAGGTCCAGGAGACCAGGCCAGGCACTGAGTGTGGACAGGCTGCAGTGTGGGCACCCAGCCTCGTGGAGCCGGTGGGCCCAGTGCAGCTGCTCTCGGCCGCGTCTGCACGCAGGTGTGTTTAAGCAGAGCGAGGCAGGTATGCTGCACCTGAGGCTCGTCCCCTTCTCCCCCCAGCTGCTTGGACTCTCCCAGAAGCCAGTGGGCACGTGCTTCACAGGAACAAGGAACACGTGTGTGTGGGGCGGCTGCAGGGGCCCAAGTCCTGTGGACATCGGAAACACCTGGCAGGGATGGTGGCTGTTCTGTGAGCTGCTTGGAGTCCCCCGAACTGTCCCTGATGCCTCGGCCACTCCTCGGGGCCGGCAGATGGAGCACAGCTTGGGGGGCGTCCCTGGGACTCGCCTCTGACACAGACTGGAGGGAGCCCTCCCTTTCTTTGTGTGGCGTCCTTGGAGTGGGGAGCTCGCGCTCTCAGGCAGCACGGACGGCCTGTCCTGTTCCAGGATTTTCCACCACATCCTGACAAGTGGTGGCTTGAACTCCTCCAAGGACGAGGAGCTCACTCCCTGTGGGAAGCAGAGCCTGTACTCATCACGGGGTAATTAGAGCCCCAGGCGGCTCTGTGCTCCACGTCTGAGGGAACGCTGTTTTGTGTTCACGTCTCAGGCATCTTCCGTCTGTGTCTAGACCCCAGATGCCCCGGGGCCATGGAGCAGAGCCTTCCCGGTGGCTCTCCTGCCCAATTGTAGGTTATGCGGCCTCTTTCGTCTTTGTTCTGACTATAAATCCCACTGCTGTGTGGCTTGGAACTGTGATATTTCCCTTTCCTTTGAAAAATGTCCCCAATTTGCCATCATGCTCTAGGGCGGGTATGAAGGGACTGGGATGGCTCATGTCTCTCAAGGCCACCTGACAAAGTGCTTCTAGAAAGCTCACAGATCGGCCAGGCCACAGGACAGACATGTGCGGCTTCCCCCATAGCCCGCCCACACTGGGCGTCCAGTGCTCTACTTTCCCCTGGGTGACAGGGTGTGGGCGGCAGCGCCGGGTCATTCGGGCCCCTCACCACATCGCCACGTTTTCAAAGTCCTGGGCTTCGGGAGTCTTCAAGCGGTGAATGTACCCCAAAGAATTGAAAACGATTGTTCAAACAAACCCGTGTGCCCAAGGTCACAAGAGCTCTGTCCAAGACAGCCAGAAGGTTGTCCTTGGAGGACGCGCGGATAAACAGGCCGCAGCGCGCTCACGCAGGGGAATACGACTCGGCCGCGAGAAGGAGCGCAGCCCGACACCCGCTGCCCCGTGGACGTGCCTGGAGGTGGCAGGGGCCAAACCTCGTGTGATCGCATCTCTATGACACGGGCAGAACGGGCACATCCTGAGATGGGGCAGGGGTGACTGATGATGCGGACCGTTTCCATCCAGGGGGCTGAGAAAGTTCTGGAACCAGACACAGGGGGATCGGTCTGTGTGCCGCCGCGTCCACATGGACTAACCGGTCTGCCTGGCCCACACCTGGAGCCTCTCCCGGGCCGCCCGCGCCACGATGTCATCTGCCTCCATAGCTCGGGTCCACACTCTGCAGCTTCGCCGAGTCTTCTAAAAACCCCTTAACGTGGACGTATCCATGTTCTGAATATTGTATCCACGTTCTGGGAGCTGGTTCTGCAGGATGGAGGGCTGGGGGGTGACGAAGGGTGAGGGGGCACGATATCCAGCTCCTAGCCCCCCGCGGCCCCTCTCTGGGTGGACGCCCAGGACAGACCACAGACTGCGCTCGGGAGGACCTCTTGGGAACTGAGGCTGACCAAGAGCCTTCCAGTGGGAACGAGGTCAGGGGTCAGGCCACACCAGGAGCTGCACACACACGGTGTCACTCCATCCTCAAACACCCACAAGGGAGGGACCGCCTTTATCCCCAGCTCACACATGGGGAAACTGAGGCACAGTCCATGCAGCCTCCGGTGCTGCAGTCTAGATCTGCCGCCCACGCCACAGACTACCAAAGCCTCACTTGGCAGAGCCAGGCCACGGAGCAGGGGACATCCTGGGTGACTGGGCCATGATGTCTCAAGGCTGCCAGGGGCTTGGCCGAGCCCTCAGGGGGACACAGCTGCCCAGAGCGGAGGCCACACATAGTGCCAGCTTCAGGCTGGGAACCCGGTCAGTGAGTGGTGTCCCCAGGTGCAGGGTGGACAGGGGAGCATTCGTGGTCCTGAGTGCCCACCTTCTGCCCAGGGAGGGGAGCCCCCAGCCTCTGTCAGCCTCCCTCCTGCCAAGTGCAGGGACGGACATGGAGCCTGGACTGGCGGGCAGCCAGGGGCTGTCGGCTGCAGCCGCGCTCCCCTCCAGCATGTTGGCCCCCACCCGCATCTCCTCATCCCCTCCTGTCATGGGGAAGGGGACCTCCACAGCGGCCCGGGGCCTCCCCCTCTGGGCCTCCCTTCCCGGAGCCCAGGTCTCGGGCCCCGTCCACGCTCTGCTGGACCAGGAGGAGGGAGTGTGCTCTTCCTCCCTCCTGCCCAGGGTGGGGAGCAGTCTTCCCTCTTCCCCGGTGGCACCTGCTGGGACTGGGACATGGGATCCGCCAGGCTCAGGGCTTTCCGAGACCCTTCAGCTCCTCCGGTGATTAAAATGTTCCGCGGCTCCGGGAGACGGGCGGGGAAGCTCCAGGAGCCTGAACACTTCCTTGAGTTGTTGCGGCGGGTGGGAGAGCAGAGGGCGCACTGTGGTCTGAGGGGCCGGATGGCTGAGTCTGCTCCCCTGGCTCCCCTCACGGCTGTGTGACCTGGGCCCCTCGGGGTGGCTGGAGTCTGTGAAGCTGGGCAACCTCGGGGGGCACAAAGCAGGCCTGAGGCGGGCTGGGCTCCTCGCCAGGCCCACCCAGTCCTGGTGCCCACAGGGGGCCTGGGAGATGGGCGTGGCATGGATCACACTCATTCTGGACTGGCCACTGTGTGCAAGCCCCATCTGGGGCTGTGGTCACAGGCCTTCCATGAAGACTGGTGGAGTGCTGGTGTGCCTCCCCTGGGCTGCCCAGTGTCCGGGGCACTCTTCTGCAGAGCTGGGGTCAGGGGCTCTGCAGCCACCACCAGGCTGGCCCGAGGCCAGGTGCCCGCGGGATGCCTGCTGAGAGCCCGAGGTGAGACCAGGTGCCCGCAGGATGCCTGCTGGGAGCCCGAGATGAGGGGCCAGGTGCCCGCAGGATGCCTGCTGAGAGCCCGAGGTGAGGCCAGGTGCCCGCGGGATGCCTGCTGAGAGCCCGAGGTGAGGGGCCAGGTGCCCGCGGGATGCCTGCTGAGAGCCCGAGGTGAGGGGCCAGGGCAGTGTCTGGCCATCCTCCAGGCCCCGCCAGTCCCCCTCCCTGTGGGTGGCTTCCCAGAAATGCCAGGGCCTGCAACCTTTCTGTGTCGCTCCTCCTGCTGGGGTCCTGGAGCTGAGGCTGAGCAGGCAGACTGCCCCCTCCCGCTGTGCTGGCCGTGACTCAGTGTCCCTCTGTGCAAAGGGAGAGTAGCAGCCTGGGGTCATGTACAGGTACAGGCCCCAGGGAACTCTTGGGGGGCATCGTTACTCAGCCATCCCCTCCCCTGCCTCCCCCTGCCTCAGCTCACTCTAGGGATCAGGGCCCCTGGCTACAGGCCCAGGCCAGGCCACCCACAGGGGGGATTCATGAGAGGGACCAACCCCAGAGACAGAGGCACTTGAGGATGTGTCCTCCAGAGCGGCCCTGGGAGGAAGGGAGCTCCCTGTCCCTGGGAATGTGCAAGCACAGTCTGGAGGGAGTGTTGGGGGGCCTCAGAGCCTCCCTGACCCCACGGCAGGTCCCAAGCCACTGTCTGAACACGGCAGGGGAAAGAGCAGTGGGCGAGTACCTCAGTGTGTCCCGAGACTCAATTTTCTCGTCCCAAATGCAATTTGGAAACAAATCCAATAAGCCTGCATATCACTCAGCTGCTGCTTTGAACCCCAACACTGGCAATCGGTCTGACTGAGGATTCAAGCCCAGACACCCCGCAAGGCTGGGGGGTGGGAAGGGGCCGGGGGGTGCTGGTCACTCCCAGCACTGGGCGCCGGGCCAGCCGTTTATCCACAGCAGCCCCACGCAGCGGATGGCATAACCCACCTGCGCAGACGAAGAAGGTGCGGGACCACCTGCCCAGCCACGGGGTAGACAAGGACAGGGCCGGACTCCAACCCAGCCATCTTCTGTGGCATGTTCACCTCTGTCTCTGGACTGTGGGCGGGGAGGCAGGGGATCTGCACTGTCCGGGGTGGGGGGCCCAGTGCCCCTGACAGGCACCCAGGCAAGTCCTGTGGACCAGCCTTGCTGTGGGGCCCGGTCATCCCGGAGCACCTGCCTCGGGGGCCATGTCCGGTCACGTCCCCAGGGTCTCCCGAGCTTGGCTCTGGCCCCGTGTTCAGCAAGCTCCCTGGGTCAGCAGGTTCTTGGGGGACACACCCCAGGCAGCTCTGGCCTCGGGGAAAAGACGCTGTGTGGACAGGTGGGGCCAGTGGTCTCCCCTTTGGCCCCATCCTGAGTGGGCCCTGTGTGTCCAATGCCATCAGGAGACACAAAGCAGAGAGGCCCCCCTGACCTCTTGCCCTTGAGGACAGGCTCAGGTTCAGTCTCGGTTGGGGAAATCTGGGGCGACTGTCCCTGAGGCCCACATTTATGAAGCACCTACTCTGTGCCACGGGGTGGAGATGCTGGGCCCCATGGCCCCTGCCATCAGGGCACAGAGGTCAGGACCCCAGGAGGGGGCACAGCCAGGCTGAGGGTGGTGTATCTGAGGTCTGGGGCTGGTGTGGCCCAAGTTGGATGGGACAGTGGGGGGAATGGAGGGGCAGGGGCTGTGGGACAGGGGCCGTGCATATCCTGCAGGTGGACTGTTGGGGGGCTCCCATGGGGCTAGTGAGGGGTGGGGGGGAAAGGCCAGCAGGCCACGGGAGGCAGGGGAGAGGCGGCAGGCCGTGGAGGGAGGAGGCACCCCCGCCCAAGCACAGCCGCTGTCCCGCCCCCTCCCCGTAACATTTTTGCAGCCAATGCTGCCCTCTGCTGGTCATGTTGGGCACTGCCCCTGGCGTTTGCCTCGCTGACCAGGATGGGGCCAGGATGAGCTGTGCCCTGGGGACCAGGCATACTTCCTGCTCCTGCGGCCTCCGCCGTGAGCCTGGAGCTGCGTGGCCTTGTGAACACTGTTGGGATATGCGTCCACCTGTGTGGGGAAGACCTGGGTGTCTGGCTCCAAGGTGTCCCCCGGAGGCTGAATTCAATCAACTCCCCCTCAAAGCCAAGTCCACCCCCCTGCGTGTCCAGGGGAACTTCCCACTGGGACAAGTAGGACAGCAGGGGACAACGGGGCCTGGCTTCAGGCCACAGTCCCAGGTGCAATTCTGGGCAGATGCCACATGTGGGCCAGCATGGGTGGGGTGGGGGCCTGCCTGGCCCTTTAAGAGAGCTGCTAGGGGAGGGGGCCTGTTGCCCAGCAACAGGACGGCTTGTATGTACCTGTCGCCGGGAGACCAGAAGTGTCCTGCTGGGCACAGAGTGGCCCAGAGCTGCCCTGCTGACCTCCTTCGTCCCTCGTCCCTCGCAGGGGAGCGGGTTTGGCTGGCACCATGGCGCACACGGACGTGCTCTTGACCCAGCAGCTGGCCCCGCAGACGGTACCAGCCTGCGAGCTGCCCCGCAAGCTCTACGACGTGGCCCGGAACACGGGCGCCTACACGTCCTCGGGCCTGGCCACCGCTGGCTTCCGCTCGGCCAGGTACCTGGTGGACGAGTGGTTCCAGAACTGCTATGCCCGCTACCACCAAGCCTTCGCCGACCGCGACCGGTCAGAGGGGCAGCGCCACGAGAGCCGGCAGCTGGTGGCCGCGACGGAGGCCCTGGCACAGTGCACGCAGGAGGATTCCACCGGGAAGGTGGGCGCGCGCCTGCAGGACACGCACTGCTGGAAGTCGGAGCTGCAGCACGAGGTGAGTGAGCTGGGTGCCGAGACCGACCTGCTGCTGGCCCAGAAGCAGCGGCTGGAGCGCACCCTGGACGCCACCGCCGTGCCCTTCTCCATCACCACCGACAACCTGCAGTGCCGTGAGCGCCGCCAGCACCCCGACCTCGTCCGCGACCACGTGGAGATGGAGCTGCTGAAGGTGCGTGGCCCCTTCCGCCCCGAGAGCCGCAGGCCCGGCCGCCCTCCCCACTCTCCAGGGAGCGAGGCCTGCCCAGGGCCGAGGGCCGCGGGTTCACATGTGCCCCCATGACGCGGGCTGACACCGGGTGGGCGCACGCGGGCGCGGGGAGCCCGTGCCCCCCTGCACACACAGGAATACGCAGAACATGTAACCCTTGGCGCGTGCAGACACGTGTAGAGCGCACGCCCAGGTCCACACCCAGGCACAGAGACGCTGGCTCTGTTTGTAGGTTGGGGACCAACAAGGTGCTAGGGCAGGGGGGTCAGTGCTCAGGCCATCCAGGACGGAGGTGCCATCCCTGACCCCAGAAGGGTGCCCGGTCTGACCTTCCTGGAGCCCGGTCCTCACAGTGGACCCTGGGTGAGGCTCAGCTCCTTGCAAGGTGGGCCCCAGCTTGGACCTGCTGGTTTGGGGACACTATGGCCTGGGGGCAGGTCCTAGTGTAAGGGTTTGAGAAGGTATGGGGGCTGGAGCTGGACCTCACATCAGCTCACCCCAATCCCATGTCCAGGGCCCCTGCAGGGCCCCCACCCCCATTATGGCTTATCCTGGGGTAAGGGTGACAGAAGTCACACCTGGACATGTGTTGGGGACATTTGCCTGAGGATGGGACACTCAGAGGCCACTGAGGCAGCGAGGGGTCTGGCCAGGTCCATCTGCAAGCCCTGATGCCCCTCCACACACACCCCAAGGATGGGGAGGGGCCTGAGTTGAGTCCTGTGGGCGGCTGCCTGAGGTCTGGGAGGCAGGCAGGGCCAGGGTCCTGGGTCCCTTGGGTCCTGGCACCTGCTGGGAAGCCCCTCAGGTCACCCTAGGTCATTCAGATTAAGCCTGACTCTGAGCTCTTGAAGGCCTTGCACACCATTGCGCTCCCTTCCCTGATGCCTGTGGTGGAAATCCAGGCCCAGCCCAGTATTTAAGTGTGGATGGGTGAGGGTGGGATGGAGGCCATGGTCATACTACAAGGAGTCTTTCCCATTCCACGCTCAGTGCACCTGTCCTTGAGGCAGCCCCACAAGGATCAGGTAGTTGCCCAGGCCAGTCCCCTGCTCCAGGCACCTCTCAGAGCCTGGGGGGGAGGTGCTTACCTGTGAACTGCAGGGTGTGGGCATTCCTGGGAGATGCAGGGCGCCCCCTGCACACTCCAAGCTCAGCCCAGAACCTTGAGTCCCTCCCCTCTCCCAGGCCCCAACCCCCTCCTTGGTCCCCCACCACCTCACCCCCACACTCAGCTGCTCAACAACCTCCCAGGGCTCTGGCTGCAACGCCCCTGCCCTGAGCCAAGAAACTTACCCCCTCCCCCCACCCCTCCCAATGTGAAAACACCAATGGTCCAGGGACAGGGAGACAGAGCCAGAGGACAGACCCTGACATACGTGGGTTTAGAGCCAGACGGAGGCCAAAATCCAAATGGGGGGAGGGGGACTGTGCACAGAAAACAGAGCCATTGTAGTAGCAGAAAGACACACAGGGTCCCCCTTGAATGCTCAGTGGAGGAGAGAGGGCCTCTCTGAGCCCAAGGCCCCGAGGGGCAGGCCGGGAGGGCCCCTCGTTCCCAGGGTGTTGTTGGCCACCAGTGCTCGGGGCGGGGGGGCTGCAGGGATGGCCCCTAGAGCCCAGGGGCTGCTGGGTGGGTGCCAGGCAAGCGGGAGCTGCCTCTGGTGGCAGTCCCAGCAGCTGGTAGAAGCCCCCAGGATAAAACCCCACGCTCTGCTACACCAAACAGAATGTTCAAAAGCCCAGAACAAACCCAATGAGAAAGAGCTGGGCTCATCCCTCGTCTTCCAGGAAAGAGACGGGAGGTCAACAAGCTGGCTTTCCAGCCCGAGGTTTCCCAGCCAGGGGTCAGGTGTTGGCCTGGGCATTTAAGGGGCTGACCATGGGCCCACACCAGCCTGGCCATCCTCAGATCCTCACCAGGGAGTGGGGTCTTCTCCCCCAGGAGGCCGAGCTTATCCGGAACATTCAGGAGCTCCTAAAAAGGACCATAATGCAGGCCGTGAACCAGATCCGGTGGGTCTCAGTGGTCCCACACCCGCCCCTGTCTCCTCACCCCTTGGGCTGGCTCTGGGCAGGAAGTTGGGGTGAGCAGGTCGGAGTCTCAGAGAGGTGGGGGCTTGTCCCAGGTCTCAGCCAGGAGTACAGAACAGGTAGGGGCAACTGGTGGGGGTGCAGACTCCTGCATGGCCTGGGGGCCTGGGCGTCCAGAACCCAGGTCAGCTTTCCAGGGCAGGGAGCAGGTGCTCCTGGACGCTGTTGGCCAGGCAGAGCCTGGGAGGCCTGAGGACCCCCGTACTGGGCAGATGAGGTGGCCTGGTTCTCAGTGGAGAATGGGGGGGTGTGCTTGCTCCTGGGGGTGGCACCCAGTGCCCCACCCCAAATGCAGACCCCGCCCACCCCAGGCTGAACCGTGAGCACAAGGAAACGTGTGAGATGGACTGGTCTGACAAGGTGGAGGCCTACAGCATCGACCAGACCTGCGCCCTCTACCACAACCAGAGCACGGAGGTGCAGTTCTACCCGCACACTGCCAAGTTCGAGGAGAGGTGGGCCACCTCAGCCCCAGCCCCTCCCAGGGACCCTCCCCCAAACACCTGTCTCCACTCCGGCGCCCTCTGCTGGGGACCCTCCCCCAGGTCCCCGGCCCCTGATGCCCTCACACGGAAGGCCCTCGGTGCAGCTCTTCTGCTCCTAGGCTGGGCCGGCCAGCAGGACCCCGCAAGCGCCCAGCCCCGCACAGGTCACCAGGGGCTTGGGGACTGCGGAGGGAGGCAGGACCTGGGGGCTTACCTGCAGCTCCTCGAGCGGCTGACAGGGGGCGCGCAGCCACCACACAACGCCGCGCAACCTCGGGGGCGCTGGGGGCGCGAGGGGGGCACCGGGACGCAGGGTCCGGTGTGTGCGGGGGCCGCGGAGCCGCGCTGGGGGTGGTGATTTGTGCTGGAGCGCAGTGGTCTCGGGGAGCGGGGAGCGCGGGAGGGCCGGGTGGGCTGGAGCCGTTGGCGAGTGCCCCCACCGACCGCGGCGCCCGCCGGTCCCTGCCCGCAGCGCCTCCACGCCGGAGACGTGGGCCCGGTTCACCCAGGAAAACCTGTACCGCGCGGAGCGCGAGCGCCTGGCCTCGGTCAACCTGCGGGTACTCATCGACTGCATCCTGCGGGACACGGCCGAGGACCTGCGGCTGCAGTGCGACGCTGTGAACCTGGCCTTCGGGCGCCGCTGTGAGGAGTTGGAGGACGCGTGCCACAAGCTGAAGAACCACCTGCACAAGGTGAAGCCCCGCCCCCGCGCCCCGGCCACGCCCCCATCTGCCCGGGCCCCGCCCCCGCGCCCAGGTCACATCCACCCGCGCCGGTCCCGCGCCGGCCCCGCCCCCGCTTGCCCGGGCCCCGCCCCCGCGCCCCGCCCTGGCCCGGCCCCACCCAGGCCACGTCCGGTCCCCTGCCCAGGCCAGTCCCTGGAGCTGAGCATCTGTAACTACAGAGCGACCAAACTCCTTGTGGCCCAGCCCCGCCCCTGGCTTGGTCACACCCTGGCCTGGTCCCGGCCCCTCCTCTGTCCTGTCCATCCTGAGGGACCCCAGGCTCAAGGCAGGCACTCCTCCTTGGGCCCTCACTAAGCCAATGAAAAACCAGGTGACATTGGGAGTGGCTGTCAGGCATGAGAAAGAGGGAAGGTGGCAGGCGGTGGCCGGGCCTGGTAGGGCTCTGACCCTGGGCTCTCAGGGTGCCCTTTGCTGCCGCCACGTCTCTTCGGTTCTTCACCAGGGTAGGGGGCCTGGTGACCAGCAGGGTGGGGTGGAGCACTCAGGCCAGAGCTGTGGACATCAGGCTTTGCTGTCCCACCCCGACCCTCTGGGTGCCCTTGGCAGGGCCGAGGTGGCTGTACACATCTTCCTGCCTCCATACGTCCCCCCCAGTCCGTGGACAGGGCCGGCGAGGAGGAGGGGTGGGGTGGGGGTCACGCCGGCACCCCCAGGGACTGTCCTGTGTGCAGACACTGCGGGAGGTCACGGACCAGGAGCACAACATTGCAGCACTGAAGCAGGCCATTAAGGACAAGGAGGCACCTCTGAAGGTGGCCCAGACCCGTCTGTATCAGCGATCACACAGGCCCAACGTGGAGCTGTGCCGGGACGCCGCCCAGTTTAGGTGCCGCCGTGGCTGTGGTCCCTGGGGCGGTCCTGAGCGGGACAGCTCACCACCCACCCTCCGTGCCGGTCCCCACCCCCCGCCCCCCTGCCAGCCGGGCCTCCCTTGGCCTCTGGGCCCCATGAACACCCCGCTCCTCGCAGCCTGCAGGCCTGTCGCAGAGACACACAGGCTTGCACACGGAGCTGTCCCCACGGCCCACCCCCGCCCAGCACGACTAGACACAGATGTGCCTTTCGGGCACTAAGTGTCAGGGACAGCGTAGCTCTTCCTGCTTCACCCCGTGCTGCACAATCGTCCCTGAAAGGGATCTCGGGGTCTGAGAGGCTGAGCCGCTGAGGCCCCCGGCTGCCCTGCCCACACCACCTTGGGCATGCCATCCAGACCCCCGACAGCACGAGTGGCCCCGGCCCTGGCTCAAAGCCAAGGTGGGATCGTGTCCCTAGTGTTCCTGACTTACCGAGTACCAGCTGTCCTCGTCAGCAGAATACCCCTGCCCAGCATTCTTCCCTCCTGCCCTCAGCACACCCCGGGGACTGGGGCCTTGTGCAGGGCCAGGGGTCCGTCCAGCCGGCCTCCAGGCCCCAGGAATAAAGGGAACCGGGAGCCTCAGCGCACCCCTGGCATTGCATAGAATTGCTGCATGGTGTCACTGCACTCAGCCCTGCAGAGCCCTGCCCATGCGGGCTTTCCCCTCCAGCCAGGGGGCGGGGCAGGCCAGGAGAAGTCCCAGCTCAGGCCCAGCGCCGTGGCCCTGCGGGCACGCTACACACCCTCTCCCACATGCCGTAGGGCCTGTGTGGCATCCTGGCCCAGCCCACTCCACGTGGCTGGCAGGTTTCCCTTTGGGACTTTTGGGTCCTCTTACGGCCCAGCAGCTTGGCCTGGACCCCTCATCAGGGCTCCTGGGCCTTGCCTGTCCCAGCCTGGAGGCCCCAGCTCACACCTCCCTCCCCCCGCCCCACAGGTTGGTGAGCGAGGTGGAGGAGCTGAACGTGTCCCTTGCGGCACTGAAGGAGAAGCTTCTAGAAGCAGAGCAGTCTCTGCGCAACCTGGAGGACACGCGCATGAACCTGGAGAAGGACCTGGCCGTCAAGACCAACAGCCTCTTCATCGACCGCCAGAAGTGCATGACCCACCGTGCCCGCTACCCCACCATCCTCCAGCTGGCTGGCTACCAGTGACCGGGGCTGGCACCACGGCGCGTGCCCCTCCAATAAAGAGCATGTTAACTTTCTACTTGTCCATGTGGTTCTGGGTGGAGTCCAGATGCTGCAGCCTGGGCAGGTGGGCTTGATCTACAGACCCACCCGGCCAGGCTGGTGGGAGGTGGGGGCTCAGAGCCTTTGCCAGGGCCATCCTTGCTGCCTGGGCGGCCCCGGTTACCACCTGGAGAGGATTGTAAGGCCCCTGCGTTGCGCACCTTGGACCAGTGGCCTGGCCCCCCAGGAGCTCTGAGCCCGCGGAGGCTCAGACGGGGGCCCTCTGCCCTCCTGAGCCGCCTGCAGGATCCTGCAGAGGAAGTGTCCCCTCCTGCCGCCACAGAAGCCACAGCACTTGTCACTCCAGCAATGACCAGAGCCCCAGCTTTTTCCTCCATGTGCCCTGGACACTGTCCCTGTGCGACTGGCCGGCTCTGCCCCGAGGGACTGGGCCCAGGGTTGCGGGCATCCATGCAGTGCCCCAAAGCTCCTGCAGGGCGCCAGGCAGGGCCTGGGACAGTGAGTGGGCAGAAGACCCGTGGGGCCTCTCCCTGCCAGCTCCACCTGGCCCTGGGTGGGCACCCAGGGGGACAGATGCCTGGGGACCCTGAGCCGGGGGGGCCCTCCACTCCTAGCCACCTTGGTCACCTTGGGTAGCCAGTGTCCTGTCCAGCCTCTTCTTAACCAGTGGGTGAGTCGGGCTGAGGTACAGTGGATAGAGGGTTCCCAATGCCCACCTGGCCACGCACCATTCCTCGCCCTGTGTCCAAGGCTCCGTGTCAGGGCTCCGTGCAAGGAGGCCTCTGTCACTGTCCCCACCCCGCCCTCGACAGACAGCTCCCGGTCACTGTCTGCCCGCCCAGGGCAGCTCATCAACAGGACTCAGGGGAGCATCCGTCCCGCCGCTGGGAGCTGTTAACTCCCTCTGCGTGCGCTCGGGCCACTTGGCCCCATCGTAGCCAGGGCGGAGGCAGCGTCCCCTGTGCAGAGGGCCTTCTCGTCCAGGCCCCGCCCCCGGTGGCGGCGGCTGGGATCTGAGGGGCGAGGTGGCGGCTGAGCACAGCTCATTGTCTCGGGTGGGCTGGGGGCCCCGGGCTGGGAGGGCACAGCACAGCTCCCGGGGGCTGCACGCTCACTGTCTGTGGCTGTCTCATGGCTGCCTGTGAGCTGGAAAGTTTGTCCTCCTGTGGAGACAGACCACCAGGCCGTGGAGCTGAGGGACGGCTTCCCGGAATCCCGACCCCCACCGCCTGGCCAGGCTCATGGGAAAGGTGAGGGCACGATGCAGCCCGGGGGTCTCCAGCAGCCTTGGACACCTTGACCCTGCTGGGCTCACGGTGGCGCAGCTGTGGACCCGGGGCCCTGAGGCCACCGGGGTCCTGGGGAGAGGGAGCAGGGTCACGTCAGGCCACCAGAGCGGTAGGAGGGGTGCCGTCAACCCTGGGCCCGCACTTCAGTCTCTGTCTGGGGGTGGATCCCAGGACTCTGGGGGGTGGGCTGGGGCGGGGCAAGCGTGGTGGGGGTGGGGGGAGAGGAATGTTCAGGGGCTGCAGTGTCGCCCCCTCCCCGCTCCCCCTGCAAGCCCCCGATGCCCCAGAGCTGCCCCAGCACAGCTGGGTTACCCCTGGCTTCCTTGGGTTTCCCTGTCTGTGGAGCCCTCCAGCCTGGCCCCACGGTCACTCTCACAGTGAGTGAGTGAGCCCGCATGGTGCCGGGTTCCGGAGCCTGCGTCCAGGCCTCCCAGGACCCCCTGCATTGCCCCCTTTGGTGAAGTCTGTGGTAACAGGCACCTGGCCTACTCCCCGGACCCCCATCTAGGACTGCTGCTGCACTGGAGGCTTTGGGGCATCTGGTCCCACCTGCCCAGGCTCGAGTCAACGGTCAGTGTGGCCTTCCTGGGCTGCAGCGGGCTGGAGACAGGGAGGGAGCCCAACCCCCCTGCGGCTGACGCTGTGGCCCTCTGTGGGCCGCGACCCGTGGGGCCGTGACGCTCAGCCACGCTCCTGTTGTCACGGAGATGTGAGGCGGCGTGTCTAAGGAAGGCTATTTCTGTCCAGGTCCTCCCGCCACCTGCTGAGTCACCCTCAGCCCCTGCTGACCACCTGCACCCAAGCAAACACTCTGCAGCCAGGGGCCCACCCACCCAGACCGCAGGGACCCCAGGGCCCCTTCCAGCCCCTTCATCCCACACCTGCCCCTCTTGAGGAGGCACACCCCACATACAGGGCAAATTTAGCTCACTGTCCCCCCTCCCCCAGGGAAGTACAGTGACGGCCCATCTCCCGGGGTGGGGGCAGCTCTGCTTGCTGGTGTCAGGAGAGGTGCAGAGCAAGGGACATTGGGGGCCTGCAGCATGGCCAGAGTCTGCCAAGACCCCCAGTGGCTAGGCTCTTCCTGCTTCCGTCCACCACAGGGGACGCCCCCAGCCCCTCTGAGCCCATCGATGTCCATTTTACAGGTGGGTAAACTGAGGCTTGGACCCAGGGAGCAGCAGAGCTCGGGCCGCAGAGGCCATAGGGGTACTTCCAGAGAGGCCCCCCCGACCTGCCCTGGGCCCACCGGCCCCCCCAGGGACGCCGTGCTGGGAAGTAGGCGCTGCCTCATGCGCCCCCCCGAGTGGCTCTGGCGAAGCCGCCTGGTCTCAGAGCCAAGCCCGCACCCGGCACGCGCTGACAAGGTGTGGGGACATGTGGGGCTGGTGAGTCAGGGCACAGGGCCTCGGGCTTCACCCCTCCTCCATCGGTGCCCCCTGCAGACGGGGGGCGGTGAAGACAGCCGTGCCCAAAGGGGGGGACCGGGCTGTCTGCTGTGGTGTGAGCTGGGAGCTCCAGGGCTCGGCTCCAGCTGGTGCGGCCCTGCCCACGGCCCTCACACCTCGTGCCCCCTCAGCCTGGCCAGGGAAGCCCCCACAGGCGGGGCCGCTCCTGTCTCCCTCTCTTCCGTCCGGGACCCTCCCTGGTCATCAGTCCCCCAGGCCATGACTGCTGCCTCCCCCACAGGCTGCGGGCTTGGGTGGGGGGGATGCTTACCAGGGAATCACGTGTTCCCACATCCAGAGGCCAAGGCGCCGGGCCCGGTCCCTCGGCCCAGTGTCTAGCTGTGCAGACCCAGAGCAGGGACAAGGCCAGGCTCTGGTGTGGGCTCGGCTTTGGCTCGCAGTGGGTGCAGCCAGCCCCTTCCTGCACTCCTGGGGGGGAGGGGGGCACTCACAGGGTCCGCCCTTTATCTTCCGAAAGGCTGGGCTAAGGCCGAGGAACCCCCATGGGAGGTCACGGCACATCTGCCCTGCTGGACACCGGAACCCTGGGATGGCACAGAGGGAGGTGGGGGCAGACATTGGCCAGAGACGGGAGGGTGTCCCTGTCACCGGCTGGGCCTGGTGCAGGCATGGTGGCCCTGGTCTGTGCCCCCCCACGTTGGCCTCCAGCCCCTCACCAGACTCCGCCCAGTCTCAGCTCCGGCCTGCCTCCCTGCCAAGTGTCTGCACCCCAGACGGAGGACAATGGCCAGCCCAAAGAGCTGTCCCCCGACTCACCAGTCCCAGACACCCCAGGCCCCCCGACCCCCAGACCCATGCCATGGCACAGAGGCTGGCAGGAAGACCCTGGGGCCCCCATGGCAGGGCCGCGCAGCTCCTGCGGCAGGTGCGGGCGGAGGGCAGGCTGGGGGGCGGGAGGCAAAGCCCCGCGCGGTGCCGGCCCAGGAGCTCTGAAGCTGGCTCAAGGCTTGTTGGTCTTGGATGGTCCAGGGGAAGCCGTGGGCGCCTGGGGTGGGCATGAAAGGGCTCTTTCACGGGCCTTCAGGGCAGTGACCCCGGAGACAGCCAGGCAGGCAGCGGCGCCCGACTGCGTAATGGTAACAAGGGGTATGGGGGTGGGTAGGGGGTCCTCACAGGCACCCCGGGCAGGCTGAGCTTGGAGGGGGTCGTCTGTGCTCCCCTCCAGGCCTCAGAAGGAGGGAGGCTCCAGCCCAGACCATCTGCTGGGCAGGCCCAGGGGGCCACAATGCTGGAGACCCCAGGCACAGGCCTGCCTTTGGAGTGAGATCCCCCAGAGGGTCCTGTCAGGTCCCTCCACGGGAGGAATCCAAGGGTCCAGCGCAGCCAGGAGGGCAGGTCAGGGTCTGCTGGGCTCCGGGGGGTGAGGTGGTAAACAGAAGGGATCTCCCCTCCAGGAAAGCTCAGCCTGAGAGTGGGTCACACCCCCACCATGCAAGAGGAAGAAACGCATCCTGGGCTGCAGTCCCTGAGGGCTTCCTGGAGGAAGGTCCTGTGTCTTTTCTCAGCAGGGCTGCATGACAGGGAAGAGCAAGGACCCCGAACTCACACTCCTGCCCTTATAGGAGATCTGCCCTGGCTGAGCGTCCCGGATGCATCCAGGGGAAGCACGGATGGGCCAGGTGTCAGGCAGGGTCTCCTGGGGGAGGGGAGGCAGAAGCAGGAGGCCTAGGCCTGGTGGGGATTAAAGACCATTTTTTCCACCCTGGGGAGACTCCCAAGTTGCTTTCCCTCCTCTGGCAGCTCAGGGGGGTACCACCCTCTGCCCAGCTAGGCAGCTGGGGAGAAACTGCCTCGTGGAGGGCGCCACCCAATCTGGGCCCGGAGCCCAGCCTCCCGGCGCTGGGGCCCTGCCCTTCCCTGAAGCAGCCCAGCTGCCCCTCCCTGAGGGCTCCGCCGGCCACTGGTGGGTGGGGGCCTTGGGGAGCTGAATCAGAGCCCATCCCCCCATGACGGCTCCCCCTGAATCTGCCAGGTGCGGGGTCCCCAGCTGTGGGGGCTGCAGGCTGTTAGGGTACCTGCTACAGCCCTGAGCCAAGGCTGCAGGGAGGGGTGGGGAGGGGTGAGAAGGAGCCTGGAAACTCCGGCTGGGACAGCATGGGGCTGCCTTGGTCACCTTGCGGGGGACTCCGGAGGGGCAGGTGCGAGCTGTCCCCCGTGCTGGCCCCTGCAGTGCTGCGTTGAGGAGGATTCGGAGGCCATGTCCAGGTGAAAGTGTGCAGGGATCCATTAATGATGTCTGTCAGGGGCAGGCGCTGAGGATCCAGGAGGCCCACAGCCAGGCACCCTGTCCGGGGCCCAGCGAGGCGCCTCCCCACACGGGCAGGTCCCTGGCCTTACCTGTCATCTGCCGCAGACAAGGGGGCACAGCCCAGGCAGCTGCGGGGCCTGGGGCTCCGTGGGGGCTCCTCCTTCTCAGACGCTGCCCCCCTCCGTTCCCCCCACCAGGCTCTGGCACGGATGGCAGCCTCCGGCCTCCTGCTCCTCCTGGGGCTGCCTGTGGGGGCCTGGCCCGGCCTGGGGCTGCCCCAACGGCCATGTGTGCAGTGCTGTCGCCCTGCCTGGCCCCTGGCCACCCCCGGCCCCTACGCCCCCCCGGAGCACTGGGGAGCAGTGGGTGCCCCGCGTGCGGCCTGCCACCGACATCTCCATCCTCAAAGGTGAGTGTCTGTGGAGAGGCAACCCCACCCCACCCCTGCTCCCACAAGGACACCCCCGCTGAGGAGGCAGGACAGCCCCGACTGAGGCACCTGGGCCCCCGTTGGTGGGACGCTAAGCACCTGCCTCTCGGGTCCCCGACAGCTGCGGAAAAGGGGAAGCGAGGCAGCCTGGGCAGGGGGCTGTGGCAGAAGGGGGCCCGAGGCCTCTCGTCCTGCTCAGCCGCCCCGCGGCGGACCCCCAGGCCCAGCCTCCATGGGAGGCTGGAGGGAGGCCCGGGACCCCCTGGAAGAAGGCCAGCTCCAGGAGCCCTCACCCGGGAAGACTGGGCCGTAGCCGTCCTTAGTTAGACCTGCCAACTTCCCAGCCTCTCGTCCTGCACAGCCCAGGGCAGACCCCTCCTCTGGCCCCTCCCGACTGTCCCCACGTCCCCATGTCCCCACGTCCCCGCGTGGCAGGCGGCTCAGGCCCCAGAACAGACACAGCCTGGGGGCGTGGCTTCTCCTGGCCCCCGTGACTCTGGGCCCCACACCCTAACCCACGGTTCCCATTTGCCCCCGCTCGTCCCCCTGCAGGCGAGAAGGGTGAACAGGGGGTCAGAGGTCCCTCTGGCAGGAGCGAAAAGGAGGGTCCGCCGGGCGCCGGGACCTCTGGGGCCGCAAGGGCCAGAAGGGGCAGGCGGGGCTGCCGGGCTCCCTGTGTCAGTGCATCTACGCGGCCTTCTCCGTGGCCGGCGGGAGGGCCTGCACCCACTGCTTCCAGGCCGTGCCCTTCCACACGGAGCTGGTGAACCTCGACGGGGCCTTCCACCCAGCGTCCGGCTGCTTCCTGTGTGCCATGCCCAGCGTCTACTTCCTGAGCCTCAACGTGCACACGTGGAACTACAAGGAGACGTACCTGCACATCGTGTGCAGCGGGCGGGCTGCCGCCATGCCCTACGCGCAGACTGGCGAGCGCAGCGTCATGCAGACCCAGAGCCTGCTGCTGCCCCTGGCCGCCGGAGACACCGTCTGGGTGTGCCTGTTCCAGTGGGACCGCAACAACGCCATCTACGGCGAGCACGGCGACCTCTATATCACCTTCAGCAGCCACCTGGTCAAGCCGGCCGCAGAGCTCTAGCCCCCCACAAAGCCCAGCCCCCCACGGCTCACCCACCCCAGACGCCGCCCCTCGCGACCTCACCCTGGAAGCTGGGGAGCTGCGGCAGCTCAGCCTGCGGTGTTTGAGCACTGACTGTGTGCAGTGATTGAGCGTCAGCTGCATGCAGGCACTGAGCAGAGCGCCAGGGACGCGGCCAGAGCAAGACAGACTAGGGGCCACCCCGGTGGGGGGTGGACACAGACCGGACGTCCACACCGAGACGTTCGGAGGGAGACCCGTGGTCATCGGCACGCGGTGGGCCGGGTGGGCCGTGGCGGGGCGGGCGGGGCAGCTCCATGGCCACGGGTTTGCCCTCAGGGTGGAGACATCTGTTCTGCTTATAAATAGCTGAGCCCAGAGACGTTTGTGGTGCTCCTGCTGGCCGGACGCTGGGGAGGCGGGTGGGGCGGTCCCCGTAGACACTGCCGCTCAGAGCCGATTCCAGCAAGAAACATGCAGAACCCCAGGGGTGTACGAGGGTGGCCAAGGCGCCGAGACAGGATGGCGTCAAGCGGAGCGGGGGTGTGGTCCTGGGCCAGGGACGAGAGTCTCGTCCTTGGGGTGAACACAGGGCCCAGCATCCCCTCGTCTGTCTGGATGGCGGAGGAAGATTGCACCTCGATGTGCGCCCCAGAGCCCGGGGGAGCCCCAGACACCCCAGTGTCACCACGTACTTAGATGTGGCAGAGACGGAGCCTCTCGCAGGCTGCACGCCACCCCTTGCAGGCAGGGGTGTAGTTGGAGGGTGGCCACGTTCACTCCACAGCAGGGCTCCATCCACCCCCTGGGGCCACTGTGAGTCTGTTCCTTTCCTGGCTTGTGCACCCTGGCCTGGGCCTTCTGCCCAGCCCCTCCTGGGGCCCCATCACTACCGCCCCCTCCCTGGGCCTCCCCCGCATCTCCTCCTGCAGCTGCTCCCTCCTGAGCAAGGATCCTGGGGCAATGAGGCCACGGAGGCCGTGGCAAGAGCAGTGTCTGGTCTCGGCGAGCCCCACGAGCTGGATGAGGTCCCGGGCTGCGGCGAGAGGCAGCTGGAGCGGCAGGCGGGCTGCCCTGGGCAGGATATGTTGGAGCCTTCCAGAAGGACGGTCCAGAGGCCGCCAGCCAGGGTGCGGGAGGAAGCAGAGGTGGCTGCTGGAAGCCCCAGAGCCCTCTCCCCTGTGGGTGCACCGGGAGCAGCCCCCTACAGGCCTGGCCGGGGGCCTCATGGGTACTGTCAGCACCAGATGTGGGGTTCCCTCTGTCCTCATTCACCCTGGGGCCCCCCCAAAGCACCCAGGCCAGCCTGAGATAAATTCCCCGTACCTACCTGGTCCTGGCAGACCCCCGGGAAAGTGGTGCTGAGCCTGGGGAAGGGGGGTCATCAGGGACCATTGTCCCAGACTTTCAGACAGGGGCTCCTCCTGTCCCAGGACAGAGGGCCATACCCTTGACAGGTGGAGAAACTGAGGCCCAGCAAGGGTGTATAGAAACCCTAAGTGTGTATAGCGCAGGGAGCTGGCCCTCCATGGGCTGGGCTATTCCTACCAAGTATGGCCCTGGACAGAGGAAGGGGGCCTCACTGGGAGGGGCTGCCGGGACCCCCTTTGTTGTCCACACGGGGCCTGGGGTACAGACCCCTGCTAGCAGCCCACCCTGTGGCCAGTTCCTGAAGTCTCTTGAGCAGTGGGCATGCCCCACGGGTACTCTGGGTCCTGCCCCGCGTGGGTCCTAGGGTCCCAGGTATGAGACCCTCACACGTGCAGGTCCCACAGCCCATCCCGGCCAGTGGGGTGTCCCATGAGGAAGCTGAGACCCATGGGCATGGGTTCTTGTCACTCCGAAGTGCCAGCCCAGGCCCCCACGCCGGGTCCGTGTTCACACCAAACAGGGCCCTGACCTGAGGAAGTCATTGACTAGGAGGTCGGCACCGGCAGGGATCTGCACCCCAGGATGCAGAGCATCAGGGGGCTCAGCAGGAACCCCTGTCCCCCAGGAACACGCCAGCCCAAGCAGGCGCTGCTGGCTTCCATGGCAGGCAGCAGCCCAGGACACAGGGTAGGGGGCCAGGATGGGAGTCACAGGCTGGTGAAGCTGTGGCCCGATTAGATGCAGGACGGGGGCAGAGAGGACTATGGGAAGCAGTGGTCCTGGGCCCCCTGACCTGCGATGCCAAGCTGGGCAGGCTCTCAGACTGCACTGTGCCCTTTTATGACTGTGACAGCTGGACACAGCCAGGGCAGCGGTAACGGGCAGGGAGCTCAGGAGCAGCCTCAGGGGGTGGGGGGCAGAGAGGGCTCAGCGGCAGGGACCAAGCTGCCCAAACAGGAAAGGGGCGGCGGTGAGAGGCCTGGAAGGAGCCGGCCTCCCTCCACCCTCCCTCCTGCAGGCGGGACCCCGGGGCCCCAGCAGGCCAGACGGGCCAGAGGGCAGCCTCTGTCTTCCCGGCTTGCCGTGTGGCCTCGACTCACAGCCAGCAGCAGGTGGGTGACGAGAGCCTCGGTTGGGCCCCCAGAGCAGCCGAGGCCGAGAGGTGCCCGGGTCCAGGGCGGTCTGCTGACCCGGTGGCCACTCCTTCTAACCTCACGGCATGAATCCAGCTATTGACGGAGCCCGGACAGGGCCGTGCTGGGACAGGGCCGTGCTGGGACAGCGCTGCAGGGCCTCTGGGGACGGGCCCTGCTGCCAGGTGCTGACCCAGGAGGCTGGGGTGGGTCGGGCCAAGAACTGCGTCTGATAGGCAGGTGCCGAAGCCAGCACGTGCTCTGAGAACCAGGGGTGGTATGGGGGGGCATGCTCAGGGCCCTCAGCGGGTGGGGGGCAGCCAGCGGACACTGCCGGTGGGTCCAGGACAAGATGCCAACATCTCCCCCCAAAACACACCCTCCAGGTTCATTTATTTTAAAAAAAGGAACAACCGAGACCCAGGGTAGAGTCAGCATCTGCAAAGTGACCAGGCCGAGAGGTGCAGCTGAGTGCCCAGGTAGGAGGCCGTGGGCTGCCCTGACCGCCGGGGCAGCCGGAGAGGGGATGAGCCGATAGGAGCAGCGAGTGCTCCGGCCACGTGCCCCCGGGGGGGGCCCTGTCGGGAGCCGGTTACCTGCAGAAGTCTGTCAGCTTAGTGGATTCCAATGAAACATCCCTTTAAAAAATCTAGGTGAAATTCATATAACATAAAATTGACCATTTTAAAGTGAACAGTTCACTGGCATATTCAGCACATTCACAGTGCAGTGCAACCACCACCTCCGTGCAGTTCCGGAACTTTCTCGTGCCACCAGAGAGACCCCAGCCCCTCCCCGGGCAACCCCTGATCTGCATTGTGTCCCTGGATCTGCCTCTTCAGGGCCTTTCCGAGAAACGGAATCGCACACCGCGTGGCTCTTTGCACGTGGCTTCCATCTCTGAGCGTCATGTTCTCCGGCTGGGGCCACGCCGTAGCACGTGTCAGGGCTTCGTTCCCCTTGGTGGCTGACCACCCACCCCCCCCGCCGTCCTGCTGTGTGGATGGACCACGGCACGTCCGTGCCAGCATTGGTGGGCTGTCATGGACTGTGCTATTATGAACGTTTGTGAACAAAACCCACTGTTTTAGTTTTGCAGACTAACGCTGGACACGGCCTGGAAAAGTGAATAGATAGGATTCTAGAACATTCTGACCCAGCCGAGGAGACACTGGAGCAGAGCCTGAAGACCCAGAAGAGCCTGAAGAGCCTGAAGTGAACACGGTGGCAGAGACCGAGGACGCCCCAGGGATGAGAGTGGCCGGTGTGTCCACGAGGCAAGAGGCTGTGCACCTCCACGCGACGTGCATCCCACGTGCTAACGCACATTCCAGTAAAAGTGTCGCCAGCAATACAGCCACTGAACACAAGTGGGACGCACGCCCTCCACGGGGGCACGATCCATAACAGCCAAAACAGGGGAGCCACGGACAAAACGTAATCCATCCACACAATGGAATGTTACTCAAGACAGGCCAACATGTGCTCCCACAGGGGTGGGCCCAGAGGGCATCGCGCTCGGGGAGATAAGCCTGTGGCAGGAAGACAAATACGGCGGGATTCCGCTTCTCGAGGCCCCTCGAGCCGTCAGATCCCTGGAGACAGAAGGTGGATGGAGGTCACCAGGGGCGGGGGCGGGTGGGGAGTCAGCGATTCATGGGGACAGAGCTTCAGTTTGGGAAGATGGAAAAGCTCTGTCAGGAATGAGCTGTACGCCTAAAGACGGTGTTATTTTACCACAGTTAAAAATATGTGAAAATATTTCGCGAGTCTGTGGATGGGGAAAGACTTCTCGATCTAAGGACCAAAATGGAAGCATTTCCCAAGTAGCCGAGCGACAGGCTGAGTCTAAAAATAGCAAATATCAAGGCTGAAACCCAAACGCAAGACACACGGACACATGAGACCAGAGGGGGTGGACAACTCCTCAGTGTGGGAAGGAGTGAGGACCATCCTGGCCCCAGGCAGGCTGCGTCCACACACATTCCTTCGCAAGCTGCCTGGTCACCACCATCATCTGCGCCCCTCAGGGGACCCAGGCAGACGCCGCAGCTTGGTTGGGCCCCAGCAGGGTGGCCACAGAGGACATGTGGACAGATCCTCCATCCAGAGGGCCAGTGAGGCCACAGCCAGGTGTCAGAAGTGGGAGGCCCTAGGCAATAGCAGCCTCTCTCCTGTGACCCCCGTCCCCTACCTCACTGCGCCACCAGCCACGGGGCAGACCCCTGCCTGCCTCCAGGGACCCCTCGGTATGACTGCTGGGTGCTGAGTTAGGAGGGAGAGAGAAGACCCAGTAGCATAGGCTGGGTACCACGTGGGCAGGGATTGGGGGCTCTGGAGGCTAACCCAGGGCAGCTCCCGGCATCCCGTCCAACCCAGGCCCGATGGCCCCCAGAACACAGATGTGGGTAGGGGGTGCTGGGCGTCTCCCATTCCCCCATGGCCACTCCCCAGCTTTATCCTCACCCCTTATGGACCACATTGCCACCTCCCAGGCTGTGTCTGGCAATGGGGAGCCCAGCAGGGTACGGGAGGCATGGAGGAGAGGGGGTCAGGTCCAGGGCACTTTACTGTCCACCCCTGCAGAAGGTCAGTTTATTGAAGTCTTCTCAAACTACCCAGTGGAGTGGGCTGCCTGTTTCCCATGGACAGGCTGGGCCCGGGCAACGTCAGGGAAGAAAGGAGACACAGCGGGGCGTTGAGCAGAAGAGAGCCTGGACAGGACAGTGTGACGGAGCCCGGATGGCACCGACCAGCCTGGACAGGACAGTGTGATGGAGCCCGGATGGCACCGACCAGCCTGGACAGGACAGTGTGACGGAGCCCGGATGACACCAGCCAGCCTGGACAGGACAGGACAGTGTGGTTGGCTGCAGGGAAGGGAGGTGGAAGTGCCCGGGATGGGGACCTCCCCTCACCGGCCAGGGTGAGTGAGAGGGTCCCAGGTATGATATCCGCGGTATGCAGATGCCCTGAGAAGTGACCACTGAAGACCCAATTCTCAATATCCGTCTCCCTGACACTCCCAAAGCACATCACAGCTCTCTGGGCCCCCCAGGTTCCTGTGGGAAGTCCTCCTTGGTGTCTACCGGTACTCTGCCCATTCTCCTGCCTTAGGACACCTGAGGGGGTTGGGCCCTTCCAGGCCCCACCAGGGCACCCCTACATCGATCCTGCTGCTAGGGACGGGCCTGGGAGGAGCTGTTGTTACCCGGGGCCGTGGTGGCCAGCCTCGGTTTCCCTCACTGTGGGGATACCTCTCCCACCCCCTGCCCCGCCCTGCCAGGCAAACAGACCCCTCCTGCCTCTGCCCTCCCAGCCCGGAGGCAGCCTCGCCCTGCCCCTGCAGGCCGGATTTCCTGAGCAAGGTCACTCTGGGAGCCACTGGAGCCCGGAGGCCAATAAAACGCATCGATGCAGAGAGAGAGCCCATAAAGCAGGTCACCCTGGCTAGAGCTTGTTTGCTCTGTGCCGCCCCCCCCCCCCAGCTCAGGGCCTGGGCACGCAGGGCTTCCCGCAGCGTGGTGGCCCCGTGGCCCCCGCAGCTGTCCCCAGCCCGTGCCAGGTGTGGGAAGGCTGTGTCCCCCGGCCTCCTGAACCCACCCCCAGCTCCTGTCCCCCCACAGACTTTTGGGGGTGTCTGGGTCCTCTTGCCTCCTGCTCAGGGCTCCACCCTCACCCAAGGCTTTAGGGACTGTCCACACTGGCCAAGCCTGGTTCTCAGCAACCACCCAGAGCCAGGGTCCCAGGGCTGACTGGGATCTCCAGGGACATCCCATGCACACATGCTCACGCACACACACTCAGACACACGTCCGGGCATATACACATGCACACTCACACACACACACACACACACACTCACACCCCACACGGCAGGATCCAGTCAGTACATGTGCGGGTGCACACACACCCATGCATATGCACATGCAGCTCACACACACTCACACATACACACATGCACGCTCACACACGTACACGCACACATGCACGCACACGCTCACACCCTGCACGGCAGGATCCAGCCAGGGCTCTGCGGACGTCTGTAGCACATGCGCGGGTGCACACACATGTGAGCGCGGGTGCTCTGGGCTGGCGTGGCCCTGGGGAGGCAGCTCACGATGTCAAATCAATTGGGAGAAATTGATTTGGGCAGAGATTTCCGAGCCATCTGCTCACTCCCCAAAGTCATTCTGAGTGGATTCACTTTGCATCCCAATGCCAGCCCTAAGCGGCAGGCTGAACGGGCCTCAGTTTCTCCCAGGGCACCCTCCCTCCCTGGGATGCTGGCCCCTGGGTGGTGGGAGGGGTGGGTCTGGTCACCAGCTAGGTTTCGTGGCCCCACGTGTGGGGGAGCCGCCCCAGCCCCCAGGAACTCAGCAGTGGAGACAGCCAGCTCCCACACACCCAGGGACAGGGGCCCCTAATGAGCCTCCTGCTGCCCACGCCCACGGGCCCAGAAGGATCAGATGCCCCCCCGCATCCTTTGAGGCCACATCCTGTTGCCACCTCCCAGAAAGCCCACCTGGCTGCCCCCAGGGAAATGCCTGGCCCTTCTTTAGACCCTGCTTGTTTGCGCTGTCGCTATTATTACCTGAGTGTCCTGGCTCCCACGTCCAGCGGGCACTTGCCCACCCCCATCCCAGCCTCCTGTGACCCACGAGCCCTGATCTGCACCAGCTTCGATTGGCTCCAGGGACAATATTTGCTTTGGGAGAGAGTCAAACATTTATTCTCTAATTTATTCGGAGATCGGGTTGTCAAACACAAGCGCCCTCGTTACGCTCTCGTGTTTCCAGGCCTTGGCCTCTGTCCAGGGTCTGTGCAGCCCAGGCCGTGCTGACCAGGCCTTTCCCCTGCCTGGCATGCACCTGCTCCCTGTCCCCTGCTGCAGGTTGGAGGTCCTGCTCCAGGCAGACCCAGGGAGCGTGAGCCGGGGTGGCACCAGGCATGGCTGTCTAGACGGGGGTGGGGTGGGGGGGCATGTAGGCCGAGTGAGCCCCCACATTCTGGTCCTTCTCCTTCCAGCCTTGGACAGAGGCCCAAGGCACATGGGACCCCAGCAAGTCAAGGGCCAGGGGCGGTGGGAGGGGTGGTGCTCCTGGGTGTGGCCGAGGCCGCTCTGGTCTGGGCATCGCAGAATTCCTCAGGGGCCCGGCATTTGCTGGCATTTGCTGGCATTTGCTGGCATTTGCACCCACACAGTGCTCCCTCCGAGTGACTGCTGCTTGCGTTGGGAGCCGCTCCCCCCTGTTATCACGATAGGTCTCCTCGTCTGCTCTTGTCCCCCGCCCTCTCAGGCCAGAGCCCCTGACAAAGCAGAGAGATGGCTGTGGGTGCCCGCCCCTCCCCGGGACGGCCTCTCCGATGCCCTAGAGACCCAGGAGCCTGCAGGGCCGACTCTGCACCCCCAATTCAGCCACCTTGAGAGCTGCTCCCCCAACCCCCTCCCACCATGGAACCAACCGTGACTGTGGGCAGCAGGCCGCGGGGGGGTTTCCACGGCAACGGAACTCCGCAGTCCCAGACGTCCCCTCTGGGGTCCCAGCCCGCCCTCGCTGCCCTGCGGGCTGTGCACCGCTGTGCCCCCTTTATCTGCCACCCCCCAGAGTCAACAGTTGCAGGTGCTGGGGAGCCCAGTGCGTCCAAGTGTCTTTAATTTCACAGACTCACACTTGACTCGGCCAGGTGACCCAGGGTTGATGTGAGGAGGCACAGGGGGCTGGAGGGCGGAGGCAAGCGGTCCCCAGCTCACACCGGTGGTCACTCCCCGGCCTGGCAGGCTGGCACAGGCCAGGGGCAGGATAAGAAGGTCGAGATGCCCCGAGCATCCAGCCTCTCCCGCCCACGCTCTCGCATCCCTGAGCCTCCCTGCAGGACCACCCACAGCCTTGCCCAGGACTGCCGGTCCTCACACCGTGCGGAGCATCCCGGCCATTGCAGGGGGCACCTCAGCAGGCGCTGGAATGTTGGGGGAGGCTCCGCCCGGCAGGGAATGCAGACGCCACCAGAAGCCCCCCGCCCGCAGCCCTCACAGCCGGCTGGTCTGCATGAGCCCGTTGGCCTCGGGGCCGCGCATGGGCAGCGTGGCCTCCTGTGGCCGGCTGGTCTTGTCGGGCTGTGGCTCCGTGGCGTCTGCATCCTCGGCACCGTAGCCCTTGCGGAGGCACAGAACCTTCCGGAAGCTCTGGCGGAAGTTGTCGGAGAGGAAGCCGTAGAGCACGGGGTTGGCACAGCTGTTGGCGTAGGACAAGATGACCACGAAGAAGTAGGCACCAGCGGAGGCCGGCTCCTCAGGCAGGACAAAGGCCAGGTTGACGATGTTGACGATGAAGAAGGGCAGCCAGCAGCCCACGAACACCACCACCACCACCACCACCATGCGGGTCACCTTGCGCTCCGAGCGCCGCCGCGTGGCGCCCACCCGCACGCCCGACGCCTTCACCTTGACCACGATGAGCAGGTAGCACAGGCAGATGACCAGCAGCGGCCCAAAGAAGCCCAGCACAGACGTGTAGATGATGAACACGGCACCCCACAGGCCCACGGGCTCCGGCCAGCTGAGGTTGCAGGTGTTCCAGCCCTCCTGGATGTCTGCGAAGACCACCAGCGGCAGGGACATGAGCAGTGAGAAGGCCCAGACCGCGGCGCTGGCCAGCTTGGCCACCCTGGGGCGGCGCCAGTGGGTGGAGCGGATGGGGTGCACCACGGCCAGGTAGCGGTCCACACTCATGACGGTCAGGCAGAAGATGCTGGTGAACTGGTTGATGCCGTCCAGCGTCATGACCAGGCGGCACAGGACGGGGCCGAAGGGCCAGTAGGAGACGGCGTTCTGCGTGGCCAGGAAGGGCAGCCCCAGCATGAGCAGCACGTCGGCCACAGCCAGGTTGAGGATGTAGATGTTGGTGACCGTCTTCATCTTGGCGTGGCGCAGCACCACATAGATGACCAGGGCATTGCCGCCCAGCCCCACCGCACACACCAGCAGGTACAGCACGGGCACCACCACCGCTCGGGCGCCCGGCGAGGGCGCCATCCCCGCCAGCGTCCCGTTCTCACCGCCTGTGCTGGCGGCCGCAGAGGAGGTGTTCCAGCTGGCTAGCGTGGGGGCCGGGAACAGAGGCTCCATCGCGGCCACCGCGGGCCGGGCAGGGCGAACGCGAGCACGGCGCGTCCTCTCTGCAGAGAAAAGGGAGGGCGGCAGAGCGATTAACGGGCCAGGGTGCTTCCTCCCCGCGGCCCCGCCTGCCCGGAGGCACGGGATCGCCCCACGGTAGGTAAACAGTATTACTCACGTCCAGCTCGGCCGGGAATCACATTAAGCAAATTGTTTGGAAAACCAGCCCAGAGAGGAAGGAGCAGAAGGACAGCGCTGTGACATCTGTTGGGACCCCGACGGCTTCCAGAGACCTGGCCGTCCCCACAGCCCCGTCTGCCCCAGGACAGCCCGCCGCGCGGCCTCCACCTCCCTCGTTTGCTCGGGCCTCAGGGAGCCTGGGGGTGGCCTCTCCACCCCCTGTCTCGCCAGCAGGGATGGAGGATGGTGCAGGATGGGTGTGGGGATAGGAAGACTGGAACAGCGGCCGGGCACGCCGAGCCCCTCATGCCCAGCCAATGCCGGCTGGAGGTACAGTTACACCTGCCGAGCCCCGCTCTCCTGGGTGACCTCCTGGAGCCATCGGGAGGGTGCCAGGCCTTCCGCACGGCCGAGGAGCCAGACCTCGGGCCGCAGAGGCTCTGCCAGAGTCCACCAGGCCTCAGGAACACCGTCCCCTTGAGAGCCCCCGCAGATCCCGCAGACTGGCCAGAGGAGTCGGTTTCCCCAGAGCCACCGCTGCGGCAGGATGTCTCTGGGCCAAGGAGATGACGCAGGAAACCACTTCGGGGGCCATCATCAGAGGGGCGAGGGACGCACTCCAGGCGTGCACCTCCACAGCCATGAACGGCAGCATCTCTTAAGGCCCGGGCAGAGGGCGTGGAGCGGGGACGGGCAGACGAGGTCCTCCACACATGCCATAAGCCAGCGAACACACAGAACCCACGGCATAACCCCAGCCTGTGCCACCGACCAGGAGGAAGTGCTCGTGTGTGAGTGGGGGCCGGCCACTGGGACGGGGTGTGCATGGGGTTTTGTAGAGAAAGAGCAGAAAACATTAACATCCTCGGTTCAAGGTCATGGGCACACATGTCTCCTTAGACAGTTTTTGTACTTCTCTGTATGTTTGAGGAGGTTCATAAAAACGATGATGTGCAAGAGAAGACAAGCATCTCCTCTGACAGGGGGAGAGGGGAGGGGGCACAGGCACCTGCCGCCCCAGTGGGCCACGTTGCACAGGGGGTGGGGGCCAGCAGGGAGCCCCAGCTCCCCTGGGGGCCCCAGCCAGGGCCACTCAGGGCCAAAGACCCCCCCAGAGCCCTGCCAGGCTGGCCCGCAGTGCCCCCAGGGACCGTCAGAGCAGGGCACGCCCCCAGACTAGCGAGACAAGCCAGGGAGCCCAGAATAAAGCACGGTGACCATATTAGAAAGAAACCCTCAGCTCCCGCTGGGAAGGCATGCTCGAACCTCCAAGTTCACTCGGCTAACCGCCGCTAGGACGTGTGCCCTAGAAAATCAACAGTGGGGAGATGGGTCAGTGGATTCATTTCCGACAGAATAAAAGTAATAGGAGTCTACAAGTATGTTTAAGATCTATTTAAATAAATATGTGTAGGATCCTCAATAAGGCAGGCATAAAAATATTATGAAACAAATTTGGCTTCTGTCTAAGAAGTAAAATGAACAAGTGTATATTTTTGAAAGTTACAACTCTTGGGTGTAAAAAATCATTTGGACTTAAAAAAAAAAAATCCACAAAAGTCAGAATCCACTCAGGTCTGGATGTGGCTGAAGAGAGAATTGGGGAATGGGAGTGGAGCTGAGGGGACCCCCTGGGAGCACAGCCGGCTGACGAGGGGGTACAGGCAGCGGCGGGTGCTGGGTGCTGCCGGAGAGCACAGAGCTGCCCCAGGGACGAGCACAGATAAAATAGCATCAGGGTCCACCCACAGAACATCAAGGATGCTGAGAAAATCCTACAGAATGGCAGCCGGGAGACAAGGCAGAAACCCAGGCAGAACTTGGAACAGGACGGCAGGAACCAGTGGTGTCTGGACGCCAAGCACCGGGGAGAAACGCTGTCACGCTGGGGTCCCCACCGGGAGGGGACTTACCGGGAGGGGGAAGGAGAGGCTGCCCGTGTCGGGCTGGATTTGCTGCTCCCGGTGCCGAGCGCCCCGGTGTGACATGGTGACCAGAGGTGAGGTGAGGGACAATAACTCAAACAGGGCAAGGTGTGATCTCCAGGGACAACTGCATTTCCAGACAAAGCCAGGGGTCCCTCGGTCGGAAGGGGCATTTCTGGGTTTGGGGGGCCCACCCTTCCCCGGGTGCCCAGCTGGGAGGAGGGCCTTCTGGGGACCTTTAGGCAAGGGCCGGCCGCAGGCTCGCTCCCACAGGTAGAGATCAGCCTGCTCGTCTCTGCCCCAGACCCCTGCTCACATTTTGGAAAAAAAAAAATACTCAAGAAGGGACTGTCAGCTCACTCTGAGTGGGAACCCGGGGTGCTGGGTGGGGAAGAAGCAGCAGCCCCCCAAAGGTGTTCAGTTCACCCGTGGAGGAAGGGGCGACTCAGCTCAGATGCATCCCTGGTGCAGGGCCTGGGTCCCCCGCATGTGGCAGCTGAACATGAATTTGACTCTAAAGAGGCCACTCAGGGTTCCTCTGAGATTTGCTTCCAGGTGCTCTGCCAACCCCCCAAGCCCCCCAGTTCCTCAGACTGCACAGCAGTAAAGAACAAAATTAGGCCGCTATGGTGGCGTCTGCCTCTGGGAACATAATTCTACAGGAGCCATTATTTAGAAGCGGCAATCTTCTTAGTCACAGAAATTACACTCGTGGAAAATTGTCCCTGGGGCCTTTCTCCCTCGGTGGGGGGTTTAGCGGAGGGGGGAGATGTGGAATCAGCCATGGGCCAGCACCGGGGCTCTCTGACCCAGAGGCATGCTGTCCCAGGCCTGCAAGCTGACCTGGGGTCCTGAGGAAGGGCCAGGAGCTGACGCAGCCCAGGGAGCAGACCCCCTACCCCACCCCACACCCTGGCCCACTTCTCTGAGCCCCGGCGGAGGTAAAGTTGCGGATCGCGTGAAATAACTCAGGTGAGCAAGCTGTTTTGTGCAGTGCCTGCCACGCAGTGGGCGCCAAATAACGGCTCCCACCCCCCTGCCCCAGACAGCCCAGCATCTCCTCCCTAGTGTCCGAAAAGGGGCCTGCCCTGGGCTCCAAGGAGAAGGGCGCTGGAGGCTTCCCAGGGGCTTGGGGATGGGGATGGGGCCTCAGTGCTGCGTGCTGCCCAGTCTCTTCCGGACTGGCCCCCCAGGAGGCCGGCAGGAGAGTGCCTGCCTCCTCCACCCAGGGTGAGCGACAGCCTGGATTGGCTCAATGCCCCTGGGGTCCGCACCTCACCTGGGAGTCCCCCCACCTGAGTGGGGCAGGGGCAAACACTGGGCGAGGTGGGGGCCTGCCTCCCCCACGGAGGGCCGCAGCGGGAGACTAAGGTGGGCGTGGGCTGGCATGGTGCAGCAAACAGGAGGCTGGCCAGGGCAGCCCCCTCCTCAGTCCCAGCTGGGACTCCGCACCCTGCGAGATGTTTCCAAGGCCATATTCCGCCTCCAGCACACTTTCTGGGAAATCTGGGTCATTTTACCAGGAACCCACGGAGGGTCATTGTGTTGATGCTATCAACCTCCATCCACTGTCCACTTGAGGCTCCCCAGTCCTCCCCCACAGGAAACTGTTTGTAGAACGGCCTCACTCTCTGGCCTGCTGGGGCTCCTGGCCCTTCCTCAGGACCCCAGGTCAGCTTGCAGGCCTGGGACAGTGTGCCAGGCAGGTGGGCAGGCGAGGGCCCCCCCTGGACCCTGGGTGGGGAGACAGCGCACAGGCGAACTTTCAGGGCGTGCACTCCCTTCTGGGTAAGGACTACGAGGACTCCAGAGCACTGTTGCCAAGCCCTGGACATGCGGGGGCTCCCTTCCCAGGACCCCCAGAAGTTGGGCCGACTCTTCCCGCCGCGGTCCCACAGCTCGCCGTCCGCCTCCCCCTGGTGCGCCATGGCGGACCCCACCTCGGCTGGCCCGCGCCCCGGCCCCCGCACGCACGCGCCCTCGGACCTGCTTCCCCGCGCGCCCCACGCCTCCCGCTCCCTCTGTTTCCGCTTCCCACCCCCACCCCCCCAAGCCACAGTCTCCTAACGAACCCACCCCAGGCGCGCCGCCCACCCTCCGCCAGCCTGGGGCGAGCCCCGCGGCGGCGCCCACCGCGAGGAGGTCGGGCCCGCAGAGCGGCTGTCCGAGTCTCCCTGCTGCTTCGGCCCTGACCCCCGCGCACGTCCAGCAAGGGTGAGGGAAGGGTCCAGCAAGGGTCCAGCAAGGGTGAGGGAAGCCAGGGAGCGGGAGGGAATGGAGCGACCGGGACTGGGGAGCGGATGGAAGGGCAGGGGAGGCCCCCGGGGTGGTGTTAGGTGAGCCCCGGGGAAACGCAGGGAAAGCGCGTGGGACTGGGGCGCCTCAGGCGGGGGACGCGCGGCAGGACCCGGGACCAGGGCCGCGCGGGGCTTCGTGCAGGGTAGTGAGACCCGCCCCCCCCACCAGAGGATAACCGGGATCTGCGCAGGGCCCCGGCGAGAGCGGAGGGCAGGGGCGCGCGGCACTCACCCGGCGGCGGGAGCCAAGTGCCGGCGCTGCGCTCGCTTCGGCTCCGCGTTCCTGGCTTGGGGCGCCGGCTGGGAGGCGGGGCGAGCGCGGGGGGGGGCGGGGCGGGGCGGGGCGGACAGTAGGCTCCCCTCGCCCCGCGGGTCTCTTCCCCATCCTTCCCCGAAGCCCACGCACGTTCATCCGCAGCGCTTGCCCCATTCACTCCTAGAACAGCGGCGCCCCTCTTCTGTCTGCCCTGGCCACAAAGCTGAGCTTGGAGGGTCCTGCCTCCAGCAGGGCAGGAGGGGCCCCGGGTAGCGCCCTCCTGAAAGTCTAAGGATGGGGAAGTGATCCTCCCTCAGGAGAAGCGCTGGAGGCCTATGTCTGACGGATGGAATGAACCGGGCCAGAGATGGCAGTCAGGACGATGGAGGGGCAGCAGATGGCCCCAGCTGGCTGAATGGTTTGGGGATTCCCAGGATGCTGTCTTCACTCTGTAGGGTCTCCCCTTCGCAGGGATCACAGTCACCTGATCAAAACACAGATGCAGGGTCTCACACCTAGGGTCTGTTTTCATGCAGGCTCCACTTGGGGAGGCTAGGCTGCTCCCTGGAGCACACAGTACCCCCTTCCCAGCCAGACTCAGACCCCATGCTCAGGAGGTGGCTTCCCTCCCCCACCCCAGGCCATCTCCTGTGTCCTTCAGCTCCCTAAGGGGACCACACAGACCTCACCCCTGTAGATGCAAAGCCAGACACCCACCCAAGGAAACATGGAGCCTGGGAGAGGGACGTCGCCCTCGCCCACAGTCCCCACAGGCCCGTCCGCCCACTGCGGATTCCTGCTGGCCTTCCGACAGAGGCACAGCCGCCCACACGGAGGCTGCTCTTTCCTGATGTCCTGCGGGAACCCATGGCCATGGGAGGTAACGTGGTCCTGGCCACTCAGGACCTGCCTGATGCCTGCCCCGAAGCTGAGGTCCATATGTACCCCTGGGCCGGTGCGGGGGCCCCGTGGGTGGCCGGGGGTGGTGAGCTAGGGCTGGGCTACATGTCCTGAGGGGTTCACCAGCTAGGAAGGGGACCACATGAGCACATGTGTGTGGCTTGTTGCAAACTCAGCAGCTTCGCACAAACCCTCTGGGATTGTTTCAGTCTTGGCACTCCTGGGTGCCCAGCCTGCCCTGGATGATGCAGAGGTCGCTGTGGACAAAACAGGCAAGGCCTATCCCACGAGCTCCCAGAGTGGCAAAGAGAGGTATTTAACGGGGGTGCTTTTAAATCATTATAAATACCGTGTGCAAAGAACCAGGGTGCAGAGGAAGAGACAGTGGTGGGGACAGGAAGGCTAGGGACAGCCTCTGTAAGGAGGGGCCTGACTCCAGTGAGTGAGGAACAGACTCAGACAGAGGGAACAGCAGATGCAAAGGCCCTGTGGCAGGAGTGAACTTGGCATGTTTGTGTGGCTGGACAGGTGATCAATGGGGCTAGTGTGGGAAAGGGTCCAAAATGTTAGGGCCAGGCCCCAGCAAGGGGTGTGATCTGATGCTGAGAATGACTGAAGGAAGGGCCTTGGGTGGGGGGGTTCTAAGCGTGGTGGAGACCGCTGGGTTCGTGACCTGGAAAACATACTCAGGGGCCACTCCAGCCTGAATGGTCAGCTCTGTCCTCCATGTGCATGGAGCTCAGGGAGTCTGGGTCACAGCCCATGGAGGTCGGTGGCAGTGCCCTGGGGTAAGGTTGTGGTCCCCTTGTGGTCACCTGTGAGCCATGTCCTGTGAACCCTGGCTCCTAGAGCTCAAGCCATCTTGCCCCATGCAGAGTCTATTCCTGGTGGGTACAGGAGTTGGAGGCCAGGTCCCGGGCTCCTCCCCAGAATCTGCCCCATGTAAGCCCTTTGCCTTTCCACCTTCTCTGGAGATACCTGGGCTCCTTTTGCCCAGCCTGCAGTAGCGGCTTCTCCAGGCAGATCCCCCGAGAACCCCTCCGAGGCCCCCCAAAACCCTCCATCTGCCTGACCCCTCCCTTCAGCCTCTTCCCAGTATCCTCGTGGCTCACATCTCAGCCGTGGGCTGCATCCAGCTCCTGGCAGCCAGATCCCAAGTTCAAGAGGCCCCCAAAAGTTCTGGGGTTCCCCAAGGAGCTTCCTCGATCTCACTGTCCTGGGGGTGCAGGGTCCCGTGGGCGAGTCAGTGCCTGGCGCACAACAGAGACACAGCCTTGTGGGTGGGCGGGTGCTTGGCGTCAGGCTGGGAGGCCTCGGCAGCCCCCCACCTGGGTGGTCTCACCCGGGTGCTGCTGAGGGCTGCAATGAGAAAGAATAAAGGGCCCCAGAGAGGTGGCCTGTCCACCTTCCTTCTCCCCTGTTGCCCATGCTCCTGGCATGTGTCCCCAGGAGGAGCAAGTGAGGGGACAGCTGGGTACACTCTGCAGAGGTCAGGCCCAGCACTGGCGAGAAGGGTGAGGATTAGTGGCAGCTAGGAGCCATGGCAACAGGGCAATGGCCCGATGGTCTCCCCAGGGACAGTCCCGGCCCCCCCCTGCATGGAGACCCCTGTCCTGGCTGTGGGCTCCGCCATGGCCTGTGATCCCCCCTGTGCAGGGGCCGAGGCTGCAGCCACAGACACAGAGTCTGCCTCCCCTCCCCTCACAGCCGCGCTGGCCCCCACCTGGGCCACCGGTTCTGAGGCTCCCTGTGATTATTCACCAGCCACGGAGGCTGACTCCAGTTCACCTGGAGATACCCTGGAGGCCCCCGTGTGTGTCCCCAGGAAAGTCCCTGGGCTGGGGCGGGCCCTGGGGAGGCGGGCGTGAGGCATTCTCTGTCCTCTGGCCAGGCGGGCCCTCTCTCCACCCCTTGGAGGCCATGCTGCCTCCACCACTGAATCTTTGTCCTAGCCGTATCCCTGCTCAGCACACCCCAGTTAATTAACCTGTTTACTCAAATGCCCCTTCCTCCAGGAAGACCCCCTGGCTGCTCCACCTGGGTTCTTTGTGGCTCTGTCGCCTGCTGCTCCCAAACCACATCCCCTTGGTATTGTCTGTCCTGGATGCAGAGGTTGTGAGTGTTGGTGAGCGAGTCTCTGCCCCCCACCACCCTGCGGGCTCACGGGAGGCACCAGGCCTTCTGCAGGGGCCTGAGGTTGGCTGCCCTTTCTGGCCACAGTCTCGGGCTTCAGTGGGCACCATGTGACAAGGCACTTGGAATGCAGCTTCCCAGGCTACCCCAGCCTTCAGAAGGGGAGGCTTCACCCCATGGGCACTTACTGGGCATCACGCTGTGCCCGGCACCATCCAGGGGTGGGTACAGAGTGGGGAGCAGAGACCCAGCCCTTGGTAAAGGGGCCACAGCCTGGCTCGGCTCAGGGGAAGAGGAAGATGAGGTGTTTGGGTGGAATGCACCCCAGAGACTTGGCATCCGGTGCTGGTGAGAACCCCCTGTGCCCCCACCTGGCCCCACCCCCACCAAGATAGCTCTTCCCTCCCAGGGGGCTGCACTGGCCAGGTGAGGCCTCGGGCCGGCCCTACACCCTGATGGGCTTAGCTGGGGCCCTAGCCCCTGGTGGCAAGGAGTTGGAGCCTGTCGAGTCGGGACCAGCCGGGCTTTGCTCTGCCACAGCCTCCCCGGACACTGCAGAGTCACGTTGGGGCCCCATGCCTGGACCCCCCGATGGAGGGCACATGCCAGGGCCCATGAGAGAAGGCGACCAGACACCAGGTGGGCCCAGCCGCCCAGCACACGCGGAACCCGCTCCATCCTGTGGGCTGGAAGCGGGAGGCAGAGCCCTGTGCTTCTTCCTTAGAAAGCGGGGAAACGGAGAGGGCAAGGGGCTTGGCTGGGCACAGAGCAAAGGCGAGCTTGGGTCCGAGTCTCTGGACACAGCCTGGGGCTTGCTCAGGCCAGCCTGCTGTCCCTCGCGTGGAGGGCCTCTGCAGGAGCGAGGAGGAGCTGGACTTACCCTGTCCCGCCGTGCGTGTGGCTGCTGTAGCCCCCTGGACCCACTGCATCCTACAGGCCGAATCCCCGAGAGCCCAGGCCTGGCCTCAGCTCTGGCAGGGCCTGGATTTCCTGGGAGCAGCCTCTCAGGATGACTCGGCAGCCCCACTCTTGCCAGAGACTCCCCATAAGGCGGGACTGGTTTCCCCCACCTCCCCACCGGCTGTGCCGAGTCCGTGGGCTGTGGGCTCAGCCTGGGCGGGGGAGTGATGCCGCCATCTCCAGGGCCACCTGGCCTGGGTGCCGGACGCCAGATCCTGGGGCAGGGCCAAGCCTGGCACTGGGCATGGCTGTCAGCTCTGACTCAGTGGTGGGGTGTGAAGGCGCGCCATGACAGGGAGGAGGAAGGGGGTGAGCTTCCAGAATTAGCCATGACATGAAGTGGGGAGTATTACTGCCCGCTTAACCGACAGCAGCATGGATCCAGCAGAGACTAGCCAAGTGTCTGCCCCGAGCCCAGAGGTGCTCCGGGGGCTGGGGCTTCAGGAACAAACAGGTGAACACTGCTCTCCTGGGCACACGGACAATGACCACCAGGCACCGGGAGAAGGTGGCAGAGCCAGCATCCAGCCCTGCCCGATGGCAAAGACCAGGGCCTTTCCTACCGACTGGCCGAGGGGGTACAGGGAGATGGAGGGGGGTGACCTGACCTTGGAACCCAGGTGACAAGGAGAGGGATAGATGACACACCCCATTGGGGAAGAGGCCAAGAGGCAGCTGGCTCCAGAACATTCCATGTGGCCAGGCAGAACTGTGGCTCTCCCTCCCCACCCACAGGCTGCATAGAGCAGCCTGCTCTGGAGTCGGGGTGGGTCTCCGGGCTCCGAGGGGGTTTGGACCGGGGTCCACCTCCACCACCCTGAACTCCCGGGGGTCAGGGACAGGAAACACCCGAAGGAAATGGGCACAGGGCAAGCTCCAGGCCCAGGGAGGAGCTTGCCGGCAGGGCCCCTCTTCCAGGGGTCTGGGGGTGGCCCGCTGGGGATGAGAGACTGAAGGCCGATGTTCAGCCAGCCACATGTGATAAGAGAACTCTGACCCGCAAGCTGCCCACACCAGCCCAAACCACAGCCTCTGCGCACAATGGTGCTGTCAGTCACCTTGGAGATGCGATGCTGTCCCTACTCTGCCAACCCCACATGTCCCCAAACCCATCACGCCAGAGGCCTGAGCCACCCCGCCCTCAAGAGAACGCACCTGCAGTTGCCCGCTCTCCCCCCGCAACGCTGTCCGCTCCCCAGCGCACCTTGGAGTCTCTGCCGGACGGACACGGATGCGGTGACGGGGGCTGGCTCCTCGGCGGGGCAGCTCTGAATAAACGGCCTCTCCGTTCCCCTGTGGGTCTAGAGCTGGTCAGGCAGAAGCCTGGACTGGCATCTGCAGTGGGGGCGCTCTGGTGGGGCTAGGCCCTGAGCCCGCGGGATCCCTGCGATCAGCGGCTGCGCAGCGTCAGAGCTGAGCTGGGGCCCGGGGATGCTGCGCGTGCGGGTACATCCGGGTCAGAGGGGAAGTGCTGGGGGCCCTGGGAGTGGAATGTTGGAGCAGAGACAGGGGGCTGGTCCTTCCTAATTTGATCTTTGAACCAGTGTTTTCTAAGTGACATCTGACAGCACAGCGGTGCCGGGGGGCTGACCTGGGGCGTTCCCCTCGCCCCACGTGCGGGTGGCACCCTGATGCCCCTGGGCACACAGGCAGACCGGTGGCTGCCGGCACAAAGGGCCACCGACGGGGGCTTAACACAAGAGAGACGTGTGCTCTTGCTTCCGGAGGCCAGAAGTCCGAAATCAGCAGTCAGCAGGGCTGTGCTCCCCCAGGGCTCTCGGGCAGGCTCCGGTCCTTGCCTCTCCCCGCTAAACCTGGGATGACTTCACCTGAAGACCCTTAATGACACCAGCACAGGTGCTGTCTCCAAGTGAGGTCACGTCCTGAGGTCCCAGCTGGACTTACACCTGCGGGGATACTTTCCCCCCACCCCCCACGGTGAGCATGGGATGCGTGCGACGGAGCGAGCCCGGCCCCCCCTCCGTGGGGCGCGGGAAGCAGGTTGCGGTGCTCTGAGGCAGCAAGGGGCTGGGGACCCCGTGGCCTCCCTTCTCACTCGGGTGCCAGCCGCAGTGACCCAGGGACGCAGAGCAGAGGGAGATACAGCGCCCGCAGCCCCCGGGCTGCCGGGCCCTTAATGCCCACGAAGGTCGGAGCGGGCACGTGGGAGCCACGGGCTAACAACAATGCAGGTGTGTGCGGGGCGAGCCAGGTGATGTCGCTGACCGGGGCACGGCTCCTGCAGCCGCGTTTACAAGGATAGAGATGAATGGCACAATTCACGCTAATAATTTAAATCCTTAATGTGTCCTGACTTAGAGCAGCATTAAGTAACCGATGAAAACACCAGGACGGGGCTGCAGCTTGGCCGGAACCCAGCGAGACATGGGCTCTGTGTCTGCGACGGCTGGCGTGGGCTGGCCAGCGTCTGCAGCGGGGATGACCTGGCCCTGCTCTGTCCCTGTCCCCACCCGGAGCCCCCTCCAGCGGCCTCCGACCCAGCCCTGTCCCCGAGGACCCCGCGGAGGCACTTCAGTAAGCGGGTGGCGGGCCACCAGAACAGGAGCCACTCAGGAGACTGCCAGGGGGCCGTGCTGGCCCTGGGCGGGGCAGGGAGAGGCGCACCTGCACCTCCTCACCCCCTCCCCCTGCCCCGACGCTGCCCCGGGGCGCACACTGCCGGTTTCCACAATATCCGGGTTTTGGCGTTGACACATGCGAAGCCTGTTGGAGTTGCTTGATTTCCCACCCGGGGCAAATCAAAAGGAGCGTGCCATCTTTGATTTGTCCACAGCAGTCAACTTTTACATCCACAAAAAAGTTCATTTTGCTCATCGGATGCCAGCGGAACGCTCTCTTTTCTAACATGTTCGAACCGAGTGACTCATCGACGTACCTCGTCCATTTACATCTGGAAGTCACACGGCCCTCGGAGACAGAGTTCCTCAGCCGAGGAGTCGTTAATCAGCACAAACACAGGACTGCACGCTGCTCTAGCTGAGGGGCCAAGCATGGGGTCCGACAGTCTCAGGGACGGTGGCGGGGCCGCCACACGCCCTCGGCTCCCCTCAGCCAGGTGGCCACGTCTCCAGCGGAGGAACGCAAATGCAGGCTCGCACGTGCCTCGTGCAGGGGGCCGGGCAGGGGACAAGGTGAGGGACCAGCTCCTTGGCACCCAGACAGCAGAGGCGTGGGGCCGGGCCACCTGCACCCCACGAAGTGGGGGGCCCCTGAGCTCCAGCCTGTGGCTGCCCTTTGAGAACACAGGCCCCACAAAAACCTCCTGATTTTCTCAGGAGAGAAGCTCTTCATGTGCACTGCGCGGTTCACACGTGCTGTCGGCAAGCTCCAGGGACAAACGCCCCGGGCCTGGGCCACATGGAACCGCTGTGAGCCTCCCGGTGTGTCCGGGGCCTCGCATTGTCCTTGCAGCTGCCCTTCCTCCGAGGCAGCCGGCCTGCAGCAGGTCCGGGCCAGTGGGCTGTGTCTCTGCGGGCACCTACTCCCTGCCCAGCAGCCCGGTCTCCTCAGGGACGCCCAGGGACAGGCACAGCTGGGGGGCCCTGGCGGGACATCACTTCCATCTGTGAAGCGGAAATCATAAATGTCATGAGAACGAACAGCCGTACCAGCCGTGGTGGTGAGTTGTCTGCGTCCACCCGGGAGGCTCTGGTCTCCGGCTACTCTGTCCCATGCTGGTATAGGCGTCACTGGGCTAACATCTCCAGCCGGGGGCTGTACATAAAGGAGAGGACCCTCTGTGCTGCGGGTGGGTCTCATCTGGCTGGTTGGGGGCCTTGAGAGCAGAACAGGCTTCCTGAAGAAGGAATTCCCACCTCAAGAAAGCACCGCATCAGACACCGCCACGCGGGGATGCTGCCCTCAGGACTCAGGCTCACATCGCAGAGACCTGGGACCCCCATGGAGGCCCTGAGCATGTCCCCTCAGCTCCTCACTCCAGGCTGCATGATGGGTGACCGGGGTCCAGGCCACATGATGGGTGACTGGGGTCCAGAGCCTGATGGGTAACCGGGGTCCAGGCCGCATGATGGGTGACCGGGGTCCAGAGCATGATGGGTGACTGGGGTCCAGGTGGCATGATGGGTGACCGGAGTCCAGGCCACATGATGGGTGACTGGGGTCCAGAGCATGATGGGTGACTGGGGTCCAGGCTGCATGATGGGTGACCGGGGTCCACAGCCTGGAGGGGACAGGAGAACGTGGGGCCCTGGGAGCAGACAGCATGCAGCCAGGAATTCCGGGCGGCCAGTGGAAGCTGCTCTGTGTCCCTGACAGGTCCATGCACGGAGACTGCAGGCTTTCAGAGCCACTGACGTTCGGCCTGATTCCGGAGGAGCCCAAGCTGAGCTGCTGATGGCGGGAGTTGGAGGGGGATGCCCTGGGCTTCACTGTGAGATGCAGCAGGACGGGAGTCTCGGCCGGCCTGGTGGCAAGGGGGCTAGAGGGGCTCCCCTGGGTTACACCCCTGTGGTTGCTGTAACCGAGGACTGCAAACCAGGGGGCCGTTTATTCTCTCGGTTCTGGAGAGTGAAAGTCCAAATCAAGGTGTCAGCAGGCTATGCCCCCTCTGGGGGCTCCAGGGGAGGACCCTTGCTGCCTCACCCCTGTTTCTGGCCATCTCTGGCTTGTACCTGCTCCCCCCAGCCCCGACTTCCACCTCTGTCACTACAGGGCCCCATCCCTGCGAGTCTGTGTCCAGGGCTCTCTCTTCCTCCAGGAGCACTGGTCACTGGGCAGGGCCCACCCTGATCCAGGGAGACCCTGATGTACCCTGATAGCATCTGCAAAGACCTGACATGCTCTCAGTCACAGGGGAGGGGACTCAGATGTATCTTTTGGGGAACACCCCCCCCCCAGCTTCTGCGTACCAGAGCCTCTGGCTGCAGTGGCCACTGGGCTGGGCTGCTCATTGGCAAGCTCCTCCCTGGGGCTCAGAGCTGCTCCCTGCATCCACCTCTGCCAAGGGATCACGTGGGATGCCGGGAGGTGGGGTGGGGGCATCAGCCCATCCCCCAGTGGAAATAAAGCCCTGGGGAGGGGCTATGCCCACCACCCCCACCTGCCAGGCTGCTGGGCTCCCTGGGGAACTGCTTGGAGGGTGTCCCAAGAGGAGGGGGCACCCCTGAGATGCCCCAACTCCAAGGGCCAGACTAGCTGTGCTATCCACTCCGCAAGAGCCAAGCCCTGGGCTGGTGGCCGACAGTGACTGGGCACCGGGAAGACTCCTCTGGGTGGCTGGGCAGCGTGCCCAGAGGCTGACGGACAGTCCATTCGCACATTAGCTCTGTGAGCCCTTCAGTGGCTTCCTGGAGGCATGGAGGAGCCGCAGTCTCTCACTTCATTAGGAATGGCTAGACCAGAGGTGGCCTGAGCTCTGAGTCTGGCTGCCCACTGCCCACCCCACCCCTATCTGCCTCAGCTTTGGAACCCTCCCCCATCTCGGCACTCAGGCTGCACAGGGGTCTTGTCCATTGAGAAGAGGCCACCGGTGTCACCAGGCAAGGGTCACCCCACAGTACTGGATGTGCTTGTCTGAGACAGGGTGCTGGGGACTGGCTCTTCAAGGTCTGCCTCATTCAGCTCTGCCCTGGTGTCTCAGGTCCTTCTCGACCTGCCTGTGGGGGTTGTGGGGGTGGGAGGGGCTGCTGGCCGCAGTAACCAGCAACAAGAAGAACCAGTATTTACTCTGAGCCCCCAGCTCCACGCTGAGACTTTCACATCCATTATCCCACGAGGGAGGTGCCCGGACCATCTACAGGTGGTAGAGGGGCTACAGGTGAGGAGATGGGCCTTAAAGGCGCACGGGCCTTGCCCACTGCCCCAGGTGATAAGCAACAGGCTTGAATTCTGACTGGGATGCTGAGCTCGATACCTGTACCAGAGTGCCACCGCCTCTCTCCCTGGGGGCTTGGCCTCGGGGCACCCCCAGCAGCTCCGTGAGTGGGGACAGGGGATACAGAGCCCCTAGGCTCCAGCAAAGGCAGATGTGTCCACCCCAGAAGAAACGATCCCTGATGAAGATGAGCTCACACTGTGGGGGCACTTTAAGAACTAGAAATAATGATAGCAGAACACTCAGAAGAGATCATCCAACCAGCACAGAACGATTAACAAGATAAACGTAGAAATCAAACCCACTGTAATAGCACGAACAAAGACCCAGATGTGAGAAACAACCAAATAGAACCTTTAGGATGAGAAGCACAGTTAACTGGCTTACACAGTAGCTTAGATGTGGGGGAGTTAAACGAGGAAGGGAGTTGAGAGACAGGCCTGAGCAGATCACCCAGACAACCCCTCACCACCCCCCGAAAAGCGGGTGAGAAGCAGAGGAGGAGGTGCAGAACGAAGCCTTTGCATGCTGAACATACAGGCGGAGCCCCCGCAGGATGGAATATTAGCAATGAGCCAAGACCTAGACCCAACCAGCAGAGTGAGGGGCATCAGGAAATACGTGGTGGGGGCTCCTGAAATCCCCCGCGCTGAGTGCTCATATCTGCAACCCTTAGGAGAGCTGCAGGTGTAAAGGCCCCAGCCCAGCATGGCCCCTCCCCAGTGCCCCCTGATGGATGCAGGTGGCCTGGCAGGGTTTCTGGCTGGAGGAATAGCCTGTAGTCCAAGGCGGCAAGTCTGGGAACCACCCTCCAGGGTCTGGCTGGACAGGGCAGGCAGAAGGGGGCATCCAGAGTCAGCAGCCCGCTTTCCTGGGGCTCAGCCTTGACCCTTCACACCAGGCATTTGAGGGGAGGGTGTGGGCCCGGATGCAGGAGGGGGTTGCTCAGGCGTCCCTAGGAAATGTTCAAAACCATCAAAAACCTCCCCAGCCCTGCCCATCAAGCCGACATTGTGAGAACTGACTGAAAAGCAAATTAAGGCAATTAGCCAAGGACCAATTAGAAGCTCTTGACACGGCTGGGGGAGGGCGGCACAGTCACACGGGTCCAGCCCCCACCTTCACCTTGTCTCCCAATGCCTCTCTCAGTGGGTTCCTGAGGGTGTTCCCAGACCATCGGCCCCTCCTCTGACACCCTCCCCTTGTGAGGGTCCTCTTTCTGGGACCCCCGTGTCCTCTACTGCATTCCCTCCACCTGTCCTGGACCCGGGGGTGGAGGATGCCCCAGCCCTCCCTGTCCTCCCAACACCTCCCTCCCTGCCAGGACCCCCACCTGGGCACTGGGGGGAGCAGAAGGCACAGCAGTAGGGCATTCAGGACCCACCGCCCCTCCCCTGGGGTTTTTGGGAGCAGGCTGACCCCATTCTACCCTCCCCGAGGAGAACTGACCACCGACTGGCAGCCTGGGGTGCCAGAGCCAGGGTCTGAAGCCCACACTGCCGGTCCCCAGGCAGGGGCTGCCCCCTAACTGTCCCCGCTCCGCTGCCCTGGCCGCATCCCATCCCTCCCCTGCCAAGCCCCGACCCTGGGGGACACCTGGGGGGCAGGCAGGCTCAGCCCCCAGCCCGCTGATCTTGGAGTCAGCAGAGGCCCAGCATTGGCCGGCCTCTGGCACCATCTGGTGGTCACTGCGGGAGCCGGGCCTGCGGGCGGTGGAGGAGCCAGGCGGCCCCCAGCCACAGGGCCCCCACGGGGAGGGCGGGGCCGAGGGCGGAACCTCGAGAGCTCAGGGTCGGGGTGGGGGGGGCCCCACGGCCCCCGCCCCTGCTCTCTACCTCCCGCCCCGCCCCAAGCTCAACCCAGTGCGTCGCGACCCTGCCCACTGACTCCAGCCCCGCCCACGGCTCAGCCCACCGCCACGCTGCCACGCCCACGGCCTGGCAGCTCCTGTGTGCCCTCAGCTGCTGGCTCAACCTCTCTGAGCGTCAGTGTCCTCCTCGGCCACATCGGGTCACGGTCACCTGTCCACTCCGCCCCAAGTTTCCAGGACAGCCCTGCCCTGATTCTGCCCCTGGGCCCAAGTCTGTCCGTCCCCAGACCTCCGAGAGCCTGTGCGTCCCTCCCCACCGCCCCCCACAGCGCCTCCCCCTGCCCCAAGAGGTCGGTGGACAAGCCCTTCCCTTGGGGGTCAGTGCCATGGGCATCAGGAGCCCTGGCTGTGGGTGGTACGGACACACCAGGAGAGGAGGGGAACCTGGCTGAAGGTCTGCGTCCACTAGTCCACGGCCAGGCCCCAGCCCCTCCCGAAGGTGCTCCCGTTTCTGCATGGGGCACAGCTGGGGCCTGTCACCTGGGGCGGGCTGGGCGCACCTGACGACAGGAGGAGGGCTGCTAACGCCTGGCAAGCTGCCCAAGGCCCAAGTGCTTCTAAGTCCTCTACCCTTCCCAGGCTTGCTTTCTGCCACTGAGACCCTCTTCTGGGGCCAGATTTGGGGACCCCAATCAGAGGCAGCCTCCTTTTTGTCCCCTCCTCCTCCTCAGTCCCCCCAACTGCCCCCACCAAGCACCTGCTCTGCCTGGGACTCTTGATAACCACCATAAGTGTCCCCTGAGGGCAAGTGCAGTATCCCCTGTGATTCTGTGCTCTCAGTGGACCGCAGCACAGTGCTACCAGCCCCAGGCCCAGGCTCCCTGATCTCTGGGCCCCCAGCCGCAGAATCCCTCAGAACAAAGCGGGCACTTGCCACCGGGGGGCGCAAGCCGTTCACAAACGCTTTCACACACTCAGGCCACCATCTAGTCCGGGCTAAGATCTGAAGACTGGGGAGGGCGGGTGTCCTTCCTGCTTTTTGGTTAGGATTTCCCACGTCATCCAGATTGAGAACCTGGGGTTTCAGGCCAAGACCCGGGACCCAGAGGAGCTGGGTTGCCATCCCTGCTCCAGTGCGGAGGGGTGGGGAACCACCTGGGGTGCGAGGCCCTCCTGGAGCCCCCAGCCCCGTCCACCCTCTGCTGGCTTTGCTGCCTGGGCGAGTGGCCAGCCTGGCCGCCCCACACCCTCCAGCAGCTGGCTGGCGACCCTCCCGGTGGCTGGTGGACTCTGCTTAGCCGGGCTGGCCACACCTGCCACAGCAGCTGGTTCAAAATCCCCAAATCCCAAAAACCGGCCGCTCGGCCCCATTTGGCCTGGCCAGGGAGTCCTTGGCCCCGACCGTCAGCCTGTCCCTCACTGAACTGGCCATCAGGGACTGTGGCCAGGTAGGCAGGTGGACAGGACCCAGCATCCCAGGATGCCAGGGGCTGCTAGCAGGCCAGACTGTGCAGACCCCGGCCCTTGGGAGGATGGGCATGCCCCCACTGCTGGAGTGGGTCTGGAGGGTCTGCTGACTCACTCCTCAGCAGAGAGAGGAGTAGAGATGTTCATGCAAGAGTCTGACCACCCAACTGCCTCAGGCCTGAAGGAGGGGAGCTGGGGTGTTGACCTCCTGTGGTCAGGTGGCCACTGGGGAGGCTCTGGCCTGTGGTCATGATGGGGACCCCCAAACCTCGGGCTGCAGGAAGCAAGACAGGAGTAAGTTTACAAGGCTGCGCGGTCAGTGCTCACTGCGCTGACCCTTGCTTACTCAGAGCATTTGCTGAGCACCTGCGGGATGCTGGTGTGGCCCCGGCCAAGGGATCCCCAGTGACCACGCCACGCCACACAGGGGCAGCCTCCTCCTGGCCCCCTGACCCGCCTGGGCACTGACAACAACTGTCAGCATCCCCCACTTTGCCCAGGCACCCCCCTCCCTGCAGTGCCCTTCCCTGAGGCCGCCCCGTCTCTGCCCTGCCCCCAGACCTGCCCCAGCGCTGCTCAGCCCCAGAACACAGGTCAGCCCATGTCAGCCTCGGGAAGATGCTGGGGGGCAGTTGCTGGGTGTGGATGCGCACTGCCCCGGGGAGGGGTTTTTCCAGCACCAGGGGTGGGGTCAGCCATGCTGTCCGAGCAGAGATTCAGGCCCAAACATCATCAGGAGTAAACGGCCCCAAGGGGACAGCTTTCTGTGAGCCCTGGGGGTCGGGGGCAGCCCCAGGAACTGTGTCCATGCGGCCTCTCATCCAGGGCGAGTGCTGGTGTCACACGTTGGGGGGTGGGGGCCATGGGCAGGGTTCAGCCCTGTGCTCTCCCCCATGCTGGCCCTCCCCCTAGCTCCTTCTGCCTCCTTCCCTCTTCACCCCCTCGGCCCTCGCCCCCCAAGCATCTGCAACCACTGTAACTGATCCCCCAGGCGGGGCGGCCTGGGTTCTGGGCTCTGGGCTCTCCTGGCCCTCTCGTCTCCGGCCCAGCTGTTGCTGGGGAGGCCGTGTCTGTCCTGGGGACCAACAGCTGCAGGCCCGGAAGCCTCCACCTACCCCGGAGCAGGTGTGCCCTCCATGGCCCAGCCCCGTCTGCCAAGGGCCAGTCCCAGGGGTCCAGGGACCCCTTGCCCTCCTCTGCTAGGCCCTGGGGGCCCTGGGCTGTGATGGCATCACGGGTCCTCAGGCCTGTGGCAGCAGGAGCCAGGGCCCCTTTGGCCAGCCTGTGGGCAAGGCCGTGGAGCACTCACGAGCCACAGAGCTAGGAAGGGCCTCTGCCGCCTGCCACACCCCCCAACCCTTTCAGGCTAGTGGTGCAAACCCAGATAGAGTGCCTTGTTCAAGATCTGCAGGGCAGGGAGGTCAGCTTCCTCCAAGGAACATGGAGTAAGCGGACAGCAGCGAGCAGCCTGGGGAGCTCACCCCCCATGCAGACCTGGCTGCTCCCCTCCCTCCAGGCCTGGTACCGAGCGTCCTCCCTGATCCATTAGCCTGTCTGTGCCATCCATTCCGTTTTTCCCAGCCACAGCAGGAGAGGGTCCCTATGCTGTCGGGCCACTTGTGAACATTGATCAAGGGGGCCCCCTCCATCTTGGGGTGCCTCTGACGGGTGCTGGACTGTAAGAGAATGAACTCGTGTTGTTTTCAAGCCCAACCCCCCCCCCCCCCCCCCGCCGCTTGTGAGCACTGCTTACACTGGCCCCAGGACCCTAGCACATGCCCTGTCCATCCCTGGATGCAGCAGGAAACTGCTCAGTGGCTTCCTGGCCCTTGGGGCCCAATGCCCAGGAGGTGCCCGGCAGGCCTGCCTCTGAGCCCTCCACTGGCTGTCCTGTGCCCCCGACACTGGCATGCGGTGACCGCAGCCTCGTCCCTGACACTGGTGAGTGCTGACCCAGCTCAGAGGGCCTCGGTGGTCCTCGAGCTGAGCAGCGTCACCAGGCAGGGCTGGTGCTTCTCTGAGGGCTCAAACCTACACTGTTGACCAGATGGCTTGTCCTGGGAGCAGAGACTCCTGCTCAGGGGCGGCGCTGCCGTGGACATCTGGGGCTCCAAGGCCAGAGAATCACCTGCATTCTTCCAGCCAGGCCTGCTGGGCCTTCACTCATTCAAGAGCCCATGCCTCCCTTCCAGCGTCTCACTTATGAGCGGGAAGGAGTTAACCTGCACCCCGACCAACCCCAGGGGTGGTGGTCCTCAGGGATGGGGGGTGGGTGGCGGACGGGAGCCACAGGCTCAGGATGGGCCTGGGGGCCCAGAGAGAAGGCTCTGTGGGGACATGGGGAGGGCTGGGCAGCATGGGCCCCGGGGGGGTGAGCCCTGGTCAGCTTCACTCACCCCCCAGTGGGAGAGGCTGACATGGAGCCACCGGGCACCCCTGACATCCAGCTCCCCACCGCAGATGGGGCCCGGACAGGGCTGACCTTCAGGAACGGAGTGGGAGCTTTCAGGGGATGGCACGCAGCGGGGGGCAGCTGGGGCCTGAGGTGGATGCAGGGTCAGAGCAGGGCTTGTGGGCAGAGGGAAGACCCATCGTTCCTCCCGAGCAGGTCCAGACAGGGGGTCAGATTAGTGCACCTCTCAGGCTCCCACCGTTCTGCAAGAGCACGGGGCTTGATTAGTGATATCTGCCCTGGGGCTGCGCTGAGTGGTGTCGTGGGGGCGGTGTTTGCCATCCTGGCTGAGAGGGAGCGAAAGATCTTCCCAAAGAGCACCCAGCCTGGGGCTGCTCGGGCTCAAAGCAAGGCTCCAGGCCACTACTGGGAGCACTTGTTGCAGGTCAGACATGCCGACTGCAGTGGGCCACCCAGCAGCCCGGGTCTGGGACCTCGGGTCTCCAGCTGACTCCCTGGCTGCCTGGCACACGGAGGAGGGCCCGGGCCTTCTGACTGCCTCAGCCTGGTCCTCTCCTGACCCCCCCACGACAGGAGGCCACCCCCCACAACAGGAGGCCACCCCCCACAACAGGAGGCCCGGGCCAGACGCAACAGGCAGACAGGTCCGGCCCCTTCGGAGCCCCTGGCATGTGCAACATCAGTCACTGCGTGCGGCACCCAATCCATCAGCCGCCCCTCCAGCCCAGGGCCCAGCGGCGAGGTGGCTAGCTGGCTTCAAACAGGTGATTTATCTGGGCTTTGCTGCTCCCCAGCATCTTCAAACAAATATCTGATGGTTTTATTTGGACGGAGCGTCTCTCCGCACGGTCTGGATTTCCCATCTCCGGGAACCCCTCACTTCTGAGAGGGACTGGAGTGGTGGATGTTTATGTTATCACTTTTCCCCGCTCAGGAGTTCAATAATTCAGCAGCAGGTCTGAGGCGGCTCCGCACGGAGTCATTTCTTTCTCGGGATTTCATTCCTTTCCAGACCCCCGTGTGTACGCGCCCACTGGCCGCGGATCATGTTTTCCCTCGAAAGAAGTGGTTTTCCTATTAAGATCTTCATTTCAGCTAGATTGCTCTACCATCCGTCGTCTCGGACACAGCTGCCCGGGACCAGCGGCAGCTCCACGGGGCTTGACCGGCACCCGCGGCGGGTGGGCCCCCCAGGCCTGCCCCTCAGGTGCCCTGGCCAGACGCGCGGGCGGGGCGCTTTGGGCACAAAGCCCAGGCCTTACGTCGCCGCTTGGGCGTCTCACCTCGCGGAGGGCAGACTCTGAGCGTCTTGGCTCTGGGCCGGGCTGCACCCACCACGGTCCTCCAGAGAACAAGCACTGGGTCAGCCCCTACTGGGTGCTGCTGGCTCCGCTTCCCTTATCTCCAAATTGGGCGGTAAGGCGCTCCCCTCGCAGAGAGCACGCCAGGCTCGGAGAGGCAACGTTTACGAACAAGCTCGGGGCATCCACACCACACACGGTTCAGGCGGCCGCACCAGTGTGCGCTCTGCTCTCCACGCCGGAATCCGACATAGATCGTCCCGTTCCCTAGGCGGTGAGACCGAGGCCCAGGGAGGCGGAGCTCCTCCACCCCTGGGCCCAGCACACGTGCGCCTCGGGCGGGCGGGGCGGGGCCTCGACGAAGTGGGAGGGGTTCAGGAGGGAGCAGGCTCGGAGCCGCCTGCGCGGCCAGGTCTGCTCCTCCCGGGTGTGGGCCAAGATGTCGGGGCGGCAAGGGCTGCAGGACCATCCCCCTCCTGCCCGCGTCCCCCACCTGCCGGCCCCGCCCTGTCTTGTGACATCTTGGCTAATCTCCACCAAAACTAGATCAAGTTCAGAGCCGCAGGGCTCTGGGCTCCCTGACTTCTCAGGGAGGGCTCCTTAATTTAAACAACCCTGCAGTGACCGCGCTCCCTGGCCCCACCCAGCCCCCACCCCGGACAGAACCGAGCGGCCCGGGCCTGGCCTCGCCTCCCACGGGGGTCCTGGCAGAGTGGACGGCTGGGCTCAGGGGGTGCGGGGGCGGGAGGCGCAGGGGACCAGCTGAGGAGGGCGGGGCTGGGCCTGCCTCTCAGGTGCTGTCAGCTCTTCTAGAGGCTGGCGTCCGGCCGGCCGGGTTATCGGGGTGACAGGATGGGGCCCCATGGAGACAGCAGCGGCTGCATCCTGTCTCTGGCACCCCTGACGGCACCAGGCACCGCGCTGCACGGTCGCAGGGTGGCGGCCCTGGGGAGGAGCCCTCGGGGGGCCGTGACCACCCCAGGACTCAGCGCTGCTGGCGGGGGTGCTTCCTGACCCTGTGACCCCCATATCCAGGAAAGAACGCAGCCCTGAGGAGCCCAGTGCAAAATGAAATGTTCACAGACGATTAGGGACTGGAGTCCCCCAGTCACTGAACACCAGGCTCTGTGTCAGATGACGGCACGTGTCCCCAGACCCAGGGGCTCTCTGGCCACTGGGGTTTGGGACCTGTGTCGGCAGCCCCCAGCCTGCCTCTCCGTGCCCAGTCGGCTGGGGAGGGGCTCCAGTGCGCAGCCCTCACCTCGCCCCGCCCCTCAGCCCCTCACACCTGTGAGCGCAGCTGTGGACCCTGGGCAGGAGGAAATCCTCCGCTTTACCAAGGCCCCAGGGGATGCAGAGCTGCCTGGAACAGCTGGGAAGGGGCTGGCTGATGGGGCGGGGGATGGTCCTGGGCGGCTCCCCCACTCAGGCAGGGCCAGGCTGGGGGCATGGTTATTGAAGTGGGAGGCAGGGCAGGGGCTGCTCCCTAAAGACCCCCACCAGGGAACCCCTGAGTTCAGGGATCGCCCCCAATCCATCAAGGAGAGCTGGGTTGTGAGGTGTCCCCTAGGGGGGCCACTATCCTCACAGAGCTCCCCACCAGTGATGAGCCAGGGCCCCGGCCACCCCCTACCTCCGAGTCGGGGCAATCCCCCTGAGAGGCCACAAGGGCCCCCAGAGTAGGACCCAGGCCCATAATCTTCCCTTGCCAGGAAATGACCCTAGGAATTTGGGTTCACCCAGGGGCCGAGGGAAGAAGGGGCGGGAGGGGGCACTGAGCCCAGGGAGAGTTGTGACCCCTTCTCCCAGCTGCCCCTGGAGTTGTCCTGGGGGGCCGTGAGGCTGTGGTCAGGTGTGACCAGGAGACACTGGACTGCCTCCCCCAGGGGGGGCAGTGGCCTTGGGGGTCAGACATGGGGGTTAGCGACCATGTGTCGGCTGAAGGAGAAGCATGCCCCTGCTCAGAGCCCCCTCCCGGCAGGCCCAGCTCAATGGAGGACCTCCATGGAGCCCCCCAAGCCACAACATCTGCCTGCTCAGGACATGCTGTCTCTAGACCCCCAAGGAGGAGGGGGCTGCTTGGTGGTCCTACAGTAGGTGGGGGAATACAGCCTGCGATGCCTGCTAGGCCGGAGTCGGTTGGTGATTCTTCTCAGAGCTGCACATGGCCACAGCCACAGGCAGCCGAGGCTTGGTTCACCTGGAGGAGGGAAGGGAATCAGGCTCACCCATCACGGGCCCTGAGCTCGTCCCCAGGGCTCCTCCCGCTCCTAGGATCTGCTCAACATCCTGAAGTCCTCTGAGGCAAATAACAGAAACATCAGTCTCCCTGACTTCAGTGAAAAGCACAGGTTTCTGGATCGTGAAGTTGGGTATGGCTTCAGGCATGGCTGGATCCAGGCACTCAGCTTTCCTGCCTGTTCCACTGCTCAGCTCAGCTTCTCTGTGCTTTCACTCTCCCAGGGAAGATGGCCTCCACACACTGAGCTCCAGGGATGAGAGTTCTCATCTCTCCTTGGTGTCAGGTTGGCTCTGTGGTCACATGCCTTATCCCATAGTTGGGAAGAGGACCCTGTGATAAACCCCCTTGCCCACCACAGAGCCCAGATGGCCAGGGGCCTGTGTCCCCTCTGAGGACCTGTGGGGTCTAAGCTTCCAAGAACCTCAGTGTTGAAAGGCTCTTTGCCTAAAGGAGCTGCCTGGTCTTTCTGAGTGACCACCGTGGGATGGTCAGCAGGATCGCAGGACAGCCACACCCCCACCCCCGGGTGTAGCAACACCACTCTGAGCCTCTGAACCCTGTGTCCTAGGCCAGATGCACCCAGGCCTCCCAATGGGGACACAGCCAGCCCCCCTCAGCTTGGTACCTGTACCCAGAGTAGCACCCAGCAGGCTCTTTGGAGACCCCTTCCTGCACAGCAGGACGATGCCTGGCGCAGCTCTCGCATCCACACCACACCTCTCGGCTGTCAGGAGCCTGAGGTCTGCGGAGCAGAGGGAAGCCAGGGATGGACAGTGGCCCGAGACGCCGCAGGAAGGGGCCCTCGGCATGGAGCTCTCCTCCTGGATATGCCCCCCACCTCAGTGGGGCGCTGGCACCCGAGCCATACGGGGCTGGGGGCACAGGGCCCGGCTTTGCTGTGGCCCAGGACGGGTGGGGCCTGCCTGTCCCGCTCCGTGCTGCCCGACCCGGGCAGCCCCCCCACCGCACAACGGGGCTCTGAGCCCGGGGTGGGCCGGGAGGCGCTGCCCGCTGGCTGCCCGCTCACAAGGGCCCCATTGTGTGGCTGCGGCTGTGGGCAGCAGGTGGCTGCCTGGTCCCACACGGGGAGGCCCTGCGGCCAGCCGCGCGAGCGGAGGAGGGCACCGCGGGTACTGGCGGGGAGGGGGCACGGGTGGGCCGGGCTGGGCCAGCGCACAGCACACACAGAGCGGGGCCTGCAGCATGAAGGCACCATTCTCCTGACCCCAGCCCCGCCCGCTTGGCCTGGACAGCATGTGGTGGGGCGGCCCTCACCCCGCTGTGGGCCCCGGGCCAGTGCCCAGCCGCACCCAGGACTTGGATGCTGACACTGCGGCCTGGGCAGTGCCTGGGGCTGCAGACGGTGGGCTGGCTCCGAGCAGAGCAGTCCTGGCAGCTTCCTGGAGGTGGCAAGAGGCAGAAGGGGCAGGACATGGGCCCAGCATGAGAGGGAGGGCCCCCAGGAGCCAAGCACGGCTGAGGGCGGCCCCTGGGCCAGAACAGGCCTGAGATTCACACCCCCATTTGGCTTTGGATGGTGGTAACCCCTCTCTGTGCCTCAGTCTCTCCATCCGTAGAAGGGACAGAGCACCCAAACCGCCCCAGAGTGGCTCAGGGCCTGGCATAAGCTAACCCATAGGCAGGCCGGTCTGGGGTCAGGGCCCCGGCAGGACTGACCAGCCCTTCCTCTTGGAGCACAACCAGAAAGACCTCCTGCGCCCTTGGGGCCCACCCCCCAGCCCCCCAGCTCTCACTGGGATGCCCCCTCCCCAGCCAGTGGGGGGGTCGGGGGCTCAGGAGGGCCTTGGGTGGCCCCCTCCGTGGCCCCCGCCTCCACGCGCAGCCCTGCTCCCACCACTAGGCCTCTCATATGGGGCAGTGAGCCAGCGCCCAGCTGCCCGGGGCTGGACCCTGGGCTGGCCGCTCCAGCGAAGTTGCGAGGCTGGGGCTTGGCTCCCCGCCTGGCCCCCTGCGCCCCTGCACCGGCGGGGAGCTCATGTGGGGGTGACGCCGGCCTCCAGCCCCCAGCGGTGGCATTAGGACGGCTGCAGCCAGGCTGACAGTCAGGCAGGCCTCCGGCAACCTGCGGCCGGACCAGTTCCAGCACGGCTCCCCGGCCAGACCGGGGGTCCGGGGTCAGGTTGCCCTCCAGACCCGCCCTGTGCGCAGAGCAGCCGGCAGGCGGCCCGCCCTCCAGAGCCCCCAGGGCCTCCCGGCTGCTGTGGGTGCTGTTGTTGCTGCAAACAAGGGGTTCGAGCGAACGCTGTTTACTGTACGGCATGTGACAGAGGCGAGAGGTGGGAATAGTCAGCCCCAACTGCAGGATCTGACTCAAAATAAAACCTGGCCATGGGCCTGGGCTCCCCTGGGGCTGCAGGGGCAGGGACAGGAACTCATGGCTGCCTGAGGCCCAGCCCCTGCCGTGGACACAAAGCCACCTGCCCATGGCAGCTCTGCACAGTGGCCTTGGGAAGCTGACCAGAACTCGTACGGCCCCATTTCACAGATGAGAACCCAAGGCCCAGATCCGCCCGTGTCTCAGGGCGGCACTGCAGGGTCGGTGTGGGATGGCCCGTCCTCGGCGAAGTCCCGCTTGGGCCTCCTCCTGAGGAGGACAGTCCTGGGGACTCCTGTGCTGCCCCCCGAGCTGCCTAAGCGGGGCTGACTCCGTGCAGAGCACCCCTCGCCCGCCAGCCCAGAAAGGCACCAAGCTGCTTGGCTCTGAAGCCAAACCCCTCGGGTGCCTCTCCCTGCCCGGCCTCTCAGCCGGGCCTCCCGCTGGCTCCGCCGGCCCCTGGGCCTGGGCCTGGGCCTGGCCGAGAGGGACCCCCTGGGGCTGGCAGCCTGGAAGGGCTCCGTGCACAATGCCAGCCTGTTGGGCTGACTGGCACACTCAGGGAAGCCAGGGTGTCCGGGAGAGAGGTCCCAGGCGATGGAGAGAGCTTGGCTGGGCGTGGGGCGGCGTGGACGGCGTGGATGCCGCGGGGCTGTGGGAAGAGCACGTTTATTCACTGACGCTGGAGCCAGGCTCCCGAGCCGGCTGAGGGCTGCCCACCCAGGGCCTGGCCCACAGAACCACCGCCTCCCCACAGCCCAGCCCAACGTCCTGTGGCCCTGGCCGGGGCCCTGCAGGCCTCACTCCTGCCAGGCATCCTTCCTTCCTCCTCGCCCTGCTCACCCAGCCCTGCCTGCCCCATGGGCACCAGCTCCGGGCTGCCTCCTCCCAGGAAGCCTGCCTGAGACTACCCTCTCTTCCCTGTGGCCAGTCTAGGCAGGTGGTGAGAGTCCAAGGAAGGGCAGTGGAGCCTGGAGCCGTGGCATCCTTCCATCCCCCCCTCGGCTGCCTGGGCTCTAGGAAGGGGCGTCTTCAACATGCTCCCACCACGCATGTCCCCGTCCTTGGGGTGCCCAGGCCAGGGTGTGAGCGTTGTCTCTGGTGCTGGCTGGCAGATGGAGCCCCCATGTGATGAGTGTCACCCCCAGGAGACCCTGCTGGTCTCCTGCCTCTGAGGGGCAACCGGGACCCCCCATGGTCAGGCCCCAACCGCCATTCCTGGCCCCACCTTTCTTGGCGCCAGCAGGCTGGCCAGGGGCGTGCGGGGAGGGCGAAGAGAGGGGTGGGCGGGGGGATGGGGCGGGCGCTCCCCACCCGTGGTCGCCTGGATGTGGCACAAATCAATTCTCCCCCAATTTCTTCCTGGGCCAATCTGGAGACAGATCAGACAGGGAATTCCACAGCCGGCGGAGCGGAGCCAGGCCTAATGCTGAGCAAACCCGCTCCCCCACCGCCAGCCTCCCCCCACGGAGCCCGAATCACAGCCAGAGCCCAATTACCCGCACTCCCGTCATGCCCTGCGGCTCCACGAGGGCTGGGGGGGACAGCCTGACGCCCCCCAAGGCCCAAGGGTGCCCCACCCTGACTGGACCACAGCTTGGGGGCTGGAGGCCCACTGCCCTGTCCCCGGCACAGGCAGAAGCCGGACCCCCAGGCAGGGCCTCACTGTTCCTCCGGCGGGTGTGCGGACAGCGGCCCAGGGCTGCCCTGAGCTGCCCCGGGGGCTGGCTCTGGGGCCACAGAGGGTGCCGTGCCATCTTCAGCTCCCGGTGCCTGGGGTGCCTCTGTCCAGACACTGTGAGCCCCTGGACACGGGGGCTCCATGCTGCACAGTGACCGCAGCTCTGGGTAAAGGGTAGACGTGGGGTTTGGCTTTTGAGTGAGAGGTTTAGGCAGATGTGCTCGGGGCCAGACGGCAGCCTCAGAAAGCCCCTCATCATGTTGGGGTGCACATGCAGCCCATGTGCCGGGCTGGGGTGGGCTGGGGTCCAACCGTGGGGACAGGGCTCAGGTGTTAGGGCTTTACTGGACAGCTGAAGGAGGGGGGCACCGGAGGCGTCAGGAAGGGACAGGCCTCCTGGGGAGGCTGTGACAAGGACCCCCAGACTTGGGTCAGTGGAATCCTGGGGCAGGAGATCCACCTTTCTCTCACCTGGGGTTTCCCACCATGAAGAAGGAGCTCTGGGGTCATTGCAGCCACACCTGGGATGTTACGTGGTGAGCAGGATGGTGCAGCAACCTTGCTGCCCTCCCAGATCTTCTGCTCCACGGAGTCAATGCTTCTCGCCTCCCCAAAACACTCACCCTGCCTCCCTCCCTCCAGCCCCACCTACCATGAAGCCTATCCCTGCCGCAGGACCTTTGCACTTGCCCTTCCTGGAATTCCTCTACTCTAGATCTTTTCACGTGAGCTCTGTCTTATCCATCAAATCCAGTCAAAAAGGCCACCTCCTCTGACCTAGTCCGTTCGGGCTGGCATGACAAACTGCCATACTCAGGGGGCTTAATAAACATTTTACACAGTTCTGGAGGCTGGAAGTCAAGGTGCTGGCAGGTTCAGTGTCTGGTGGGAACCTGCTTGGTGACCTCTTGCTGTGTCCTCTTCATGGGAGGCGGCTCTTGTAGAAGGACACTAATCCCGTTCATGAGGCTCACGACCCCATCACCTCCCCGAGTCCCCACCTCCTGACACATGACCTTGGGAGTTAGGATGTAACATCAGAGTCTGGGGGGAGCGTGAACATTCCGTCCGTCGCATCCTCTGAGGAGCCTCCCTGATCACCGCGCACACCCATACCGTGTCATCTTGCCCCTCGGGGACCTCGTGCATGCATTTGCCTTCCTGCTTGTCCCCACAGCCTAGTCCAGTGCCCAACACTTGGAGGCGTTCAGCTGGTGCCGCCGAGTAAATCGGTAAACAAGTGGCCATGAACATCCCCGGCTGAAACTGGAACTAGAGACCCGGCCATTTGGTTACATGATCTGCCAACATCTGGTGTGCGATTCTTTTCACTGAATTAACCAGCTGTTTTGGAGTCGTGCATAACCAGGCTGATTAAATTCATTCTTGTGGGTTGATTGGAATTGACGGAACAGAGCAGTGAACTCAAGTGTGGGGTAACATGGCGTACTGGGCATCAGTGAGGTGAAGGCATGGATCCCACAACTGGTGGGACACTGTCCCCCCCGGAAAAACGTGTGCCGTTAGATCCCTACCTCACACCATGCACAAAGACAAGTTCCAAGTGAGGGCCGCTGAGAGACAGTAAAAACACAGAAATGCCCCAAGAAAATGAGAGATACCATAGTGGTAAAATTGTGCTCAGATTCTCTTATAAGCCTGAGGCCACGGCCAGAAATCATGGACGCAGCTCACTCGTCCGTGCGGGGACACCTGAGGACGCTGAGATGTGGGGGCAGGTGGTCCTTGTGGGTTGACCGTTGGTCGACACATGAATGGGTGGGTTTATTAACTATCATGGTTTTCTGGGAGCTTGGGGCTCGGAGAGCTCAGCAGACCGCCAAGTTCCTGGTGCTCTGGACCCCAGACGCGAGCACTCTTGGTGAAGTGTGCGGCACGTTCCCTCTGCCTGCAGAGCACGCGTGACTCCCCAGGAGCCAGCGGCGTGTGTCGGGGAGAACCTGGCTTCACATCACAGGCCCGGGGCAGGGGACCTTGGTGGTCAGGTTCTAGCGCAGGGTGACACAGTGTGATCGGGAGGGAGGAAAACCTGATATGTGTGTGGGACGATCGTAGCCACCCAGTGAAGAGAGCAGGGAGCATCGAAAATGTATGAGGATGGACAGTCTGACCAAGGCTACGGGATCCCGTCTGGTTTACACGTAGGCACCGCCACTGGGTGCCAGACAACAGAGAAGCCGGCGAACACACCCTCTGTTCCTAGGGCTTACAGAGATGGGGGCGGGGGGGTCGGGGGGAGAAAGGGAGGGAGGGAGAGACAGACAGACAGGGAGGGAGGGAGGGAGAGACAGACAGACAGGGAGGGAGGGACAGAGGGACAGAGAGACAGGGAGGGAGGGAGGGTGGGAGAGACAGAGACACAGACAGGGAGGGACAGACAGACAGGCAGGGAGGGAGGGACGGAGAGACAGGGAGACAGACAGGGAGGGAGGGAGGGTGGGAGAGACAGACAAACAGGGAGGGAGGGAGGGAGACAGGGACAGACAGGAAGGGACAGACGGGCAGGGAGGGAGGGACGGAGAGACAGGGTGGGACAGACAGACAGACAAGGAGGGAGGGAGGGAGAGACAGACAGACAGGCAGGGAGGGAGGGACGGAGAGACAGACAGACAGGGTGGGACAGAGAGACAGACAGACAAGGAGGGAGGGAGAGACAGACAGACAGACAGGAAGGGAGGAAGGGACAGAGAGACAGACAGGGGGCCAGACAGGGAGAGAGGGAGGGAGACACAGACAGAGACAGAGAGACAGGGAGGGAGGGAGGGACAGACAGACAGACAGACGGACAGGGAGGGACAGGGCACAGAGCAGGGCACAACCAGGCGGGGCCCACCGGGAAGGGCTCTGGCTGTCCACGGATGTGCAGCGTCTCCCTGGGCCAGCCCATGATTTCAGTGAGGTTCTCATACTCTCTGAGTCTCGATTTCCTTGTATTGGTTTGGGAATAAACTGTCCCCCTTGGATCGGTGCATTCTGAGGACTGAATGGGATTTTACTTGTAAAGCTGGTGTGTGGCCCCCCGGATGCCCAGCAGTGGCTGGGAGGATACACACCCTGTGGTCCATCCGATGGGGACTACGGTTCAGCCCCGAAAAGGGAAGAGAGTCTGACGCCTGCTCTGGCAGGATGAACCTTGAGGCCATGACACTGAGGAAGTCAGTCACAGAAAGACAAATACCGCATGATTTCACTCACGTCAGGTCCCTCAACAGTCCAGTGCATAAACACAGACAACAGAACAGGCGTCCTCCGGGCTGGGGACAGGAACGCAGAGTGAGTTTGTAATGGGGACAGAGCTTCCGCTGGGAAGAGGAACACATTCTGGAGAGATGTAGCCAGAGCTAAGGACACCTGCTTATGTCCCCTGCCTGGTGGATGGGTCACCACTCCTCTACCTAGGGGCTGGGGGCAAGGAGAGCCCAGAAAAGGAGGCCTCAGAGGATGAAGGAGCCAGTGATGGGGGAAGGGGGCCCAGGGAGAAGGTGGGGGCTGAGGAGGAGTCCTCAGGGCAGGAGGTGGGGGCTAGTGGTTCTCAAGGCAGAAGGTGGGGCTGGGGGTTCTCAGGGGGGAGGTGGGAGTTGGCAGTTCTCGGGGGGGAGCTGGGGGCTGGGGGTTCTCAGGGGGAAGGTGGGAGCTGGGGGTGTTCAGGGCAGGAGGTAGGGGCTGGGGGTGCTCAGGGCAGGAGGTGGGGGCTGGGGGTCCTCAGGGCAGGAGGTGGGAGCTGGGGCTGCTCAGGGCAGGAGGGGGGGGCTGGGGGTCCTCAGGGCAGGAGGTGGGAGCTAGGGCTGCTCAGGGCAGGAGGTAGGGGCTGGGGTGCTCAAGGCAGAAGGTGGGGGCTGGGGGCGCTCAGGGCAGGAGATGGGGGCTGAGGGGGGTCCTCAGGGAGGAGGTGGGAGCTGGGGGTGCTCAGGGCAGGAGGTAGGGGCTGGGGGTGCTCAGGGCAGGAGGTGGGAGCTGGGGCTGCTCAGGGCAGGAGGTAGGGGCTGGGGGTGCTCAGGGCAGATGGGGGCTGAGGGGGGTCCTCAGGGAGGAGGTGGGAGCTGGGGGTGCTCAGGGAAGGAGGTGGGGGCTGGGGGTCCTCAGGGCAGGAGGTGGGGACTGGGGGTCCTCAGGGCAGGAGGTGGGGGCTGGGGGTCCTCAGGGAGGAGGTGGGGGCTGGGGGTCCTCAGAGCAGAAGGTAGGGGCTGGGGGTGCTCAGGGCAGAAGGTAGGGGCTAGGGGTGCTCAGGGCAGGAGATGGGGGCTGAGGGGCATCCTCAGGGAGGAGATAGGGGCTGGGGGTCCTCAGGGCAGGAGGTGGGGGCTGGGGGGTTTTCAGGGCAGGAGGTAGGAGTTGGGAGTTCTCAGGGGGAGGTGGGAGCTGGGGGTGCTCAGGGGGGAGGTGGGGGTTGGGGTTCTCAGGGCAGGAGATGGGGGCTGAGGGGGGTGTTTAGGGCAGGAGGTAGGAGTTGGGAGTTCTCAGGGGGAGGTGGGAGCTGGGGGTGCTCAGGGCAGGAGGTGGGGGCTGAGGGTCCTCAGGGCAGGAGGTGGGGGCTGAGGGGGGTTTTCAGGGCAGGAGGTAGGAGTTGGGAGTTCTCAGGGGGAGGTGGGAGCTGGGGGTGCTCAGGGGGAGGTGGGCGCTGGGGGTGCTCAGGGCAGGAGGTGGGGGCTGGGGGTCCTCAGGGCAGGAGGTGGGAGCTGGGGGTCCTCAGGGTAGGAGGTGGGGGCTGGGGATACTCAGGGCAGGAGGTAGGGGCTGGGGGTGCTCAGGGCAGGAGGTGGGGGCTGGGGGTGCTCAGGGCAGGAGGTAGGGGCTGGGGGTGCTCAGGGTAGGAGGTGGGGGCTGAGGGGGGTTTTCAGGGCAGGAGGTAGGAGTTGGGAGTTCTCAGGGGGAGGTGGGAGCTGGGGGTGCTCAGGGGGGAGGTGGGGGTTGGGGTTCTCAGGGCAGGAAGTGGAGGCTGGGGGTGCTCAGGGCAGGAGGGGTTGCCAGAGCTCAGGGTGGGGCCCCATAAGCACAGGGCTGGCCGCTGGCTGGCACCCCAGGTCCCAGGCCCCAGAGCCCTGAGCCTGGAGCCCGCACACTCAGCCCTCAGCCCGGGTGTCGGGGGGAACACCCTCTGGGTTGGCAGGGCGCCTGGCTGACGTCGTCTTCAGCTTACAACACCATGGCTTGCGGTCCCCCAGCCGCGAGCCCACTTCCCTAATTACACGTTGGGACTGTGGTGGGGCCAGCCTGGCTGTGGTCTCAGAAGGAAGTTTCCAGCCTCCGGGCCCCAGGAGACCCGGGACCCTCCGGGCTCCAGAGCATCCGTGGAGCTGTGCACGTACGTGGCCCTTGGTCTGCAACCCGTGAGGTCCCCCCACCAGGCTCCCACGGAGCAGGCCACATCTCCTCTCACGCGGGGTTCCGCTTCCTTAGGACCCAAGAAGGTCCAGCTTTGCCACCAGCTCTGTGGCTTTGGCCAGGTGGCCTCACGTCTCTGAGCCCTGCCCGCGGCCGTCCTGCCCCCCACGGCACGGGGAGGAGCCTTCCTCTCGACCTCTTGACTCAAAGAAAGTCTCAGGGGGTGGGCTGTCCCACCCTCGGGGAGCCGGTTCTCTGGAGGCAGAGCAGGATTCGGGCCCAAGCCCCCCAGAGCACAGTAGCAGCTTTCATGGTGGTGTCTGGCCTGCACAAACTCGGGGTATCCGTCCAACTGCATGGGACCGTCCCGGGGAGTCCGTTCTGAAGGACTGGAGCCGAAGACCCCAGACTCATCAGCTGGAATCCTGACTCTACCGCCTTCTGTTTCTGACACCGGGCACGTCGCTTGGCCCCCTGCCTCAGTTTCCCCATCCGAGAGGCTGTGCCTCTGCAGGCCGCCGTGAGAAAAGCTGGATGTGGGGCCCTTCCAGGGAGCTTGGGGCTCTAGGCCATCCGGAGGCTCCCGCCAACTCAGGGACCCAGCGCAGCCCCAGCTGTGGGCACGAGGGGCAGGCAGCGATGGGGGTTGTGGTCACGGCGTGGCGCACAGTGGGCCCTTTGCGAATGAACAAATGAACAGATGCATGGGAGTGAATGAGTGGGAGCCCCAGGTGCTGCGTGCACGTTCCCAGGGAGGGCAGCCATTCTCCAGAATGTTCCCTGGCAGCCCGTGCTTCTGTTGGAGCCCTAAGCTGGGGCGGGCGGAGCTGGGGAATGCCGACGGGAGCTTCTAGGGGGCACGCCCTTCAGCCTCACGGGGAAATGCGCGTGAAGGGACGGTGGGCGCTCTCACCAGGTCCCGGCAGACGGAGCTGCGGGAGAGGCGCCTCCCTCCCGGTCCTGCTGCGTCTGCAGGATGGATCAGCCAGGGTCGGGGGCGGCTTTCCGGGAAGATGGCCTCAGGAGAGCAAAGGCCAGAGCAAGGGCAAAAACGTGCAGTGGGGCGTATCTGTCACCTATGGGTGCTGCTGTGGGGTGAGCTGTGTCCCCCCAAATTCCCATGTTGAAGCCATAGCCCCAGGACCTCAGACTGTTGGGTGTCTGACGGAGCCACAGTCGAGCTCCTGACCTTGAAGCTGACAGCTGCTGGGCAGATCAGAACACCCTCCCTGGGGCCGGCGGCCTAAGAAGGTAGGAGATAATTGAGGACAAGAACCCAGCTGCCTGGGGCTACGGGGTCCCCCAAATTGGCCCTCACCGTCCTCCCGTGCTAAAGCTCCCACCATGAATGACCACTGCTGGTCAGGAACTCCACTGCTTCTTCCTTTACTGTGGAGGGAATCAGGCCATATTTCTTCCAGTGGGTTCTGTTGTCACCCCGGATGAGTCCACACAGAGAGTATTGACTGAGCCCTGCTCCCAGGGAAAGTCACCAGGGTCAAGCTTTGGGCCCAGCCGACTTGGGCTCAGATTTGACTTCCCCCCCGACTGGACATGGACCTCATCCTGCAGACCACAGCCCCAGGGCGACTGTGGGGTCACAAGTGGTGGGGACCAGGACGGCAGCCCCAGAATGAGGGCTGAGCACGCAGTGGGCAATCCCCGGCATGCGACCACCACTCCCGTGCCCCTTGATCCAGGTCCTGACTTATCCGCCTTGGACCCTGGCAGGTGGCCGTGGTACGAGACACATCCCCACCGCCGCCACCCAGCAGCTCTGAGAACCTCCGCGAGCCCATGGCCACCCACGGGTGGGAAGGACACGCAAGCCCCGGGGGGCCGAGGGGCTTGCTGAGGTCGCCTGTCTGGTGGGGCAGGAGAGGGGGCGCCCGGGGCTGAGCACCACCCCCTCCACCTCACAGCAGAAACCGCTCACGTGGGGCCGCGGCCAGGCCTGAACCGGGACCCTCCCGGACCCCGCTGGCTTCCATCCCTCTCGGTCATGGGCTATAGCTGGCAATCGCCGAGGAAAACCACAAACGGCTGTACCTAATTGTCCCAAGTCCCCAGGGCCACGAACGCCCAAACCACCACAGGGAGGGCAAGGCCGCTGTGGAAACCCTCTTCGGGCAGATCCCTCTCTCAGCTGCCCGCCCCCCTGCCCCTGTGCGGCTCTGCTTTCCGGCCCCCTCCTCGTTTCCGCACCTCCAGGATTCCCGGCTTTCCCCACAGACGGTGGGGTGGGGGGCTTCCTTCGGAAGTTGCTGGGCCGGAGCCCCAGGCTGGTACGGGGCGGGGGGGGCTCTAATTACAAGTGTGCAGAGCTCACAGGACCGTCTGGAATGGGGCGGCCCCATGCTCTGGGTGGCAACGCTGGAATGAATTAGGGCTGCCGGGGGCTTTCCTCCGCCCAGGGGTCCACCTCTCCCCCCAGCAGCTGCCTGACACACAGCCCCAGCCCCAGGACTGACAACCCTCCCTGCCAGGGCGTCTCCCCCAACCCCCGGCTTTGAGGTTCACGAGGGTGGGGGCCAGCCCGACAGACCGCCTTCCTAGCCCCCTCCCCGCTCCAAGACCCCGTGAAGAGCAGCCACTCAGCGGGAAGCGGGGATGCCCACTGCTCAGCCCTGCGAGCCCCTGGGCGAGAGTCCCAGAGAGGGCCCCCCCCAGACCGCAGACAAGGCAGGAGCGCCCAGAGCTTGTTTGCAGGGGCGTAGGGAGGTGGAGATGGGGCGGCAGCCAATGAGGGGGAAGCCAGGGTGTTTATGTGCCTTTACCTGGGGACCTTCTGCAGCAGGAGCTGAGGGAAGGGCTGAGGGGGGGCTGGCCGTATCCCCTCAGGGTCCCCCGTTCAGGGCAGAGAGCATGGCCCCACACCCACGGCTTCGGGGTTAATAGGGACCACAGAAGACCTCCATAAATGCAGACCGCGCCTGGAAGGGGGGGCCCAGTGAAGGAAGAAGCTGGCTCTCCTCCCACAGCCCCCACACACCGTGGGTAAGCTAAGACCCGCCCCCGGGACCCGCTGTGCACACCCAGGAGCACCGGGGAGCTGGCCCACCCTGCCCTGACCCCTGGCCCGGCCTGAAGGGGTTAATGCCGGGTGGGCAGGCAAGCCCCTCTGCCCAACACTGGCCCCTTCTGACCCCTCTGGGCTCTTCCCCTCCCCCCCCAGTGCCCACTCATCCAACTCTAAACAGAGCCCCGTTGTCCACTGTAGCCCACGCCAGGGGGTGGGAGATGTCGGGCCACTGCCCCGAGCTCACGTGGGCTTGGTAGGACCTTGGGCGAGGCCGCTGACCAGCTCACTCCCTCTCTGGGCTGGTGGCTGCCTTGGGGGTCTCCGGGACAGGGCTCTGGCCTGGCCAACTGCCCCTGCCTCCTCACTGGCCTCTGTCCACTGCTGCAACACAGGCTGGCTGAGAATGTGGGCCCCACCACTTCCTACCTACGTGGCACTGAGCCTCCGTTTACCCACACACACTTCCCAGGGAAGTCGGGAGTGTGAGGGAGGCAATGTGGTCACCTAGGTCCAGCCCTCGCCAAGCATCCCCTTCCTCCCCATGTACCTCCACAAAGCAGGGCCCCACCCCAAGCCAAGGCCCCCAGCTCCTTGCAGCGCCCTGTGGCCCACCCTTCCCCCATAACCCACTGGTGGTGCACAGCACCCTGAGGTTCACCTCCATAGGAGCCTGGGGGAGACAATGTCAAGCTGGGGTCAGAGGGTGTCAGTCACTGTACCCCTGGTGGCTTCCACTCAGAGCCAGGCCCCTCCAGGCCTCTGTCCAGATCCTCTGGGCATGCACGCCTGCCACGAAGCTGGTCTCATGTTGGGCCTAGTGCCCCCTCACTGGGTTCCCAGGGCCCTGGCTATCCGACCACCCTGGCCAGCAGCAGCCCTTCCTCAGCCAAGCCCACGCCGCAGGCTCCAGGCGCCCACCCAGATGGGCACTGCCTCCTCAAGCCCAAGCACGGTCTGGACCAGTGGATGCCAGGGGCACATGGGAGTGTTCCTGACCTGGAACCCCTGCCCTTTCACAGCTACCTCCTCGCCTGTCCACTCCTGCCCAAACCACCTTTTGTCCAGCTGATCTTGCCCTCTCCCTGGTCTGAATCAGCTTGGACCAGCAGACACGTCAGCCCTCCTGGAGCTTTCCCCGTCCAAAGCAGGGTGAGTAATTACACTGCTATAAACTGGAAACACTTCTCAGCTGCAGTGACAGGAGCCAGCAGGTCCACACTCCCAACTAGAGCCCACAGCTGTGGTCTGGGCGGCATGCCTGGTGGCCAGCAGGGAGGCTGAAGCCCTGGCGAGGAGGGAGAACTGTGAGGCCTGCTGGGGCTCACTTCCCCTCCCATTTATCATTCATCCAAGGTCAAACACAAAGAGGGATGGACAAATAGATGGATAGACAGATAGATAAAAGGATGAATAGACATACAGATGTATGGATGGTGGAGAGATGGGTGAATGGATGGATGGGTGGGTGGATGAGTGAACAGACTGACAGATGGGTAGATGGATGAATGATGGATGGGTGAGTGGGTGGATAGATGGGTGGGTGGATGGATGGATGGGTGGGTGGATGGATGGATGGATGGATGGTAGGGGAGGTGGGTGGGTGGAGGGATGATGGATGGATGGATGGATGGATGGATGGTGGATGGATGGTGGATGGATGGATGGATGGGGAGTTGGGTGGGTGGTTGTATGGTTGGATGGTCAAGTGGATAAAAGGATGAATGGACATACAGATGGATGGATAGGTGGATGAACAGGGTTAATAGGGCCTGGGAGGCAAACAGCCTTCAACTCCCTTCTTTTGGCTGTCAGGGACTCATAGGAGCAGAGCTACCAGCCAGGGGATAAAACAGCAAACCCTGAATCACCCTAACCCTGCCCTTTGATTTCGGTGGATGGTTCTACAGGTGGGCACATGACCCAAAAGTTTGCTCTGAACTCTTTCTTGCAAGGATTTGGAAGTCATGCAGCAACCTCTGCTCAGTGATGTTGAGGGGCCCTGGGGACAGGAAAGACACAGTGGGTTCCAATTCCTGTCATCTCTGGGACCTGACTGTGTGCCCAGCTGCAGTGGGCTGAACGATGTCCCCCAGAATTCATGTCCACCGGAACCAGTGAATATGACCATATTTGGAAAAAGATCCGAGTGCAGATGCAATTAAGTCAAGGATTTCTAATTGAGATCCTCCTGGATTACCAGGGATGGACCTTAAATCCAATGAGAAGTGTCCTTATAAAAGACAGAAGGGAGACACGGACCCAGGGGAGGGGCACAGATCGGAGTGATGCGGCCACAGGCCAAGGAACCCCACGATTGCCATGGATTACCAACCCGGGGAGCCGCCTCCCTCCACCTGGTGGTCTGTCCCTCTCTGTCCACCAAGCCGGGGGGCCCCTGGCAGCTGAGGCTGGGCACCTGGGTTCACCTCCTGGCTTCATCTCAGGCACCTGTCTGGGGCGTCTCCCTGAACTCTCTGAGCACCTGGGCAGCTGAGCCTGAGGTGGGGGAAGATGGGGACCCCTGTCCGCTCTCTACCCATCGTGTCCCAGCATCGAGGCCTGGGCCCCAGCTCCCCTCCACCATCCATCCTTCCCGCCAGGGTGTGGCCCCTCCTCTGCAGCCCATCAGGAGGTCACTCTGCTCCCTTTGGGTGCAGTAAATGCCTTGGGGAGGGAGTTCTCTTTCCTGGCAGGCCCTTGACTGAAGGCCATTCTTATCAATACCGTCATCCTGTCCCTGAGCCACCTGGCCCTTACCCATGGCCCAGAGCCACAGCTTCTGGCCCTACTGTCCCACGGCCTACACGGCCCCTCGGCCCTGCTGAGCTGGTGGCACAGTCAGTCCCTCCTCCTCTGCTGTGTCCGGAGCTCAGGTGTCCAGGCCGTGGGAGCAGAGCCCACCGCCAATCTCCTCCACACAGACCTCCGTCGGCATGGCCCAGGGACAGGGAGCCAAACAGAGCCGCAGTGACAAGGGGTCTTCTAATGGGGCTGGGAATGCGGGTGACCCCTACATCACAGAATCCCAGGGACCCTGCGCACAGTTCTTGGGAGCAGACCCCGACCCGGCCCACAGCGTGGGAACCCGCCGTGCCCCCGGGATGCCCTCTGAGCTCCCCCAGGCTTCCCTGGCCTCCCCACCCCTCTGAGGTCATTTTCCAACTGGCCCACGCCCGCTGGAAAAACAGACCAGGACACCTCGCTGCCAAGCCAGGGGGGCCGCTGGGTGGGGGGGGGCAGTGGGAACCCAACCAGGCAGCAATTTAAAACAGGAGGCTCTGCTCAGCGGCTGCCAGGGGAGTGGGCTGTGGGGGCCAAGAGGGGCGCCCCTCAGGGAGAGGCTTCATCCAGGCCAAGAGCTCCCGCGAGCATGCAGGGAGCCAAGGGCCTGGAGCCACCTGGCAGACGGCCGACAGGGGTGTGGGGGTGACGCCCACACCCTCACGCGCCCCCACTCTCCTCTACCTTATAGCCGGTCACAGGGCTCTGTGTGGCGTGAACACACTCAGACCCAGCAGCCCAGATCAGGGTGGGCTGGGCGGCCTCTTGGTCCCATGGCGGCCGAAACAAAGTGCCACAGACCAAACTCACCCTCTCAGTCTGGGGGCCGGAAGCCAGGTCTACCGTGGCAGGCCGCAGTCCCTCCGGAGACCCTGGGGAGTGTCCCTCCCGCCTTGCCCAGCTTCCAGTGTGGCCAGCACCCCTTGGCTTATGGCCTCATCCCTGGGGCTCTGCCTCTGTCATCATGCGGCTGTCCTCCCTGTGTGTCTGTCTTCCTCCTCCTTTCTTGTAAGGATGCCAATCACTGGATTTAGGACCCCCCGAATCCCGACTGATCTTAACACTGAGACATCGGCAAATAAGGTCACTTTCTGAGGTTTTGGGTAGACATGAACCTTGAGGAGACCTAGCACAGCGTCCCAGGAGGTGAACAGACGCCTGGCACTGGGTGACCCCTGACAGAGGGGAAGGAGGTGGCAGGTGGGCAGAGGGGCATTGGACACTTTGGGTCAGGCCTGGCTTCGGGGAGAAGGACCTCGGGCTAGGAGCTCTCTGGGGCCCTGGGGCTGGCCCCCAAGCTCGCTGAGTGACCAGAGAGAGGGACAACAAGACACAGAAGGGAGAAGGCCCGGGGCGGGGGGCGATGGGACAGTGGGACCCAGACAGGTCAGGAGCACCGGCGCCAGCCCACAGGGGAGGCAAGGGGACCTGGGGGAGAGACGACCGTCCTTGGGGCCAGCCGTGTGTCCGGGGGGACGTGGTGGCCTTCCCTGATGATGGACGTCCGCAGCGCTGAGTGGAGACACAGCGGCAACCGTCCTCCCAGCAGCCAGCTTCCCTGGGCAGGGAGATGAGGGGCCAAGACCTCCCAGGGCCTGTCAGTAAGGGGGTCGCCGAGGGTCTGGCGAGGAGGCAGCTGCATCTGGGGGGCCGTGGCTGTGCATCTGGTGGGAAGGCGGGGGTCGGGGGGCCGCACAGACTTCCTTCCTGGGCTAAGACGCCGACAGGAAGCAGTTGTGTGTCTTGGAATGTGGAGCGGGGGTCCCGGCCTCCCCGGACCAGTGCCTAGCATCCCCCGGGCTCCCGGTCCACGGGCTCTGGAGGAAGAAGGGCCATCTGTTTTCTATCGGACAGATGGTCTGGGGCTGCTCCTCACACGGCCGGGGGCCCAGGACTCCGGGTGGGGTGTCTGCGAGCCAGCCGGTTGCCCCCAACATGCAGAAATGGGAAAATGACCACAGCAGCTTGGCCGGCCGGCCAACCAGGTTGTCCCTGCTGTCCTTGCTAAACCCCATGGGGCAAGGAGGCCGAGCCTTCCAGAAGGTTCCAGATTTGCCCCGTGTGGGAGCGGGATGGCAGCAAGGTCTCCCTGATTTCTGTGGCCGTGCCCCTCGCCCCGCCCCATGCCAGCCCCTCGGCAGACCAGCCGGCTGGCCCTGGTCGTGGTGTTGGACGTGGGGCCTGGGGTCTCCCACGGGGCCCCTGTTCTTCCTGCCCCACGTTGCCGGGAGAAGAGCTTCCCCCAGGCGTCCCGAGAGGCCAGCGCCTCTGTCCAGACGGGAGCTGTCAGCCTCACGCAGGGCCCCTGCTTCCACGACAGAGAGCCACCGGTTTCCGACCCCTGCACCACTAGGACGAGGCACTACTCCTCTGCTCGGAGGCTCTGGGGCGGGCTGGCCGTCAGGCCTGGGGAAGCACAGGGGCCTGGCGCCCCCCACCCCGGCGGGTGAGGACAGCTGACAGCGCGCACGACGCGGGAACTCTCCATGGGACACGTGAGCGCCACGGGGAGGGCCACGCCACCGGGGTGTTTCCTTTTTTGGTGTCGTAAAATATTCATGACACGAAATGTACTATTTTAACCACTTCTAAGTGCACAGCTCGGCAGCATGGAAGCACATTCACGTTGTTGCGGGACCGGAATGTTCCATCCTCCCAAACCGAAACGCCACAACCCAGTGTATCCAAAACATGATCACAGGCGCGTGTACTTTCCGTAAGAATCACTGATGAGATGCTTCACGATTTTAAACAGTTACGTGGAGATACAATCCACGTGCCATAAACTCGCCCATCTAAAGCGTTCACCTGAATGTCTTCTAGCATCGTCACGGAAACGTGCAACGCCCCCCCTCCAGGAGATTTTAGACGATTTTCACCGTGGCAACGAGAAGCAGCCCCGTGAGCGTCACTCCCCACCTCCCCTCTCCCGCTGGTCCTGGCTGGCCTGCGAGCGGCGCCCGCCCTGTGTCCGGCCCGGTCACCCATGCTGCCGCGCCTCACTCCGCGTGTCAGGGCAGGATGGTACCCCAACGTCCTGATGGACACGGGACACTCTTTCTAAGCCCCGGAGGTCCCGCGAGTGTGTCGCCCTGAGGGCTCGCCACGTGCTTGAGGGCTGGGAGGCCCGAGCAGCCGTAAGAAGCAGCCATGAGCACAGGGCCCCAGGGCGCCCCACCCGCGAGCCCCACCCCGAGAGCCCAGCATTTCCCGCAGCGGAGGGCGGCTGCACCTTCATGAAATTGCACGGAACAAGGGAAAGGGAACGCCTCCGACTTTTCAAAAGAAAGGAGGTTGTCTTCTGAAAAAGGCTTTCACTGGCTCCTTGTGTTTGGTTTTCTCATGGAATAATCTAGAAGGTTTCGGGGGAGGTGGGAGAGAACTACCACAGCGCGGCTGCTCTCAAGGGGCCAGGCGGCCAGTGTCCTGCTCCCCAGACACGCAGACGCCCCGTCCCCGGCTCCCCTCGGCACCCGTGCCCACCAACCCCCTCCAAGGGTGTGTGTCCCCGGCAACACCAGGCTCAGTGACCGCCGGGGAAGGTGGCCTGCTCAGGCGGATCAGCGTCCGCGCCTGTGAGCTGCTTCTCTCACCCCGATGGGCCTATTTCACCTGCCGGACGCCGTCATCAGCGGCTGGTGCCCTGCCAGGGAGCAGAGACCCAGCGGGAGCCACGGCTCCCCTGACCACGGCCGTCTCCAGCTGCCCCCAGGGCCCTGCGCTTTGAGGCCCTTGGAATCACCGCAGTCCCACCCGGGGGACCTGCTGCGACCCTGGGGGGTGGGCGCAGAGGCCCTTTCTCCCATCCCGGCTCCACGCCCGCCACCACGTGTCCATCACCTCTGACCCCATGTGGGCTGTGGGGCAGCTGGGTGCTGCTACCCCTTTTTACAGATGCAGAGACTGAGGCTTGGGGGCCAGGCCACTGGTCCAGGGTCACCCCAGCTTGGTGGGGCGGGGCTGCCACCAAACCCAGGCGCCAGGCCTCCCGCCTCCTCAGTAATGTTTGTAAAGCATGGCGCTTTCCACATAGCGTCTCACTCTGTCCACAGCAAGGCTACCTGCCCACTTCTCAGGTGTGAAGACTGAGGCCCAGAGACAGAAGGGACCCCCTGAAGACACCACCGCCCCCCTCCCTGTTTAGGGGATGGATTCCTACACTACAGTCAGGGGGTCTGACGGGAGGAAACAGAGGCTTGGGGAGAGGACATGGCTCCGTCCCTGTCGGTCCCCCAGGAGCTCCTCAGGCTGTGGCCCCCGACGGCCCCATAGGCTGCCCCTTGCACCGTGACCACCAGGCCAGGCCGTCTGAGGCTGGGCCTCAGCTCTGCCAGCCACTGTGCTGGCTCAGTGGGGCTGAGTGAGGGACAAGAAGGGCCTATTCGGATGCCTGCCCACTGCAGACGCCCCTCAGGGAGGGACCGCTAGGCTCCCCCAGGAAGCAGAGCAGTATCTCGGCCCTGGCGGGTCCACAGAGGTCCCTCACCACTGGGAGAAGCTGCCCGGGCACCAGCTCTGCGTCCTCACCCCTAGCCCAGGCAGAGGGGAAGCCAGGTGCCCGTGAGTCACCCCAGGGAATCCCACCCTGTGTGTCCAGCGGGGTGGGGCCTCCGGGCTGTGTTTGCTCTCCCTGGAAGCGGAAGAAACGTCCCGCAAAGATACTGCGGCCACTTGCCAAGTGGATTCCAAGGGTGTTTTCCAGGCAAACCGGGAAGTGCACTCAGCGCCTCCTCCAGCCTCCTGGGAGGGCCCCCCCCTCAACCATGGGCTCCTTGGGAGGGACAGCAGGAGATGCCAGGTCACACGTCCCTGCCTCTGAGCCCCCGGGACCCAGCCCTCATCACCCCACGGCCAGGCGCCCCAGGACTGGTCACTAATCCTGCCACCCCAGGTCCCAGAGGGGAAGGCTGGGGAGCCTTCGAGGGCAGGACCCCACCTCTGCTGAGTGTGTGTCAAACCCCGGGGGGCAGAGATCGGTGACAACAAGGTCCGCAGGGATGGAAGACCACAGTGGGGGCCCCGAGTGAGGGGGCGCGGAAGCAGCTGGAACGATGCCCACTGCCTGCCCCCGGGGGGACAGAGGACACTTCTGTGGGACAGCGGGAGTCACCGCAACCCTGCCTGAACCCTGCATTCCGGCCAGGAAAACCCCGCTTCCCTCATTTTGCTGGGGAATTCACCCAGAAGCAGAAGTTTACTCAGATCACCTGAAAACCCCGGTAAAGGTCACGGCCAGGTGAGGGACACACGCTCCTTCCGCCCCCAAGTGCCTCAATGGCCCTGGGGGCAAAGACACCAGTGGAAATTGGGGGAACCCCCATGCCCTGGCTTGGAAGCAAATCCTGGGGGGTCTCACCCCATAGCTCCGTTCGCTTTCTGGGTTCAGGAGGCACCAGGTCCCATACGGGCCAGTTGCACCCGGGGAGCACGAGGCTGGAAGAGGCGGCTCGGGCCGGTGGCTTCACCTCCCCCAGCCTGGGGGTGGGCTGCCAGGGCGTCCCTCCCTATCCCTGCTCCAGCGCCCCCGGAGCTCTGCTGGGGCGGCAGCTCGCAGGGTAAACCTATCCCTCCTGCACGCTGGGAGTGGACGTCCAGGCCCTGGCCCCAAGCAGTAGAGGGACGGCGGAGGGAGGTGTTGGAGTCTTCGGGAACTGATAACCCAGCCGCCTCGAGGACGACCCGCCAGGCGGTGGGGCCAGAGTTCAAACTCATTAGCGCAACTCAGTGGCAGCCCAAGGATGTCCTGGGGCCCTGACCTCTCCACCTCCGTCTTTCACTCCATGAAGGGTGGCTGGGCCCTCCCTGCTCTGTGAGGCCGCCAGGCCTTGGCTCCCCCCACCCCCATGAGCAGCGTCCCCCACTGGCTTCGAGTAGCTGCCTGGAGGTGAGCTGAGACCTGGGCCTGCCGGGGGACCTGGTCCCCTACAGGGGGCAGCAGGGGCGGGGCAAGAAAGAGGACGGGTTGTCCCAGCTCCCCAGCCTTCTGCCTCCACCCACCTTGCCTGGAAAGCCCCCACCCTGAGTGACGATGCTCTCAGGCCCCCACCGTGGGAGGGACACGCGTGCACACAGAGCCTCAGCCTGCTTGGCCCCCCAGCACCAGCAGCTCACGTGCTCACGCACCCCTGCACGCATCCGCACCTGTGTCATGTGCACCTAGCACAGGGCTGCAAATGCCCTCGGAGAGTGTCCTTGAACTTCCCAGTGGTGCTTGCACAGAGCCTGTCTCTGGGGCCCAAGGACCCCCAGGAGGCGTGCGGAGGCCTGGCAGAATAGAGAGGGGGCTCTGAGGGGGCTTCGGCCCCAGGCGGGAGCCCCCCAGCAGGGCAGGCACACGGCTGCTTGGGGAGCTCCTCCAGGGAGAGGAGTGAGCCCCATGCCCCCAGCCCCCAACTCCTGCCGTGTCCAAGCCCCTGGAGAGGGCCACTCCCCCACCCCAGACCTCAGGCCACATGGAAGAGAGGCTGCCGCCCCCGGAGGCCTCCAGGAGGACTGGCCGAGGACAGCGGCTTCCACATCCCTTTGACTGTGTCTGCACGGCGGGCTCTCAGTGGAACCCAGAAGGTTCCATCGACTCAGCTCTGTGGCAGCCCGCTGGGTCCCCACACACCTGCGCAACAGGTGAGCCTGAGGACCCACCCCTTCCACCGTATGTCACCGCTGCTGCCCACTGGCTGCTCCAGACCCTGGCCAAACAGCCGCGGGCGTCCCCGTGGCCCAGCAAAGTGACGGTGTCTCCAGAAATCCCAAACAGGCTGTTCCGGAGACAGAGGCCAGGCCTGCGCTGGGTTTACGACAGCAGAGCGCAGCTGGGAGCGCCGGGTGCCAGGGCGGGCGCGGCCTGCAGTGACCCTGCCGGCACCTCCTGCCGCGGGCCTGGAGGGGCTTGCCGGCAGTGCGCGCCCGGGGCGGGCCCCGAGAGCCGCCAGCCCGGCCCGCTCCGCCCGGGAGCTGTCCCCTGCTTGCTGGTTTGTGGCCGACTTAATCCACACTAATTGGATTCTGCCTCGGTGCTGGGAGCGCTCCGTGCCGGCTGGCCTGCTGAGGCTTTTGCACAGAATTTTAATTGTTTCCAAATTAATCCTCCGACTGGAGTGAGCTCAGCGCAGATAAGCCGGTCGCAGGGAGGGGAGCAGCCGTCTCCCCATCTTCCCGGCCCAGAGCTGGCCGCCCCTCCAGGGGCGGGGGCGTGGGGAGGCCGAGCCTCGGACATGACGTGATCGCCGGGAAATGTCCAGCGCCTTCTCCCGCCTCCGAGAGCCGCGGCCCGTCATTCTCCTTCTGTGTGCTCTTGGCTAAGCTGCTCCCCTAATCCCATTTTCGCCAGTTTCTATCCAATTTAATACAGCTTCTGGGAGTCAAAATTAATTACCCTGTGTGTGTCCAGTCCTGTGTCCTGCCACTCACGGCTCCCTGTCCAGTGGCTGGACTCAGAAGGGAGGAGTGTGGAGGGCAGGCCAGTGGAGGAGACAAAGACAAGCCCACACGGGCAGAGGCTTTGGGGTCCCACCCCCTCACCGAGGAGCCCCCGCCAGGCTGAAGGGGCAAGGTCCCAGGCTGGCAGTGTGAAGGGCCAGCCTTTTACACCAGGAAGTCTTTCCTGATTGCCTCGGCCTCCCTGAGCGTCCCAGACATCTGTGGTCCGTGCCCACGCTGAGCACATCCTCCCCACCACCCCGCTCACGAAGGAATCGGGTACCTTGCAACACGTGTCCATTGCAGCCGGGTAAAAATGAATAAGGATTCCAGAAGCATAGGCGATAACAGAAAAAAAATAGATAAATTAGACTCCACCGAAGTTAAAACATTCCGTGCCTCGGAGGCCACTGTCATGACTGTGGAGAGATAGCCCACGGCGAGGGAAAGTTATTTGCAAATCACGTATCTGATAAAAGGCTCGTATCCAGAACATGTGAAGAGCTCTTACAGCTCACCACGAAACGATAAACCACCTTATTGTAAAATTGGGCAAAGAGTCTGAACAGACGTCTGTCCAAAGTGGCCAATCAGCACACAGAGAGATGTTCAACATTGCGAGCCGCTGGGGGACCCCGCGAGAGGTACCACCGCACACCCACTAAGCGCCCGCCAACAAACCCAGCAGCCCCAGAAACGCGTGTTGGCAAGAGTGTGGGGTGCAGAGGTCGGGGCGCGGCCAGCAGGCGTGGACATGGTGCAGCTGCTGGGGGGCCAGTCGGGCATTTGCCCACAAGCTCACACGCAGTTACCACGTGACCCAGCACTTGCCCTCCTGGGTCAGCTCCCAGAGCCCTGAACACACGCATCCACACGGAAGCCTGCGCACCAGTGTCCATGGCTCCCCTCGCGGGAGCCCAACATAAACACCATGTCCCTCCACAGGGGAGTGGACAGACGGCACTCGGTCTGTCCACACCGTGGGACAGTATCTGGCCAGAAAGGAGAGGGGTGCCGACCCTCACGATCACATGCGCTCAGTGAAGTAAGGACACGCGCTGTGTGACACGTCAAGGACAGACAGATCCAGACAGGCCACGGGGTCAGTGGGCGTCCGGGGCCCGGGCCCAGGGTGTGCTGCCCGAGGGGCCCGGCTCTCCCGGAGGGACAATGAGACGCTCAAAAACTGACGGAGGAGATGGCCACAGACTGCGTACGCGAGGTACTGCACACCGTTGAATCGCACACTTGGAAACAGCAAACCCTAGAGTACGTAAATTATATCCAAGAAAAGAAAAATAAAAGTGATTACTGCAGAAAGCGAATCATGTGTGAACAAGGGAAGACGAAATGTGGAAGAAACCAAGAGCTTCTGAGAGCGTCGGGGCCCCCAGGCTGGGTCCCTCCCTTTGCTGAGAGCAAGGACTGCAGAGGGCGGAGGCTCCAGGGTCCTGCATTCTGGGGGCCGTGTTGCCCCCTGTGGCGGCTGACCCAGCTGGGTTCTCCTGGGTCGTCCGGTGCACCCAGCATCACCACAGGGGCCTCAGAGCGGGGGAGCGTCCAGGGAGGGGAGGACCAGCCGCCCAGCCGCAGGCATGAAGACGGCATGAAGACGCAGGAGCGGCCGATCACCGAGGACGCAGTGTCTCCAGAAGCGGGGAAAGGCAGGAAACGTGATCCCTCCCCCACGTCCCCCGGAGCCTCCAGAAGGAGCCAGCACTGCCCACACCTGACCTCTGCCCCAGGAGACCCGGGTGGGACTTCTGACCGGCACACGGTGACAGAATAAAAAGTCGCCGTCTTACGGCTCTGGGTTTGTGGTGATTTGTTACAGTGACGATCAGAAAAATAACAGCCCTCGTCCCCCATGCCCCACGGGAACAGGGGCTCCCCGGGAACACGGCCAGAGCCCCAAGCCACCTGTGTGGATCCGGCCAGCCGTGGAGGCTCTTGACTGAGTGCTGGTCCAGTGTGGCCCGGGGCCTGGGGGCTGCCGTGGGGACCCTGGGACTCATGGGGGGCCTGTGGGACCCCGACAGCACTAGGTGAGCCAGCCTGGCCCACCCCAGACCCTGGAGGTGTCTGTCCTGCACCGATCCTGGCCAGCACATGTGACCACAGGCAGCGGGCCCGGCCCCAGCACACTCAGCCCCAGAGCTGTGGCTGTCCACTGGACGGGGTCACACCATCACCAAACACTGTCCTTAGCCGTGGGTTGGTGTTAGCCCGTGCGGTGCTCCACACCCTCCCCCCACTGCTCAGGCGGGGACACGGAGCTCAGAGGGGCCAGGGGCCGCCAGCGTGAAGCCACACCCGGACCCTGCCTGCAGGGACAGCCCACCCACTCAGTTCTGTGGACAAAACCCAGGAAGGGACAGAGAGGGGACTAGACACCCACCGAGACTCAGGCTGCGGCTGGGGTCGGGGCACCTGGACCCCGACCCCGACCCCCACCTGCACCTGCCCTGGAGCCAGGAATGGCTGCTGAGGAGAACTGCCTGTGTACGGGGTGCTGGGACCATGAATCAGAGATGCCTCAACAAGTGTCCAGGCCCCTGGCTGGTGTCCTCCCTCTGGCCCCTGCATCCCCCACCAGGAAGCCCAGCTGGGAGCTCCCCTGGGGGGCCCCGAGTGTCCCGCAAGGTGACAGCCACTATCCGTCCCACTCACCCCAGAGCTCTCCTGGGTCACAGCGGGAAACCAAGACCAGAGAGGAACAGAGGCACCCAGGGCCTCAAAGCTGCTCAGAGCTAGAGCTGGAGCCCAGGCCCAGAGCCCAGCACACAGTAGGACCTCGCCAAACACCTGTCAGATGTAGGTGGAGTAGGGGGCTCCTGGCCAGCTGCAGCGCCCCACCCCCAGCCAGTGGGACTCCTACCGGGTCTGGACCGCTGCCCTGAGCTGGGCTCGGTCCCACCAGCCTCCATGCCCCAGCGCCCAGCCAACTCCTCCCACAGCGGTGCGTCCCCAGCAAAGACGGGCTGCACTGGGCTGGCCGGAGCTGGGAACAGCCTGGGAGCAGTGCTTAGGTGGCCCCAACGCTGAGAGCCAATGAGGGCTGTGTGGCATTCGGGGCGGGAGGACCCGGCACCCTGCTGGTGGCCAGTACCTGCTTCAGAGGTAGATAAGCAGACAAAGAGGACAGGTATGAACCAAGCCCGCTGACCCTGTAGCCCACATGTGCGTATGGGCATCACATGCATCCACGTTCATAGCCCCCGTGTGTGTGCGTGTGTGTGCACACATCCACGTGCATGTCCCCATGTGTGTGTGTGCGCAGTCCACATGCATGTCCCCGTGTGTGCATATATGTGTGTGCTCACATCCACATGCATGTCCCCATGTGTGTGCATGCGTCCATGTACATGTCCCCGTGTGTGCACGTGCACATGTGTGTGCATGCATGTGTCTCTGCCATGTTCCCTGAGTGTGCTAGCATGGCAGTGTGTGCACCTGCTCCATGACTGTGGTGAGGGCACGCCCGGCCAGGCACAGGGAGGGGCACCGCGCTCGGCCCCTCCCTGAGCAGCATCAGGTGGGTACCCCAAGGCCAAGCAGCCACGAGCAGGACTCTGAGCAAATGCCCCAGGCACCCCCGCTGCCCCCCGCCCCCGAGCTCCGCAGAGACCCCGGCTGCCTTCCTGACTGTGCTGATTCCAGAGCAGCTGCTCGGCTATCAAATCGCCTTGGGAAGTGCAGACAGACGCTGCCTGGCAGTGCGGGGTAATCCTCACCTTCCTGGGGACACGGCAGCCACCAGAGAGCCCTGAAGACCGATTTTCCACCCGATTTAACCTCCTCCCCCATTCCCCCCATCATGGCCCCCATTATCCCCTTCCCACCAGCCTGTGAGGGGCTCCTGGGTATGCATTAAGATGAGGGGGGATGTGAGTGTGGTCCCGAGCACCCGGAAACAGGCCCACGGAGGTCCTCGGGTGGTTTCGGGAGCCCCAGAGGAGAGCCCTTCCTGCCGGCAGCTCTGTGTTCTCCCTGTGTGTCCCATCGAAATCCTGCAGCAGGAAATCTCCTTCCGAAACAGACATGAAGCTCAGAAAGGGGTGCATTTTGAAGAAAAATCGGTGTCCAGTAGCACAGGTAGCCACGGGTGCAGCGAGCAGTGCTGTAAACATCCCCCCTTGAGGGCAGGCGCCTTGCATGCAATACCCGTCCGCAGGAACAGTTAGGTTCAGAGGCTCCTGCCGTGCCCCCAGCTCTGTGCCCCCAGCTCAGGGGGTTCGAGCAGAGGAACACCAGGGGAAGGTGGGCTGGCGGGATTGGAGGAGCCCCTGGGTCATCCTACCCACGGCTGGAGGAGGGGAGGCCACTGGCCAGTCGGGGATGGAGTCATGCCCCTGGCCACATGGATACTTGACCCATCACGGCATCCAGCTCCTTCCCCAGGCCCCTCCCCGAGCACCCTCTCCAGGGCCCCCCCAGAGCCCCCACATCCCCACGTCCCCTCTCACCAGCTTCTGTCTCCACTCCAGGAGAGCCGCACACGGGAGCCTCACCCCTGCCCCACGTGGGACAGGACGGGCTGCAGATGTGGCCTGGAGACCCTCAGGGAGCCCACAATGGAGGGCAGACGGGAGGCCTGTGGCCACCAGCCAACAAGGGCCAGGATGGCTGGGAGAAAGGCAGCAGTACAAAACCACTGCAGATCAGGGTCCAGTAACCCAGGACCCCAAACGGGGGCTTAGAATGACAGCAGTGTACTCTACCCAAGTTCCGAGACCGGAAGGTCTAAACTCAGTGCAGCAGGGCTCCGGGGCTCCTGAGCCTGGGGCTGCCTCCTTGGGCCTCTGTCCTCACTTTCTAGCCCCTTGGGCCGTGCCCACTGCTGCCCCCGGGGCAGAGCCTGCTCACTGCCCGGGGTTCCTGGGATCCTTGCCTCCAGAGCCAGCCTTGGGCTCACGCCATCTCCCCCTGATGCCCGGAGACCAGCAAAGCTATGAACTGCTGGAGCCCAAGGAGGCCGGCCTCAGCAGTCTGCCTTCCTCTCCCCGTGGAGGATAAGGGGTCCCCTGCCCATGGATGGTCACCCCATGGGAACACCCTTGGCCTAGCAGAGGCTTTGGAGCTGCCTGCCGCCTGCATGTCCGCTTCCCACTACGTTTGGCGTCTATCGGGTCCCGCGCCACCCGTGAGATTGCTGTAGGCCACCTGGTTTCAGGGTTCCAGCCTGGCGTGCCCACCCCCTTGCTGGCAGGCAGTGTGTTGAATACAGGGTTACTCCATCCGGCCCCGTCCCCACCCCAGCACCTTGCGTTTACAGCAGAAAGCCCTCCAAGTCCCCTCTGCCCCGCGGATACCCCGGCACGGGCCTTTTCGTGGCCTCACGTTTGAGGCACTGGATGCCCCCTTCCCCAGGGAGGCCAGTTGGTGAGGACATGCTGGACCCAGTCCAGGACAGGGGCACCTGGAGAAGTGTGACAGGGGCCAGGCCTTGCCGGCCGACAGCTGAGCCTAAAGCAGCCACTGGCCAAGGAGGTGCCAGCCAGGCCCCCACCCTGCACCCTCACCTTCCTGCCGGGCAGCCACCGACCCTCCTGACAGGGGTCCTCCCACCTGTCCTTGCAAGGTGACCACAGGGGCCACATCCTTGTTCTCCCCGCCATGTGACCTCCAAGGGGCTCCACAAGGACAGGGGCTCAGACAGCTGCAGCTACCACCGGGGCCACCCTGCGCCAGCCTCACACCAGCACCTTCCGTGGGCATTCCCTTCCCGTGGGCATTCCCATCCCGTGGGCATCCTCAGAGCCCCAACTCTGGGCAGGGCTGCCTGCCATCACCCCAGGGGGAGGCTGAGATGGAAGGTCTTCCTTCAACACAAGCACAACCCAGACCCCCTCTCAGAACGCGGTTCTGGGGGTGTCGGTCCAGTCTGGCCCACCAGAACCTCCCAGCACTGCCTCCCTTCCCCATCTGGTCAGCCCCTGGTCCAGCGCTCGGCCAAAGCTGCAACCAGCCAGTGCCCCTCAGCCCCCCGGGCCACCCTGCCGTCTGCCGGTCCCCATGGACCTGGCTGTTTGCCCAGGAGCCCACCTCTCTGGCCCACCTCTGTGGGCCTCAACCGCAGGGGCCACAAATGGGCACTGCACTAGGTTCAATGGTGTCCCCCCCATTCATGTCCCCCGGGACCTCAGAATGTGACCTCATGTGGAAATAGTCTTCACAGATTAACGAGGTCATTCTGGGTTAGGATGGGCTTTAGTCCAACGCCTCGTGTCCTTGCAGGAAGAGAGACACAGACAAGCAGAAGGAAGATGGCCTCTTACCGGGGGAAGGCTCCTTGCTGCTCTTCTCAGCCCCATTTGTGTGGAATGATTACAGTGGCCCCAGGACGCCGACACAGGCCCCTCATGAATGCCCTGTGCCCTGGGGGCAGGGACAGGACGCCAGCCAGTGCCTCCCAGCCACGGATGCAGATGGGTACGCGGGGTGATGGGGTCTGTGGGGGCCCGGCTGGAGGTCCCCGCTGAGGGTCTGCAGGCTCAGGAGGGAGGGTCCCGGACGGAGACCCTGCAGAGCATCAGGGGCCCCTCGCCCCAGGGCCACAGGGAAGGAGGCAGGCTTCCGTCAGGGCCTGGGAGGTGCAGCCGCAGCGGGAGGAGGATGTGGAGCCTCCGGGGAGGGGGGCTGCCCCCCAGCTTTGCGCCTGGGCCAGAGGGGTGTCCCCGGGCCAGGCTCTGGTTACCTGGCCGGGCGGGGCTGCCCACAGCTGCCGGTGCGTCCATCCCCTGGCGTCCACACCCTCCTACCACCACTGGGCGCCCCAAGAGTTATTTCAGGCGCCTGGTGGAGACTCGACCCATCTGGCCAGACAGGGGCACGGGCCCGCCCACCGGGGCCCCTCTGCCAGGCCTCCCTGGCCCTGCCAGGCACAGTGACTCACACCCTTGTGGGGCCGTTGGCTGCCTCAGCGCAGGGCAGCCCCCGAGGGCTCTGCTACCCCAGCCCCTACAGCGAGAGTCCCCTGTGCCAGGCCCTACAGAGAGCAGGCCAGGAGCTGGGCCTGGGGGAGCCTCCTCCAGCCCCACAGCATCCCCAGACACCCCACCTAAGCATCGTCACACATCCAGCTGGAAGGTCCCTGGAGGCCTGGGGTCGATGTCATGGCTCAGTCACCCCACCTCTCTTTCTGGCTTCCCAAGCCCAGGCTCCTGCCCCGGGCACCATGGCGTGTCCCCACTCAGAAGAGGGAGAACACCCTTGCACCGCTGTCCTCAAGCCCCCCTCCAGGGTCCACACCCCCGCCATCTGCTCTGGGCCAGGGTCTCGAAGCCCCCTTATGACTGGTGACTGAGCAAAGGGCCCAGGAAGCTTTGGGGAGCCCACCGCCCCAAGTCTGGAATGCCAGAACAGCCCCGGGTGACAGTTTCTGTGTGCACAGGGATGGGAGTGACAAGCTCACCTCCTGAGCTGGTCATTTCCTACCTGGGGAGGCCGGCCACTCGTGCCACAGGGGACAAGAAGAACGTCCAAGGTCCCACGTGCCTTGGGCGGGGGCAGATTCGCATCAGGTGTCCCAGGACCCTGGCCGTCTGCAGGCGCCCGGGGCTGGGTGGGGGGTGCGGGGAGGGGCCCCCCTGCCACCCTCCAGGCCGAGCCCTTCAAACCACCCATGCCTGACTCCCTTCAGGGTGACCCCAGACCTAACTAGACCCTACCCATCATGTGTGCTGTGGAGCACTGATCCCCCGCCCCCCGTTCCCAACAAGGGGAGGGAGGCACGTCAGCCGGCCCGCTGGGCAGAGAGCTGAGCCCGGACGCACCCCCCTACCCTGTGCCACCCCCCTCCCTCCCCCACACTGTCTTCCAAAAATTCAAATCAGCACAGAATCGGGAAAATAAAAGTATCACTGCCCATTTCAACTTGCAATTCCCACCCTACCCTCTGATTTACTGGTTACTGGAAAGTAAGTTTTACAAACGGGTTTCTGTAAAGGACTTGTTTTTGGCGAGTTTATATAGCTACCTTTGTTCACATAAAAATCTGGAAGCCGCCTCCTGCGTGCTGGGCCCCTGCCCCCTCCCACACTTAGGGGAGGTATTTCTGCATGAAATACGTCTCCTTCAGCAGGCCCTGCTCTGAAGCAGCCAGCGCAGTAAATTCTGAGGAGGGATTTGTTTAACCTTTCACCCCGAGGCAGTAAGAGCGTCGCTGAGCCCTCCGAAGCTCTGATGTATTTTTATAACACTTGGCAGGTCCGCTTTGGAGACTGGAGAAAATCCGCCAATAGGAGTTGCCGCAGGGGTGGGCTCGCTGGCTGGCCCCCTCTCCGGAGAAATTCTGAAGCCTCACAGGTCTCTGCAGCAGACCCATTCATTCATTCATTCATTCACTTGTTCATTCACGGCTGACTTCCCTCTCTAGCCGGGGGTAGTTGCTGCTGCACGGGACCATGAAAGATACTGCCCCCGGCCCCAGCCCCCAGCCCCTGCCCATGCTGAGGCCGTGGGCAGGCAATGGTGAGTGGGGGGCTTTGGAACACGCCCAGCTGCGTTGCCCTCAGAAATCAGGAGGAATGGCTGAAGGAAGAAGGCAGGGACAGAGAAACTTTGCCTCACTTCAAGTCATCCCACCAAGCATGGGCCACCTTCACAGGGAGTGAGCCCTCCGTCTCCAAAGGTAAGCAAGGGGAAGCTGTTGGGTTCGGGATGCCCCAGGGAGCAGGGTGAGGCAGGTGAATCTGGGGTCTCTCCAGGAATGCCCCCCAGCCCCTGCTCAGAGACAGCGTGCCCCCATGGGCCTCAGGCCTGAGTCTGCTTCTTCCTGCCAACGGCAAAGATTTGGAAGGAGGTATGGGACAGCCCAGGAAGCTGGGAACATGTGGACACACACGTCCACACTGAAGACCCAGCGCCTCACCCAGAGAGGCCCAGCCAGCCACCCCTGACCTTGGGGTTGTAGGGCTGATTTCCCGGCTCCAACACCACTGGGGCCTGGGCGAGCACCCCCCGGGAGGCTGTCCCTCCACAGCGGTCAGCCAACAGGGGCTGCTGCAGGAGCAGGGCCCGGGGAGAGCACGGGGCAGGGGAGGGGGCAGTCTTCTGCCCACAAACCTGAAAGACACATTCTATAATGTCTCAGGGAAATGCAGTAGGAGAATTCTCCCTCGTGTGGGGGCAGCGGGGGTGCTCACCCAGCTCCCACAGCCTCCCCTCTGTCCGGCCCAGGTCCTGGAGCCTCTGGTGGCAGCCCCATGGTCGCCCGGCACGCTCCAACCACCATGGAGGCCCTGGCGCCACTTTTGCCCTGCATCAATATTGACCCAGCCTGGGGGGGTGCAGGGGGGGTGCAGGGGGCCTGGTGGCCCGCAGGGGGTTTGCAGCGCTGCTCACTCGCGCCCACCGCACTCCCTGGGCCCCTGCAATGTTTGTGGAGGGTTACGAGCCACCCCGGAGCCCACGAAGGGCGCTTACATTTACACCGGGAAAAATAACAGGGCTCCTTTTCCATGAAACATTCATTCATGGCTTCTGGCGGGGAGAGGAGCCTTGGGATCAAAACCTCCCAGGAGTGTGAAACTCACCGTTGTGCCGGCCTCATGGCCTGGCGGGCGTGGAGCCGAAGGCGGAGCCGAGCCGGGCACCCTCTCCCTGGCGCTTGTCCTCCCTGCAGCCCTCGGCTCGCGGGGGTCTCCGTGCCAAGGTTTGGTTGGGGGAGGGCCGGTCGTGAGCCTGGCCAACGTGCGCGTCCACGCTACGCTCCAGGCGGCGGCAGGGGTGGGGCGTGAGCCCCAGGGAGGGGCTGGTTTACACGTCAAGGGGCACAGAAGCTTCTGGAACCCCTCCCGGAGCCTGGTCATGGGCTGCCTCAAGTCACACTGCACTTGACCTGCAAATATTTTAGTAAAATGCTTGGTGGCTTCTGTCAGCCAGGCAGCCACACGGAGCGCCTCCGCCAGGGGCTCAAACAGGAGTGTGTGTGACCGCGACTCTACAGCCTGGGAGTCTGAGACCCAGGTTGGGCAGGCTGGTCCCTCCCGAGGCCTTGGCTTCCAGATGCCGTCTCCTCCCAGTGTCCCCATGGGGGCCTTCCCAGTGAGTCTGTGAGCTCATCAGCTAGAGACACCAGTCCCAGGATGGGGGCTACACTAATGACCTCATTTTACCTTCATCACCGCTTGGAAGGCCCTGTCTGCAAACGCAGTCTCATCTGAGGAATGGGGGTTAGGATTCAACATTGGGATTTGGGGGACACACTGGCCCCTAAGAGCTTCCAGCTCTGACAGTCACCCCAGGGGATGTGGGGACAATGACCAGCCCCCCCCCGCCCAGGCAGCACGCCACAGGCCTGAGCGCCCAGCACCCTCCTCCCCTGCCCTCCCCCTCAAGGGGCCACCCTGTGCCTGCCCTGGCCCCTGCACCACAAGCTCACCCAGGCAAAGCTGGGGCCTGGCCATGGGGACGCCTGCCTGACGTGCCACAGCCTCCTGGGTCTCCCAGCAGAGGCCCCCCCACTCCCCCTGGGAGTCCCCCAGCCTTTGGAGGCAGGACTGGGCGGTTGCTGCTGGTTAATGAGGTCCGATGGCCCAGGAAGAATGAAAGGGGTGTCATGTCGGGGTCTTTCCGGGGATGCTGGCCTGTGCAGCATCCAGGGGCTGCTGTCTGGGGTACATGGGGCTCGTGGGACTCGGGGCAACCAACAGGCCCGCAGCCCCTCTGGGGCCGTGTCTGGGACCCCCGCCCCAGACTCTGGCCACGGGTAGCACTTCCTGTGAAGCCAGGAAAATCCCACCAGGGCCTGCCCCTTCCTCGCAGAGTGGTGTGTGATTCTGGGGGGACGAGTGAGCCCCTGGGCCACGTGGGACCCCGTGGATGAGTATGGGGGGTGTGTCTGTGGTGCTCACCAGGTATGCACACTGTGCATGAAGCTGGGGGTGAGGGGAGCAGGGTGCTCTGGTCCCGACATCAGCACCCCTCTGCAGCCAGAGTCCTCGGCTCTGGGCAGGGTCCCTGGGATGCCGGCTGGCTGCCGTCCATGCCTCCAGAGAGACCACCTGCCTTCCACACCAGCTTCTCCCAGAAGGGCAACGGCCGTCCCAGCTCCTCACCCTGCACGCCTAGCACGGTTTGGGCCCCAGACCTCAGCCAGGCCCTGACAAGGGCTTTCATTTCTCCAAACCCAAAGCTGTCCCCTGACCGGGGAGGGCCGAGCCTGCGTCTGCCGCTTGGCACAGGGCAGACCTGAGCTTCAGTCCCATCTCTGTCTGGGATGAAGCTTGCCTCCTGCCCTCCAGGGCCCCTGGGACCTCACTTTGGCCTTTCAGTGTTCTGGAAAAGGTCAGATTTGTCTTTAAGTGACCACAATGCAAATGGCCTGGATGAGTCACCCCAAACCTGAGTCATCCTGGCTGCCACGAATCATTCCACTTTCATTCATTTTCTTCATGGAGGTGAGATGAGCGATTCTGTGGCATTTCGTACTTCCGAAACACATGAGACTCTCAGGTCAATCAGGCTCCAAGACCATGTTCATCCCCCAAAACAAGACCCCGCACCCATCATCAGTCACCCCCCCAGGCCTCCCCCAGCCCCCAGCAGCCACTCATCCACTTTCTGTCTGTCTGGATGGTTCGTAGAGGTGCAGTCACACAGCGTGGCCTTTTGTGAGTGGCTTCTCTCGCTGAGGTTCCTGCCTGGGGGGGCAGGTGTCAGCACCCCACCCTGTTCTCAGTGGGTGTGGCCAAGTCCTGGGCCTTGGCCCGCCCAGCCACGACCCCGAGTGAGCACTTCCCAACCCCACGCTAGGACAAGGCACACCCAGGCATCGATTTCATAGCGCTTCATCCTGGAGGCATCGCTGGGAAGCCAAGGCCCAGGGCTGTCTGAGGACAATTTGGACCTCACTTATTTTAAACAGGTGTGGGGTGTCAGGGTCCTGGCGGGGAGTGCTGTACCAGTTCTGTCCAGAGACGCTGATTTCCTGTTCAGGGAGGTCGGTCCATGTCTGCTGTCCTTCCCTCCGAGGGCCAGCCCCTCACACTCCAAAGCAGGCTGAGCCAGGTGTGGGGGCCGCCCGTGGCCCAGCACCGAATCCTTCTGGGGCCCCGTCTGCAGGGGAGCCACGGAGGCCCGGACAGGCCGAGAGGCGGGCCCAAGGCGGCGTGGGGATGGTAGAGCCAGGGAGGCCATGTCCCCAGCCCGCTCCAGGGTCCCACCCAGGGACGCCGTGACCCCCAGTCTGCTCCAGGGGCCCAGCCCAGGGACGCCGTGCCCCCCAGCCTGCTCCAGGGTCCCGGCCCAGGGACACCGTGCCCCCCCAGCCTGCTCCAGGTCCCGGCCCAGTCTCTGCTTTCCCTCCCCCCGCTATCCCTCACTCAACTTCCAGCTGATTTTTCTGCCGGCATTCCAGGGAAAATCAAATCCTCCCGGGTGGAAACGGCATCTGTCCAGATGAGTTTTCTGAGTCTGGTTTAAAACACTTTGGGAAGCTCCAGGAGAGAAAATATGGTTTTGATTTTGTGGAGCAGGCGCAAACCCACGAACTTAGCCCACATGGCCTGAGAACCCGTCTCTGAGATTCTCCCCCAGACACAGTGTGTCATGGAGCATGTCACAGAGCGTGCTGGGCTGGAGCTTGCTGATGAGTGGCCTCTCTCCAGGGCCTGGGTCTCCTGTCCGAGGGAGGACACTGCTCTCTCTGAGGCCGGGACCAGAGAGAGCTCAGAGCTCAGAGAGCCAGCCATCTGAGTGTGGACAGATACTTGTCAGGGTCATAAGAAGCTTGGGTGGGGGAAAGAATTGATCCTACGGGGCCCACCCTGGCCAGTAGAGCTCCCCTCTCTCAACCCCCATGGCCTGGTGGCAGGCGGACATCTGTGGTCCCCTCCTGCCTGGGACTGCCTGTGAGATAGTGTGGAAGGGTTCCAGGGAGGGACATGGATGGAGGTGAGGTCCCCGTGAGCACCTGGGCTCATTTCTTGCCTTGTCTGAGGTCACAGGTGTGGGTTATGCCCCGCTGTGTTTGGGAGATCCCAAGCCCACAGGCAGGGAGGGTCTGGCTGCCCAGAACCCATGGTGAGGCGTCCGAGGGGGGCTCCTGCTGATTCTCCCAAGCCAGGCTCTCAGAAGCCTGAGGCCACACCTGTGGGGAGGCCCGCCAGCCTTCCAGGTCTGGGGTCATGGGGAAAAGGTCCTCCTGCTCCTAGGGGTCCCTGGAGGTCGACACTCCCTGCAGCCCACATGGACAGAGAACAACCTGAGAGGCCTCACCAGTCTCTGATGCCTTGTGACCCGGGAAACCCAGGTTTCCTGACAGCAGAATGGGAAAGACCCCCCCCCCCCCGCCAGGCTCTGAGAGGCATCACGTGCTCAACTTGGGAGATGGAGCCTCCATCCCTCAGTCGCTTGAAGCCACTCAGCTGGTCACAGCTGCTGATGGCAGCTCCATGTGCCTGGCATGAGGTGCTGGGGTCAGCAGTGACCAAAGTGGGCCCTGCTACTGCCCTCTTGGGGCTCACGAAGTATGGGCGGGGTGACTGGGACCCACATGGTCCCACCTGGTGTGGTGATAGCCGATGGGGACCTGAGCTGCAGGGGAAATAATCAGAGGGGCTCATTGTTTGGGGCAGTTCAGGAAGGCTGCTCGAAGGAGGTGGCGTGAGATCTGAGGATGAGAGGCACTGGCCAGGGAGTGGCAGGAGAGGCACATTCGGGGCTGAAGACCCCCTCGGCTCTCCCCCCAGGAGGGGGGATGTCCACTTACGGCAGTGACTTCTGGAAGCTCTGGCCAGTGCCCTTCTCCCCACCTCCCCCACGGAGGGAACAAACAGGTAATCTGCCACATCCCCATTTGGCCTCATGGGAATGGCAAATGCCCCTGAAGCTCAAGCCAGACGGCTTCCTCCTGCCCTTTCCTTTTAGGTGTTGAGTGCGAGGGGCGACCTTGGCCCCTCGGCCGGCCCGGGTCGTCTTCCAGGCTCCCTGCCTGCCCCACTCCTCTACTTTCTCCCCCACGGGCACGGCCCAGGCAGGTGCACTTGGGCCATTGACACGTGAGGTACCGGCGCTCCCTGGATGCCCACTGCAAGCCAGTCCCTGCTGTGAAGCCTGCTCCAAAGCCCCCAGGGCCCGAGGGGCAGGGTCTCTGGCAGGGCCGGTGGGCACACGTGTCCTTCATTCCGTGGCCGCCCCAGCCTCGGAGCCCGGCACCAGCCCCCATCACTCTGGCTTCTGCACGGTAGCTGCAGGGGACAAGCGTTTTAATCCCTTTCCTCGGGCTCCTCTGGGTCCAAGCCTCTCCTCACTCAAGCTGACCACCTGGCCACCCGCCCTGGACCTCCTTCCCAGTTGGCTCCCTCACCCTCTGAGGGCCCCAGGCAGGCAGCAGGTGGGTGCCCATTTCTCAGTGGGTAAACTGAGTCTGTGCCTTCCCTGATATGTAACCAGCAGGGGCCTGGGGAGCTGCTTGTAGCTGGGGTCCCTCCACCCCTCTGACACGGTGTCCAGGAGTGGCAAGGTGCATCTTGCAGCCCTGAGCTTCAGACACGCAAAATAAAGGATGAATCGGTTGGGGACGCTTGGGGGCTTCATGCAAACGAGCCTGCACTCGGGCTGTTTTGTAACGAAACAGGGAGCAGCCTCGCCCACACTCCGGATCCGCCGCGCCCGCCGCCGCCCACAGCCCCTGCGGAATTAGCTCGCAAATGGGAGGAACAGGTGATGGGCGCCTGCTCTGGGGATGTCAGCCCTCCGATCTCACACCCGAGGAGGCGGGGGCGAGGGCCCTGAGACCCCATTGCCAATTAAGATGTACTTTGTCTCCTTTCCAAAGTTGTGTCCCTGCTTTGCAAGAAAATGACTTTCCTGCCAGATGGGAGCAGGACGCCCACCTCCCCACAGCTCCCGCGCTGCATGCATTCCTGAAGCGCTGAGAACCCCCATCAGCCTCCGGTGGGCCTGAGACATCCATTTCCCTAGGCGGGTGGGTGGCTGGGGCTGGGGCTGGGCTGGGGAAGGAAATACTCCAACCAGCGCTTCCTGCTCAGGTCGCCTGGCATCCCTGCAGCTCCTGCCCAGCCGGGTGGTCACGGTGGCTGTGGCCGGAGCTAAGCCAGTCTTGGCGTCCAGTGCCCCCCGCCCCCGGCCACCTGGGCCAGCTCCCAAGAGGGCCTGAGGGTCCTTCCTGGGCTCAGGGCTGGCCTGAGCATCCCAGTGTGCCTGCTGCCCTCCCGGGGGGTGGGGGGAATCCAGCCAGAGTCCAAAACCTCCTGTCGGCCTCAGGACCAGCCAGGAATGCTTCCTCTGTGGGCATGGCCAGTGCGCTCTTGCAGGCTGGCTGCTGGCTGCTGGAACCAGGGCACCCCCTGCATGACCAGTGGGGAGAAAGAGCCAGGAAGAAGTCCCCGTCTGACCGGCTGACATGACAGGGGCCCCTCTACTTCGCCGAGGGAGCCAGACACCCTGCACTGTTCGGAGGGCAGACAGGTGTGGGGATCCTTGCTCCTGCAGCAGAGCCCAGCCTATCCCTCTGCCCGGGGACTTGGCCCACTTTGTCCCCTTGCCAGGGCTTGGCCCGGGGCCCCAGGCAGCGGGGTGACCACGGGGAAGCACAGACCTGTCAGGCCATGTCCCCTTATGTATTGAATAGGGCACAGACAGGAGCAGCCAGCAAGCCTCTGAGCCTTGCTGAGATCACACTGGCTAAAAAGGAGCCGGCTGGGATGCCCTCCTTCCCAGCACGGCGTCAATGTCAGCCGGGCCCCCACCCCCCCTGGACACCCGTCTGCCCCCAGCCCAGATGCTGGGGTGCTCGGGGGGCCCCTTGATGAGCGGACGATTTCCCCAGGTCCTGGAGGAGCATTGCCACCTGGCACTTAGATTTCCTCTTTTTAACCATGCTCCCCTGGGGGGACATTTCCTCTCCCAGAGATTTGGGGCAGCTGTGAGTGGGCTCCGTCCCCCTGTCCCCTCCTCTCCCTCAGCAGATGAAAAGTGCGCCGGATGCCCAGGAAGGAACGAAAGGCTGCCATTGCGGCCATTCCCTTGTTTTGGGACGTTTTCTTCCCACCTGCTGAATCGGGAGGAACGTTCTGGAATGTGGAGACCCCCGAGGCTGGGGAGAGACATCTAGGGGTGTGGCTTTCCATATGGCAGATCAGCATAACTCCGGACTGATTCTGGAAGAAATCGCCCAGAAAGGTTCTTCTCACTGCTCTGCCTTAAAAAACAAAATCAAACCCAAACAAAACCCTAAGTACTTTACGTAAATGGGACCTCAGGGAACGTCCTGTCTGCGGGAGGCTCCGTGTTGCCTCCACCCCCTCTCACTGCCGAGTTGGATCCCGATGTGTGAAAGATCTTCGTTCATTTATTCACTTGAAGGGCGTGAGGAAGCTTCCCGGTTTGCAGTCTACCAAGAACATTCTAGTCTAATGGAGAACATGAGCGTGCATTGTGGCTGGGTGTGCACTGGGTGAGGCGGGGAGGGGGGTGGCCGGCTCCTAGGTCACCCGCATGTCAGCTTTAGGTGGAACTGCTGTTTTGAAACGGACTGCTGTTCTGAAGGACGAGGCCCGTTGCCCACATCCTCTCCAGCTCCTGATGCTCTCTAGTTACCCTAGCAGGTACCACGCCTTGTGCCAGAGAGCTTGGCACACCCCAGCTGCTGCTTGGTGACTGAAGGTCACGTTTGTCAGCCTTAGCCACTGTCCTAAATGCAAGATGCCCCTGAGCTTCCTTCTGTCCTCATGGCTTTAGTTCTCTGAGGGAAGAGACACGTCACCTCTGGAGCAAGCAGGCCCTGGGGCACCTTCATTCACTCATGGGTTTGCTCATCCAGCAGACACGCACGGAGCCTCTGGCTGTGTCCAGCCATGGCCCAGGTCGTGGGTGACAGCCATGCACAGTCACAGCCCCTGACTTTGTGGAGCTCATGAGGCTGCCCAGGGGCACGCTGCCCATGTTGGGACGGGACTGCCCTCCACCCCCTGCTCCCCACCCACACCAGACAGGCATGAGCAGTGTGGAACGCTCCACACCTGTTTACTAGGGTGACCACCCTCCTGGTGCTCCCGAGACACATGACTTCCAGAGCTAAAACTGGAAATGTCCAGGAAAACGAGGGTGAGGTGGGCACCCTACCGCTCCCCAAGCCCTGGGACTCAGAGCTGTGAGGGGCTACACTGGGTCCCAGCCCAGCAGCTCTGCCTGCCTTGGGCATGGCTCAGACCAGAGAGGCTGGTCTGAACGAAGAGGCAAAGGATGATGCTGTTTCCCAGGACCAACCCTGGACGAGGGCAGAGCTCACAGGCCCCTGCTTAGGGATGAGACTCTGTAGAAACTGCTCAGGGGATGCAGCTTCCCCAGGACGCCTCCCCATCAGCATGTGCAGCAGGCTGGGTCCCTGTGTGGGTTCCTACAGTCCCCTGCACTTGTCCTAGGGGACCCTTCACTGCTGGACCAAGGGAAGGCAGGACCAGATCAGTCTTCTTTTTAAAGCCAAGGACCTGCTGTATGATGGTCACTGGATGGATGGATAGATGGATGGATGGATGGATGGATGGATGGATGGACAGATGAATAGATGGATGGATGGAAGGATGGATGGATGGATGGATGGATGGATGGTTAGAGGATGGACAGATGGATGGATGGACAGATGGATGGATGATGTGGATGGACAGATGAATGGATGGATGGACAGGTGGATAGATGGGTGGATGGATGGTTAGAGGATGGACAGGTGGACGACTCGGGTTCCTAGAGCCAGAGTCCCCCAGATCCTCTGGCCACCTTCATCCCTCCCTCCCCCATTAGTGACCGAGCTCCTCAGGGGACTTGAGTGACCTCAGGAAGTGGGGAGAAGGGGAGGCTCCCCCTCTTCGGGGGTGATGCCCAGGGTGTCATGGCCCGCCTTAGTCTCACACACAACCATCAGACAGTGACTTGCAATGATAGTGCTCCCAAGCAGTGTCTGGACGCCCCACCACCTGATGGACACTTGTCACCTGGACACAAGTATGGCCTCTGCCCAATGCTGCCTGACTGGGGTGGAGCCCCTCCACCCAGAGGCAACCAGCACTCGCCCTCCATCTGTGGTCTCAGGGACACAGGGACACACCCTGTGTCCCTCGCACCCTCATCATCTGTCAGTTGGGGCTCCCTCCAGAATCTCAAGTGGCCCAAAGGAGAGGGTACTGGCACGGCCCCGCCAGTGACGTGCCGGGGCTCTGCGGTCGGTCCCGGTTGTATCCCCTGTCCCTGAACATCCAGCAAGGGAAGGGTTGTTGACTGACTGATTGACCAACATCGCTTTTTCTCCAAAGTTCTCATCATCCCTGGGACAGCGGACACCTCTCCCCAGCTGTCTGGGATTTCTCCCCCTCCGTCCCACAAGGCACCCAGGGACGACGCCCAGCGGGGGATCGGACCTGCTGCAAAGGTTCCGATCCAGCCAGTTTTCAAATCCAGCCCCCAGGGGCCACGGGTCACAGGGACGGGAGGTGCTGAGCCCCCACCCCGTGGACCAGGAGCCATGAGCAGTGGGAGCCCCATGAGCTCCTACTTCACAGGCTCTCCACTCTCGCCCCCCCACCCCCGCAACCGCCAAGGAGCTCAAATTTTCTGGGTGGGAGAGCCGGATCTGTGGGTGGCACTCCCTCCCTGGTGACGTCTGAATAACCATGACAGCAGCTGGGGGGGGTGGAGCCCGGCTCTAAGAAGAGCTTCTGGGTCTCCCCCTCTCTCCTCTCCCCTCCTCTCCTCCCCCCACCCCTGCCTACTGCGTCCCCCATGCCAACCTTGGTCCCCCCCCCTCCACCAAGTCAGGAAGTAGATCCCGGGGGCCAGAACACCCATCCCAAAGTTCCTTTGCATCCAAATATTTACTGCTGTGTCTGCACACAAAAATTAATACACCAATTTTGTGTGTGGTTCCCACTGCCCACTTTGCCTTTGGGGATCGGGCCAGGCCCGGCCGCCCCGGCGGGCCACAATGCCAGCGCCCACAAAGCCCGCACAGAGGCCGGCTGGTCGCGCATACAAAGCACCCGGCCCGGCCATTATCATTCCGGAGCCGAAATCCACCCCGGCGCGCATCTCATCGGTCATTCAGCAGCCCTTAATGACTTGTCAGTTCCTTGCCCTGCCATTTTCTGTCTAATTAATTCTTTTATTGTGCACCGGATAAAGAAAGACAAAGGCCTCCCCGGCAATAATGATTCATTAAAATGCAGCGCCTTCGCCGCGGCTCTTGGCCCCGCACCAGCCCCCGAAGGCACATTGCCGCCCGCCCGCACTCCCGCGGGCCGCGCGCCCCTTAACCCTTTGCAGCCCCACCTCAGCCTCGGGGGAGCTGGTGAGTGGGCCTCCCGCAGGTGCCCACGCGGCTCCAGGGAGAATCCGGACCTGACTTCGTGGTGAGCCCCGCGAAGTGTCCTGCGCTTGCCCACCACAGCCTCAGTGGGACCGAATTCTGGCCCCAGCCCCCGGGGGACAGCTGCCCCTCCCCGGGCAGCCCAGAGAGGGTGCGGGAGGCAGGGAGCCTGAGCTGAGCCTGCGAGGCTGGGGCGGACTAGGGAAGGGAGTGAAGGCCCCGGGGCTCTAGTGACGCTCTGGGGACCGAGTCGGCTGCGGGACAGGGTGGGAAGGTACCTGTCACGTGTGTCTGACATGTGTGCCAAGCCAGGTCACTCCTCAGAGCACCTCAGTGAGGCCGTCACTGCCCCACGGTCATAGGAGGAAACTGAGGCACACAGAGATCCCTGGCAAGGGGCAGAGCTTCGGACCCTGGGCCTGGCCCGCCTTCCTGGGGGGGTGGATGGGGTGGGGGGTGGGCAGGGGTTGTAAGACAGCCCCATGCAGCAGGAGGGGTCCCAGAGGCACAGGCCAGGAAAAGTGCCCCCTCATTCCCCCAGGCTTCGGAATGCACATTCTCTGCCTGGTTTACTTTTAATTTTCTTACTGACAAACCCACCTCACCGTGCAGATGAGCAGAAAGAAGTGCCGTGTGATCAGAGGTGGTCGTATGCCAACAGTCGCTCTCGGGGATTGGAGCAGGGCGCCGGGTCGCAGCGGGGTCCTAATCTCACTGAGGCCCCCAGCACCCGGGGAGGGGGGCTTATTCCCATCTTACTGTTGGGAAAGCTGAGGCTGCACGGGGAGCCGGCAGGGAAGGCAGGAGGTGGGGAGCCCCTCAGAGCCCAGCTCCCACTCTTCCTGGGGGTGGCCGTGCCGGGCTCTCAGCACCAGGAGGGTCCTCACAGGAGGGCAGGGCCACGTCCCCCGTGTGTCTGCCCCTTTAGCTCCTTCCTTTCTCAACTTGTCTCCTTGGAAGGCTCCCGTGCCCCCTGGGGAGCCCCAGGCCTCCACAGCCCATGCTGGGGGTGGGGGTGGTCTGCACATCTGCTCCTTCCAGGATACAGGGAGCCCACAAGCAGGCAGGCTCTGGCCCGGAGTCAGACACAGAAGCAGGAGGTGTTAGGACGTGAGGTCTCTGAAACACTGACAGAACCATGATGCTCGTCTTCTTCCTGACTTCCTCTTCCTGGGGAGGTAGCACGGGGACCGGGGTGGGTCCCTGCAGCTCCCAGGCACGCCATCCCCCTTGCCTGCAGTGGTCAGTTCAGCCGCCAAAGTGTCCTCAGGACCGGGCTGGGGCTGCAGGGCAGGCTGGGGGGAGCAGGGGCCTGAGGGACAGCAGGGCTGAGGCCAACAGGGAGGAGAAGACGCCCAGGCCCAGGGCACAGTTACATGTCTCCTCCCCTTGGGAACGATCCTGGGCCCCGTGGGCCTGGTGGCAGCAGCTCCATCTCCCTTGTCTTGGGGTCTACTCTGGCCGCGGGGGTAGGAGTAGGGCGTCTCGCCCCACTGGCTCCATGACCCTGAGACTGGGTCCTGGCCTGCACGGGTTTTCCCGGATGCCTGGTGGAATGTGTCCCAGGAGGCTGTCCACACAGGGTGGTAAGGACTTGTCTAGTGTCCAGGGGCCGTCAGTCACCACCCACAAACACGTCACACCAGCCCCAATGTGTGGCCCACAGCCCCTGCAGACCTGGTCAGCCAGAGGTGAGGTCCTGAAGATCCTCTGTCCAGGGCCGGCCTGGAGGCCCTGGGCCAGACATGGGGGAGGATGCATTGCGTCCACACAGCAGGCCACATCCTTGAGTCTGGGACACCAGCCCTGGGTGCTGTCCCCCAAATGTGGCCAAAAGTCGAAGCAGGCAGGCTGGGGGTGGGGTCTGCCCCCGGGACAGGCCTGGTGAGCGGGGCACGGGCCTCCCACCCTCTCTGTGCTGCTCGGAGGACACGGGCCCTCCCCAGAGCTGACAGCAACCACACCACCCATGAACTCACATCCAAACAGAAAATGCACTCCTGAAAGCCGATATCGTCCCCGGAAGGACCAGGAGGGGCTTTCCCAATCTGCCAGAGCAGGGTCTGGGTCATAAACGCTGTTTCCCCTTTGTCTCTGAATAGGGCGTTCTGTTCAGCGGAGATCAGAGGCAGTGCGCTCTGCTCTGGGGAAGGAAATGAAAAATGAGGAACTTTTCCCGCCCGCTCGTCCCCAGGACGGGCCGGTGGAACGCTCTCGGGAGAATGGAGCTCTGGACCAGCTGGGGCAACTGCCCCCTTGGACTCGGGCAAAGTGGGGAGAGGCCAGCCTTGTGAATAACGTTGTCTGCTGGGAGTTCACTGGAAGAGCCCTCACAAGCCTGAGGCCCAGGGGAGCCCCTGGACCCCTCCCAGCTGCCCTGACCCCCACCCCAGGGACCCGCCTCGGCCACCTCTTCACAACATCACTGGGGACCCTGCATTTGGGGAGCAGAGACCCCATGACTCCAAAGCCTGAGAATGTTCCGACAGGGAGGCCAGCGGCCTGGCCCCCAGAGAGCAGGGGTCGGGGGGCATCGCATCTCTGTGGCCTTGGCCCCGGCAGAGGCCCAGCCTTGCCAAAACAGTGGTGGCTGTCCTTGCCCTCCCCATGAGCTCAGAGGGAGGAGACCCACCGGAGGCTTGCCTGGGCTGGGACCCAGGGCCATCGGGGCCTTCGGACCAGTCACCTTGGCGGGAAGAAGGGCTGGGCCCCCGGGAGTTAACACGCAGGAGCCCCTCCAAGTGCAAACAAAACTGGCAGAGCCTCCCGCCCCCGGGGAGCCTGGCAAGGCCTGATTGATCCCGGAGCCACAAAGGGGCGGCCTCGCTCCCTCTGTCAGGGAGCCGGATGCAGGGGGTTTCCTTGCTTTGGGGTGTCAGTGTGAGAGCCTGGAGGGCCATATGGACCTGGACAGCCCTTGGCTGGACGCAGGACATGCTGGACTGACTCCACACAGGCCTCCCTGAGCCTGGCTTGCAGCCCCCTCCTAGAACTGGCCTCGCCCGGGAGGCTTGGCACGCCCCAGACCTCACGAACCCTCGTAAATCCGGGCCGCTCTTCCCCAACACTACTCTTGGCAGGCCCAGGACACGGCTCTCCAGCGCGGGGTGAGGTACGCGCCCTGGATCGCAGCCACGCAGGCGGCTGGCAGACAAGGGGATGGGGCGGGTGCCCCCCTACCCGGGCCACCCCATTAGAATCACAGAGCCAGTTGCTTCGAGGATCTGGGTTCTTGTGAGAAGCCCGATCTTCCTCTCGGCCCCAGACGCAGATGCCCCAGATGCATCTCCAGGGCCCGGTGGCGGGTGCGCCCAGCCAGGTGAGGCCCCTAAGCCAGCTGCGTGTGCCGGGGAGGCCCCACCAGGGGGTGAGGCTGCCCTTGCTTGCTGGTGCTCCTCGCAAGCATTTCTCCTTAGAAACAGTCTGCCGACCAGACAACCCCGCCTGGTGCCTGGAGGGCGGCATTCACCCGGCTCCCCGCTTGGCTCTGCGCCAGCGCCCGAAAAATGCCGCCAGCCACCCAGAAACCGGCTCTGGGATTTGCCTGGGAGGAAACCACGTCCCGGGATTTGGACCCGTTTTGCCTACTGAATAGGCCCTGGGGGGAAGGAAGACTCTGGCGTCTTGGGGCCTCTGAGATTTGCTCAAATGCAGACCCAGCCCCTGTAGGGCCGGGGCGCTGGCTCTGCCCTCGTGGGCTCCGGGTGCCCACATCCTCTGAGGAGGGCCCGGGGTGAACCCCACTCCTGCCTCGGCCGACACCCTCCCGAACGAGACCCCAGGCGTACAGAAAGCAACACACAAAACGCAGCCCAAGTAGATAAAAAGCATTTTTTTTTTAATTTTATCAAACTGGTCTGTACAAAAGTTAGCGTTGCTTGGTCAGAAAGGAGCAGAACACAGCAGGTAGTGACGGCGGAAGACCAGACCCCACGCGGAACAACAGACTTGGCGTAAAAATGAGTTTGCTGTATTCCCTGCCCCCACCCCCAGAAAAAGATATGCCCCCCCCAAAAAAAATTTTTTTTTCTTTTCTAGAAAAAGGTAGGAAAAAAGTAGAAAAAGTAAAAAGAAGCAACTTCTCGGACGTCTTTAAATGTACAAAGTTTAAAGGCACAAGTTTCCATGAAGTTGGAGTTATCAGTGCTCAGCACACAGTGGAAGCAGGTACGCGTCGAGCAGGATTATTCATCTAAAACTAAGACTCTACACACTGTAGTGGAGAAGGTTTTAGTTTCACAGCTTGTAGGTGGCGTCTGGTTCCTAAGAGCCGAGATTAACGTGCTGCTGCAGCCACCCCATCCCAGGAAATCCCCATCCACTGCTTGGCACAGCCGTGGGTGGGGACGGCCTCCAGCAACACCCCTGCCTTCCAAACCTCGGCGAACGCCGGTCAGAGACACTACAAGGCAAATCTCTTCTCCTCCCTTGGGGTCCTGGCCACCTCCTCGGGGGGCCTGGAGCTGGGGGGGGGAGGCGAGGGGAGGGGAGGAGAGGAGGGGAAGAGGGGAGGAGGGGAGGAGGGGATCCCACCCCACCACCTGTCCTCCTAGCCCTCGTGCTCAGCAACCCGGCCTCCGTTTTGTCTTAAATTCTACTCTCTGCACAAATTACTTCATTAATTAAAGATAAAATAATACAGAACATAAATACATTTCAACAGCTTCCCAAACAAATCGAACGTGTTTAAGTTTCAAAATAAAAATTTAAAAAAAATAATAATAAAATAAAAAGAGAGAAGGGTTAGTCGCAGCCAAACCTTGCTAGGAAGAGCCTTAAACGGCGGGGAGCACCTCGGAGCAGATAGGCTGGTCCCCAGAGGGGCTCCTGCAGACATGCTCCCGCCGGGCTGTGGATGCCGCCAAACCGCGGGAACGATCCCCGTGGGTCCCCTGGAGTTCTCCACGCACGGGAGGCCGGCAGGGACCTCGGAGCACAGGCGGCCAGACACCCCACGCCTCTTCCCTCCTTTCTGTTTTGTGCTGGGGCTGCTTTGTGTCCACTGAGGTGCAAAACCAAGGTGTCTGCAGGGAAGGGGCCAGAAGACTGTCCTTGGTTCCAGAGTCGCCAGTCGCCGCTAAGAGGGTGCAGGGAGCGGGCTTTGCTGGCCGCAGGGAGTGTGAAGATCTGGAAGCCACAGTGCGTTGGGTACCAAGCGTGGTTCCCCTGCACACGCCAGCAGGCACCTGCCGGAGCCGCCACCTCCTCTCCTTCCACCAGCGCACCCCTTCTGCAAGACCTGAGGCTCCGTCTGTCTTTGCCGAGATCAAGGTTCTCCCTGGCCAATGCCGGCCCCCTCCCCGGGCCACAGTGCCCTCAGGGCCTGGTCAGGGTAGTGTACACGGGCTGGTCCCAGTTGCCAGGCGGGCTGTGGGCAGGCGGCACGGAGAGGCCGCTGAGCAGGGGCGAGGCGTAGGGCCGACGAGAAGGGTGGAAGTAGGAACACTGGTAGAGGCTGGACGGGAAGCCCGGGTACGGGCTGTAGTAGCCGGGGGCCTGCAGGTCGGTGTAGTCGCACTGCGAGCTGGTGAGGGAGCTGGCCGCCGCGGCGGGGGCGGCTGTGGTGACGCTGGCCTGGCCGCCGTAGGAGCCATACTCGGCACGGCCCGGAGAACCGTGCGACTGGTCACCGTAGTGGCTGGGGCTCAGCTGCTCCGTCTTGATGTGCGGCCGCGGGGGGCCCGCCTCGGTGGGCGACGCGGAGGCCGATGGGGCTCCCTTGTGGGCCCACACGGGGGACGCCCCGATGCTGGCCGCCCCCGAGTGGGAGTAGGAGGCAGCCCCATAGGAGCTGGCGGCGGGCTGGCCCGGCTCCGCGGGCAGGGCCGAGTGGCCATTGAGGGGCAGGTACTGGTCGAACTCGTGCACATCAAAGGTGTCCATGTTGCCGATGACCTCGCTGCTCAGCTCTGAGATGTCCACGTTGCTGAAGTCGATGTTTTGGCGCCCGCTGTCCGCCAGGCGGCGGCCTTCCAGCTTCAGCTCCGGCTTGCCCCCGTGGTGCAGGTCCGTCTTGGGGGTGGTGGGCGGGGTGGGTGGCCCATGGGTCTGCCCTGGGGACAGAGCACATTTCAGGGATGAATGCCCCTTCTGTGGGGGGCCAGCCGGGCTGGCGATGTGCACCCAGGAGGAACACCAGCCCGCTAACTGCCGCAGGTAGAAATCAACGGCTTTTTGTTTCTGTACGTTTCCCAGAAATTCCAGCGGAGCCAGACCCAGACCTCACTCCTTGGCCGAGGAAATTCCGTTAAGCGCCGTTCTACAGGAAGAGCTGGGGCCATGGAGGCCCCACCGTGAAGACCAAGGTAGGGGAAAGGAGAGGAAGTGCCCAGCCCCCTGCACATGACCACAGCGTGACCCACACAAAACGTATTCTCCCTGAGGCTCACAGCTTTTGCCAGCTTGACTGAGACTGCTCGGCTGGCCGGGATTCTCCCCCAGTCCGTCTGATCCTAAAGCTGGGCTGCTGACCACCATGCCAGGGGCAGGAGTGCTGGGTCAGCACCAGCAGAAAGGCCAGGGGAAGCAGAAACGTCCTCAGGCAGGGCAGAACACACCCATGTCACCCAGCGCCGGACCGAGGCAAAGCTGCGAGACCCTCAGTGTTCAGAGGGGGCTAAGCAGAACCCCTCCCTCCCCGTGTGCATCAGGGAACACGTGATTGTCTCAAAGCCACCTGCCCTGGGCATGAGCCCCCGCTCCCCACCCCACTACTCATCTCAGCGGATGCCGGAACCCCGACTTCTCCTGCTGGGGCAGGCACATGCTGTGGGGCCCCAGGAGCCCACCTGTGTGGTCGCTGTGGTGGTGCGGGTCACCAAGGCCCACATCGGCCTTGTACACGGCACTGCCGGGGTGGGGGCCCAGCTCGGCCCCGGAGTCAGAGTCGCCTTGGCCTGTTTTCACACTCTTCCTGCGGCGTGGCTGGTACTTGTAATCCGGGTGATCCTTCTTGTGCTGGACCCGCAGCCGCTCAGCCTCCTCCACGAAGGGGCGCTTCTCACTCTCGCTCAGCAAGCTGCAGCACCAAGGGCAGAAGCGGGATGGCCAGCGCCCCCATGCCACCCCTGGGGGAGGGCCTCACTGACCCTGACACTCACAGGGAGGCCTGCATGTGCTCCCACACCTCAGCGGGCACTGGGCAGGCGCTCCCCTCTCTGGGGACGGGGAGGCTCAGGCCAGCGAGGACTTCTGGTGAGGTCTGTTCTCATTAGGGTCAAAGGAACGTGCTAGAACAAGACACAAACCTTTCCATCTCCATCATCCTCTTACTTCCCTTCGCCCAGAGCCTGTGTAAGTCCCCTCCCTTTGGGGCTTTCTAAGGCAGGCGGGGGAGGAGGCAGAACCCAGCAGAGAACACACTGGGGACAAAGCGGGGCTTCCTGGGGACGAGCAGGTATTCCATGGGTATCTGGGCTTCCCAGACCTCCAGGAACGCTGGCAAAACCCGTGTGGTCCTCACTGAAGCTCAGAACACACACCGGCCTCTCAAACCCTTCCAGAAACTCACCTCCAACTGCCTAGGGCATAGGGCACAGGGCTGCCGGAGTCCACTGTGCCCAGAGCAGAAGGGACAGGCACACAGAGAACAGATGTGCAAACTCCCAGTGCCCACTCATGGGGAGAGGAACAGGAAATGGGAGCCAGTGCCCCAAACCCAAAGCCGTCCATTTTAAACCCAAGTAGAACACATTTGGTGGGGACGGGCAGTTCTCAGCAGTCCTACTTTCTGCAAAAACGTCCAGCTTCTCTATACCCAAGTATGCACAAAGCATGCCTGTGCTGGACCCCTCCTGCATCCCTCGTCCTTCTCTGCAGAGGGGCACAGAGGTGGCAGAAGCTGTGGGGAATGTGCCAGCTGAACAGACATGCACCCCCTCCATCTGCCTTGACTTCCCCCACATGCTGGTCAGAGTGGAGGGGAGCCCTTTCCAAAGAGGGGCACCTCCAGAGAGCACCACATTGCCTGATACTGTGTCCTGCTTCTAGACAGAAGCCACCTTTCCTCGGGGAGGGACAAGCCTCCAGACTCTGGGGCCACTCACAGGTGGAGTCCTCTCCTCAGCATGCCAGCCACAGCCTTCAGCGGGCTGTTGGCGACTGAGGGAGTGTGCTCAGGGTTGCATACTCGCCCCGCAGCCCTCTGTGGCCCAGACCACCTGAGCATCCCGGGTGCAGTCTCCCCGTCAAAGGGTGCGGTTTTCCACTAGGACTCGCCCTGGGTACAGCCACTGGGAGCAGAGCCGAGGCCGGGCGCGGGGCCACCTCCCGGGCCCCCGCGTACCCCCGAGAACCACTCGAAGCCCGCCCGCGCTGCTGGGGCCCCGTCCCTGCCCCTCGCTCGGGGACAGCGCACTCACCGCCACAGCTTGCCCAGCGTCTTGCTGAGCTCGGCGTTGTGCAGGTGCGGGTACTGATCGGCCAGCTTGCGGCGTGCCGCCTGCGCCCACACCATGAAGGCGTTCATGGGCCGCTTCACGTGAGGCTTGGCCTTCAGCGCGCCGCCGCCGCCCCCGCGCACCGGCATGGGCACCAGGCTCCAGTCATAGCCCTTGAGCACCTGCGACACGGCGTCGCGGATGCAGGCCGGGAAGCGTTCGTCCGCCGCCTCGGCCGCGTCGCCCCGTCCGCCGCCCCCCGCGCCCGCCGCGCGGCCCAGGCCCTCGGAACCGGCAGGCGACGGCGGCGCGTCCGAGTCCGAGTCCTCCACGTGCGACATGGAGCTGGCGGTGCCGGACGGGCTGCAGGGCGGCTGGGCGCGGGCCTCGCTCATGTCCAGCATCGGGGCCGCGCGCGGAGGGGCGCGCACCGGGACCCGCGGGGCTGCTGCTCAGCTGCGCCGCGGCCGCTCTGGGACCCGAAGTCGCCGAGCTGTAGCCCGACCTGCGTCCCCGCCGCCGCCGCCGCCGCCGCCGCAGCCCGACCCCGGGCCTCCCGCTGCCGCTGCCGCCGCCGAAGCTCCGTCCCGGCGGAGGATCCGCAACAAGTTTCTTTAAGCCGCAGCCGCGAGGCCCCGCCCCCTGCCCGGCTCCCCATTGGCCCGCGCGCGCCCCGCTGCTCCCGGGGGCGGAGCTTGGACGCCCGCTCCTCCCCCACCCGAAGAAAGTGCAGCGGTTCCCTCTGCGCCCCCGCGCGCCCCGCCCGGCGCCGCGCAGCGCCGGGGGCCGCTTTTCCAGTCGGGGCGGGGAAGGAAAGGGGTCGGACACTCGGGACGGCGGGGCGCTCCGGGGTGTCTCTGCGGGGTGCATCGCGGCTTCTGTGGGTCCCGCCTTTGGCCCCGTCGCCCAGCCCAGGGAAGCCCGCTCCGCGTGGAGGCGGGTCCTCCAGAGCCTCCCCCACAGCTGGTCCTGAGCCCCGACGTCTCGCCCGCAACCCAGAGGCGCAGGGGTCAACTGCTGCCAGCTTGCAGCCCAGGGGAGGGTTGGCTCGGCCGTGTAGCCTCAAAGCCCGGGCTCCGCGCCCGCAGGGCCAGCGCGCCGGGCAAGACCCTCCAGCGCGCCCTGAGTTTGCGCGCCGCGCACGTCCAGGTAAAGCGCGCCCAAGGGCCGCCGCTCGGAGCTGGGCGATCCCAGGTCCCCCGCCCAGTCCCGGTATGAGCTGGGAGAGCGCGGGCGGGGGAGCGGCCCCAGGAGCCGGGCAACCGAGGGAGGCGGGAGCGCCAGGCAGGGACTGGGCTGACCCTAGTTGCGGAGTCTCTAGGGCCGCCCGGCGGATGGCGTGGCCGGACACGGGGGCCTAGGGCCTTCCGGGCCTGACCTGGGGGGGTGGGTGGGGGTTTAGGAGCGTTGAGGCCGTCCGGCTGGGCGGCCCTGGGTGGTCCGGCGAGGGTGATGGCCGCCCCGGGCGCCCTCAGTGGAGGAGGTGGGCGCGCCAGCCTGGAGGGAAGGGGGCGGGCTGTGCCGCCTGGCTTGGGGCGGCGGGGTCGGAGAGGGGACATTTCTCCGGAGGCTAGCGCCGGGCCGCGGCTCCGAGTCCCCGCCCGAGGCCGCCCCCGCGAGTTGGCCTTGGGCCTGGCAGTCCCCGAGGGCGGCTCAGATTCTTTGCCAAACCCGCCGGGAGGCGACGGACCGGCCGCCCAGAGCTTCGCCACAGGCCCTCGGGTGGCCGAGTGGGAGCTGTGGCCCGCGCGCCCCTGGTGACCCTAGGCAAGGGCGCCCAATTCCCCAGCCGCGCGCCCTCCTCAGAGTCATGGACGTCTGGGCCAGTGGCCGCCGCAGCGAAGGAGCGGCGCCGCAGGAGCTGGTCTGTTACCAGAAAACTCCAAACAGAAAGTCGGTGGGTCTGGCCGAAGCGTGTCCCGGGTGCTCATATACCAACCCCGGGTCCACCACCGTGCCCCTCGCTGCCCAGGGCAGGCCTCCTGGCTCCACCCCGGCCCGCCCCCGCGCCGGGGTTGCGGATTCTTTAGTTCGCACTTGGGCCTTGGAGCCCTGTCCATCCCGGCTGCCCATCTAGGGATGAAGCCTTCACCTCAGCGGCTCTGGGGGCTGCCCAGGGATCCTGCAGCCTTGCATCCGAAACATGCCGGCCCCTCTGTGGGGACACCTCAGGGCCTAAGAGGGAGGAGCCCAGATTTCCTGTCACCTATAGGTGACCCCAAGGCACAGGATGGGCTCTGCTGCTTGCCCCACATCAGGGAACCTGATATTCTGCCTTATGGGAAAGTGCCACGGGGGGTGGGGGGGTGGGGGATGTTGCTGTCTAAGGTGAACAGCCCTGGTGGGGGGGCCCAGGGTGGCAGAGGTATAGTCTCTGGGAGTGGCCTGTGCTCTTGTCTCCTGTCCTATGGCTGGTCTCCCTTGGCTCTGTCACTTGCCAGGGAATGTCCTTACCTGCTGGTCTGTGGCAGCCTCCACTTGGGGTCCCCACTAGGCAGTTGGAGGACTCAGGGAGGGCCCAAGCGGGGGTTGCCTGAGGGCACCCATCGATCTTAGTGGTCTGTGGGGACCCATGTAAGTGCAAGCAGGAGGAGGGTTGAGGTTGGCAGACCTGGACCCCCCCAGAAAACAGGCCCCACCCCTCCCTGCACCCAGTGTACCATTGGGCACCAGGTCTGGCTTTGCATGAAGCACTCTGCTGTGCCAGGAACATGAAGTACAGACTGCATGGGGGGCATCAGGTAAGGCAGCCTCTCCCTGCTCCCCCCTGGCCCACAGTGGGTCATGGGCAGGTGACTGCCAGGCTGGGGGCATCCCATGCCAAACCCAGGTCACACAGTGGTGTGGCATGTGTGGTCCTAGGCCCCACCCACAGCTCCACAGGGCTGCAGTGACCGCCCTGGGGATCAGGAGGGGTGCTGGTGGGCCGTGCCTATCATGTATGTGCAGCCCATAACTCCTACGGGATGGGTAGGAAGGGGCAAATCCTGCCAGGCCTGGACTCAGGCTGGCTGAAAGCATGTGTGTGCATTTCCCCACAAGGCAGCATCCAGGTGCAAGCTCATTGGCCCAGAGCAGGCTGCAGACACGTGGGGTGGCACCCAGAAGTGATCCACAGCCTCCTGGCCTTCTGGAAGGCCTGTATACTTGCCAGCATGCCGTCCAGCCTCCTCCTCCATTAGTGCTGACCTTGGTCCAGACACTCACCATGGCAGAGGGGTGTGTGTGTGTGTGTGTGTGTGTGTGTGTGTCTGTCTGTCTGTCTGGGTGTCTGGGAAGGAGTCTTTTGAGGAGGTAAAATTAAGCTGAGACCTGAAGCTTCCAACCGCTTGAAGAAAGAGGGAAGACCATTCCCTCAATGGTGGGGGGGGGGGGTAGGAGGGGCAACATGTGCAAAGGCCCTGAGGCAGCAGAGAGCACAGGGTATCTGAGAAAGAGTGAAGCTACAGTGATTTAAAACTTGAGGGACAGCTCTTTGAACCTCCTCTCAGTCCACCTCCTGGCTTCCCCTGCTTAGCTCTTCCTTCCCGCCCCCACCCACCCCAATCCACATGACCTTACCTTCACCTACTGGTCTTTGCGGTCTCAGGGAAGTGATCCGATGGGCCAAGTGTGGACCATATCCCTGCCCCTGGGGTGTCAGAAGGCCGAAGGAAATGAAGATTCTAGACCTGTGCCCCTGGCAGAGGCTCCAGGAGCACCTATGAAGAAGGAAGTCTGGCTGGCAAGCACCGCATGTGCCTATGAGTCCTGGCCGGTCCAGGCTCGGAGGGTTCCCAGGAAACTTTTTCTAGGCAGAAGACCTCCAACCCTCCCACCCCTTGGCTTCTAGGGAAGCTCAGGAAGCCCGTGTCCGCATGTGTGCGCATCCATGTGTGTGCATATGTGTGTGCACGCCCATGCGCGCCCGCAAGTGTGCACGTGTGTGTGCGCGCCCGTGTGTGCATGTGCACATGTGTGTGGTGGGCGCTGGAGAGGCTGAGTTGGGAGGAAGGGCTGCTGAGGGCTGCAAGCCGCCATGGAGGAGGGCATCCTCTCACTCCCTGCATCGCCCTGCCGGTCTCTCTGCCCGCCCCCTGCCCTCATCTTGGACAGCGAGGGAGGCCATGTCCGCAATTTCTATGGTCTTTCAGAGAAAGGCACTGGGGCGGGCCCCATGGGCCCTTGAGCCCCAGGGACGGCATGTCCCCTGTGTGTCTGCAGCCGTGACCTGGGCCTCTCCGCGAGCCAGCCCGAGGCAGTTGGCATCACATCCTGGGAACCCCGGCTCAGTCTCAGAGATTAATTGGTGCTTTTAATTACTGGCTGGCCTGCAGAAACCGAAAGTCCGAGACAAAGATGAGCAATCAGCTCTGAGTAGTGGCTCCGTAAAGACAGCCTCATCCTGCCCCGCTGGGTCTCCGGAGAGAGAGGCGAGGGGGCTCACGGGACGCCAGGAGTCCAGTGTCCCTCAGTAACAGACTATCAGGGCTCCGGGCCAAGCTTTCTGTTGAAACACCCCTCCCCGACTTAGTTTGCCAGCTGGCGTGGAGGTTCTGGTTTGGGTCAAAGCCCTCCCCTTGCTTGGGCTGATGTCCACTTGGGAGCTGGCTCTGTCTGTTCCTTGGCCTTCTATGCTATGTGTGCGGAGGACACTGGCAGGAAGATCACGCCCAGATTCCTCCCCCTCTGCCGGCAGGACCGGGGTGTCGTGGGCCAGCCCGCGGGGGGTGCTGGTCCTGAGCGGCTTGCTCCAGAGAGGGGACAGCTGCTCCAAGCTAGTGCATCTTCAGGACACTGCCCAGCCTCCAGGTATGTGCTCCAGGCTACATCTCCGCACCTTCTTGGGAGCTCTGAAGCCTCCTGAGAAGTAAACCCACACTGCCCCCGGGGATGACTGCTGACAGCCCAGTGGGACCCCCGGCTGTGGCCGTTCTTTGAAAAAGTCTGGGGAGAGGGCAATGCTTAACCCAGAGGGCTGAGCCCCAGTGAACACGGTCTGTCCAGTGACATGTGCTACGCAGATGTGTGGAGAACAGCTGTGGTCTCTGCTCTGGCCTCCGCTCACCCCCTGCTGGTCATGATCCCCCGGCCTCCGGCTGTGCCTATCCATCTCTCCTCTCTTAGGCCTGGGCCTGGGGGCCTGACTCCACCAGCGACATTCAGGTCGTGGTGTGTATGTTTGACAGCAGGCAGAGGCTGCTTCTGTAGCCAGAAACTGTCCTCAGGCAGGGTCCCTGGGGTCTCCAAATACAGCCTTCCTTGGGTAGAGGTGAGCACCAGGCGTCCAGGCCAAGCGGCAGCAATATCATCTATGGGGGAACCAAGTCCGCTGAGGTGTTAGAGACTTGGGATCTGCCTCTGCCTTCCTCTGGACACTTCCATCCCATAAGCCAATACATTCCCTTCCTTGTCTGTGCAGGCGGGCATTATATAATACCAGGCTCCTAGATCCCTGGGACCCAGACCCCATCCTCATTCTGGACTTTCTGGCTACTCTGGGCTCTTGCCCCCTGGACCCCAGTCCCCGGGACCCCTGCCCTTCACCATCACCTGGGGCCCCATCCCCGTGCACCAAGCTCCCCTGTGTTCTGGTCACTGGGCTCCTCTGAGAGGCAATAGGGCCAGGAGAGGCTTTCTCAACCCCCTTGCAGGAGGGGAGCCAGAATGTTGGATGATGACTCTCACTCCAGCAAACCGGCTTTTGGGCCCAAATAGGCTGCGTGAGCTGCGCTTGTCCGTCTGAACTTAACTTTCAGATTTAATGAGGCTTCTTGTTCAAGAGATCCAAGTGGGAACCCCTTGGAAGTGGAGCCCTAGATCAGTTATGACGGAGAAAGGCAAATGCTAGCTTGAAATAAAAACATCAGAGAGAAAAATCCTCTTTTGGAGTGAGGGGCCCCGGCTGGCTCTGCCACCACGGAAGTTTCCAGAGACACAGCAGTGCCAAAGGCAAATTAAAACACACCCTGTCAAAAGATTTCCGCTGTCTCCCAAGTATTTATTTTTCGGAACTTGGCGAAGGAGGGTTTAATTAAGACACCCTCAGGCGGGAGCCTTGTGCGGAGTGGAAGAAAGCTGATGGTTCTTGGGAGTCCGTCAGGAAGGCCCAGAGCAAGAGTGGCAGAGATTCCTCCCCCCCCCCCACCACCAGAGGCTCAGGCCAGGGGCCGAAGGTGCAGGCAGCTCCTGGGGCTTCACATCCAGCTTCCCTGGCTGCAAGCTCTCAAGGAGCTCCAGAGGCTAAGCATTCTAATAAAGCGTGAGAAGAGGTGCCTTGTAGTGGTTTGTGGGTTGGGCTGTGCGCGTGCTGGCCGCCTGCCCCTGCCTGCCACCCTCAGGGTGTGGAAAGGGTAGGAGGGAGTTGTAGGGATCCCCCAAGAAGGGGCTGGAGTTCTGAAGAGGAGGGCGTTGAGGTCACGGGACCGGATGCCGTCTGTCCCCTGCGGCCCCTTGACTTTGGGTAAGTTACGGGGTTCCTCTGGGCAGTCGAGGGGTCCGGAATGCCTGTCTGTTCTGTGGGCTCACGGCGGGGCCTGTGTGAGCTGATGTATGCAGGGTGCTGGGCGTGCAGTAGCCCAGACCTGATGTTTATTGCTTCTCTGTGACTCCTCGTCAGTCCAAGCTAGCGACTTCCAGGGCCCATCCGCACTGCTGGGGCCCAGCTCCATCTTCAGGGAGAGCATCTAATAGGAATGCCACCTGTTCTTTTCAGAAATGAGATGTCTGCTTGGATCACTGGACAGGAGTCAGGAAGGTAAGACACAATGCTGGATGGTGGTGGGCATGAGCTCCCCCAGCCTATGAAATGAGCAGTTTGGGCCAAATCAGGGGTCTTGCATGCTGGTGTCTTCTGGAGCCCGGTCAGGAGGGGAGTGCGGAGCTGCTGTGGGCGAGGCTGTAAGGAGGGCTGGGGCCTGCGGGCCGCTGGAGAGAGGCCCCATCATCCCGACGGCCAGCCCACGTCCTGCTGCCCCCAGACCTCAGCTGACCATAGATGCATGCCTGAGCCCAGCTCCGGGGGGTAGCAGTGTGGCCGACACCGTGATTTTTGGTTTTAAGGCTGTTTGTTATGCAGCATTATTGTGGTGACTGGTCACTGGCGCAGCTCTGCAAGCAGAATTCAGCCTGCAGGCCTCCTGTTTGTGACCCCTGGCCTGGGCGGCTTCCAAAACTTCTTCCAGGACAGAATCTGACTCTAGGAGAAAAAACTTCGCTGCACATTCTCTTCCCCCATCAGGCTCTACGGCCATGAAATGTAACAGCAATGTGATTTTTTGCTTTCCTCTCTGCCTTGCGATCGTGGCTCACCGGCTTGCCGGGCCACACAGAACCACATCTCCCTCTGGGGTGCAGGCATGGGAAGCGAGGGTGCCAGGAGAGGAGACGGGTGAGCCAAGCAGAACAGCCGTCCGTGAGTCAGTTCCCGAAAACCAGCAAATGGCCCAGCACCTGCTCACCCACCCCCACCTGCACCTGCCAGCCTTACCCGGGGTCTTGGCCACTGGACAGTCAGGGTGGGACCAGCCCAAACTGACCACCCCCCCAGAAAAAAGTGACAGATGTTAGTGCCCGTGGGTTCTGTCCCCCCATCAACAGATGTCAAGACATGAAAAATTGGGGTAAATGAAGGGTGGGCGATTAGGTCGGGCCCAAGCTGGGTTCTTGTGGGTGCCAGAGACAGCTGCAAATGCACGTCAGGGACAATTGCCCTGAGGCAGCGGGGGCTGCCAAGCCAGGGTGCCTGGGGACAGCTGGACGAGGTGCCGACATGGGGCTCATTCCTCCGTGAAGCCGTACCGCAGCTGCTGGGAGTACCGCCAGCCTGTGGGCCTGTGTGTGCCTCTGGTCTGGGAAGGCACTGGGGGAGCTGTGGATGGGCCCCCCAGGACGGGCCCAGGGGTTCTGGCTTGTCCGTGGGTCCATGTGACACCAGCCCCAGGCTTGAGCTGACCGGTTGTCTCGGGGAGCCTCCCTTTCTCCCTTCTTGTCCTTTCCTGGGCTCTTTCTCGCTCACTCTGTCCAGGCGGGGCTCAGCACCAATCCCTCTGTAACCAGCCTGACTTTTTCTCCAACAGTTTTGGCTTGAAAATGTAGGTTTAGGAGCCCCACCACCCAGGCTCCTGGGGTGGGGGAAAGGCCTCTCCAGGGAGAGACCCCCATGTACCTGGGGCTTGCAGGCACTGAGCCCATGGGGTGAGGAAGCCAGCTTGGTGCCTCCTCCCCAGCACCAGCCTCCCGGCCCTGCAGCTGCCTCAGGGTTTACAAAAAAGGTTTTGTTTTTAAGTGGAGTGACTTCTTGGAGCATAGGATGTACCCATATCTAAATATTATTCAAAAGCTGTGAGATGCTCCCTAATCTAGATGAAGAGGTAAGTTTGGTGTAAATGATGTAACCTATTCCAACAGGTAAAAACGGTGCCTTCTAGGACATTCTGGAACAACATAGGATATTTTTAAGGTTTGGGGGGGCGGTTTTAGGTGAAATTCACATGGCATAACATTTAAGCATTTCGAAGTGTACAGTTGGGTGCCATTTAGCGCATTCCCGACTTTGTGCAGCCATCACCTCTGTATGGCTCTAGAATACTTTTCTCCCTCCCCGCCCCCAGCCCTAGATAACCACCAATCTGCTTTCGGTCTCTGTGGATTTGCTTATCCTGGACATGTCATATACATGGAATCAGACAACATGTGGCCTGTGTGTCTGGTTCTCCCACTCAGCATGATGTGTTTGAGGTTCGTCTATATTGTAGCAGGTGTCAACATTTCACTCCTTTTTATGGCCGAGTAATAGATCAGCACACTTTTGATTAAATTCAGGTGGAAACAGACAAGCACCGAGCCACTGGCCAGCCTTTCTTCGGCCCAAGGCCTGCTCTGTGAGGTCCACTCTCATGTGGGTTCTAGACCCTCAGACTCACTGGTCCTCTGCAGTCAGCTCCCAGGAAAGCAGGGCCCAGAGGAAATAGAAGAACATGAGCTCCCAGCAGACCTCTCTGATGGCCTCGCCCACCCTGGGTAAACCCGGAGAGGGAGCCTGGAGCCCAGCGAGCTGGATGCTGGACAAGGGCCCTTTTCTGCTCTACACAATGCCCCATTGTGCCCTTCTCTAGGGAGAACAATACAACTCGGGCCAGGGGAAGCTGAGGACAAAGGGCCCTTTGTGAGGACTGTCCCCACCTGAAAAGCAGCACCCTGGGTCACACCTGATGGCAGAGCTGTTCTTCCTTGCCTTCTGTCCCCTGAGCACCTCCTGCATCCGGGGGATGCATGGAAGCTCGAGTGGGCTTGGGCTGAGGGGCGCCGGCTTCTCCCTGCTCTCCCCAGACAGCTCTGCTAGCCCATCCCAAATGCAGCACTTGGGTCCTGGAGAGGAGGTGCAGATTGTAGCTTTGCTGGAAGGACCTGGAAGCATGGACCAGGATAACTGTCCCCCTGATCCCCAAGGCTGAGAGCCTTGGGCACATGCTTTCCTGCTGGGGGCTTACCAGGATGCAGAAGATGTTTGTGCCGCCACCCCCCACCCCCGCCAATCTTTTACATGTCCCACTTTACAGTTGGGCTCTGAAAGGAGAGCTTTTCACCACAAAAAAATGGGGGGACACTTTAAAAACTCACACTATAAGATGCACGTGTGCTATTACCCCAACAATGCAGGCGGGGGACAGATGGAGGCTGAAGAAGGGTTCTAGAAATTGCTGGTCTGGCCTAGATTTGGGGGAGCCTATGGTCAGAGCCAGGCCCTGCCCTCACAGAGCTCACACTGCAGGTGGTAAAGATATAATTAAACAAGACTGATCATTTGGCCACACAAGTATCAATAATTTATAGGTCAAAACACTCGGGGCGCCTGGGTGGCTCAGTCATTAAGCATCTGCCTTCGGCTCAGGCCCGCATCGGGCTCCCTGCTCAGCGGGAAGCCTGCTTCTCCCTTGCCCACTCCCCCTGCTTGTGTTCCCTCTCTCACTGTGTCTCTTTCTGTCAAATAAATAAATAAAATCTTTGGAAAAAAACCAAACACTCAGAACAAGATGTCAAAAGAAAACACCCAGGACAAACATTAGCAATATACACACAAGAAGAGGACCTTTAATATGTAAAGAGCTGTGAAGAATAAGAAAAACCCACGCCTACCTCAGTGATGTGCTTCCAGGTACCTCATGGTTTGCCCACTAACCACTAAGGGTCTGAAGCCTACTCTGTCCTGCATACCCTGCGCTCTTCTAAGGAGTGCCTATGAGCCCACCCACTTAGCACCACCTGTCCTGAGCCGTGCCTGGGCTGCTCTATCCTCAGAATGTAGAGTTGCTGGTGTTCTCACCAGGGTTCTGCTTGGGTCATTGGTTGGTAAGTTCTTCTTTGCTCTGAATCCTCAGTGCCTCACTTTCCCCAGGGGCTGGGGTGCAGTCTTGAGAGCTGGTAGGAGTGCAGCCTAAGGGGGGCTTTGCTGACCTGAGCCGAAGGATCTGGCTGAATTTCAGGACCCGGCCGCTGACTGTGCTTTCCCTTGCCAGCTGTGTAACTGTCACCCCAACATCCTCCCAGGACAGCAGAGATGAGGGCATGGGAAGGGGACACCCGTAGACACCTGGCCACACACTCAGGGCAGGTAATGGCCACCTGGAGCCCTGGGGTGAAGCCACCGCTCCAACCTTTCCTCTGCAGCAGGGCAACTCCATACACCGCAGGGACATGCAGAGGGTCCTCTGCTGCCCACACAGACGCTGACCAGACAGGCCCACCCCGTCCTGGCCAGACACGAGCTTTCCAACAGCCCTAGAGGGGCCAGGAGGTCAGCTGCCCAGGTGGGCAAGTGCACCAGGAGCTTCTGCAACATTGGCTGATGAAAGAGCGAATGAGGGACACCTGGGTGGCTCAGTCAGTTGGGCGGCTGCCTTCGGCTGGGGTCAAGATCCCGGGGTCCTGGAATCGAGTCCTGCATCGGGCTCCCTGCTCAGTGGGGAGTCTGCTTCTCCCTCTCCCAGTCCCCCTGCCTGTGTTCTCTGTCAAATAAATAAAATCTTAAAAAAAAGAAAGAACGAGCGAATGAGCGCATGGGTCGGCCCCTTCCCAGGTGGAGTACACGAGGGTCCTTCCAGGTACCCACCCCTTGCCCTCACTGCTGCAGCACGCCCCGCGGCCTGCGGAGGGCGCGCGCGCGCCCGGACCTGGAGCGCGCTCCCCGCCCATGGGCGTGGCCAGCCCGGGCGGGAGCGGCCTCTCGTTCTGGGCGGGGCGCCCGAGCGCGTGGCGCTCCATTCGCATGCGCACTGGTGGCCCCGCGATGGCGGCGCCCGAGGAGTCACTGAGGAGGCGGAAGGTCGGGAATGCGGGCGCCGAGCCTGGGTCTCCATCGGGGCCTGGGCCGGGGTGCGACCCCACGGGCTATTCGGCCCGTCTCCGAGCGGGCACTTTCTGGCTGACCAGGATCGTGCTCCTGAGGGCCCTCGCTTTCATTTACTGTGAGTCCGCGGGGGCCGGGGCTCCCGTCACTGTTGCCCCTTCGCACGCGCCCTCGTCCCTCAGACCGTCCCCCACCCCGGGACAGCCCCCGCCCCTCCCCCCGGGTCTCTTTGCCCACCCACCCCCAACCCCGTCTCCCCTTCCCCCGGGACGCTCCCCAACCCCTCCCCCGGACGCCCCTTCCCCGGGACGTGCGCCTCCCCTCCCCTCAGGGCGCACCTCCCCCTGGGGCGTCCCTTCCCTCCAGGGCCCTCCCCTCCGACGCCCCTCCCACCCGGGACTTGCCTCTCCCCTCCAGGGCGCCCCTCACCCCGGGACCCGCCTCCCCGTGGGGCGTCCCGCTCCCCCACCCCGCGATGCTCTCCCAAGGACGTCCCTCCCCACAGAACGCTTCTCACCCCCCCACCCCTCTCCCCGGGACGCCCCCGACTCCCCTCCCCCCGGGACGTGCCCCTCCCTCTCCTCCAGGACACCCCTCCCCCCGGGACACACACCCCCCCACGCTCCACCGGAGGCCCCTCTCTCTGGGACACTTCCCCCCGCCCATACGCTCCCTTGCCCCGGGGCGCCCCCCAACGCTTCCCCCCTCCTCACGGTTGCTAGATGCCCCTCCCCCCGGGATGTTTTTCTCCCAATGCCCCTCCCACAGGCCCCCCCCCTCAGACGGATACACAATAGAGCCCCCTTCCCTGCTCCTCCTACCCCTGGGTGGGGTGGGGTCTGGAGCGGTGGGGTTGGAGGGGTGAGGGTGCTCGAAGGTGACTTCACCTGCCCCCTGCCCTGACTTCTATACTTCCCAGAGCCAGGTTCCCCAGTTGGCCTGGGCTGGGAAGGCGGCGGGGGGGGGGGGGGGTCATCTCCCAGGAGATCGACCGACCAAGGGACGCCGCCGCAGAGCCCCTGTCCACAGAGCCCTGTCCGTTAGCCACCTGCGCCCCCCACTCACGAGCTGCACCTAGGCCGCGGGCAGCCCCTTGCGCAGCCAGGGAACCTGTGAGTAGAGGCGGAGCTGGGTCCCAGGCCTCACTTGGGCTCCGGAGGCTTCGGAGCAGCCTTCTTGGCACCGTGGAGACTTCAGGAACGGGTGAAGCTTGAGCCTCAGCCTTCACCTGACCAGGCCGGGAGCCGCTAGGCCCTCAGCCGTGCAGAGCCCACAGCAGCCCTGGGCCACAGAGGTTGAGGCCTGCGGGCCCCGAACCCACCTCCCCGCCCCAGCCCCTGCACCCACAAGGGCGCAAGAGCCAGTGGGGGAAGTCTACGGCAGTGGAGCGCAAACTCAGATTCTGAAACCAACCTGGGGACCAGGCTGAGACGAGCCGGTGGTCTCTGCTAGAGGGATCCAGAGGGTGCTGGTCCCTGGCGTTGCCGGCCTCGACCGTGCCGGGGGCACTGAACATCTCAGCTTCAGTTCTACAGCTCTTCCTCCCGCGAGGAAGCAGCAGTGTCCTTCCAGAAACCCTGAACAGTGGGGTGCACCCTAGGAGGGCGGGGCTGGCTTTGGCGTCTTCTGGCGCACAGTGGAGACCAGGCTTTCTGGAGCGATTCAGTGGACCGTGGGGGTCCCCAGCGTGGGCTTTCCGCAATGCTGCCCTCTCTTTTGTTACTGTAAAAATAGTTCTTGCCAGTGCTGCTCTATCCTCCACAGTTTTAAATAGTCATTCTGAATGTTTGAACTGTCACTTAGCAAAAGATGGAGCGCAGACAGCGTTCCCCAAGGAGGGGGCTTTGGTAGACTGCTACCGGAGAACCTGCAGCGCTTGCAGAGAGCGCAGCTCGCTAACACCCGCCCCAGGCTTCCTGGTGAGCGGGCCTGCCTCTGATCTCCCTCCGCGGGGATTCTCTGTTCTGGTCCCAAGGAGACAGTTCTGAGCTGCTGGGTCAAGCGGCCATTTTGAGCCCTGTGTTGAGCATGGAACCACTTGCTTTGAGACATTTTTTTCCTATCTTTTCTCTATATTTGGGGTAGAATCAGTGTTTTTCAGCTGTATGAAGGAACTGGTTTCCCGTCTTCCAGGGACGAGGTTCTCTGACAGCTGGCCCCGGGCAAGTGGGCGCCCACCTTGCATTGGTCTCTTTCCAGAAGGTTCTGGAGCTTTCTGATAGCATGAGCTACCTCAAAGTTTCTTTCTGAAGTCCCAGGATTTTTCATGATGCCAGAGGGGCTGTACACACGTTTCACTTGATGTTGAATTTTATAGTTGCCCTTATGGACTCCTGACCCCACCACAAGACTGAATAATGAACCCCTGCCCTGTGCTTCATTCTCTGCACATTTAAGAGAGTTCTTACAACACCGTCTTTAGTGTGCCTGTTCATCCACCTGTGAGCTTGCAGCCGGAAGGTGTTCTATTTATACTTCTATCCTCCATCTTCTAGGGGCATCTCCTGCTTCATAAAATTTCCTTGACTTGTTGCAGTCTTTATCATTACTCTTTGTCCCCATGGGATACTTTTCCACCTGTGTCCCCCTTCCCTCCCCACTCCCCACTCCCAGCTTCTTGGTATGGACACTCAGGACACAGATGGCCCACCTGAGAGGCCCCCTGACTCTCTGGGTTGTATTCACAATTCTTCAGATCTCACATTGCTGTCCTTTTTTCTTTTATTCTTTTATTCTCTCTTTTTGCTGGGGTTAATCCCCAAACAACTTTTCAAGAAAGAATTTGGAGGTGACCTTTCTGTATTTTTCTTGCCCTCATGGGAATTATTGAATTGCCTGGGTCTTCCATTCTCATTCAAAGCAGGTTTTCTCAGAACTTTTTGGGTTGATGATAAGTCTTCACACAGCCTGACCCCTGATCTTCCCCAGATGCCTAAACAGAAACTTTCCTTTTTTTTCCTTTTCCTTTTTTTAAGATTTCATTTACTTATTTGAGAGTGAAAGCACGAGTGGGGTGAGGGGCAGGGGGAGAAGCAGACTCCCCGCTGAGCAGGGAGCCCGATGAGGGGCTAGTCCCAGAATCATGATGTGAGCCGAAGGCAGACGCTTAACCGACTGAGCCACCCAGGTGCCCCAACACTTTCGTTTTTCTACTGTCACACTCTGACACCAAATGTGGGGGGAGGGTCTCCTCACAAGCAGTTCTGACACTATCTGTCTGGCATGAGTTCATACCTGCCCCCCAGGCTGAGGGCCCCATCCCACAATACCGCCGCCTCTTCAGATGCCACTCACACATCCAGGCTGTCACCAGCTGTAAGTCAGGGTTCTCACGACCCCCTTCTCGAGCGCCATAATTTGCTAGAACGGCTCACAGAACTCAGGGAAACACCTTACTTACGGTTACTGGTTCATCATCAAGGCTATGACTCGGGAACAGCAGATAGAAGACACCCACAGGGCGGGTAGGGGGGGTGTGAGGGTGGGGAAGGAGCATGGAGCTTCCAGGCCCTGCCTCCTGCCGGGAGTGCCACCCTCCCCCTCCTGGCACCTCCATGTGCCCAGAGGCTCCAGAACCCCTTCATTTTGGGTTTTTAGGGAGGCCCCGTTACACAGGCGTGGTTGATGAGATCATTTATCGTTGGTGATGGGCTTGGTCTCCAGCCTTCTAATCACACGTCGGGTCCCCTGGCTACCAACCCCTGAGCTCCAAGAGTCACCTGGTTGGTGTGAACCCAGGTAAGGCTGAAAGGGGCTTGTTATGAACCACAGCAGATGCTCCTCTCAGCCCCGGCACTCAGGAAATTCCCAGGAGCTGGGACAAGGAGCACATAAATGTTTCTTCTTATGTGGCGGTATCACAGTGACCTGTGTTTTCTTCTGGAAACTTTCAGAATCCCTGCTGCCTTGCCATCTTACTCTGGGTCCTTGTTATTTAATGGTGTGTCTACGTGAGAGTCCCTTCCTCATTCTCAGGGGATTCTGGGCTCATTCATTCTCAGGACTCCTGCCCTAGTTCTGGACAGCTTCTCTGACCCTGCCCAGTCTGCTGCCTCTAGGTCCCTGTGTGTCCAAACACCCCAAGTGGGTCCCAAATGTGCCCCATTCGGGGACCCCTGCCCCATCAAGCCTCCCAGCTTGGCTGGAGCCTGCCAGAGAAGCCACTTCATGAAGCTAAATAAGGGTCTGTTAGAGAAGATGGGCCCCTCCCAGGCCCCGTGGACCGTGCTGCTGTGACTGCCCTGGTCCGCTGAGTGTCCATGAGTGGTGATGTAGGGTCTCCAGAGGGGCGCTGAGCACTGTGGGAGCAGAGTGGTGTAGGAAAGACGCTAGGGTTCAAAGCCGACGGCCAGTAAGGAATTCTTGAGATGTCTTTGGTGCAAAAAAGTTGTTTTATTAAAGCACGGGGACAGGACCCGTGGGCAGAAAGAGCCGCACTGGGGTCATGAGGAGTGGCCCATTGTATACTTTAAAGTTGGGAGGGGGTTAGGGACAGTGTAAGTCTCCCAGGAATTTTGGAAACAAGGTTTCTAGAATCATGAGGGCACTAGCTATTACTAGGAAAAGGTCATTTATTACTGTTTAGTAAAAACTCAGTCATGAGACCCTTCAGATGTATATCGGTGGGCCATATGCTTGGCTGCCAACATGTATCTTGGGGGGTAGAGATAAAGGAAGTTTCCAAAGGAATTCTTACATGTTAAAGTAGACATACAGGGTCCTGGGTGGGGAGGTGGTGGGATCAGGCTAGGATTGCCTTTTGCCCTTAGCAAAGTGTCAACATCGAGGCAGTTGAGTCCCTAGAGGAATGTCACTCTGCCTGTTTCAAGGACTTGTCCGTGGGCTGCAGGGAGTAAGGAAATTTAATAATTTCTTTTCTGCCTGTGTTTGCCACATCCCAGAGGAAGTTGACACGTAAGCAGATTGCACATCTCAGTTTCCCACTGTTACCGTGGAGTCCTTGGAATAACATTTCTTTGAAAATCCTACTTCTAAAGGGTCTCAAGGCTAGTTTTGGTCCAACTCTGATTCTTGCTTTTGCTTTACACACGTTTTGTGCAGTTGCTCTGTTGGCTTTCCTTATTTCTGTTACACATGGTAGAGTTTTATTACTTCTCGCCCCCGCCCAGCGGTTGCTCTTTGAGGTGAGTCTAACTGCACTTTCTAGAAGCAGAAGCTTGTTGCCCTCCCCGTCAGGACGCATGACGTCTTCCCCTCCTTGGGCTCTTGGGCTCTTGGGCTCTTGCAGCTCGGATAGCACCCGAGTGCGGGCATGGAGTGCGGTGTGGAGGCCGCAGCGCTGCGGGCATCGTACTTGCAGAAATTTTGAGGAAAAAAATGGGACCAAAAAAAGTCCTGTTTCATTGTATGTAGTTGTGAGATTTCACCGGTTCTGAGAGTTCATGGAAATTAGCTCTTGTTCTGTGCTCCAGGCCCTTAGATTCTAATGAAATGCTCTGCTTGGTTTTACAAGGTTCTTTGTAAAACGCTTCCAGGTTGTTTAAAAAGACAAGTAACACTACCTACTTGTGAGCTCTCTGCAGCACATGCCTCTGAAGAAATGGCACTGCGCATTACTGTGCCAAGGCCCAGCGTTTAACCACACTCAATAAAAACCAGCCAGCCGAGAATGGCATTTGGGGATGATTCTGTTTTAATTTTATAGCAATTCATCTGAATGGGAGAGAAAACTAAATTTTTGTTTTCTAAAGAAAATATTTGCAGACATCCTTGATAATGCATATTTAGGTAATCTGCTCACCTCTCCTAGATCAGTGTCTGGGTTACCCCCACACCCCCACCCCCAGTGAGTGGCTGAGCACCTCCATGCCTAGGCCCTGTCTCCTGCCTTCCTGGACTGGGAGAGGGGTCTGTCTCCTGCCTCCTTCCTGGGCTGGGGTGGGGTTCTGTCTCTTGTCTTCCTAGGGTGGGGGTGGGGGTCTGTCTCCTGCCTTCCTGGGCTGGTGGTGGGGCTGACTCCTGCCTTCCTATGGTGAAGGTGGGGGGCAGACTCCTGCCTTCCTGGGCTGGGGTGGGGGTGGGGCTGACTTCTGCCTTCCTAGGGTGGGGGTGGGGGCTGACTAAGGCTTTGTAGGTTCAATTGGTTGGTTTAGCTTTTGAGATGTTGTGATATTTTGACATTTTCACTTCTTTCTACTTAGCCATTTCTATAAGAGGAGTGGAAATTGAAATAGGTTTTCTTTTCTGAAATTTTAATCCCAGCCATGGTCATTGTTTCTTGATAAGATAGAAAGTTTCCTATGCTTCTTGCCTTAGAATTGCTTTTTAAAACTAATTGGTGGGCGCCTGGGTGGCTCAGTTGGTTAAGCAACTGCCTTCGGCTCAGGTCATGATCCTGGAGTCCCGGGATCGAGTCCCACATCAGGCTCCCTGCTCAGCGGGGAGTCTGCTTCTCCCTCTGATTCTCCCCCTCTCATGCTCTCTGTCTCCCATTCTCTCTCTCAGATAAATAAATAAAATCTTTAAAAAAAATAAATAAATAAAAATAAAAAAAATAAAAATAATTGGTGAGGGGCACCTGGGTGGCTCAGTCAGTTGAGCGTCTGCCTTTGGCTCTGGTTGTGATCCCGGGGTCCTGGGATCAAGCCCCATTTGGGGGGACTCCCTGCTCGCGGGGAGTCTACTTCTCCCTCTCCCTCTGCCCCTCCCCACTTGTGTGTGCTCTCTATGCTCTTCCTCTCTCAAATAAATAAAATCTCTTTTAAAAAGAACTAATTGGTGAGACCAGGGATCCCTGGTGGCTCAGTCGGTAGAGCATCCGACTCTTGATCTTGGAGTTGTGAACTCGAGCCCCATGTTGAGCATAAAGATTACTTTAAAAAAAAAAGAGAGAAGTCCTAAAACTAATTGGTTAGACCAAATCTTGTTTTCCTTCCATGGCAATGGAGTGTGAATTGTGGTTGCAGGGAGGAAGGACATGCCTCTGTTCCATCATCGCTAATTAGCTCACCCACCCACTCATAGTGTGGGTGAGCCCTGGAGTTCTGGAATGGGCCACGGCAGCCTAAGTCAGGGGATAGACCAGCTGGGCTCCACCTGGGAGAGCACTGCTGTGGAGGTGGCCTCCAAGGTCAGCAGCATGTGGACTTGGTCAGCTTCTGCCCCAGGCGGGGACGGGTGAGGGAGAAGAGCAGCAGTGTGCACTCCGCTGCCCTCCCACTGACCCTCTGGGGTTGGGTGGTGGGCTTTCGTCCTCAGGTGACTCTCACCTGGTCCCCCTTCCCTTGGCCTCCCGTGGTCATGTGAGGGTCAGGCCTCACTTCTCTTTCTCCACTGCTGTGAGCTGCATATAATGGGCTTTCAAGAAACTTGGAAGAAAAAAAAACAACCTATTAAGCAAACTCCACGGACTTTATTGGGATTTCCCACCAGTGCCCCTTCCCACCCCGGAGCCCCTCCCGGGGCCACACTGCACTTCGCCGCCTCGTCTCCTTTTTCCCCTCTGGTCTGTGGCAGTCTGGAGGCCTTTCCCAGCTTTTCATGACCTTGGTCGTTTTGAGCAGTTCTGGTCCCATATTTGGTCCGATGCCCCTCACATTGGGTTTGTCTGGTGTTTCTCAGGATGAGATGGGTCACAGAGGCGAGGTGCCCGTGTTACCCGATTGGGTGCCCGAGTCCACATGACTCGCCTCGGGCAATGCCGACCTGGATCACCTGGTGAGGGTGTGTTTCCAGGTGTCTCCTCCCGTGTGTTCCCTGTCCTCTGGAAGCCCGTCACCAGGCCCGGCCCGCGCCTCGGGGGAGGGAGGACTCAGCGCCACCCCGGGAGGGGCATCTCCACGTATCGTTGGGAATTCCTCTGTGAGGAAGGTTCGTGTCTTGTCTCCATGTCTTCACCAGTCCTCACACTGAGTTGGGCTCTGGGTTGTGTCCCACGCTTCCCCTTACTGTGACCGTCCAGCTCCGGTCAGCGCTGGTGCTTTCCGCCTGCTCTGCCGGTGCCCCTGCCACGGGCCGCTTGCCTCGCCCATGTGTCCCAGCCCTAAGACTAGCCGTTTCTCCGGCTGTGGTTTCTTTACCGGGGAGTGGTGTTCAGAACCCAGATCTGCATGCTGGGAGTGCCCGATGTCGCATGTGGTCATTCACATCCGGTTGTTTCCCCGCACATCCCCATCTGAATGTCTGCCAGGGTTAACATGAATTCGCACTGGCTTCTCTGGTCCTAACCCAGGACACAGGGTAGGTGCACTCCTTCCTTGCTTCTCTGGAACGTCCGTGTCTCCTGGTGGGAATCTTGCCCCACTGTCCACCGTGCTTTGTTTGCAAAGCAGTTTCAGAATCGTCCGCACACGCCGTGAGAAAGACCAACCAGACTCCAGCATTTATCAACCATTCCTTTGGTCTTTGTCCTTATAGTTTTCACTCAAAGCATTTTCCAGAGTTACTTAGGCCAGCCCTCCCTTCCCCCTCCCACGCAGTGTGGTCGTGTTAGACATCTGCCATAGAGTGCCATTCATGTGTCACAGTCTACATTCCATCCTGGCATCCTCTGACCTCCAGGCTGGCTTTTTTGATAGTTTGTAAACATTAAAGTTCATTTTTTGTGACATACAGTTCTATGGGTTTTGACAAATGCATGCTTATCCATCACCCTGGTACTATACAGAGTAGTTGTATCCCCCCGAAATTCCCCTGTGCGTGTAGTCACCTACTGCCCCCACCCCCCCACCCCGCGCCCCCATACGTCTGCTGTCATCCATGCTCTGCCTCTGTGGCTTTGCCTTTTCTAGTATAAATGGAATCCTCGAGTATCCTTTGGGTCTGGATTCTGTTAGAAAAGGGCATTTATGGTCCTTCCATGCTGTTGTATGAATCAATGGCTTGTGTATTTTCCCTCGACTGTTATCCATCGTAGGCATGTACCACCTGTGTTTATGTTTACTCCCACACTGGGGGACCGCTGTGTTGTTTCCCACGTTAGCAGTTGTGAACCAAGCCCCTGTTTGCTCCATTTGCATGCAGGCTGTTGTGGAAATGAAACTTTTCAGTTCACATGGGCAAATACCTAAGTGTATAATTCCTGGGTCACATGTGGTAGATCCATGTTCAACTTTAGAAGAAACTGCCACCGCGTCGTCCACAGTGGCCATGGCAGTTTGCCTTCCCACCAGTCATGAACGTCTGTGGTTCTGAATCCTCTGGAGCATTTGGTATTTTCAGTTTTTTGGATTTTGTCTGTTGTGATAGGTGTGTGGTGATATTGCATTGGGGTTTTAATTGGCATTTCCCCAATAAATGATATTGAGCATCTTTTCTGTGTTTATTTACCATCTGTGTATCTTATTTGTGTGAAACAGATGACTTCAGTGTCCAGATATTTTGTCCAGTTTAAACATTGGGTTGTTTGTTTCCTTATTCTTGAGTTTATTAAAAGTACTTTAATATTCTGGATGCAGGATATTGTGGTACTTTAAATATTCTGGATACAAGTCCTTTATCAGGTCCTTTGTGTGGTTTGTAAATATTTTCTCCCAATCTGTGGCTTGTCCTTTCATTCTCTTACAAGTGTCATTTATAGAGTGGGAGCTTTTCATCTGATAAAGTACAGTTTATCCGTTTTTTTTCTTTCTTGGGTCACGCTTCTGGTGTTGTGTCTGAAAACTCATCGCCACCCCCAAGCCACAGATTTTCTTGTAGAAGTTCTCTACTTTTACACTTCACCATGAGGTCTACGGTCCTTTGTGAGTAAATTTTGGTGTAAGGTGTGAGGCATGTGTCTGGGCTCATCTGTTTGCATATGGTCATCCACTTGCTCCATGCCACTGGTTGAAAAGACCATCTTTCTCCACTAAACTGTCTTTGCACCTTTGTCGGAGATCAGTGGGCTGTATTTGTGTGGGTCTATTCCTGGGCTCTGAGTCCTGTTCCATGACGTCCGGGTCCCTCCTTTTGCCAGAACCACACTGTCTTTTTTTTTTTTTTAAAGATTTTATTTATTTATTTGACAGAGAGAGAGAGTTAGCGAGAGCAGGAACACAAGCAGGGGTGTGGGAGAGGGAGAAGCAGGCTTGCCGCCGAGCGGGGAGCCCGATGTGGGGCTCGATCCCAGGACCCTGGGATCATGACCTGAGCCAAAGGCAGACGCTTAACGACTGAGCCACCCAAGCGCCCTGGGAACCACACTGTCTTGATTGCTGTAGCTTTGTAGTCACTCTCGAAATTGGGCGATACGAGTCCTCCAACTTTGTTCTTTCTCAGAATTATTTTGGCCTTTCTAGTTCCTCGGCTTTTCTGTATTGACTGTAGAATCAGCTTGTCAATATCGACAGAAAAGCGTACTGGATATTTTGATGGAGACTGCATTGAATCTATAGATCAGATTGGAGAGAATTGACATCTTTGTGATGCTGCATCTTCCAGTCCACAAACATGATGTATCTCTCCACTTATTTAGACCTTCTTTGGTTCCTTTTGTCAATGTTTTTATGTTTTCCACATACAGATTCTGCATGTATTTTGTTAGAGTTTTATCTATGTATTTTTGGGGGTTGCTATTTATTATAATTAAAAAATTCAGATTACAGTTCATTGCTGATATATATGAATACAGTTGACTTTTAAGTATCAATCTTATATTCTGTGACTTTGATAAACTCATTTATTAGGTCCAAGAGGGGTTTTTTGGTATATTTTTTGAGATTTTCTACACAGACTATCATTATCATCTGTTAATAAAGAGTTTTCTTTATTTCTTTCCAGGCTATATGCTTTTTACCTCTTTTGCTGGCCTCACCGTATGAGCTAGGACTTCCCATACACTGTTCAGTAGGGTGGTGAGATGTCCTTGTTTTGTTCCAGATCTCAGGGGAAAGGACTGAAGTGCTGGCCGTGAAGTCTGGTGTTGGCTGTCGGTGGACTTAGCCCCCCTTGTGGGCTGATGAAGTTCCCTTCTGTTCCCAACATGCTGAAAGTTTTTATCATGAGCACCTGCTGAATTTTGTCACTGCTTTTTCACGTGTCTGTTGATATTATCGTATGGTTTTTCTTACTTAATCTGGTAATATGGTGAACCCCATTGATTTGTGAGTGTTGAACTAGCCTTGCATTTCTGGAATGCAATTGGTTGTGATTTATTACCTGTATTTCTTCTTTTGTGAGTTTTGGTAGTTTGTGTCTTTTAAGTAATTTGTCTGTTTCATCTGAGTTGCTGAGTTGATGATCTTCTAGCAATTTGTGGTATTCCTTTATGATCTTTTTAATGTCTGTGGAACGGGTAGCAAATGCTCCCTTCTCTGTTCTTGATACTGCTTCTCTCTTTTTCTTGATTAGTCTGGCTAGAGGTCTATCAGTTATCTTTTTGAAGAACCAACTTTTGGTTTTCTTGATTTTCTCTATTTTTTTCTTGTTTTCAATTTCATTGATCTCTACTCTTAAGTTTTTAAAGGTTTCTTTCCTCCTCCTTATTTTGTGTATCATTGCTATTTTTTTCTGATTTCTTAAAGCAGAAATTTAGACTTGAGCCCTTTCTATCTTTCTAACATGAGCACTTTACTGTAACTTTCCCTTTAAGTGCTGCTTCAACAGCATCCTGCAATTTTTGATATATTGTGTTTTCAATTTTCATTCATTTAAAAAAATCTTATATTTTGCTTGTGCTTTATTTTTTTTTAAGATTTTATTTATTTGAGGGGTGCCTGGGTGGCTCGTCGTTAAGCGTCTGCCTTCGGCTCAGGTCATGCTCCCAGGGTCCTGGGATCGAGCCCCGCATCGGGCTCCCTGCTCGGCGGGTAGCCTGCTTCTCCCTCTCCCACTCCCCCTACTTGTGTTCCTTCTCTCGCTTTGTCTCTCTCTGTCAAATAAATAAATAAAATCTTTTTTTTTTTTTTTAAGATTTTTATTTATTTATTTGAGAGAGCGAGAATGAGAGAGAGAGAGAGTACATGAGAGGGGGGAGGGTTAGAGGGAGAAGCAGGCTCCTCGCCGAGCAGGGAGCCCGATGCGGGACTCGATCCAGGGACTCCAGGATCATGACCTGAGCCGAAGGCAGTCGCCCAACCAACTGAGCCACCCAGGCGCCCAATAAAATCTTTAAAAAAAAAAAGATTTTATTTATTTGAGAGAGGGAGAGAGTGTGCACAAGTGGGGGGAGGGGCAGAGGGAGAAGCAGACTCCCCGCTGAGCAGGGAGCCCGACACTACACGGGACTCAATCCCAGGACCTGGAGATCATGACCTGAGCTGAAGGTAGACGCTTAACTGACTGAACCACCCAGGCGCCCCTTGTTGTGCTTTAAAAAAAAAAACAAAAAAACCTATGGTTTATTTAGGAGTGTGTGGTGTAATCTCCAAAGATTTGGGTGTTTCCAGATAACGTCCTGTGACTGATTGCTAGGTTAATTCTCTTTGTTCGGGGCACACTTTTTTTTAGATTCCAGTTCTTTTCTATATGTTGATATTTGCTGTATGGCTCACAGCGTGGAGCGTCCTAGCGAATGTCCCACATATAATTGAAAATTGTATCTATTTTGCTGTTGGGTAGAGTGTTCTAAGGATGTCACATTGTTGTATCTTGCTCTTTTATGCTAGATGGCAATCTAGAAGTGTTAGGTCAAGTCAATTAACATACATATAGGATATATACATATATGTATTAGGTGAGGTGATTTATTTTTTTTAATTTTTTTTATTGTTATGTTAATCCCCATACATTACATCATTAGTTTTAGATATAGTGTTCCATGATTCATTGTTTGTGCATAACACCCAGTGCTCCATGCAGAACGTGCCCTCCTCAATACCCATCACCAGGCTAACCCATCCTCCCAACCCCCTCCCCTCTAGAACCCTCAGTTTGTTTTTCAGAGTCCATTGTCTCTCATGGTTCTTCTAGGTGAGGTGATTTAAATATACATAAGTTTTGTTGCTAGATTCATGAGCATTTAATATTATTATGTCTGTTTGTTAATTCCTTATCATTATGCAATATCCTTTTTTATCCCTCATACTGGTCTTGTTTTTATGTCTCCTTTGTCTGATATTCATATAGCCATCAGCTTTCTTTGATTAACATTTGTATGATATATCTTTTTCCATGCTTTTAATTTACTTATGTGTTTATATTTTAAATGTGTTTGTTGTAGACAGCATAGATTTGAGTCCTTTTTTTTTTTTTAATTTGAGAGAGAGTGAGCGAGAGAGAGAGAGAGAGAGCATGAGCAGGGGCAGAGGGAGAGGGAGAGGGAGAAGCAGACTATCGGCTGAGCAGGGAGCCCGACGTGGGACTCCATCCCAGAACCCTGGGATCATGACCTGAGCCAAAGGCAGACGCTAAATCGACTGAGCCACCCAGGCGCCCCTGAGTCCTGCTTTTTTATCCAGTCTGACAATTTCTGTCTTTACTGGTGGGTTTAGAACAATCTCATTTAAAGCAACAGATTAAAATCTATCGTATTGCTAGTTGTTTTCTATTTGTTCTTTCTGTTCTTTTTTTTCTCTTTTCCTGCCTTCTCTTTGGTTAGTTTAGCATCTTCTATAATTCCATTTTTGTATCTCTATTAATTACTTAGAATTGTTTAAATTTTTATTTGCTCTCCCATAGGACTTGCAATAAACAGTTCAAATTAATGTGCGCCTCCCTCTGTGTAATAGTACCCCACTTCCTGTGTGGCGTCCGGTCCTTCTAAGAGTGTGTTCCAACGTCTCCCTCCGGCCTTGGTGCTGTTTTCTCATATACTTTCCTTCATATACTTTAGCTGATTCTGGCCGGTTTTGCTTTAGATAAGGGGTCGTACACATTTCCAACATTGAACATTACACCAGGAGCCTAAACCAGTGTATGTGGAACTAGAAACTGAACCACCGCCATGCTCCCTCCTCTACCTCCGCCCCATCCCTGCCCCATGATGCAGCTGACTGCGGGTGTGCAGCTGGGTCTGTCAGTGCGCGTGCTCCCGCAGGGCGTCCGGGCAGGCGTCCCTGGCCCCTGAGACGGCCTTTTGCCTGGCTCTTTCCCCTTGGTGGGCCTTGAGTTTCCCTGCTCTTCACGTTCGCAGATGGGAATGCTGTGCCCTCTCCCCTCTCCTGTAGCATCCCCGTGCACACACTTCTGTGCAAACTCTCAAGTCTAGCCAGCTTGCTCTTGCAGGGGTGGGACTTGAAGGAAACCAGTGGTTTGAGTGCAGGTGGTCGTGACTTGCACGTGAGCTGCAGCCCGTCTGGGAGGGGCACCGCGGACCAGCCTCATGGGCCGTCGAGACGTGTGTTATCATGACAAAGGCTGAGTGCAGTCGGGGGTCCTTACCTGGCTGTTCACCTGTAACTGCACGTACGTGTGACACCAGCATCTGTCTCACTTACACATACACAACACATGTGAGTAGACACAACCCATGTAGGTTTGTATACGTGTGCACACACAGCCTAGCTTCTCCAGATTGGGTCTTCCAGTATTTCCCCCGAGATTTTGGAAATTGGACCTCTCGTGTCCCTGCTTTGATTCCAAACCATGGCTCAGATGCCCCCTCATCTTCTTGCCCAGCCAAGCCCCCTCCTGCAGGTGTCCACAGACGGCTGTGCTCCTGCTCATGGTCCTTTGGTCTTTTTCTTCCAGTTGTGGCATTCCTGGTGGCTTTCCATCAGAACAAGCAGCTGATTGGAGACCGGGGCCTGCTGCCCTGCCGCACGTACCTGAAGAATGTACAGCAGTATTTCCGGGGCCCGGTCAGCTGGGATGCCGTGAGCTACGCACCCACCGTGCTCTGGCTGCTGGACTGGTCACACATGGACTCCAACCTGGACGCCCTTGCACTTCTCGGGCTGGGCGTCTCTTCTTTCGTCCTGGTCACCGGCTGTGCCAATATAGTGCTCATGGCCACTCTCTGGGTTCTCTACATGTCCCTGGTCAACGTGGGACAGATCTGGTAAGCAGGAAGAAGTGGAGTCCTGGAGTCCAGGCGTGCTGTGATTCCGTGGCCTGGGCACGTCACAGGCCGCAGAACAAGCCATAGCCTCCAGGCAGCTGGGGAGATGGAGCAAGCTTGCTTCTTACGTTAGTTCAGAAGAACATCGCCATTTCAATTAGGCAGTAGTAGAGTCTGCTAGTTGCCAGTCGACCAAAATCCAAGGGACTTTGTCCTTTGGGAAGAATCACGATTCTTGGCCACCCCCGAGAGCCTGTAGTCAGCCTCCTAGGGCCGGGAACCTGTGAGGTGGACGTGGGGTCCCTCCGTGGGCTTCTGGGAGTGCTCTGGTGGTGGGGGCTTGATTTGGAGGCTTGTTTCTTCTGCTCCTCCCTGCTCCAGCTCCTCCCTTGTTCAGGAGGAACCATTACCAGCTAGTGCCAGGAGTCACAGATCAGGCTGGCCCTGTTCCGGGGGCGGGTGAGCTCCCGTGACGAGTAGCCAGAGGTGGTGGTGGAGCTCCACGGAGCCGGTGAGGCTGGAGAAGTCCTGCGGGAACCGAGGGGGGTGTGCCAGGGCAGCCCGCCGTCCAAGGGGGCCCGATAAAAGTCCAGTGGCCACGGGCTGCTGTGGTGTGTTTGAGCAGAGGGATGCCACTTTTCTTTCCAGTTCTGGGCTCCAGAGGAAGCACGGGGGACTCTGTAAGAAAAGGCAAAGTTTTGAGAGAAGCTCTGGGACAGGGATTGGTGTCTGTGCAGACGTGTAGGAAGTAGATGTGGGCGTCTGCATCTGTGCAGACATGGAGAAGGTTAAGACCGACCAACGGGTCATCTGTCCTCTGGGCGAAAAATGTAAGTCCGGTGTCCTGATAGTCCTTCCAGCGCTGGTCCGGGTTGGAGAGGCTCATGCAGTCTCCCCAGAATGTGGGCTCTAACCCAGACCGTCCCCGCCTGGGTACATGGAGCTGACCTTCAGTCCCATCTTGCAGGTCTATTTTGAATGGTCCCTCAGGGCTGTGGCCACGGGCTGGAGGCTGTCTGACAGCCCCCCTCAGCTCCCCCGAGTGCAGCTGCACCCTGGTCCCTGTGTGCAGGTGTGCGCCACTTGGAGAGGAGTCTGGGCTGGACTCTTGCCTGGTCCTCTTCCTGGCTGTGGGAAGTGCCGGTCAGTGCTGCACTGGGTAGAACAGGTGTGGAGGACACTAGGCATGCATGCAGGAGGCCCATCCTGCAGATCCAGTCTGCGGCAAGGAAGTCTGGGCATCTCCGTCACCCTGAAAACCCCTCTGCTCCGTCCACTCCCGGGGCCCTTCTGTCTTGTTAACTGTTGACCGTGGGGGTGGAAATAGGGGCTGGGGCGCCTTGGGTGGGGTCCGGGTGACTGTCCCATGTGCCTCCTGCTCGTCAAGCAGCTGCAAAGCAGCTGTGAGGTGTGACGCCTCCTTCACCCCCATCTGCTCCTTCCCTAGTAGAATTCCCAGGGGTCAGACGCCCGAGGTGCAGTCCCTTCTGCCTCCAGTCTCTCCGTCAGTAGGTGTATACCAACACAGAAGGACTCTGGCTGGGTTTTTCTGTGATGTCTTAAGAAGCTGCTGCTTTTTGAGGTGTGTGATTTTAATCCATGCCGGAGGAGGGAGAGTTCTAGGCACACACAGCGAGCGCACCCGACTCCATGGACGGGTGGGGTGGCGCACCTCATGTGTGGCATGTGGCTTGGGTCACGCCTTCCCGTGTCTAGCAACCAGAGAAATCATTCTGATTTTAAGTTTACTGTAAAAAGTATTTCCTAGTCATGTGTAGAGTATGGTCAAGAAAGATTAACCCCATGTTTAAATTTCTGAAAACGCGTTTGGGAACAGGTGGCCAAAAATAGTCTTGTATTGTTTTCACTGGAAGAGATATTCTGCTCCCCTTCCCTTGGATATGTAAAAAAGAAAAATGTGATTCAAATTAATTTAAGCTCACTAAAGCAAAATAAAATAAAAGTACATCTCAGAAATGATGCATGAGATGGTCTAGGTGAAAAATGAAAAAGAAAACAAAACCTGTCATTGGAGACCAGCGGTTTCTTTACCGCGCTCATGAGGCAGACGTCTGCATTCACAGCCGAGCTGCTCGCTGCTGGTTTGGCGCAGATGTGGGCCGTGGGGGGGGAGGCTCCGGCGCCCGCTGCCTCCATGGTCTTTCCAGCCCCGCCCTTGATGCAGGTTTCCCTGACGGACGAGAGTTTTGGGGTCAGAGTGACATTGAAAACTTACCAAGTGAGGACCCCTCACGTGGACAACAGGCTTTCTTTTTCCTGGCACCCCAAAATGAGAGTTAGACACAGACTGTTCCTTGCATGTCCCATTTATTTAAAGTTGAGAGAAAAGAATATTTGTTTGGGGCGAGACGCTCAGATAATGGACACTGTTGACAGAATGTCTTTCAGGTGCTGTCCAGGTGGCGTCCCGTGGCAGGGACAGGAAGTCCCCATGGGGCAAGGATGCACTGGGCAGGCACACACGGCGCTTCTCCGAGGCACTGCAGCCTTGCTTTGGGGTCCCGCGCTGCCGGCCCTGCGTCCGCCCGCCTTTGCCATGTGTGCGCGGTGGCTGTTGCTTCACTAGGCCCTCTGTCTGTCCTGTCCCTCTGGTGGGCGTCCGCTCAGCTTCCTCCAGGCTCAGACTGGTGCCCCTGACCCAGTCCCGGCATCTCACACGCATGCTCCAGGGCTCGTGGGAAGCCTGCGTTGCTGCCAAGGGAGGCAGGTGAACCTCACGCTCAGTGGCACCGTGAGTCTCCAAGGCAGATGTCGTGGGGCAGAGCCAGGTAGCCTTACACTGCACCCTGCACCTTCCGGAACCATGACCACCCTTCGCCCACTCTCCTGACTCATTCCTGACACTGCATGGCAGGCGAGAGCTCACGAATCCACTTCATGGTGGCCATAGGAAAGTGGCTCCCCTCCAGGCAGTGAGCGCTCTGTAGAGTGATGACCCAAGCCCTCGGAATCGGGGAGGGGGGGTTTGTGCTGATTTTATGAAGTCCTTGTTGTGGCTGCAGGAGGCACAGCCGGAGGGAGCCTGGGGGCACGCAGGTAGGAATGAGGCACTGAGGCCGGGGGCGAGCTGGGGGCCATGCCCCAGGCAGTTGCACCCCGGTGGGCCCTGTCCCAGAGCTGCAGGGCCGGCAGCAGTGTGGCCTGTGGCTGGGCACAGGGCAGCCGTGGGCTGTGAGGGAGCGCTGCCACGCTGCATGCTCAGCCACCCCGAGGCCACCCCCTTCTGCCCCACGAACCCCTGTGCCGCAGTTCCACAGTCATCAGTGGGACCCAGGGGAACCTGGGACGCCGACTCTCCCCGCTTCCCCCATGTTTCACCAGACTTCACATCCTCCTGATTTTACCCACAAAGTGTTTCCAGAACCTTCCTCTGCTGTCAGCACTCGGTGTGGCCCCATGTTCCTGACAGCTTTCAGCTCTGCTTCCCACACGGCATTGTGTTTTGTCAAGGGCACGTGCCAACTTCATTTTGGGTTTCTGCCGTTCCAGTTATGGGCAATTAAGACATACTGTTTTCATATGCTGGGCAAATCTAAGGTGATGAATCATGATTTCTCCATGTGCTCTGGCCACCGCCCTCCTTGCCAGCCTCGTGTTGAAGACCAGGGCAGGCATGATAGTGGTCTCTCAGGCCCTGGAGGCCGGGACTTGTGGCCCCTGTTAGGGAACAGGAACCCCACGCCCCAGGAGAGCGTCCCCAGGAGAGTGGCCCCAGGAGAGCATCCCGGGTGCTGCAGGAAGTAGCTAGGGGCAGGGGCGCAAGGCCTGGGACTGCCTTGGGGCTGTGCTGGTGTGCAGGAGGGTGAGGCAGGAGCAGGGTCATTTCCTTTGTGGCATCATCTTAGGCTCAGGCTTTGCCCTGTCTTGGCTGAGTAGAGGGAGGGACGCAGCAGATGCCAGGCAGGCCTTGCTCATGCACGAAAGCTGAGTGGACAGGAAATATGAACGAGGCTTGGCACCGGACGCTCCACGTCCCTTCAGGGCTTCTTCCTGGAGGCAGCTGCAAGCCAGCAGTCAGGGCGCCGATGCAGGGCAAGCCCATGCGGGGCTGCTGAGGGGCCTTGGGGGTTCCCACTTCACAGTTGCCCCCTTTGCATCATCAGCTGTCAAGTGTAGTTAGAACAGGTTTTCATTTCCTGGTGCTCCGGGGGGACAGGAGCGGCACAAGGGTGTCCCATCCCTGAGGCTGTGTAGTGAGGGGGCGGAGAGATGACTGCAGGTGGTTCCACTTGCTTAATTAACAAGGGAAGCCTTGTTGGAAGGGGCGCAGCATCATCTGTCGGGTGGAGACGGGAGGAGGCACCTTGGGACTGCATGGAGCAAGAAGGGGCCTGGGATGAGGCGGCCGGGGCACACAGCTGGCAGGCAGCCCCCCACTGCCCAGCTGATGCGTCCTGGTCCTCAGACGCAGTGGGCCGTGGTAGGCACGTCTGAGCACACCGTGCGCACGTGCTGTTCTTGCTGAGAACTTGAGTTTGTCTGCTGTTCACGTTGCCCAGAGCCCAGAGGTTTCGTTCAGTGGAAGGAAGCTGTGCAGTCCTGCTGGGGCTAGCAAGTCCCTCCGGTGGCCCGGCCTGCATGGGCGCCAAACGCTGCTGGTGAGGACCCAGCAGGGTTGGAGGCACTTCTCTCCACAGGCACAGATTTTGTTGCTGTGTAGCCGCTTCCCCTTTTCCTTTTAATTGAATAAAATTCATTTTTGGAATAGTTGTAGGCTTACAGAATTATTGCAGAGACAGTACAGAGAATTCCTGTGTACCCCCACCCAGCTTCGTGTATTGTCAGCCTTCAAGAGCTAACACTGACCTCTTCTGTCCCTGGATCCCCTCCAGGAGCCACAGGACATTTGGGCGTCACGTCCCCTGGGGCTCCTCTGGGCTGGGACAGTGTCTCTGACTCCCCAGCTTTGAGGACTGGTCAGGGATGCTGTGGAATGTCCCTCCACTGGGCCTTGGTTGATGCTCTTCTCATGACTGGACTGGGTTGTGGGTTTGGGGAGAAGGCCACGGAGACCACGCGCCCTCCTCCACATGGTGCGGCATGTCGGGGTCGGTGCCATCGACGTGACTCATCTGGCTGCAGCTGCCCCTCCTCTCCCGGCCCAGGTCCCGGCTGCCACGCGTTGGGGTGGGGAGCTGGGGACTGGGACTCTTCTGCAGGGGAGTCGGGTCCCCTGGCCCTGTGTGTTTATCCATTCAGTCACTGATCGTGTCACTGTGGGGCTTCGGGTGTCTGTCTTGGTCTAGGGCCTTAACTGCCCTGGGGACCCGTGACATTGGAAGAGAGAGGCAGAGATCAGTAGCCATAGCCGCAGGAATTTTGAGTGAGTTTACAGAAGAGTCTTGCTGCACCAGCTCCGAACGTCTCCAGCGGGGGAACCTGGTTGAACACTGGAACCTCTAACTGTGACTTTGCTCCAACTGCCCCACTTAGCATCAGTTTTCCAAAACGTTGGCTTTCTGATCCTTTTATCTGTGCTTTACTTTGGCAGTGCTCCTAAAGGGCTCCTTTGTTGCTAGCGAGGACGGCTGTGTGACCGTCTTTTCTCTTCCCCACCTTCCTGGCCCCCCAAAAGAAGAAAGGATTATCTCCAGAAACTTGGACCAAGGTCGGGGAGGCTCAGGGGGTCCCTTCCTGTGGAGGAAGCCGCCTTTGCCACGTCCCTCTGAGAGAGAGGACAGAGCCTGCACTTCAAAGAGCGCGAAGAGCAGATGCCAGAGGGCCGTGGGGGGCGCAGGGGTCGGGGTCAGTGCCACGGGATGCGCTGCATGGCTGCTCCCTCTGACTGTGAAAACCTCATTTTGTCTTAAACTCAACAGTGCTCCATGAGGCCCCGCGCCACCACCCAGCCCCGGCCCGCAGCCCTGCCACCCAGAGCTCTGCCTTGAACCTTGCCCAGAGCCCAGATGTTGTGTCACTGAGTATCAACTGACGGTGGAATTGATGCATAGAAATAACTCCTGCTGTGGTTCCACGAGGTTCAGGGAGCAGAGTGGGGCCGTTTCGGTTCTGTGGGAGCAGTGGCCTTGCGCACCAGGCGCCTGTGTGCTGCTGAGGACCCCTTGCTCCCATCGCACTCCATGGTGAAGACAGCCCTTCCTCCCCCTGCTGTGGAGACCAAACGCCTTCCATTTAGGGTCCCCTTTGTGATAATCTGTGCTCGGGGTACTGGGCATCCTTGAAACTTTCAAATTCTAGGGTAGGACATTTTCATGGTGTTCGATTACTTGCAGGAATGATTTACCACCAAATATCCACTGTTATGTTTGCTTTTTCCTAAAAGATTTTTTTTTTTTTTTTTAAAGATTTTATTTATTTATTTATTTGACAGAGAGAAACACAGCGAGAGAGGGAACACAAGCAGGGGGAGTGGGAGAGGGAGAAGCAGGCTCCCCGCTGAGCAGAGAGCCCGATGTGGGGCTCGATCCCAGAACCCTGGGATCATGACCTGAGCCGAAGGCAGACGCTTAACGACTGAGCCACCCAGGCGCCCCTCCTAAAAGATTTCTTGATTGGCCTGTTGTGGGCATGGCCTTAGACCCCTGTGTAGGATGGGGCCTGGGCAGTGGTTGGGCCCCGCACAGAGCACCTGAGGGCAGGTCTCCCCTGCCCCGCCTTCTCCCACCGCATTTAATGTCCATGGGGTCTGTGACCTGACCCACAGTGTCCTGGAGTCACTGAGTTGGGCTTTACCTAGTTGGGTAGCATGATACTTTAATCTTGAAAACTTTTTGACAAAGCAAGGCAAAAAAAATTTTTTTAAGATTTTATTTATTTATTTGACAGAGAGAGAGACAGCAAGCACGATCAGGGGGAGAGGCAGAGGCAGAGGGAGAAGCAGACTCACCACTGAGCAGGGAGCCCGACATGGGGCTCGATCCCAGGACCCTGGGATCATGACCTGAGCTGAAGGCAGACACGTAACCAACTGAGCCACCCAGGCACCCCAGCAAGGCAAAATTTTAATACATTTTTCTCCTTTTGTTTTTTAGGTATTCATTTGGTAAGTGAAAATCAGAAACATACTCCGTGGGAGTTTAGCATTGTATGTGGGGTATGTATTCATGCGCTTTTTCTGCTTTTCTCCTTGCCTGAGCCACTGTCATCAGCTTAGCAGGTGTGACCGTGTTGTCTAATGTCTGTTATTTAACCTGGAATTGTGGCCCACGCTGGCTTCCTTGCCCAGAGTGGTGGACCAGTGCAGACAAGGAGACTGGTGATGTTTAGGTGTTTTTGTGTAGATGGTAGTCTCCACACAGCTGCGATGAATAGTCCCACAGCAGTGACCACACAGTGTTGTCATGGACCAGTTCTGTGGCTTGGGTGAAGGGCAGGCCATCCTGCAGGCCAGCCCCTCCCCACTCTAGGCCGTGCCAAGTTCCACACGCTGTGGAGGGGCTCGCCCGGGGCTAACACTGGCGGACAGCCCAGAGGCGGTCAGGTTCCTGGTTGGTTTGGTAAGGGGAGGACTTCAGCTTCCCCCAGCCCATGCTCTGTGGGGAATGGTGCACCCAGAATGACCATGTGGAGTAGGGTTTATTCAGAAACGAGTGGGCAGTGGGCACGAGGCTGTGGCGGGGGTGAGCAGAGGACAGCCCCCAAGTGGACAGGGCTGGGCACGGCACAGCTTCCCTTTGGGTCAAACCACCTACGTGCTGATACCACAGAGACAACTGCTTGCTCCTGGTGTCATGACAACCGACATGCCCCACAACCCAACACCCCTAGTACCCAGGCAGACTCCCCAACCACATGAGGAGTCCCCAGGGTCTAGCACAGCTTGCGTGACTGGGCATGAGGCCCTAATGAATGAAAACAAGAGCTCTCAGGAGAGAAACTGATAAGATGAGAAAAGAACCAAGTGGAAAATACAGTATTTGAAATGAAAGACTCCCTGGATGGGCTGGCCGGCAGGGTGGGGGTGACAGTGGGGGATGGAGGGGGTCTTGGAGGCCACCCAGGCCACGCAGAGTTCAGGCGCCCGTGGGGAGAGCTCAGAGGTTGGTGGCATGTGTATGGAGCCCTGGGGAGAGGGGACAGGTGCCTGAAGTTTCCAGATGTGGTACAAGACACAGATGTCAGACCCAGATAGCCCAGTGAACCTCGCACAGCATGAACGGGAAGAGGCTGTGCCTCCCAGGTCGTCCACATGCTGCTGAAAACCCAGGGGAAAGGGAGCATTTTGAAAGCAGTAGGAGAAAACAGGGACATGGCCCTGAGTGCTCAGGAGCAGTGGGCCCATGCACCTCGGTGCTGACATGGGAACCTGGACCCTGTGTGGGGATGGAGGCTTCAGATCCCAGGGGAGTGAGAGAACTCAGTGTCCAGAGGCACGCTTGGGGCACCAGTGCCGGGCTCCAGGCCACGCGGGAGGGATGGGAGGGAAAGCCGGGCTTCCGGCAGGAGTGCCGAGCTCGGAGAGCGGGAGTCTGCGGGTCAGCGTGGAAGCCTCCATTCCTCCTCTTTACTTTCTTGACAGCACACCTGATCGTTTAAAGCAAAATAGGTTGTTTGCCCTCTGAGATTCATGGTGCTCCCAGATCAGACACACCTGACAGGCTGAGGGAGCGCAGCGGGTGGGCCCACATGGTTGCGGGTTTCCATGCCTTACGTGAAGCTGCACAACTTTTTAAAAATATATTATTTATTTATATGAGAGAGAGAGTGTGTGTGCACGAGTGCAGGGCGGGGAGGGGCAGTGGGAGAGAGGGAATCCTGAAGCAGACTCCCCTCTAGCACGGAGCCTGATACAGGGCTCAACCCCAGGACCCTGAGATCACAACTTGAGCCAAGATCAAGAGTCAGATGGTCAACCAACTGTGCCACCCAGGCTCCCCCTGCCTTTTTTTTTAAAGATTTATTTATTATTTGAGAGATTGCGCATGCAGGCAGGGAGGGGCAGAGGGAGAGAGACACTTAGCAGACTTGGGACTGAGCGCAGAGCCTGACACAGGGCTTGATCCCACGACCCTGAACTGGGGCCTGAGCTGAAACCGAGGCCACCCAGGCTTCCTGCGAGGCTGCACAATGTGAAGGAGAGTTACGGAAGGCTGAGCACGTGCACTGTAGTCCCTCGAGCAATCACTAGAAGAATGTCTGCCGGCAGACAGAGCTGAGGACCCAACCACCGGGACGTGTCCAGAGGCTTGCGTCAGGAAGACACTCTGAGCTGAGAGCCCGTGACGGGAGAGAGTGGAGGAATTAGAGGGGACCGGCAGTTCCCGGTGGGGGTAGGAGCACCGACCCCCAGGGGTAAAGCAGCAGGACAGAGAAGGGGGACAGGCGAGGATGGCCTGAGCGGCGCTGCCTGGCCCCTGGCTCAGGAGGTGGTAACGAGCAGCTCACCCAGGTAACCGGTAACGTGTCCTATCACGTGCACGGGGGACACCGCAAGGCCCAGCGGCCACGTCCTGGCCATCCGCAAGGCTGACACTGAGAAGGGATCCCGTCATGTGGGGTTGCTCTCCCATCCGACAGAGAGCAGGGGCAGGGTGATGTTAGGACCACTGGCGAGTCTGTGGAGCAGCCGCAGGGTCAGAATGCCCAGCACTGGCTCAGGAGGGTGGGGCCGTGACTGGTTTCACCTTTCACCTTGGGCCAAGCCCTGGGGGCGAGAGGGCAAGGAGAGGCCCCCCAACAACTGTCCCAGATGCGGCAGCTCCGCCTCTGGTCTGCTGGTCTCCCTGTGTGAGAAGTCCTGGGGCAGGGCAGGAGGCCAGGAGGGTCTCCCTGGGGGCACGGGCAGGAGGGGAGTGACTGCCCACAGACCCCGCTCCCTGCTCATACAAGGAGCAGAAGCCGGGAGCCACTCAGGAAGAAGCAGAGGCTGTGTCCCAGACAGGGGCCCCCGATTGTGTGTCCACACAGCTTGGGGTGTTGCCGAGTGGGGAGAAGGGGGTCGGCAGGAGTGCTAGGAAGGGCCACCCGAAGGCTGCGGGTGAAGCTGGGCCAGGGGCTCTCCCACCCTGTGCTGACGCGGCGGCCCACAGGCAGGAGGGCAGGAAGGCAGGCAGGTGGGCAGGCAGGGGTGCGACGGTGAGAGAGCCTGCTCCCAGGCCCCATGCTGGAGGCAGCAGCAGCCTGTGGTCACGGTCACGGAGGGCACTGATGGCAGCCACAAACCCAAGCACAGTCTGTTTCGGCCGTTATGGCCCCATTCCCAGCACCCCATCCCACCTGACTGCAGCCTCACTGCAATTGCTCGTTTCTGGGTGGTTATGTCCCTTCATGAACTACTGTTTTTGTACACAATGTTTGACATAAAAATTTCTAGACATATACCCAAGAAAAAAAATGTACCTGCTGACAGTGGATTGTCAAGAGGTGCAGCAGTCAATGGGGGTGACCCCGATGTTGGAACCATCAGGTAAGGGCTCTGAAATACAGGAAGGGGTCTGTCAGGGGTCCCAGCCCACAGAGAAGCTAGAAAGATGGGCCAGAAGGAGGCGCTGTGAACAGGGCATCCTTGCTGGGCCTGCAGCCGGGCAAACAGACTCAGCCTGGAGGTGCCCGCCGTGCCATGGAGTCAGGGAAGGAAAGAGGGGAGCATTGGAGACTGGAGGAGAGACAGATGACAGGCAGAAGAACGTTTAAAGGAATAAAAGCCAAGAACTTTCTAAAAATGAATGAAAGTTACATGCCACAGATCCAGGAATTTTAGAGCCTATCCCACACCCTCCTGTATATGTCAAAGGGGTGAAAACCAGCAGGATGAGAAAATCTTCCCTGCAGCCGGCAGCCCCTCGGCACCAGAGCGGAGGGAAGACTCCTCGGTCAGCCAGCACAATGCCTTCCCCGAGAAGGCACGCCAGGCTCTCCTCGGTGGTCTTCCCAGAGTGCTGACGGGGTCTTCAGGCAAGAGGGGCCCGATGTCAGAGGTTGCATCAACTCAACGAAAGGAAGATTATCGCAGTTTATTAAGAGGAGGGTAAATACAGACTTTTCCCTGATTCCTGGTTACCTGAAAATGTAGTGAGAAAGCAAGCTAAATTTGAAATTGCAAGTGAAGCTATTCATTTGTCGTGGGCCCATGTCCCTCACCAACTTCTTAGCCGGCTGGACGCAGCCGCTCGCAGCGGGGCCACCCTCGGTGTCCCGAGAGGCCGGCGCCTTCCTGGTCAGCCGTGCCCATGCGTGGTCTTCCAGCTCGGGTTTGTGCTTTTGTCTGAAGCCAGAAGCAAGCAATTCAGTGATCTCAGGATCTGTTCTCTCGTCCCGCTTGCCAGGGCAGTAGCGCGTCTAAGTCAGCTCTGTGTGGCTGCGACAAGGAAAGGACCAGCTGTGAGTTCTGGAGTGAGGTTCGTGGTCAGCAAGAGCATGCCACCCCTCTGATTAGGGTTCGTGTGACCTCAAGATCCTCCTCCAAGAAACCTGCCTTCTCCCTCTCTTGCTAAAATCTATTGTGTTTTTCCAGTTGTTAGGACCGAGAAACCGTCACACCCTCACTCCCTTTCTGGGTGGCAGAGACCCCTGTGCTTTGATGCACTGCATCCGGGGCAGTTAGCATAAATTAGCACCAGATCAGCCGCTGGCCTGTGTCTGTGAGGGGACAGATGTGGTGGCAGACGCAGCAGGGAGACCTAACTCAGGAGACACCTTTGGGGCAGGGGTTCGCAGGGCTGTCTGAGCCGAGGCGACAGGGCTGCAGGAGATCAGTGGCCGCAGAGGCTCCCAGGTCAGTCGCAAGCGGAGAGCCGTCTGGCCGCTTCTGCTGCAGCTCTGGCATTTAGGAAACCCTGGTGGGGAAGTGGCTGCGTGAAGCCTCCCGTGGGAAATGCGAGGCTGAGTCCAGAGCCCCAGCCCCTCAGGTCCCCGAGGTTGGTGGCACATGGGCCTTGTGGGTGGCTGTGAGGCCAGGGCAGCATCCATGGCGGGAGAGTTGCTGTCGGGAGACCCAGCAAACAGCCACCATTTTGCTCTGAGTTCAAACAAATCTGCCCCCCATCTGTGCGTCGTGGGTATTAACCTGGTGCTCACGAGCCACAGCTATGTCGCTGGGAGCCCGTGACGCCTGTGGGCACTTGCTAGCAAGCGGCTGACCTGCTGACATGTGCTCCACGAAGGAGGCCTTGAGGAAGACAGCGTCATGTGGGGCTGCTCAGTGCGGCCACTCGGACCGCCGACCATCCCGAATCTGGAGCTTACAGCTGCCGCTGGCTCGCCTCCTTCAGACCGCCACGCAGCTCCGGATGCCTTCGCCCTCACTAATGTCAGAGGACAAGCAGCCGGCTGCTGAGGTGTGGCCCACGTGCCAGACCCCCAAACCACCAAACGAGAAGGACTGTGACCTGCGGGCAGTTTCCCCTCGGCCTCGCTTGTGCTGCTTAAGAACTCGTTTCTTTCCACGAGCAAGTCGTCTGGGCCTGAGTGTACATGCTCTTCTGTGCTCGTTTTAATTCTATTTATTGTGTCTGTGTTTTGCACAATGGACTTTGGTGAAGATGAGCCGCTCTGTGGATTGCCTGCTGAGCGCCCAGCTGCCCCGGGAGCACGTTCTCGGAGCAGGTGGACCCCAGCTAGCGGGCCGCTGGCGCAGCTCCCTCCACACGGGGGTCAGCAGCCACGGCGGGGGTGGGTTCATGAGAGCCAGGTGAGCCCACGTGCGGCCCCATAGCCACACCTGTGCCATGGCAGGCGCTCAGTAGCCCTGCTGGGCCCACGTGTCACAGCCCCCTTCTGCTGCTGTGGAAACTTCTGTGGACTCATGGCTAGGACTCCAGGGGGCATGTCTGTTTTCTTCTGGGGACTCAAGCAGCTGCCTTCTCAGACCCTCGAAGGACATGGTGGGTGAAGTATAACTCCTCTCGGTTTGGGAAGAGGGCTGTACCGCCAAGCCCCCTTTCCAGGCACCTTCCCTTTGTTCAGAATGACCATGCGTTTCTCAGGGTATCTGGGTTTCTGGAACATTTCCTGCTGTCATAAGGGGTCCCCTCTACAGTGTGAGTGGCACCTGCGCCTTGGGGTCTCAAGTGCCCTTTTGCCGCCGGGTGGGACTGCCGGGTAAGATGACGGCCACGTGAATGGGGCTGTTTGCTCTGGGATGCGGGACAAGCACAGGGCGCGTTACGAAGTTGCCTTGCGGGTGGTATCTCTGCTGAAGCGTTCAGTGTGGCTGCACTTTGAAGGCCACTGGTTTGGTAACTTCTACTTCAAAGATGGGTCTAAATGTAATTAATTCAAGTCCCTGCTGAGTGCTGACCGTTTCCTGCTCCCCTGCAGAAGGTGTGCTTTTTGATACTCATGAGCTCAGGGTGGGGGACTTGCTCCGACTTCACTCTGTCCTTGAAAGCAGCGGAGGAACCAACAGGCCCCGCCCAGCTGCTGCTTCTAGTCCTTTTTGCCCGGAAGGGGCTGCTCTTAGCCCATGGCCTCCCAACATTGCCTGAGTGCTGACGGCCACCTGTGTTCAGTGAGGTTGGGACCCACAGAGAGCCCCACAGTCCTTTCTTGGGTCTCAGTCCTGCAACTTAATCCCAGATGTTTCTGCAGAGGCAGGCCGCCCGCTGGCCTGGTGTGGCCGAGAGCTCCAGGCGAGGCTGGCTGGCGGCCGCGGGGGGGACGGTCCCTGCGGCCAGGAGCTGAGCCATCGCAGAGGTCCTTGTGCCCCCTTCCACATACGAGGAGGATGGGTGCTTTGCTGAGGCCCCTCCTGTGCTTCAAGGCCCCTGAGGCTTCTGGAGTGTTTCCAGTCCTGCAAAGTATCACGTAACTTCAATTATGATTTAGCTCGAGGGACCTCAGTGTGTGCAGGTGTTGGCCTCCATGTGGTCTCCCAGGCAGGTCCCGGGTCTCCACCTCCCCCGACACTGATCTTCTGTCAGGAGCTTCTGGAACTTTGCTGTTCAGAAGGGCGCAACGTGCTACATGAGTGCGTTTGGTTTACACTCAAATTTTCCTTCATGGGATGGTATTTCCATAGGTTTTCATCACTCTTGCTTCTGCGTGGGGTTTGTTTGTTTTTTGGTGCTATCATGGTTCAGAAGGTCCTTTGTTGAGGGGTCATGGAAATCTGGCCCCTTCTGAGGTCCGGCAGCCCAGCTGAGGGCGGGGAACTGAGGTAAACACCAATATAAGCCCTGCCCCTTGCATGTGCCTCAGATGTTTGGTTTGCACCGGCGGGCTGGAGGGAGCTTCAGGGCCACGTATGCTTTGCTTTTTTTCAAACACAGGATGACAGATTGAAATCTCAGAGGGTGCTTGAACGCGGGAAGCAATGAAGCACGGATCCTCCTTGGTTAGACAGGGAGCCTGGGCACCCCTTCCTGGTCCCTGGGGCGTGAGGGGTCTGACGGAAGGATTCCGGGGGGACTCCATGCCTGGGGACATTCCTTTGTGGGAAAAGAGCATTCTGTTTTCACTGCGGGCCCATCTGGCAGAGAATTGGAGGCTTTAGGGACCCCTGGTTTCAGTAAGAAGCTCCGGGAACTATTGATTGACCCTGCTGTGCTCAATGCTGAGTGTCAGCTAGTCCTCGGGCCGGCAGGTGTCAGTAGGCCCGGCTGCGAACCGCTGAGTCAGGGAGCAGGACCCTGGAGGAGACTGGGGGCTGACCGAGATCTCCGGGAGGCTTAGAGGGCTGGCTAGCAGCAGCAGCTCTGTGGGTGAGGTGCGGGGATAGGCGGGCAGGTGCTGGTCCTGCGCAGTCGGTGTCTGGCAGGGAGCAGGGGTGCAGGTGGGGCGCACACCGGCTGTGCAGGGCATGGAGGGCAGATGCTTTGCTGCAGGGCCTCATAGAAGCCGGCTGTGCCTGTACTTGGGAGACACAGGGGAGAAGCAGCCCCTTTGGGTGTTCGGCACTCTCCTCTTGTCCAGAGGGATGCTCTTGCTGCTGCCTTATTAAGTCTCATTTTCAGGCGGGTCCAGTGCTGGCATCGATGTTAATGGGGCCTGGACTCTTGAACCCCGGGGTCTGTCCCAGCAGCACCTCCCGCCAGCCGTTGTGAATTAAATGCTGCCTGTGACCCCTTACCCTTGCTGCTCTTAAATTCATGCTTTAAAAACAGCTTAATGAGGGGTTTACTGGTCCAATTGGAAGTTTTTATTAAAACCTATTAGTGCTGGAGCAGAGCCTGCCTACAGGAAGCGATTAGGCAGCCACGGAGTTCAGGCGGACTCGGCTGCAGCAGGTCCCACCAAACCGTTTCCAGACCCTTGTGGCCCCAGCCCTGCACTTTGCCTGGTTCTCATATCCTCTGCTTTAATTTATGGTTCATCTAATTCCCCTCCCAGCCCCCATGTCCAAGAAAGCAGTTTCTTTTAATCAAATTATTCCCATAATCAGAGGCAGCCTGGCCTGCCCTGTCTCGGGAGCTCGCTCGGCTGTGCACCCTTTCAGGGGAGTCTTTCCCTGCTGTTTCCTGGGTGCTCAGGCTTGAGCAGCCACTCTCCTAGCACGGCCCCCCGCAGGTCTCACCTGGCACCATTCCTCCCTCCTGCCTGGGAATGAGAGGGGCCCCTCGGCACTGTTGGGATTTGGTCTCTTGTCTGCTCACGTCCTTAGGAGGGACAGAGAAGCCTGTATCCAGTGATTTCCAGAGCTGCCGTGTGACATGCATGGGCTGTAAACCATCTCCACTAGCAGAGATCTCATTTCCAAAGTGAGAAAAACAATCTTGAATGGCTTCTGCCACACGTTCAGTGTGAGCAGTCCTGGTTGGCTGTGACAGCCTGAGAGGGGGGCCCAGAGCCTGACAGCCATCAGCCTGTCGTGTCTGAAATTTCTGGTGCTTTCTCAACTAGGGTCTTGGGGTCGGTCCTGATCTGCAGGGAGTATTCTTGCCTCCTTCTCCCCACCCCCACCCTGCGCCGTCCTCTCTTTGCCCTGCTGTCTCTGTCTGCATACCACAGTTCCCTCCTCTGCTCACTGGGAACACCAGTGCAGGGAGACTTCCTGCTGCTGGAGAAAAGGAGCAGTCAGGGAGGGGCTGGGGCCTGGGGGTTACCCAAGGCACCTCCCCACAAGGAGCAGCCGGCACTCCTGGCTGTGACCCACTTGGCACAGTCGTCCCCAGGGGACTAGCATGTGGAGGGGGAGAAATCAGGTCTGGGGTGCTGGGGGCCCGGGAGGGGGAGAAATCAGGTCTGGGGTGCTGGGGGCCCGTAGGGGAGTCTTTCACGGTACTGGGTTCTCCTTCCTCGTGTGCGCGCACACTGAACATGCTGCCTTTTTCCATCTAACATTTGCTCCTCCCTCCCCTGTTAACCCCCTACCTTATACCGTCTCTTATCCTCATGCTTCCTCAGAGCTGTGTGCAAACGTGGACGCGCGCGCGCACGCACTCAGGTTAAGGTCACCGTGCACCTGAATGGGGCTGTGTTACCTGCATATCTGCCATTCTCTGTTTTCACTCAGGACTATCTGGTGAAAATTCTTTGGTTGGACCTACAAGGAAATATATTTTAAAGACCTTTTTTTCTTACATGATCAGTAACATTTTGCTTATTCTCAATTTCTCCCATCACATCTAGCTATCCGTTTCCATTTCTAAAACTTGCTTATCTCTTTAGTATGCAGAATTCTAGAATAGTGAAGAAGCATTTTGTTGTTTTAATTCATACTTCTAGTTTGAATCTATTTGGGTGGCTTTTGTCTGAACTGCTTCTAAATTAACTTTTATTAAATTGTATAGATGTGGATCTTAGACATTTGCTTTTTTGGCTTTTGGATTTATTTCCAGTAACTTGAAACATAAATGTGAAAAATGATTTGTATCCAACTTAATACTACTTTCGAACAGGATAGTCACTACAGACTAAATGTGGCAAAGAATGTGCTTTGGAATTAATATAGATAGCATTTCTTGTCAGTCCACATCAGTCACGGTAACATCACGGTTGATGAACTGCTGTCTCCTGGGTGCTGGTGCCCTAGGGGTTAAAAACACGGTTTTGTTACCACCCCGTTTTCTGGAGACTTGCTGCAAGTCCCTGTGGCCAGGTCTGCCTGCCACATGCTCTCCCTTCCACCCTCCCACTGTTGCCATCATGGCTACATGCTGTTAGGAGTGGCCTTTCCACCCCCACCCCCAGCTGTAGTTCTATCTCAACTCCTGGGCAATGCTGAGTGCTTCTCTGTTCCCTCCTTTATTCCTGTGGTTGAAACTATCATGGGTCTTTTCAAATAAGTGGTTTTATCTGATTTTTTAAAAAAATGTGTTCTAGCTCATTAATTTGTACTCTTTATATGTTGTTTCCTCTTTCTGGGAGGAAGGGGTTTATGATTTTCTAAGATTTTGAGTTGATTGTTTAACTCATTAATTTTCCATCTTCTCTTGGCTGCTAATGAAATCATGGAGGCAGGTCACCACTCTCATCTGACTGTGTCCCTGGCCCACTCACACTGTCAGCTGAGATTCTAGTGTCTTTTTGACAATGGCACATAGTGTAGTTTTTTGGTTTTTTTGGTTTTTTTAAGATTTTATGTATTTATTTGTCTGGGAGAGAGGGAGCATAAGCAGGGGGAAGGAGAAGCAGGCTCCCCGCTGAGCAAGGAGCCCGATATGGGACTCTATCCCAGGACCCTGGGATCATGACCTGAGCCAAAGGCAGACGTTTAACCGGCTGAGCCACCCAGGAGTCCCACATAGTGTAGTTTTGTAATCATTAGCGCTGATATTTCTTTGGTCCAAGTGCTGTTTAGAGATGAGCTTCAAAAATCCTAAGCCCTCCACAGTAGCCAGGGTCCACATTGGCCAAGTCATCATGTCCATCCGTACCAAGCTGCAGAACAAGGAGCATGTGATTGAGGCCCTACGCAGGGCCAAGTTCAAGTTCCCTGGCCGCCAGAAGATCCACATCTCCAAGAAGTGGGGCTTTACTAAGTTTAATGCGGATGAATTTGAAGACATGGTGGCTGAAAAGTGGCTTATCCCAGATGGCTGTGGGGTCAAATATATCCCTAATCGTGGCCCTTTGGACAAATGGAGGGCTCTGCACTCATGAGAACCTCGGCACTGCCCCCTTTCTATTCATGCCCACCAATAAAACCTACTTCCTGTCAAAAAAAAAAAAAAAGAACCTACCACGCTAGCAACTTTTCAATACCCACCAGAGTATATTTTTTAAAAATGTATGTTTATAATTGAGACAAGCAGTAAAAGATTTTTTTCCTTTAAAAAAAAAAAAAAAAATCCTAAGCCCTCAGGGTTTTATAGGTGACCTTTTGTTGACCAGTTTCTGATTTTAGTACATTGTGAGCAGATAAGTGGGCCTGCAGGTTGTTCTTTTAATTATAAAAAAAAATAGATGTGCAGAGATTAGAAATTGTATTACACAGCTTCTAACAACAACAACAACAAAAATAGCAGCATCTTCTTTTACCTCTGCTCACCCCATTCTGTTTCCCAGAGCAACTCCTTTACTCCTTCTACCACTGCTGGTATTTACCTCTGTATTTCTGAATAATACATTTATGTAGATTATTCTTGGTATACACTTTTAGACTTTATATCCTTCCTATTATGAATGATAAGGATTACTCTCCCACATCTCTTAATTCTCTTTCCCTCACCATCTCAGTATAGTTATGTCACAAATATAATTTATGAAACTCATGTTTAATCTTTATATTGTGTAAATGTCAGCTGCTGAGCCAACAGTGAATTGTGCTTACTTGTTTCTAATAACTCTTTGCTTTTCCTGGAGTTAATAGTTTCCTCTTCTTTTTTGGTTTGCTTTGTTTTTCATCTCTGATCATACTTTACCATTCCATTGCAAATTGACCAACACAACTGCTTGACTCCTCCCAATACTATTTTTACTGAATCAGACATGTTAGATAATCTATCAGTTCCTTTTCCCCATTTCACAGAGATTTCTGCTTGGGAACTGTAGCCACCTGGAGTGGATGCTTTATAGGCCTCTGGATTTGGAGATTGTGGGGCAGGTTAGCTCTTTGCCAGATTGGGTACCACTGACTTATTTGTCCTTCCTCCCATCCTAGAGATCCTGTGGTTCACAGAGGGTGGTCCCAGTTGTGCTAGGGGTAAGGCTCAAAGACACAGCCACTTTTCCACTATCTTCTTCCCCATGTATATTCTAGAGCATCATTCTTAGGAAGGGTCATTTTTAAGCCCTTGTCTTTTTTTTGTTGTTGTTTGTTTGTTTTTAAGATTTTATTTATTTATTTGACAGAGACAGAGAGATAGGGAGAGCAGGAACACAAGCGGGGGAGTGGGAGAGGGAGAAGCAGGCTCCCCGCTGAGCAGGGAGCCCGATGCGGGGCTCGATCCCAGGACCCTGGGATGATGACCTGAGCCCAAGGCAGACACCTAACGACTGAGCCACCCAGGCGCCCCTTAAGCCCTTGATCACATTTATATAAAGACAGCTAAAAGCAACTGGTGAGATGAGTCCTACCCTTTACTTCTCCAGCATTAGCAGTTGCCTCTCTGAGGCAAGATGAAGCATCACCCCCATGCTCTTTCCCTGCCAGGTAAACACTGATGTGTCCTGAATCACAGTGAACAGCTGAGAGGCCAGAGACGGGCTTTGGTCTCCTCAGACACCATTGCAGCCACTGGCTGGCCTGGAACCTCCAGAATCTGGTGTGTGTCCCTGGAGCTTCCTGGCTCCAATGCCCCATTGTTGGATGCAAGAGGAACACAGCGTCGGCGAGCCTGACCTTTGCCAACGCCCGTAACAGGGAGAAGCATTGTTAGGTTAGCCCTGGAGTAGCAGCTGTGTGCCAGTTTCTTTTGTAAATGCTTTGATATTTTAAAGCAGAAATTTTAAGCAAGGAAGCCATGTTTTGTTGCTGTTACAATAGCGGCTCTTGTCTGTGTGGACTCATTGAATGGAGACACTGATACCGGAGCAGTGTTAGTACTGTTAATAGTTCCTAAGTGCGTAGAACACGTCTCTTCTTAATGGTTTGTGTCCTTTTCTTACTGAAAACTTTATAGCTCTTTTAGATCCCTGTACTTGTTATGGGCATGTTGGTTGGTCTCAGATTTAAATAACTTTGACAAGGTAGAGCATTGCTGGTTTTCCATTTGTCTTTAGCCTCAGTGAATGTCTTTTGAACATTTAGGAGATTTACCTGCAGACAGGATTGTGATACATTTTTGTGTCACGTCCGTTCACACTTACTGGCCTCCATACTGGCTGCTCCCACTGTGGAGCCCAGCCCCTAGGACAGCGGGTGCTGCCCAGCCCCAGGCCCGGCTTTGTTTTTCTCCAACTCACCACCATCTGACGTGGGTTTTTATGTGTATGTCGGTGTATCATTGATCTGCCTGCCCGCCTCCCATGAGAGAGCCAGCCCATGAGGGCTGGGGCTTCGCGGGTTCCCTAGCAGCACCGCAGCACATAGGTTGGGGGAGGTCGATCACAACGTGGCTGGTCCATGGTGAGCCTGCGCATGGGTTTACACTCAGATGCCACAAGGAGGCAAGTGGTCTGGGTTTTATATAAGTTGCCACACACTCATCTTGAGACCGCCGGCAGCTCAGGAGCCCATGCTTGGTGTGGTGCATGACATGTTGTATGGAGAAAACTTTGATCAGGTTTTTTTTTTTCCCCAATGACATGTCTCCTGACCTCAGACCACTAACACAATTGCAGCATGTGTTCTGGTGTTTCTGAGAGATGGTTGCGTTGATGCACATATAGCCATTCCCAGGGACTTTGTTGGCCTCCGTGGCATGGCAGCCTCAGGTGTGGGAATGCTGGACACAGGAGATGCACTGAGCAAAATGTCCACAGTGCTATCGATTAAACCTAACCAGAGGCAAAGCGCAAAATGGAAAACCAGCCATGGAGTAAGAGGCACTGCCTGAGGTCCCACGTGGGGTCTGTGCTCCTCGGCATCAGCCAGGGTGAACTCAGGATTAACAGTGGCATGGCCATGCTTTGTTCCCACGTTGCCAGGGCGAGACATGGCTCTTGTCCAAGCCAGAGACCCTGAGACCCTGTCTGCTTCATCATGGTCAGATGCATGCCTGTCCGGGGGCAAGGTCTCGCGAGCCAGGTGCTGACCAGAGGCTCTAGCTTGTACCTGGTGGAATGGTGTCAACAGGACTTTTTAAAAGATGATCTGGACATAGTTTCTGAATCACAGAAGTGTTGCAGAGAGAAGTGCAGAGGCCTCATCAGCCTTCACCCTGCATCCCTGTAGGTGGCACATAACTGTGGTCAGGGCTGTCAACCGAACCAGACTGTGGTTGGGGTTCTCCAGCTTTCCCACCCAGGGGCCCCTCCCAGGGCCACACTGCACTTCGCCGCCTTGTCTCCTTCATCCCCTCTGGTCTGTGGCAGTCTGGAGGCCTTTCCCGGCTTTTCATGACCTTGATCGTTTTGAGCAGTTCTGGTCCCATATTTGGTCCGATGCCCCTCGCATTGGGTTTGTCTGGTGTTTCTCAGGATGAGATGGGTCACAGAGGCGAGGTGCCCTTGTTACCAGATCAGGTGCCCGAGTCCATATGACTCGCCTCGGCAATGCCGACCTGGATCACCTGGTGAAGGTGTGTTTCCAGGTGTCTCCTCCCGTGTGTTCCCTGTCCTCTGGAAGCCTGTCACCGGGCCCGGCCCGTGTCCCAGGGGAGGGAGGACTCAGCGCCACTCCAGGAGAGGCATCTCCACATATCATTGGGAATTCCTCTGTGAGGAAGGTTCATGTCTTGATTCCACGTCTTCGCCAGTCCTCACACTGAGTTGGGCTCTGGGTTATGTCCCACGCTGCTCCAGAGGGTGGGTGTCAAACAATTTGTGGATATACATTAAAGCCACATAGTCATTAAAAATTGGGGGAGATTTTTTTGAGGTTATGCAGTTGTCCTGTTTTTTCCTTCAAGATTTGCCCACTGATTTAGGCTTCCCTGCAGCCATGATTACTGGGATGTTCTGGAAGTGATTTTCTATTTCCCTCCCATTCCTTCTTTGGAATTCCTCTTCATGGAAGAGCTGTCCTTTTCCCCCCATTTATTTATCAAATGCTTGTTTATGTTGCTGTGGCTACTGTTTCAATTCTCATAGAGTAGGATCCGGCACTAGCAGGACCTGCTACACTGCTCGTTGCCCGGCCGTGGCTGTGGGGAGCCCCGAGGCTGGCTGCCATGTCCTTGTTGAGGCCCCCCACCCCGACTTCCCAGCCCTACAGGAGCTGCAGACCCATCTCGTGACTTCCCTTCTGCAGCCCTCGGTTCAGTTCTTTCCCCAGGGCCCTGGTTCTTGTCAGAGAACAGTGTTAGACACCACGGCCCGGGTGCTGAGTGTGCTCGTCACTGATGGGGCGGCACTGCTTTTCTGCCCCAAGGTGGACAGAGCCAGGAAGTCGGTGAACACTTAGAGCACACCACTGACAAGCCGTGAGCCACTCCTCGGACCCGAATGAACCTCAGAGGCCTCTCGCTGCAGGAGAGGAGCCCTCTCAGGTGCAGCCCACGGCATGATCCTGGGCCGGAGCTGGGGAGCCGGCTGCCTGCATGCTGACTGTGATGGGGCTTCTCAAATCTGCACCTGTGTCGACATCGTGGAAACTGAGGCAAGGAGTCTGTGGGACTCTCCACTGCTCATCAGTGTGCTGTGAACCTACGACTGCTCTAAAAAATAAACACTGAGAAGTATACAGCACAAAGAGTAGATTTCAGCACATGTAAATCTTTAAAAAACCAAGCAGGATGTGTGGGGAAGGCAAATAGAAACTGTAACAAATAGGGGCACCTGGGTGGCTCAGTCGTTAAGCGTCTGCCTTCGGCTCAGGTCATGATCCCAGGGTACTGGGATCGAGTCCCGCATCGGGCTTCCTGCTCAGTGGGAAGCCTGCTTCTCCCTCTCCCACTCCGCTTGCTTGTGTTCCCTCTCTCACTGTCTCTGTCAAATAAATAAATAAAATCTTAAAAAAAAGAACTATAACAAATAAACCTGTTTATAAACATCCAGAATTTACACACATGTACGTGTTCTATATAATACACATTACATGTGACGTGTTGTACTTGTGTTATGTCTACGTTCTGTGTATGACCTACCTGCATATGTATCTGCTCGGTAAGCACACTGAGGGTTGAAGAAGGCATGTTCACCTTGTGCCCTACAAGTAACCACACAACGCATGAGACCTTGATGTTCGAGGGCTGTTATCATCCATAGAGGCATTTATAAAAGACTGTAAACCTGCCGTAAACAGCGAGCGGTATGTTGAGCAGTTTTAGGTAGTTAAAGCATGTAAGGTAATTCAGCCAGTAGTTATGGAAAACAGTTGTTAGACCAACATGAAAGTGGTGTACCTGGCGTTGGAGAGGATGGTCTGCGGCAGCCCTGGGGGTGGCTGGGCAGCCGGGCCCCACTGGGAGCACACCAGTTAGCGCAACCTCTCTGGAGGACAGTATGGCCACATGGTTATGGTTTGGCATCTTCGAAGTGTGTGCGCCTATGGGTCGCCAGCCCCACGTCACGGTTTTCTACAGCAGGGTTAGGGGTGTGCAGAAAGACTGCGAGGGGGGCATCACTGTGTTTACGGCAGGAGAAAATGGAAATAGACTTAAAGATTCAGCCATGGAGAATTAGCTAAAATTACATCTCTGGATTACTAAACAATATGATTTAATGATGCAAAAATATACTTAAGATATATTAAAATGGGTTTTTTTTTTAAGATTTTGTTTATTTATTTGACAGAGAGAGACACAGCGAGAGAGGGAACACAAGCAAGGGGGAGTGGGAGAGGGAGAAGCAGGCTTCCTGCCGAGCAGGGAGCCCAATGTGGGGCCTGGGATCATGGCCTGAGCCGAAGGCAGACGCTTAACGACTGAGCCACCCAGGCGCCACCTAAAATGGGTTTTAAACTATGTGTACTGTATTCCATTTTTGCTTCTGAAAAAATCTTTCAAAATTATTTTGAAGTATATGATCAAGGAGTTAGATTTATCTCTAGGTGATCAGATAACTTTTCTTCTTAGTTCCAGTTTATTTTCACTGAGCATTTTTGCTCTCAATTAAGGATTAATAAATTTGTTTTAATAACATTAGTTTTAATAAATGGGTTCTAATAAAATAAAATCAGTGTTAGATCAAAGGTGAACGGATGTGAGCTGGGCACAGCATAGAAGGAGACCATGCTCCCAAAAGGCTTTGAGGAGCCCAGGTGGGGACAGGGAGGGCAGGAGAGGGGAGCCAGCGATGCTTTGGCTGAGGGGTGTCGTGAGGCCCACTGCCAGCCAGGTGCCTTTGGCTTGGTGAAAAGTCACTTCCTTTCCTGGAACTGGGGGCTTCATGGTGTTTGTGGCTAGAAGTGGGATATGGATGGCGTTCAGGGCCCTGTTCTGAGTGTGGGGGCTGTGGGGGGCCTGCGCGTGCTGGGGGTTTGGGAGGAGTGGAGGTCTTCAGAGGATGGCAGGGTGTCGAGACTGGGAACGGACTCTGGGATTTGTCTCTCCTGTCGGCCGGTCCGGTCCGAGGTTGTCCTGTGCTCTGCCTTGCTGCCTAAACTCTCCCCCAACCCCTGATGGTACGTGGAGAGAGTCCCCCTTCCCGGTGGTGTGTGGAGAGAGCCCTCCCCCAGGTGGTGCATGGAGAGAGCGCCCCCCCAGGTGGTACGTGGAGAGAACCCCCCCCCCCCCCGCCCTCCCCCCCTGTGGTGCGTGGAGAGAGCTGAGGGTCGGAAGAGCGGTCATCTAGGAAGCAGCATCTGGATTAGGGAGGGAGGGGCTGATAAGGCAGGGAGATGGTCTCCTGGAACCCCTGATGAAGCCCAGCTGTGGGCGTGGGCGTGAGCCTGAGGAAAGGAGGGCACACAAAGTACTTTGTAATCAAGGTTATTTGATGCCGTGGGGTCTACAGAGGCAATCCACAGAACAGGGGCTGTGCATGGTGTGGCCCTTGGTGCTTCGTCAGGCCTGGTGAGTTTACCACCCTCCTGCCCACTCGCTCTGTGCTATGTCTCAGATTTTGTGTTTTTTTGATGGCAAGAAACCACCTTCCATCTGAGTAAGAGCTGTGTGATCTGCCTCAAGAAAGGCCCAGGGCAGGGGGATGAAAGCAATGACTCAGGAAACAGGAAGCTGTGATTCTCGCCACGCCAAGTGGCTCTCCAGGCCTCAGAAGCTTCTGGACTCCCCACGGCTCGGCCCCTTCCTAAATTCTAAGCATGTATGTAGTTCTGTTGACTCACGTGAAGGTCCTGCCTCAGTGTGGTGCCAGGCTCTCACTTGGTGTCTGGGCCCAGCCTGCCTCGGCACAGTGCCCGTTCATACAGGGCAGCAGGGTAAGCGCTGGCCATTTAGAACAGACATCCTCATGCAGCTCTCGCTGGGGAAGGCTCGCCCCCACCATTCAGTCACTTGGCTTCAAGACCCGGATCAAGACAGTTGGCTCAGTGTCCATAAATGGACAATCTCTCCCCTTTTTTCCCTTTTGATGGTGCCAAAATCAGCAATTACAGTCATAATCCCCAATGAAAATAGTAACCGGGGCAGAGCCTGGGGTGGGTGTGAGCGGCAGGGGCTTTGCATGTGCACATGTGAGCTCTTTGGTTTGGGAGCAGGACGCCCCCTCTTACGTGGTCACTGAATGGGAGCAGAACCCTCAGTCTTCTTAGAGAACGTGGCTGCCGTGCACCGGGACCCTGGGTCCTCCCCCCCTTCCCTCAGGCCCTGCGTGCCTGGTGTGTGCGAGATGAGCAGCGTCCCTGGCAGTGATGAGTGCGGAGCTCGAGGCTCTGCTCGGTTCTGGCTTCCATGTCAGGGGGCCACGGGCGGCGCTCTCAGTCTCCTATTTGGGGGAAAAAATTGCTTTTAGAGTTACACCTGAATAGCTTGGCTAGACTCACCATGCTCCCAGAGACCCTGGCTTTCAGCTGCTCTGCTGGTTTCCTTTTCTGGAAAATGCACACTCCTTCTGCTGGCGTTTTTAAAAAACCTTGTGTGTCTCTCTATAAAGTTTAATGGTTTTCTTTACAAAGCTTTTAAATATCTTTTTATTTTTTTAAATATTTTAAATATCTTTTTAAAAGACTTATTCCCATACTCACTGTAAGATTGGCTTCTAGAACAAATGGCAATTTAAAACATTGCATTTCACAGTTTGTTAGCATTTGTGAACATGCTGGCAGTCAGTTCTAGATGTCCCAGCAGATGGGAGAATTTCTTGCTTATTTTTCTTTAACTTTTGACTACAAGAACTTTGCAGCACGCACCGTCTCAGGGTGTCCCTGTTAACAGGCAGTGGTCCAGTCTTGGGCTGACTGACTCCCTGTCTGCCATGCTGGGTGCGGGAGACCCACTTCCTGGTACACCGCGCAAGATGGCACCTTTTATAGCAGCACTTGGAAAACATCGTGGGGGTTCTAGCAGGTTCCGGTGTTGCTGGCCGCCTCGTAAGTAAACGGCTTCTCCACAGTTGCTGTGTACGAATGAGGCCTTGGATACGTTCCTGTGGCCGCTTGCGGCCTCCCCAGCTGCCCCCCATGCACCCAGACAGGGTTCTGTAGCAGAACGGCTCGTCCCAAATGGAGCTGACCGCCTCCAGCCCTGGTGTCCCCTGCCTGTCGCTGGTGGGCTAGCCACCGGGCTCCAGGCGGCATCAGAGTAGGCCTGGCGTTTGGCAGGGATGCGTCACGGGTGCTGGGACTTCTGTTGCTGTCGGTCAGAAAGCACAGGCTGCCTTTCCCCGCTCTCTGCAGTGGTGAGATTGCTGAGGGACCAGCTGTTACCAGCCTGATCCATCCATTAGAAAGTTCTCTGTCAGCAGCACCAAGGCCCTGGCCACGGCCTTGGCGAGTGCCTGGACTCACCCGCCAGGGCCCGCTCGGAGCACACGCTCTCATTCTGTCACTCTGTTCACATTTATCTGGGATTTTTTTTTTAATCGAAGCAACTTTACTTCATCAACTATTTGGTTGCGCGAAATCCAGCTTCTCTGGAAAACTCAAGATCGAACACTTAATCTTTGTCTTGTCAACTTTCAGAAGAATCACTTGGTCCCTAAGTACCCTATAGGGTTCCTTCTAATGTCATTTGTGATTGCTGCCAGTGCCACTTGATAGTTGAGCTCATTTTCTGTAGATTTTTTTTTTTTTTAACTTTCTGTGTAGGCAATCGTATTTTTTTCTATGTCAAGTCTTAGAACTTTTTCTTATTTTTACAGTGGCTAAGAATAAGTGTTACATAGGACGTTTTAAATCATATCATTATGAAAAATTTCAAACATACCAAAAAAGCTTAAAGGATTGTATAGTAAAAACCCATATATGGACCATCTAGCTTCTACAGTTTATAGTTTACTAGATTTTTTCCTTTATATAGTTAATCTCCTCATCTTTCTGTCCATCTGTCAATCCATCATCTACTTTGATGCATTTGAAAGTCAATGTCACATATCCACGTACTTGCCTCCGAATATTAACTTCAGCACATAGGTCGTTAACTAGAGCTTAGTGTGTGCTCAGGTTTTTTTCCCTCGACAGAGAATTCACACACAATGAGATGTGCAGATCATCAGTATATACTTTTAGAGTTTGACAAATGCATACACCTGTGTAACTTCCCATCAAGATGTAGAACATTCCCATCACTCCCATGTATGTAAAGCTAGGACTCTGTTCTAAGGCTGGGTCTGTCTGCACCCGTGCTCTCTGCGAGGAGGGAAGGTTTGCTTCGTGCCTGGCTTCTTGGCTCACTTTCCAGAAGTCCTGCTCAGTTGATACCTCTCTGCAGACAGTGTGTCCTTCCATTTCCACACTAGGGATCCTTGATTTCGGTGGCCTGTGGGGAAGGGCCATTGTTAACTGCGAATGACAGCTGGAGGACTCAGCATGTCCGAAAAATGAAATCAAAATGACCCAAATGAAAGCAGGTCTTAGGTGGTTAATATTAGGGAACCTTCTTTTGCTTTCTCGTAGGCTGCGGTGTTATTTGTAATCATGTGGAGTGTTTTTCCACCTCTTTATCATTATTAATAGAAGGCACTAAAGTCACAATCTTCCCACTTGCATTTATGTCCAAAAGAAAATGGCTTGTGTTTCTGGGTCCTTTGAAGCACAGTCTGTGGTGAACAGCGTTCTCTTCTGTGCTGCTCAGGCAGGCAGCCTGATCTGTCCTGCTGATTGAGGTTAGTGCTTTTTCCTTTCACACTTGCGCAGGGATTGCTTGAATGCTCTGTTTCCTCTTTACATCTTTGATTGTCTCAACATTCTCTCTATGCAAGGATTTGGGTACCTTGCTGTTTGAAAGCATATGGATTCTTAGTTCTGCTCTCTGAACAGATAGTTGCATGAGGTGGAAGGATCTGTATTTGGTTCACCGTTTCCTCACCCCCATTGTTTCTGACAAGAAGTCAGCTGTCATTCATCCTGTGGTTTCTCCAAGTGTAATGTCTTATTTTTCTCTGACTGCTTAGGAGGTTTGTCTTTGGTTTATAGCAGTTTGACTATGTTGTGTCTCTATGTGGCATTTTTGGGATGCTGTCTTGCTTACGATTCTCTGAGGTTCTTGAATCTGTAACTTACGTCTTTTACCACATTTGAATAATTTTTGCCAGTATATTTTCAGGTTTTTTTCTGCCCATTTCTCTCCTAGGATTCCAATTATGTATATTTGGACCTTTCGATGATGTTCCACAAGTTCCTGAGGGCCTGTTCTTTTGTTACTCAATCTTTAAAAAAAAAAAAATCTAGGGGCGCCTGGGTGGCTTAGTCGGTTAAGTGTCTGACTCTTGGTTTCAGCTCAGGTCACGATCTCAGGGTCATGAGATTGAGGGTCATCAGGCTCCGTGCTCAGTGGGGTCTGCTTGTCCCTCTCCCTCTGCCCCTTCCCAGCTCGTGCTCTAAAATCTTTTTAAAAAAAATCTCTGTTCTTCAGGTTGAATAACTTTAGTTGAACTATTTTCAGGTTCACTACCTTTTTGTTCTCTGTCCTCCCAATTGTTATTACATTCATCTAGTAAAATTTTAATTTCAGATATTTTCTTTTTCAGTTCTAGAATTTGTTTGGTTCTTCTCTTATAGTTCTGTTTCTCTGCCCAGTTTCCCTATCTGTTTATGCCTTATGGGCATGTTTTCCTTTACATCCTGAAGACATTTACTATGGATGCTTCACCATGTCTTCCTGAGCTTGCATTCTGGGTGCAGCACGAATGGAGAAGGGAAGTAAGTGAGATGTGCAGTCTGAGGCATGGTGAGTGTGTTGTTCGGTAGGTCATGCCAGGACAGACTGAGGCCCAGTTGTAAATGTTATGTCCAGAGAAGGCCTCCCTGAGAAGGTGGCATCTGAGCAGAGACTTGACTAAAGGGCCCCAGGAATGGGCACTGGGGACAGAGACCCAAGGTGGGCCTGGGCCTCCAGCAAGGGAGGAGAGCCCAGGGTGGAGTGCCCAGGGTGGAGTAAAGGGGTAGATGAGGCCGTTAGTGGGGTGCTGGTTAGCTTCACCCTCTCCCTGCAGGTCTCTGTGGGTCAGTCGTGTGGTGTTTTTCTATGATGATTCACGTCAACTGACTTAGCTGAAACCTCTCCTCCATTGTGCACTGATCCTTCCAAAAAAAAAAAAAGCGTTTCTGGAAACTTCCCCTGATGGTATCAGGGATGTGATGCCTGAGGACATCACTGGCCCTTCCCCTCACCGGCCCACCACCCCAGGGTCCTTTGCGCATGCAACTTCCGAGCAATACTGGCTGCTGGCAGTGCCCACGGGGTCCTCGTTCTGTGACTGATGCCCGCCTCTCCTCTCCGTGGCCTCGTGGAATGTACATGCTGCCCAGAGTTGGGTCTGTGAGGTGCGCTGTGCCTCGGTGGCCTCCCGGCTTCCAGACCCAGAGCTGCCTGTCACCTCACTGGAGGGCCAGAAAGCACTCCCTTTAGAAGGGGAGTGAAGCTGGTCCTGACTTGTATGGGAAGGCAAGGAAGAACGCTGCTGTGCCCATGTAGTGACCCCCTGTGGAGACCGTGTCTGTGGGGGGATGAGGCTGCAGCGCTGCCCCGACCTCTGACCTGGGTGTGTGCCGGTTGGAGAAGTGTGTGACTCCTTCCTAGTTTTCAGATGAGCTGACCCTCCCCATGATTTGCATGTTTATACAATAACTGGACACGGCAGCCTTGCGCATCAGCCAGGCCCTGCCCTGCTTCGGTGACAAGGGCGTGCCCATCAGCAGCTTCAATGATGCCCAGAAACCGTGTTCACTGAGTGTGTGGAAGATCTAGAAAAGCAGAGTGAAAATGGGTCATTCTCCAGAACTGTGTGGGATGAGGGTGACCCCACTTCCATCGGCACAGGGACCCAGTGTGCATGGATGCAAGAGCTCACTCCACTGCAGTGCTGGAATAAGACCCACACCATGCAGGGCCCATGGACATAGGGTGTCTCTCAACAGACGTGCCTCCCAGGGTTGACGGAGAGCAAGGTCCAGACCTGTCCCTTGCACCCTGAGCTGGCCAGTGGGCACTCGGCGGCACAGGAGATCCAGAATATCCCTGCTGTGGCAGACGGCCCCGTGGACAGCACTGACCAGCACGTCTCAGCCTTCTGACAAGTTACTTTGAGACGGGCTTCGGTTAATTTTCATGCACAGGAAACAAAAAACAAAGAAATGGTAATGCATCATGCCCTGCAGCCTGATATATGTTAAATATTTGGAATATATTAATCCTAAGAAATCTCTGTTGCTAGATTTAATTTCCGTTGACAGGAAGCATTTTCATATTTATCCAAAACTAGTAAAGCTAGCTAAGGTCATTGCTGTGAGTTTTGTTTTCGGGCTAGCTGGTGACACCTGCACAGATCTGAGCAACAGGGGACACCTGGGGCAAGGAAGTCTGGTTGCCGTGGTAACTGAGTATTAACCAGCACCATGACAAAGTGCCATGGACGGAGGGTCACTGTGTGGGTGTACAGGTTACACAGGTCACTTCCTGTTCCCTGCAGCGCCCAAGGACATCCTTACAACACAGATTAACAATTTTCTAAACGATTCATAATTGGGAGCATGCAGTTTAAAATGATTTTATTTAAAGCATGAAATCTTTAACCAACTCTTCCAAAAGTATCCACTTGCTAGAAAATTCACTCCTATTCACGATCTGATCGGACTTAAATTCTGCCTCTGAAATACGGAGTCCCCCCAGCTTGCTTCTCCTTTCAGAAATCAGGCTTCGTCTCGTGGACTAACAGCAAGAACAGAGCCTCACGTGCCACGTTCCCCTACCTGGTTCAGGCTGGTTCGGGAGGATTCCTGGGCAGATCCAGCTCCAGGCAGGTCCTGGGGGCCAGGGCTGGGGGGCAGGCAGGAGTGTGGCCCCATCTCTGGGGCGAGGCTGGCATCAGTACCGCCCAGCCCCTCAGGACAAAGGACTGTCCCCAGTCTGTCCCCTCAGGGCCAAGTCAGCTCTACAAGCCATTCTGGTGGCCAGAAGGGGTCGCCGAGGCCGGGCCCCTCAAACAGTGTCCTTTCCCGCAGACTCACACGTGTGACGCATCCTGGCTGTGGCTCGTTGCCACGGCGGGAGGGTGTTTGCAGCGGGTATAAGGTTTGCAGAGGGTGAAAGGCGTTGGCACCTGTGAGGGGCGCCGTCACTCCAGAACTGTGTCTGTGGCGCTCTCTCACCCTCGCGGCACGAAAAGGGCCCCTTGCGTTTCTGTGGTGCATCAGCAACTGTGCACAGCAGACTGGCGGGCTGCTTCATAACTTCCCGCCCTGACATAGAACCTGGAAAGATGAAGAAAGCGACTTTGAAGAGCTTCGAGTGCTCTCCAGCTGCTGCCGGGAGCCCTGGGCGGCCGCGGGTGGGGCAGCCCCGCGCAGGAGTGACAGCCCGTCAGAGGGGAGGCATCTGTCTCCTTTTTCCCGGTTTCTAACCTGAAGCTAATGGGTTTCCTGCTCCTCCTCTGGATGGTGGCTGTCATTCTTGAAGGATCCATAGGTGCCACACTTCATTATTCTAAGTAATGGTAGTGATTTTCCGGAAGGTGACGAGCCCTCGGTTAGTACCATCTTTCCAGAGCAGCCGTTTGCGCAGCTTCTTCCTTCGACGATGTTTTTCTCCTGGGTCAGAAGCGGCTGCACTTATGCCATGTGGACCTTGACTCGGGGCGACCTCCATAGAGGCCTGCTGCAGGCCTCCTGTCTGAGCTGCCCTGGCCCAGCAGGCCCCTCGCTGGCCAGAGCATGTCTGCTTCCCGTCCTGAGCAGGCAGACCCCAGAGAGGCAGCCGGGGTCCCCCACCCCCGCACTGTTCGCCTCGAGGCATTATGCCCTTGGGCCACCCCCCGTCACCAGGCACAGGTCAGGCCTCTTGGTGCTGGGTTCTCTGGATGTTTAGCAGAAGAGCATCTTCATTCTCCACGTGTCCCTAAGTAGGGAAGAAAGGTAAGCACCACCTGTACATTGGTTTTATTTAGAGAGCAGGTGCCCTGAGCTGAGCCAGAGGCATAAAAAGTGGGGCTGAGAGATTGAGGCCCTATACTTCTAAATGCGCTAAGGGTCCAAATTCAGCACGTTTTATGGGGTCTTTCCTCAGGGTTCCCCTGCAGCGGCCTGGCAGACACGGGCCATGTGTCACATGCCCTTCCGTTTTAAATGCTAGTTCAAAAGCACAAGCCAGGAGAGCGGCCCCTCTCTGACCACACGAACTGCCCACAGGCTGCAGGGCTCTGGGCTGTGGCCACTGCCGACCTGGAGGACCTGGACAGTGGTGGCTGGCCCTGAGCTCTGGTCAGTGCTGTGTCGAGGTTCGCTGTCCCATCAGCACCGGCTGGGGTGACCCTGCAGCCTCCCCAAGTGCGGCCTGTCCCCGGCCCCACTGCCTGTTGGGACATCGCTGAAGGCAGTGAGCACGCAGCTCCTCAGAAGGGCAAATGTCACTTGGGAGCTGCCTGCCACCTGCCACCTGCTCCGGCGGTCACTGTCCAAGCGTCAGGGTCAAGAGTGCCAACCCCACATCCCTCAACTGGAGGACTCCCCCCCCCCCTTCACATGGAAGCCTCCCAAACGTGGCCTGTTCACCACCTGCCTATATTATTGGAAATAAGCCGGTGGCCACAGAAGTGACAGTCCAGAAACAGGCAGCTGCATGGACGTCAGGCTTCGTGGCTTCCTAGTGGATGTTAGCTAACCATCACCCCAAAGCCAGTGGCGGGACCGAACATCAGCAGCATCCCTGAGAAACATTCAGTGGGGCAGAGCCTTCTAGGGCCACCGTGGAAGTGAACATTTGTTTTTAAAGATTTTATTTATGGGGCGCCTGGGTGGCTCAGATGGTTAAGTGTCTGCCTTCGGCTCAGGTCATGATCCCAGGGTCCTGGGATCGAGCCCCACATCGGGCTCCCTGCTCAGCGGAAAGCCTGCTTCTCCCTCTCCCACTCCTCCTGCTTGTGTTCTTGCTCTATCTCTCTCTCTCTGTCAAATAAATTAAAAAAAAAAAAGATTTTATTAGAGAGCCGGGGGAGGAACAGAGGAAGAGACAGAAACACGGATCGTGGAGCCCAACACAGGGCTTAATCCCACGATCATGAGATCATAACCTGAGCCAAAGTCAAGAGTCAGATGCTCAACCAACTGAGCCACGCAGGCGCCCCCTGAAATTGAGTAGGCGTCTGCACACCCATGAAGGAGCCAGTTTGCTATCTCCCCTCCAGAAAAGGATCTGAGCACAGGTTGAAAAGGCCCAGGCGCCCTCCTAAGTGGGACTTCTAACTGGTAGGAGGCCGCGGTGGGATCGGCCAGTTGCATTCAGGTCAGCGCTTGCAGTTGTGGGCCGCGGGAAGCCAGCCGGCGGTGCCCTGCGCATCCATCTTCTGGGGACGCCCGCCCACCACGCTGGAGGACAGTGGTGGTCCTGGTGCCGCAGCACAGCTGTTCCGACGATGTCGGCGAGTGCTCACAGCCCAGGGGCCAGCAGCCAGTGACACTGTGGCTCCAGCCAGATGGGTGGGGGGTCGGTGAGGGGCATAGGTGGCTCTGCTCTCTCCGAGCACCCCAGCCGGGTGAAGAAGGTTCCAGTAGGTTCACAGGAGGGTAGCTGACCCTCTGAGGGTCCACGTGAGTCCCTGAGGTGGTGCTGTGTCCCTTGCCCGCCCCATCACCTGCTTGCCGGCACTTAGGTGGGTCTCTGGGCTCTGCCATTTGCACATCACTTTGATTGGTGTCACTCAAACTGCATATTAAAATTCCGCTCGTCACATCTGTGCAAAGTGATGTGGCAATTAGAGAAGGCGGGCCTGAGCTCTGGGGAATGCTCTGCACCCACGTGAGCGTCTCAAAGTCTACGAGGGGTTTCCAGTGAGTGCAGGCAGGGCTAGCTCTGCACGTCAGGGCTGAGTGAGTGTCCCTGTGCCTGCAGTGTTCGGGGCAGATGCCCCACCTGCCTGTCTCTGCGGCTTGCCTGGTTCTGCCCAGAATGCCCCGCACCTGCCGGCCTACCTGTGCTGCTGCCCGGTGGCCCAGGGCCTCCTGGCTCCGACACGTTCTCAGTGCGTGGGCAGAGGGACTGGATCGGGTGGTCAGTCTGAGAGGTTCTCGGTCAAAAAGTGGAGGTGTCCATAGAGAAGCACGCCACAGTTACCAGTCACTTCCATGCTCTGTAGCACCCCTGGGGCATGAAGGCACATATTATAAAACACACCCCAAGTGAAATGAGTCCAAATTTGATGACAGTTATCGCTCAAGATAAAACTAGAGAAACTGTCATATAAGGAACAAAGTCTGTTTTTTCCTGGTTGAGACAAGAAAGGGAGTTTGAAGTAAGTTGTAAAGCAAAGGTCTTGCATCGATGTGAACAAGAAGAGAACCTTGACCCAAGGTATGCAGTTGGTCTGCGTCTGGAATCTCCAAAAACAGACGAACTGCTGATACCTCCTGTTTTTTTCCTTCTGGGAGTTCTGACAGAAGTCGGGCTTCCCAGCTCTGGCTCAGGGCAGGTGGACGCGGTGGGGCTGGCCTGAGCACACATGGGCATCCCACACACTGAGTCCCCACAGAGGGGTGGCACCAGGGCCCCCTTCCCGGCTGCAGCCCCCACCTCACATCCCCTCTCCCGAGGGCACCCCTCCCCAGCACCGTCCAAGCTTCTTTCTGCTTCTGGAATCCTCCCTGGACCGATGCAGGGTGCAGGCTGGTGGCCCCAGCGTCCCCAGCACAGACGCACGTGGCTCAGCAGAGGCAGCGAGCCTCGGAGACGCCCCACTGGCCACCTCGCCCATCAGCCCTGGTGCCGGGCACCGCCTCACAGCAAGCTGACCTCTCCCACAGAGGAGCTGATTGGAACTCGGGCTTCAGAAATCCCCAGAACACAAGAGAGGGTTCCCCCCATTTTATTATGAAAAATGTCAAACTACAGAAAGTTTCAAATAGGGGCACAGTGAAACCCATAAACCCACCACCAAGGTTGCACTAGGCATCTGCTTCACCCCATCCCTCGTCCTAACCTCTGCATCTCAAAGCAAGTTGCAGACCCCAAGGGCTGTCCATCCAGCCCTAAACACTTGGGTTCAGAACGCAGGTTTGTCTGTTGGTTGTTTTGTTTTGTTTTAGGAAGAAATTCACAAACCGTGCAATGCACAGATCTTCAGGTGCCTCTGATGAGTCTCGGCCCAGGCACCCCCTGCCCCTCACCCCCACTGGGTGTCACCCTGGCATCCCTGGCAGCTGGGTTCCCATTTCTTTCTCCTCTATCAGTTTTGCTCATTCTAGAACCTTCTGTGAATGAAACCATAGTGCGTGGACCCTTGTATAAAGCATCTTTCATGCTGCATAAAGTTTTTGATCAAAATGAGATTCAAGGGAACACGTGCAGCATGCAGAAAGGCCAAGTGACAGTAGCCTGAAGCCTGTTTCAGGTCCCAGCTCCGGGAGTGTCTGTGAGAACACAGAGCCCTCGTTGCTGCCGTGTGTGTACTCCTCACTGCATTTCTCAGCAGGGCTCCCAGCGCGCACCCTGACCTCCTGCGGTGGAGCTGCAGCCCCTGACACCTGCGTCTCCCTCTGGCTTCCTCCTCACCGAGCGCAGACCGGGGCCGGAGTCCGCTCTGTGTTCAGCCTTCATGTCAGGTCGTCACACCACCTGTCCTGGTTTAGGGACCATTTAAGTTCAATGGAGTTTGGTGGAACTGCTTCTTTGGAGAATGTCCAGCTGTTGCTAACACGGCCCTTTGTGTTCTTACTGTCATCGTTCCAGGATGGGAGTCCCAGCTTCTGGAAACAGGATTCCTGGGGATCTTCCTGTGCCCTCTTTGGACCCTGTCTCGATTGCCCACGGGGACCCCCCCGTCCCAGATCGTTCTGTGGGGCTTTCGGTGGCTGATTTTCAGAATCATGCTTGGAGCAGTAAGTAGAACTTTTATTTGCTATGTTTCAGGGAAATGCATTGCAAAGGAGCCGCCCCTTGCTGCCCTGTTGGCTGGGCTGTGCCTGCTGGGCCCCTCCTGCTGCTTTCTGAGTTCTGTGGCCTATTTTTGCGCCCCTGAAACGCCCCTGGCCCCCCAGCTCTTTGCACAAGCACTTTCTGTGGGACGCGTCATGACTCTGAGCCCGTTCCATGAGGAGACTCACAGGAAGAGCCCCTCGGCAGCTGCACCTTTCTCCACCAGCCCTCCTGGTGGTTTCTGGAATGTAGGAAATGTTTTACGTGGTTTAAATCAGCAAGGGCAGGAATAGGTCAAGAAGTGTTACAGGATTTTTGTCCCTTCAGTGCCCGTGGTTCTTGGTCACGTCGCTTCGAAGAACAAAGAGGTGGACCAGACGAAGAGTGGTGGGCAGCAAAGCAAAGTTATTGAGCAAAAGTAGAAAGCTCCCGGAAGGGGAGGGGACTGGGGACTGAGAGGGTTGCCCTCTGAACTTCTAATGAAGGGGTTTTTATAAACTCTTTCAAGGAACTATCTTAAGCATCCTGAGATTGGGCCCCTGTGGATTGGCCGCTAAGGTGTGCCAGTCGGGGCTTTGATCATGCACCCATCTCCCTATCAGGTTTTGTTCACATGTTGGTGGTCTTATGACCTGACATTTGGAGGTGAAGTGATAGTGACCAATGTTTTAAATCAGCAAGGGCAGGAACAGGTCAGGAAGTGTTACAGGATTTTTGTCCCTTCAGTGCCCGTGGTTCTTGGTCAAGATGTCCTGCAGAGCCTGCTAGACAGGATACTTTCGTGGTCTCGTGTGAGCTGTAAAACAGGATGCTACTGCGGTTTTGTCTTAGCTGTCCCGGCTTTTTTGCTTTCTTGTTGGGGACCCTGGCCCTGACTACGTAAGTGTCCAGTTAACTTCTAACAGAAAGGCACACAGTCCCCTGTGAGTCTCACCCCAGAGAAGCCGCGCCAACTTCCTTCTTTTTCTCTGCCTGCTGTGTCCTCTCTGCAGACACCTCGCTCGCTGGCTTCGGGGAGTGTCTCCTAAAGGCCAGGTGAGTCGGCGGCTCCCTGCACCCCGGTGCGGCTGGTCGGCGCCAGGTGTTCTCCCGGCTCACGCCCTCTCACCGGGCCCTAGAGCCCAGGGTTCCCCCACCGCCAGCTTCCACGGGGCCCTTGCAGGTACTCATCTGTTTCCATCGCCACCTACCATCATCTTCAAAGTTTTCAGAGACACTCTCTGAATCTTAAAATCAGGAGTGACATGCTTCCTCTTGACCTCCAACTAACTAGGCACAGAACTTGGCAAATTGTGTTCACGGTCTCTTTCACGTCTCTCCTTTTGTTAGTAAGATCTGGGGTTTTATCCTGGACACTAGCTTCTTTTGTACTGGACACCTTGTCATTCGGGTACGTGAAGTCTCCCCGGGGGCAGGGGCCAGCACGAGCTCACAGAGAGCTTGCTTCTGCCGCACCCGGTCCCCTCCAATCCACATGGCCCGCAGTCTCCCCTGTCCCCCGCGACCCGACGCTGGCTGGCTGTGTGCCCTGCGTCCCCGGCAGGCCCAGGCAGTTCTCCGGGAAGCCGCTCTTCCCCCGCTGTATAATTAGTACTGTGTGGTGGACTCCCGTGGGATTATGTGGCTGCCCTCGTCAGACGTTTGTACATGGAGTGTGTCCCGCCTTCCCCTCTGCTCTGCCCAGTGCCAGTATACCCCTCTGTGGCTGCCATTCATCTGATGTTCCCCATGTCCGTCTGGCCAGTGGGAGCCTGGCTTGTTGCTGCATTGCCCTCAGATCCTGAGCAGAGCCAGCTCTTAGCTGGCGATGGGTGGTCCTCGAGCAGCACAGGAGTCCCGTGGGCGCATACCGCCCCAGCTCCTTTCATACTGCCAGGAGCCCGTGCTTACGCGTTTCAGACACCCTTCTGGACGCTGAAGCAGCTTCATCCTGGTGTGATGACCGCCTGCTGTTTGGTTAATGCTGCATCTGGGGTTCTCTGGCCGGGAGCTCCGGGGGCACTGGAAGTGGCTGGAGTACAGAAGGTGGGCGCTCCGCCTGGGACGTGGGCACCAGCGCGGGAAGCCCCAGGAGCACGCATCTGGCCCTGGTGTGGCCGGCAAGGTGCCCGGCCCTGGGCAGATGCAGCTGGTTGGAGCAGCCGTGTGGGCTTAGCGCGTGTGTGGACTTCCCCTCAGAGGGCGCATTCTCCAGACTCCGCGTCCACGTAGTGAGAAAGACAGGAGTCCTGATCTTCACCGTTCCTTTTCCTCAAACACTGAAGTTATTAGCTATGTCTGCTCACGTCAGTAGCAGGCTGTGGTTCCGTGTCCGTCTGTGACTTCACTTTGGATTTTCTGTCCTCAGCTACCTTTAGAAATCATAACGTGCGCAGTGTTCCCACCACTCCCTGGGGACCCGCCTGGGACAGCAGGTTCGTCAGGTGGAGTGGAAAGGGCCCCCACGGAGCGCAGCCAGCGTAGGGGATCTGGGCGGCAGCGCTGTCGGGCTGCCGTGTGTCAGGCTTGTGACGCCAGGAGGTGAGCGGCCCCCACGGTGCCTGACAGCACTCCCGAGCACCTTTCATGGCATTTTGATTGACTGTTCGCACCAGCTGGATAAAAATTATCAGGTGCACTAAAAGGTGTAATTACTCGATTCTGTCTGTGTGTTGGATGCTGCTCACCCTCCTTCACTGGAAAGCAGAAAGGCAGAGTGGGCTTGGTCAAGGACAGCGGCAGCTACACGGCACCTGTCACCTCCGCACGGACTCAGAAGCTGCGGTGTCTGTGTTTTCTGCGGCGTCTCCAGTGTGCTGAGAGGCTGGGGGCTCTTCCAGAGCTGTGCACCCACCACCTCCGTGCTCCTGCGGTGGGTCAGCGCGGCCTCCCCGTCCCCAGGGCTCCTACGTGTTCATGCTGCGCCGGGCCATGAAGGAGTGGTGGCAGTGGGCTGCCCTGCTCTCCGTGAATAGCTGGAAACTGGACCCAGTGCGCTGTGCAGCCCCCGTCACACTGGACAGCAGACAGTGGGGCTCGGGGGGAAACACGGCAGGTGCCTGGCTGTCTGCTCTGCGCCTCGCATCCTGCTGGAATTCGGGGGGCAGGGTACCAAGAGGAGGGCCCCGGGCACAGAAGGAGCCCCGAGGAGGACACGGCACCCCTGCTGTTGCAGACCTGCACCAACACAGAGCTCTGATCTAATCATGAAAAACGAACACCACACAAACACCGACTGAAGGACATTCTTCAAATTTACTGACCAACATTCTCCAGGACCAAAGCCATGGAGTGCAGTTAAAGACTGAGGCCCGGTCCACCCAGGGGACACAGCCATTAGATGTGGAGCCCTGGGCCATCCTGGCACAGGAGGAGGACGTCCATGGGAAAACTGGTGAGATCGGGTGGGGTAGGTAAGGTAGGTTCACGGCGTGGACCTGAGCATGACAGGTGCGCGGGGCTCTGCGCTGTGTGTACAGCTTTCCCAGGTGCTGGGATGTTTTTACAATACAAAGTTAAACCCCTTCATACTTGGCGTGTATAAAGGAGGCAGTTAGAGGAGATGGTGCAGTTCTTTCAGATGTGAATTACCAGCACTGACAGAAGAAACAGAAAATCTGATAAGTTTTAGGAATTGAGCACCTTTCCAACTGAGAAAACCCCGGGCCCAGAAGTCCTCACTGATGAGCAGTTTTATAAACATTTACGGAAGGAACAGTGTGAACCCTGCACACGCGCATCCCAAAAACAGAGAGGAAAGCCTTCCCAGCTCATGTTTCTGAGACCAGGGAGGACAAGGACGTTTCAAGAAAAGAACGTTCCAGAGCACTATTCTTCAAGAGCACCAACAACTTCTTGAACTATTAGCAAACGAAGCCCGCAGCGCCTGAGCAGCATGAGGCATTTAAACCAAGTGGGCTTTGCCCGGGATGCAGGACTGAGTGGACAGAAATGAACCGATGCAGTTCAGTGAATTACCGGATATGGGAGAGAGCTAAAATGCTGCGATCATCTTAACTAACGGAGGGAAAGCATGTGGTAACTGGTTCACAGTTAACGAAACATCTTGTGGCACACAAGGAACAGGAGGTTTCTTCAAGCTGATACATAAACCACCCACGTCTACACCGTTCTTACCTGCGGGGGACTGCACATTTCTGCCACGAGGTGGGGAGCACGCAGGGGCATCCACCTTCATCACATCTGCTTGACATTGTGCTGGAGATCATGGCTTGTGCAGAAAAGCAAGAAAAAGTAACAAAAGCCCTGAACATGGGAAGAAGTAAAAGCACCTGTCTTCGAGGTGAGGAGATCACGTATGTGGAGGGTCACAAGGTCCTCAGGAGGAATGCATGCAGTTACCCAGGGCCAGGAGTCACAGACCATGCACAGAAATCCATGCTATTTCCAGATGCTAGCGAAAGCTGTCAGAAAATGAAATGTTAGGCAGTCGCAGTCGTGCTCTCCCGAGTTCCTGTGTCCCTGGCCACGCCGCCCGGATGGCCTCTCAGAACCGCGACCCAGCCGCCGCCGGCAGAGGAGCCAGGCCCAGCGGGGGTGCCACCGGGCCCCGTGGACAAGAGGCTACGGCAGGAGCCAGTGCCCTCATGCTGTCTGATGACAGAGGAATCTCTGCCTTCCCTCAGTCAGACCTTTCCAAATGGGCGGGGGCCACCATGGAGATGTGAGGTACAAGCTCTCCCCGGGACTCCCCAGTGGCTCCCTACAACGCACCCACGCCCTGCTACCACCCCAGCGCAGACTCCCGGGGTAACATCTGCCCAGGCACCCTGAAGGACAAGGGGTCCGCCCAGGGTGACATCAGGGCCATCCCGGTGTCCATCCAGAGCCTGCGAGGAGAAACCAACACTGAAGGCCCTTTGCACACACGTGCTGCCGAGCTCTGGAAAAACCCACAGCCTTTAAGAAGTATCTGCAAGAAACCTCAAAGCAGGTCTCCAGCCAGGAAACCTGACTGGGGAGCCCCTCTCCTTGTGTTGTCTTTTTATCTTCTCCTTCAATGATCTGTTCTTTCCTTCATTTCTGAGACTTTGTATCTTAATCTGAGGGATCGTTTTTGTTTTACGTTTCTTTTTTTTTTTTTTTTTTTAAAGATTTTATTTATTTTAACAGAGAGAGATACAGCGAGAGAGGGAACACAAGGAGGGGGAGGGGAGAGGGAGAAGCAGGCTTCCCGCCAAGCAGGGAGCCTGATGCGGGGCTCAATCCCAGGACCCTGGGATCCTGAGCTGAGCCGAAGGCAGACGCTTAACGACTGAGCCACCCAGGTACCCTGTTTTATGTTTCTTAAATTAAGTCTCGGTTGAGCCCTTGTGATGAATATATTAAATACATACATTGGGGTTTTTTTTTAACAAAATTTTAACTACAACAATAACATCCATAATTAGGAAATTTTAACAGAAGTCTGATGCTCCGTACCCTAGGAGCTACCAGACATTGCTGAGAGAAACTAGGCAGTCTTCAGTAGACAGATATGCACGTGTGGGTCAGAAGTCCCAGAACTGCTCATAGCCCAGCTGTCCCCAAACCCGTCAGAGGATTTCATGCAACCCAGACGTAATCCTAGAAGGATTTTCTTTTTAGAAGTTGGTGAACTGACTTAGATTTGTATGGAAACGCCATGGGCCTAGAATAGCCAGAAAAATCTCGAATAAGAATAAGTTGTAGGAGACTCATCCCTTGTTCCAGGATTTCCCAGAGGTCATGGTCAGTGAGACTGGGCGGTGGGGACATGAGGACCGACAGCTGAAACAGCACAGTCCATGTGTCTGAAAATAGTCCCACACTGAAATCACCGTCCCGTTAGTTTTGACAATTGACCAAGTCCGTCCAACTGAGAAAGACCGGCATCTCTGACATGGTGCGCCGGGCGTCTGGTTCTCTGCAGAGAGTGAGCAAGCCGCAGCCTCTGCCCCTGACAGAGAGCTTGGGGTGGGTCCGTAAAGAACACATAAAGCCCAGTAACAAAGAAAAGGGGGAGGTTTTAGCAGATACTTCACAAAGAAAGACCTGCAAATGGCTGTTTCAAGCACTTCAAAAACTGCTCAGCTTCACTGGCCCTCAGGGAAACTAGATGCCACTGTTCTGCAGGTGACCACAGGAAGAGCTGAACTTACAGACGGCAAGTGTCCTGGCTTGGGCTGCACAAAATACTGCAGGCCGAGCGGTTTGAACAGTGCTGACTTCCTCATGGTTCTGGAGGCTGGCAGTCGAAGACCCATGTTCCGGGCCCTTCCGTCCCCATTGGGGACTCTTCCTGATTCATGGACACCCATCCTCTTGCCGTGTCCTCTGCTGGTGGAGAAAAGCCCCCGTGTCTCGACTGCGTGTGCCAATCCCGTCAGGTCAGGACCCCATCCTTACGGCCTCATTGACGCTTAACCATTTCCTCAGTCTAAATATGGCCACACTGGGGGCCGGGGCTTCAACCTACAGATTTGGGAGGACGCAGATGTCGGGCCCTTGGCAGCATGGGTGTGAGCAAGAGGAACTGCCCTGCACTGCTCTCCTGTGGGCGTGAGAAATGGCCTGAGTGTGTGGGAGCAGTTGAGGCACTTACCTACGAAGTCGCCTCCTCCTCCCTGTTGGTGTTTCCGCTCCTTAGGACTGACCTAGGGGAGCTGGAAATGTGTTCATGAAAGCCCTGCCCCGGCACCAGGAACTGGAAACCAACCACGGTCCATCACAGAAGGATGGGTACCAACCCACGCTAACTCCCCGGGATGGAAAGCACTCAGCAGGGCAGAGGAATGAGGACTGACACGCAGGTGTCGTGCTGGAGGAGAGAAGTCAGATGCATGGTACGGGTCCTTGTGCAGGGCCTTCCAGAACGGCAGAGCCAGCACGCGGCCACGGCCGTGGAGAAGCTTTCCCCTCCAGGATTCGAGGTGGGGACTGACTGGGAGGCAAGGAGGAACTTTGGGGCTACCGGAATGTCTCCTGTGCTGATGGGGTGAGGGTCTGCAGGCATGCGTGTGCACAAAAGCTCCTCAGCCCCAGGCTTCCTGGCAGGACATAAATCATTTTTGAAACCTAACAAGAGGTGAACAGCCGGGGGAAGCCTCGGGGGGAGATGGCTGGTCGGCTCCCACGTAGAGCAGAGACATCTGTCTTTGTGGGCAGGGCTGGAGACCGACAAACCGGCAGGTTTTCCTTGGTGTGCCTCCATTGAGCACCAGAGAAAAACCATGTGCCTTCCAGCCCTGGAAAGACCATCAGCCCAGCCGGAAGCTTCAGCTCGAGACAGGACCACAGGATCCAGCTTCCTGGCCAACTCTCTGCGCCAACTGCAGGCATGGGTGGTATGGGGTGGGCCTCGTCTCCTAGCTTTGGTGCCCACTGATGGAGAGGTTACATGATGACCTGAGCCGTCACCCTACTGTTGACGTGTTATGGATTCTGGCGGCTCCCTCATGCAGCTGCGAGCCAGCCTGCTGGGGGCTTCTCCAGTGACCGGGGCTCCCCACTTCAGGCTGCTGAGATGGCGAGCAGCCGGGTGATGCAGATGACCCCACTGGACTTCCCTCCTCGGGGCAAAGGCACAGGTCTGCTTAGCATGTTCACCTGTGCCCTCCCGCTGGAATGGGGCAAATGCACACCAGATGCTTCTCTGGAATGTTTCTTGCATGTTTCAGCTCAATTTTCTCTTTTAAACGCATGGATTTCAACCATATTAGTGTGGAGAATCTTTTTCATTTGCAGAAAATGGCAAAGAGCGTGGGTGTCTGAGTCACTGTATTTAAGATAATAGTTTGCCCTTAATTATGCTTTAAAAAGGTTTTCACTTCACTCTCAACTCTCTGCTTTTGTCAAGACAGAAATATGTACGTGTGTTTGTAGCTCCATTGGGACTGGCCGGTTTCGTCCCGGAGCAGGTGAGCATGTCCGCAGCTGGTCTCCAAAGCCCGACCCTTTGCGTCTGGTGCCTCCGCGCGCCAAGTCGCACTAGGCAGCGGGCTTCCCACGTGGCTTCAGAGCCACAGCTGTCCTGGACGGCTCCTGGGCCGGCCTGGCGCCCTGTGCTGTGCCGAGGGCTGAGACCCCAGTTGCTGAAGTCCTGGGAAGTGAGGCTGTGTCCGTGTTGCCGGGGATTTGCGGGAGCTGCATAGCACCGAGGGGAGGCAGAACGTGGTTGCCGTCTGGACAACCAGGCCGCACCTTCTTTGTGCCCCTCCGTCCCTGGGCTCCCGTCTGGGTGCGCACGTGGCCTGGGTTCGTGGGCCGCAGGCAGGCCAAGGCACTTGGCTGCTCCTCGCCTGAGAACCTTGTGGCAGGGTCGCACGGGAAGGAAGAACGTGTGTAGACCGGGCCGCGGCACATGAGGAGACCCGCGCCGCAGCTCGGTCGGACTAGGGAGAGTGGCCGTCGGGAGTCAGCGCCGTTAGGCTGCACTTCTGGGGGCGCAGCAGCTTTTGTCTGCCTGCGCTTAGTTTGTTAGCGTGGCTTTCACCTTTCTGCATATACTCTGCAGTTCTTCCAACGTGGTGTACTACACTTCTACTGATTGTAAGTTATTTTTACTATTCCTTCACATGATATGAGCTAAGAATTGATACCCTGGGATCAGCCGGGTGGCTCAGGCCGTTAGTGTCTGACTCTTGGTTTCAGCTCAGGTCATGATCTTGGGGTCATGAGATTGAGCCCCACATCGGGCTCTGCACTCAGCGGGGAGTTGGCTTGAGATTCTCTCTCTCTCCCTCTTTGCCCCTCCACTCCTCAAAAAAAAATTAATACCCTAAATTCTTATTGACCAAATCGCAGCTGCAATGAGCCATTTTCATCCTAAGCTGTGTATTTTGCTGTGACCGGAGCAGGTCACTTGCATGCACAGTGAATGGAAGGTGCAACACGAAGGGGAGGGCATGCGCCAGAGCCCCCAGGCACCTCTCAGAAGCTGACACGGCAGGAACTTTCCTGTTCCATACGTCTAGGTGACCCCCAAGTGACTGCAGTGAAGAGATGCCAGTGTGTTTCCCACATGGCTTCATCAGCAGGGGTGTGACTGCCTAGCACCCATGCCGCTTATGCTCGTGGCTGTAGTACCCGCAGTGGGGCCCTTCCGATGCTCGCGTGCAGACTGTCCTGTTACCACAGGAGAAAAAGGCCGTATCTGAGATGTAGAAAAGCGAGGCCTGTGGACCTACATTTTTCAGGTCCGTATTCAGCAGGGCAGGAGCCATGGCCGGGCTGCGATCATCAGCAGTGGGAGAAGACGCTGTCCTCAGACCACAGGCGGTTGCGTCTAAGGCCCTTGCTGTAAGAGTCAGCTGTCTGAAACGCGACAGCTTGGCTAAAATGGACACATTCCTTCACAAATGCAGCTTCCCAAAACGGAGGAGGAAACACGAAACCTAAATAGCTCCATGTCTGTTAAATACATTGAATTTGTAATCAAAACCCCTTCCAGAGAGAAAGGTATAGGCCCAGATGGCTTCACCAGCGGAATCTACCAGATGCTTAAGGAGGGAACAGTAGTACTCCTACCCAGACTCTGTTGGAAAGCAGTGGAGGCAGGACCACTTCACAGGTTGTGTTTTATGTGACTGTGAAACCAGACCTGTTGAGGTCATTATAGAAAGGAAAGAGACCAGCATCCCCCAGGAGCAAAGGCACAGAAACCCTTAGCCAAACATCAGCAAATCAAAAGGCACAGTCTATCTTAGGAATGCAAGGTTGGCTTAACATGTTTAAACCAATGAGTGCAACTCACCACAGTAATAGAAGAAAGCAGCAGATGGAAGACAAGCACATGATACAGTTCGACACCCACCTGTGATGGTGGGGGGACTTCTTCCGGGGACAGCATCTGAAACCCCGGCCAGCCCATCCTGGCTGGTGGGGATTAGAGCGCTCACGCCCAGCCAGACCAGGCCAGCGTGTGTTCCTGCCAGTAACTCTCAGCACTGTGTTGTAAGTCTTGGTGCAGGAAGACCAGAAAAAGAGAAAGCATAAAGCTTGGCAGAAAAGTAACGATGCTGTTGTTCACACATGAAAAAAAAGAAAGAAAAAAGAAAATGACTAGGCAAGCCACAGACTGTGAAAAATATTTGCAGTGCACTGTGGCCGAACCAAAAATTAACATCTAGAACACATGTTCACACTCTAATCACACATGATTAGAGATGCAGAAAACCTGGCAGAATCTGAAAAGCAGCTAGTGAAATGAATACATGAACTTCGCAAGGTTGCAGGACACAAGGTCACTGTGAAACACACGTACTTTGTGTATGATGAAGGAATCATTACAAGAGATGATCTGGAAAATACCATCTGCAGCGGCCAAGAGAACCTCCAGTGCCTGGTAGTGAGCCTGGTTACGGATGTCTAAGGCGCGGGTGTGGGAAGTGCAGAGCATCAGCGGCCTCAGCCTGGACCTGCCCAGGCCTCACAGGTAGGAAGATGCTGTCGCTGCCACATCTGTTTCATCCAAGTGCGTGTGCAGATTCGAGGCCATTCCTGTCCCGCTCCTAGTGGGCTTTTTGGAGAAGTTAACGTGCTGACTGTAAACTGTACCCGGAAAAACAAAATTTTGAAAAAGAACAAAGCTGGGGGAGATACCTCCTGATTTTACAGCTTAATTTAAAACTGAAGTGTGGCATTGATCTAAGTTAGAGAAATGGACTACATCTCTTCTGTCAGCTCATACTCAACCAAGAGTCCCGAGTCAAGTCAGTGGAAAAAGGAAAGCCCCTCTTAGCAAACGGTGCTAAAGTGATGGGAAATCTGCAAGCGAGGACAATGAACTTGGGCACTGTTTCATCTGCACCAAACTCTACCACTATGGACAGAAGTGCAGAAGCAACGCCGTCAAGTTCTAGAAGAACACTTGGGAGAACACCTCACGGAAGCACGCCCACACAGGTGCGGTCGGCCCATTTCCAACCGAGGCACAAGGTCAAACACTGGGGCAGGCACAGGATTTGTTTTACAAACATAAATGCCAGGAGAATAAAGGTTCCCAAAGATAACACACTTACATTGGGGTAAGCAAAGATTCTTTGACCGGGCACAAAAAAGCCATAACCATTAAAAAATTTTTTTGCTAAACATACTTCATTGATATTAAAATTTCTGTTATCAAAACACAGCACTAAGAAAATGACTAGGCAAGGGCGCCTGGGTGGCTCAGTTGGTTAAGCGACTGCCTTCGGCTCAGGTCATGATCCTGGAGTCCCGGGATCGAGTCCCACATCGGGCTCCCTGCTCAGCGGGGGGTCTGTTTCTCCCTCTGACCCTCTTCCCTCTCATGCTGTCTCTCATTCTCTTTCTCAAATAAATAAAATCTTAAAAAAAAAAAAAAAGAAAGAAAAAAGAAAATGACTAGGCAAGCCACAGACTGTGAAAAATATTTGCAGTGCACTGGCCGAACCAAAAATTAACATCTAGAACACAGAAACCGCAGTAGAAAGGCAGGCATTAGGCTCAAACACACTTGGAGGACGGAGATCTGAGGAGTCCGCTGTGGGACCAGCACGTCCTGCTGGCGGGCACCCTGTGGGGCACAGCGCTGGTTTGGGGAGGGGATGCAGCCTCGCGAAGAGCGGTCGGCAGGCCCCACCAGGTGAGCCTGCCCTGCAAGCCAGCCTCCCACTCCTGCGGGTTTGCCAGCAGAAAGGAGAGCCTGTGTCCACACGGGGACTTGCACGCACCTGCAGACCTGTTCACAACAGCCAGACCTGGAAACAACCAAGGTCCATCAGCACGGTGTAAAGGGCATGTCCGTACAAGGGGCCGTCTGGGGTGGTCCGGGAGCAGACAGAGTTGGCACTGGCCGCAGCTGCCTCCTGGTGAGCGGGGCCTGAATAGCCTGGGAAGGGGTCCCAGAGAACGTTCTGTGGGATGGACGGCTGCATCCTGTTTGGGATGACGGGCATCTGATTGTGTGCAATTGTCAGGACACACTGAACTGAACACTTACGATGCGTGCGTTTTGTTTCATGTTAGTTATAGCTCAACCTTTGATTAAGAGGGTGTCATGGGTTTACGTTTTCCTCACGGCCCTTGCTGTGAGGTGCAGCCCGGTAAACTCCGCACACCTGGGGGTGGTGAGCAAGGCATAACAATGCAGCCACCCCAGGCCTGGGGGCTCCCCGCCCCAGAGAGCGAAGGCAGCTGCCCGACCACTGATGCCCAGCGGAAGCCATGTGTGGGCACAGGGCCGGGAGTGAGTGGCGTGCTTCTCTTTACATCCTGACCTGCGCCCGTCTGTGCTGCTGCCGTCGAGCCTCTAGCGTGGCTGGGGGGAGGGGGGGCAGCGAGTTTTCTGGGTGCGTGCGGAGCGCGGGACCCCCGGGTCTGCTCTGCAGCAGAGCTGTTTGCTGCTGCGGTGTCCAAGCCACTCCTCGGCCTCCGGCCTCTCCCTCGTGAGACTCACACCACTTCTGTGGGAGGGAAGATTCCCGTTGCCTTGGAGGCCCAGTGGCTGCCTTGTGAGTGAACTGGAATTGCCCCGGAAGCAGTTTCCCTGTTCGTGTGCTCCCCTCCTGTCTGTGTCGCCGAGCTGCTGCAGCCCCGTGGAGGTCGGACCGTGGCCGGCGCGGGGGCTCGGGAGAGGCGCTGCTAGCCACCTCAGCAAGCAGCTGCGGACCAGGGAGACAAGGCAGGGCCCCTCCTCGGAGTCAGATGCCGCCAGTAAAATTGTGTCAGACGTCATGAGGTAACTGTTGGAGTGCAGTGCACCCCCGTGAAGGCCAACCCCGAGTGGGGGTCACCGGGTCCTTGCCGTCCCATCCTGGGATCCCCAGACAGGAGAGCACTTACTCCGAGCCGCTTCATCGCACGGACACGGACCATGAAGCAAGGGGCTTTCCCGTGAGCGCGCAGGGGGCCAGACCACACACTCCAGTACTTCTACAAAGGGCAGTCTGTGGTGCTCTGGACTCTGGCCTCCACTTCAGCCCCTGCTCACAGCCCCACACTCGCCCCCTCGGCTCCTGTCTGTCTCCCATCTCCAGACACTCGGCTCAGAACAGCCTGGGCCTAAACGGGCATCGAGTCCTTGTGGCTTGCGAGCGCCTGTGGTGCCCCCCCTGCTCCCTGCAGCCCCTCGCACGGCCGGCCACTGGCAGAGACGCCAGCTTCGGAGACGACGCAAAACCATCAGTCACCCCCCCCCCCCCACAAGCCCATGTTCCCGGCACCTGCCGGCAGCGTTCACTGCGCTGTGTGTGCTGGATTCAGGGTGGTTTCTTTACGGCTGTTCTTGGGCCGGGCAAGTGCTGACAGCACCCTGAGATAGCGCGAGCATGAAGGGGCCAGGGTGGCATGGAGACAGGTCAGCCCTGAGAGGTGCCCACGTATGCCTGTGACCCCAGTGCCAAATAGGGGGCACGTGACCATGAACCTCAAACTCACCCAAGACGTAGAGCTCCCCCCACTCGTCTGCTCAGCCCCCAGAGGAGAGGGATTGCAGGAAGCCTGAGTGGCGTCCCAGACTGCCAGGCCTGCCCACAGGCATCCTCCTCAACCCCATGAGCCCGTTAGCGTGCATGGCCCGGGGTCGTTGAGGCTTCTGGAACTCTGAGGGAAGGGGCCCCGACGTAGCCCAGTCCCCGCGTTTGCAGAGGGAGGAGGCAGCCCTGTTAGTGAGAGAGCGGGGGGGCAGGGTGCACTCAGGATGGGCTTGCTGCAGACGGCTTCCTACGAGGAGGCCGCTCACCTGGGTACAGCTGCAGGCCTGGCAGCCCCTCCTCACCCTCGGCTCAGGGTGAAGCATGCAGCATGGAGAAACAGATGTCCTTCCTGCGGCAAGGCCTTGGGCCTCCTGTCTCCAAATGGGGGTGTCAGAAGCACGTCCTGGGACCCGCAAGCATCTGGAGAGGCCCGTCCGTGTCCCTGGGCAACGGCCTTCATGCTCCTGCCCCCCGCCCCCAACTCCCTGCAAGGCCTGAGCCTGCCCTGGCAGCCTGGAATGTCCCAGCACCTCGCATCCTCCCTTCCCCAGAGAGCAGGGGTGGACAGCTGTGGGTCACGTGGCTCTCTTCGGGTCTGGCCTGGTACTGGCTTGTCTGAGCCATTTTTTCAGAATTAATTTTGGGCTGAAAAAGGCTGACAGAAGTCTTTGTTCCTTTGACGCTCACTCAGGAAGGAAAAATCCGTGGAAAATCTGACATCTGCACTATAGGGAGAAGTCAGTGGATGGGGAGGAATATAATTACTCTCCGCTCCCGGAAGAATGTCTCAGATCTTTAAGTGTCTCATATCAGCTTAGAACTTGAATGACATTTTAATTATTTTGTTTTTTTCTTCTCTGCCTGGTTTGAGTCTCTAAAGAGACCCACTCTTGGATTCCGAGGGGTGCGGGGAGTAGAGCGTCGCTCACGGGGCTGTCGTGTGATCGTGCCGCTTTCCCGCCCGCGCTGCAGGTCAGACATGCTCAGGTCTGGACAGCGGGCACGTGGCTCTTTGAATACGCCAAAGAGTTGCAGCCAGGGGCTGTGTCTCTGGCACTGTTGTGACCTAAGCAAACCCAGTTTCCAGAAAGACGGGGACTCATCTTCAAATAGCACCACCCAGGTGCCTGGCGTGCGGCGTGGTGAGAGGCCTGGTGGCCGGGCTGGCGGAGGGCGCACCGTGTGCACGCCCCTTGTCAGAGCCGCTGGTGGGTCAGGGCCCAGGACGCCAGAATGCTAGGAGCCCTGGGGGATAGGTTTGTAAACCGGCTGTCCGGCTGCACGTTTAGCTCCTGCTGAGCCCATCTGCATGGCGGGAGCACTGCCACTCGGTCTGTGGAGGCCTGAAGGGCTGCCACATGACCCTCGGACCTCCTTGTTGCATCTTGTCCCTGCTCCTTTGAGTGTTGTTGTGTCCATGCCACTCCCCACTCCGCACTCATGCTGCCTCTCAGCCCATCCTGTGGGCTCCACGTGCCAGACACGTCCCAACTCCTGGATGGTCCTTCTGCCTGGACGGCCACAGAGGCCTGCTGACAAAGGACCGTCCTGTCCCCCACTCAGGCCCTCACCACCCCAAGGTCCTTCCCTGCGTGAAAGTCCCTTTTAGGTGTCTACGCCTGGGCCACCACCCCTGGTATGTATCCACTCAGCTCGATGTTGCTGCGAGGCTGTTCTGCTGATGGGATTGAAGACCACGGTCACGGGGTGCCTGTGAGGAAGTAGAGCCGAGGGTCTTGGGGCCACAGCTGGCAGCGCCACCCCTCCTGACGGCTGCCATCCCGGCCTCAGCCCTGACCAGCCAGCTCTGTCCCTTCCCGAACCTGACACTGTGGCCCAAGGGCTCCTGGGCTTCGTCTAACACAGCCTTTCCTGGTCTTCTCTGCTCTGGACACACAAGTCCTTGGTTTCCCTCACACCTGCTGCCTGGGATGTCTGCCTTTTGCTCCTCGTTCCTCCTCCAGCTTGTCCCCGCTTCTCCAGGGCTGCCCACCCTCCTCCTCCAGAGCCCAGTGTGCCTTCTCTGCACCTTCCACACACCCGCGCCACCTCAACCAGGGCGGGCCCTCCTCTGTGCCAGGCTGGGCCTGTGCGGTTGTATCTGCTGACCGGGCGGGACTCGGCCCAGAACAGTCACAGCTGTAAAAACCAGCATCACAAGAGAAAGCCGAGCTACATCCCACGCTTGTTTCTCTCCGCGTACTTCCTCACCTTCTAATTCAGCTCTTATGTAAGACACAGAACTCAGAACTCAATCTCTGGGACCCAAGCGGAGCTTGCAGAGCTGGCAGGGAACAGCCTCTGACTTAGGAAGGGAGCCACGAGTTCCCAAGAGAAAGTGGGGGGCGGGGCACGGTGCTGGGGGTGCTGGGAGCTCGGCTGCAGGCCATTCCGGGGACCCTTCCTCCACAGCCATTGCCCTGTGCCCCTGGCAGCAAAGCCGTAACCTGGACACATGTGGGCCCGGGCACCCAGGTTTCCCGTGGGGGGAGTGAGCGCTCGAGCCACTGGGGAGGGCTTGGCCTAGCGCACCTGAGCTTCTGAGTTGCTCATTGCCATTGTGAGTGAGATGCAGCTCCCTTCTGGATCCCTCGGTCTAGCATCTGACCGTAGCTTTGCCAGCCTGTCCATTTCTAAAGCTTCAGAAATATATTCCTGCAATGATGCTCAGAAAACCCAAGTTTTTGAGAAAACACAGAAGGTACTGTCTTTATCCAAGGAAGCCGGTAGTTTGGATGTGTCGTGCGCATGGTTTGACCTCAGCTGTCAGGAAGCCCTCAATGTGCTGTTGCTACAGCTTCATTTACGTCTTACCTCTTACGTATTTCAGGCAGGAGCTACCCTCCTCCGCTCCCTTGAAGCTTCCTTTGGGTCCTCCCGCCTGTGGCTGGTTTGCACGCCCCTGGGACCACTGCCAGCCTCTGGAGTGGCTCATGTTCCTGTCTGTCTTGCCTTGGCAGGGCCTGATCAAGATCCGGGGAGACCGGTGCTGGCGCGACCTCACCTGCATGGACTTCCACTATGAGGTAGGTTGCATGGCGGCCGCAGGCCGAGCTCCCTGTCCCCCACCCCCCCCACCACCCCGTCCATGGGGACCAGCACCTGTACTATAGCTGCAGCCTCTTAGAGGCCACACCTTGGGTCACAGGGATGCCCTCTCCTGCTTGCTTTCTTGTTGGAGCACAGGTAGGTCACAAGGTAGTTTTCAGGGTGTCCCGTGTGCTGGGCTGGCAGATGGGGCTCCTGGCCCCCATGGCTGTGGGTCCCGGGGTCCATTCTGCTTGGGCGCTGGTCCCTCCACCACTGTCCATGGTCCTGCTTAGGCATCCTCCCTCCTGGCATCAGGGCTGGCCCCACATGCCCCCAGGAGAGTGCACAGTGGGAGTCACTCTGCCGCACGCCCTGCTCCCCAAATCACGGCAGACGGACGTGGTGGGAGGTGCGAGTCCTGCTGTCCTCAGATTTCCATGGTCCCCTCCCCCACCTTGGCCCCAAGCTTTAGGCAGTCGTCCTCTCCGCCCCCTTCCCTGGGACCCCACCCAGGTCCAAGCCCCTCTGGACATTCCTGTCCCTGCTGACGGCTCACATGTTTGTGGGGGGCTGGGACCAGGTCTCCCTGGAAATGAATTAACTCTAGGGCACTCGGTCAGAGTGACCTCATCCACTTGCCCGTGTATCCCGTGAATGCCTGCCAGCTGCCCTTGCCCTCTCGTCGGCCGCAAAAACATTGACACGCTTGGAGCGCCACCTGTCAGATGGGACATTTTCTTCCGTGTCTCCCACCCCTGGCTTATGGTTCCCATACAGGAAAGTGACTTGTACCTGCTCTTGTGTAAAAGGTGCTTGCGACAGGCTCACGCCTCTTCTGGCTTTTCAGTCCTGAATGTGTCGAGTAGATGCCACCTCGGGAGGCCTGGGTGTGTCCGCAGCTGTGTCATCTGTTAACCAGCCTGGGGGCAGGGACGTCCCACGGGTGCTGTGCTTAGCAGGGTATCAGACTGGAGATCTCCCCGCATCCCTCCAGACTCCCCTCCCCTCCTGCCCAGGGGCCCATGAGTCCCTCCCGTGGTCCTGGAGCCGATGTCCTGTAAAGGGCCAGAGAGGAAATGTTTCTGGCTCTACAGGAGGGAAGGGGGCCCCAGGGGCTAAGCTAGGAGGCCCTCCATTCTGTCCTGGCCCCGCCACGAGCCCACAGTGGCCCCCAGCAGCTTGCGGGCAGGGCCCGTGACTGTCCAGCGTGTGCAGAGGGAGTGTGTGCTAGAATCCCCTTGGCGCCGAAGCCTGCTGTCTCTGCCTGCAGGGCTTGACCAGGGTGGATACAGGGCCTGTAACTCTGATTTCGGTCCACAGAAGGAGTCTTGGCCAGCAGGAAGAGGGCCAGGTGAGCCCACACAGTGAGGCTGGTTGACACCCCCCCCAAGCTGGGTGCGTCCTCAGAAGGGTTTGAGTCGGGGCGCACCAGGGCAGAGTTCCTGCATCTCCGCACACAGCCCTGGGCAGGATTTGGGCAGACGGTGGGCCTGTGACCCACATCCTGGGGAGGGGGCCAGGCACCTGTGATGTTGGCATGGTGTGAGGTCAAGGCCACTTGAAGTCGGTCTTCAAGGACAGGCCGAGTCTTGGCTCAATGACCATGTGGGGCCCTTGTCATCAAGTGGGAGGCCTGTGGGCTCCGGGTCAGGTCCCTTGGAGGAACAGAACCACTCTGACTCTGTCAAGGAGCAGGGGCCTTCCCTCAGTCAATCTTGTTTCTACATGCTCTGTAAACTAGGGTGAGGTGAGGAGTCGGGCCTGGGACCCCCCGTGCTGTTAGCTGCCTGCAGAACCCATTGTCGTCTGCCTGCCAGGGACCAGGATAGGGGCCACACGGCCTGTCCTCAGTGACCTGGACCCCTCCAGTCCTTGGTGGGTGGCAGCAGGGCCTACCTCATTCACTGTCAGGACACCACTGGCAGGAGCCTCATAGGAGGGACCTGCTGGGGACGGTGGTGGGGCCGATGGGGTGCAGCACATGGGTGAGCAGGAGCGAGCGGCTTCCGGCCGAGACGAGAGCCCAGGCTTTGCTCGTAGCTGCTTCTACTTCACCCTGAGCCGGTCTGCTCACAGGCATGCTGTCCACGTGGTGTGTTACCACGGTGAGGCCTTGCAGGGAGGTCGTAGGAGGTGAGCCCTGATGCCCCAACCCTGTGAGCCCCCCAGATCCTGCAGGGAGTAGGGGCCAGCAAGAGAGGCCCTCATGTGACACCACAGGCTCACCCCCACGTCCCCCGTCTATGTCCTCACTTTACCTACACGTGGCCGTTGGGGGACTCGGTCGGAGCAGAAGAGGGGCTGGGGCAGCACCAGCGGGTATGGTCATCAGCCACCATGGGGGAGAGAAAGGGCAGCGGACCTCGACAGACATGCCCAGGCCAAGGCACGGTGGCCCTGAGCCGCCATGGCAAAGCCAGTCACCCCTGAGAAGGAGGTCCCAGGAACCGTCGTCCCCAGGCTCATGGGTTCCGCCGGTGATGCCAGTGAAAGTATCCATGAGGAAGGCCACAGGGTCGCCCGGCTGCCAGGCGCTCAGCAAAGGAGGAAAGGAAAATGCTGCTGCCGGACAGCGGCTCTGCGTCCCGTCCAGGCCGCCGTGAGGTGCGCGAGCCTTCCGCGCGGGGCAGCGAGCTGTCAGCAGTGTTCAGGTCCCCAGGTGACCGCCGCGCTCAGTCCAAGTTAGTCGGGATGCCGACTTGTTAACTTTGGAAAGCTTTGGTTACCAAACATACACCTCAGTGACTCACGCACATTGGACGTCAGCACGTTGAGACACGCCAGCAAGGGCCTCCGCCGCGGCTGGGGGTACGCTGGGAGGAGCATGTGGTGCGGTCGCTAAGCTGCCGCAGGAGTCCCGCCTCGCTGGCGGCTTGGCAGGTCCCACCCACGGCCCTTTGGGGGGTCGGGTCGGTGCCCCACCCCAGGCTGTGCAAGAGTTGACTGACACGGATGCCGTTGTTTTGCTCCAAAGTCCTGCACGTCTCAGAGCTGACCTTCCGTCTGGGGTCACCAGTCACTGTCTGCTCCCATCACCTGTGAGGTCCGCAGCCTGTGGCACATTGGAGGGGACTTTGTGTCATGTCCTTTGCGCCTCGAAGCCCAAGGTTCAAGCCTGTGCAGGGACAGCTAGCTTGCGGAGCCCAGACGCCGCAGCAGGCCCTTCAGGAGCCGGGGTCCGCGCCACGCGTGGGGCCGCATGCCCACGGTCACTGATGCGCTCCCCTGCGTCCATGTCGTAGGGTGCCCGCAAGGCTGGCCACACACATGGTGCCTCGTCCTGCTCACCCCCGAGGGTCCGCTGAGCACCAGCCTGGCCCTCAGCACTGACTTCCTGCTGCCCGTTTCTCTAACTGGGAACCACCTGAGCGTCAGGGCAGCTTCAGCCAGGTTTACTGAAGATTTCCCCTTGGTCTTGTGAGGTCAGGAAGGCCTCCTGCCACCGGTCTCGAACGCACCTGTTCAGCTATGTTGAGGTGGAAAATGGTTCGTCACGGCGGTAACAGTTCTCAGTGAGCACTTGGCGCTCCTAGGCGGGCCATCGGTAGCTCCGTGTCCCTGGACGTTGCTCCTCCCGTCCACAAGCCCCTCAGCCCTGGGGCCCACTGGGAGGGCGCCCAGTAGCTCCGGTCTTTGAGAGCCCTGCAGGCAGGAGGAGAGGAGGGGGCACAGTGCCCTTCATCCTTAACTCCTTGCTGTCCACACCCCTGCAGCACCGCGGCAGCACCCCGTGCTGCCCCAGAGGGCCTGGAGGCTGCAAAGGCGAATGCCCTAGTCCAGGAGGGTAACAGCGACCCTGGGAGCTGGCTCCCACGGTGGCCTGCGCTAGGCCACCCTCCCCTACTGAGGGGGATCTCCTCTCCTTTAGTCCCAAACAGCAATCTTAGGGGCATACACCTGGAGCACGTCCCACCCCCCTGGCCACAGTCCCCTTGCAGCTCTGTGTGCTCTGTGGGGGACTTGGGAAATGGGTCGCAAGTCCGTGGTTTCAAGACCCTGGAGCGGGTGAGTCCTGGCAGATACCACTGAGAAGGTTCGAGTGACGGAGCCTGAGCAGCCCCCATTCCCCCACACGGTTCCTTCTATGGTTTAAGAGGCAACACCGTGCACTGTTCCTATAAAATGGAGCATCTAAAATGTGTTCATCATAGACATAAGGTGCGTAAAGTGCTTCTGAAAGCGTCAGGCCGCTCGTCTGCAAGGGTGGGAGAAGACAGGCTGTCCAAAGACCCGGCTCTGAGTGCATGCGCCCCTGCCCCACGTTTGGCTCCCTCCCTCTGAGCCGCACCCCTGCAAGAAAGCCAGTACACTTGCCCTTTGAACCAGAGCGTAACCACTGGGGAGCGCAGCGGTAGAGACCTGGGCTCTTGGGAGAACCCCCGATTCCAAGTTCTCTCTTAGGCATTCTCTTTCCTAAAGTTGACGCAGCTCCAGTCAGGAGGCCATCCCCCTTCATAGCCACAGGGTCTCGGAGCACAGGGCTGCGCCTGACAGTAACGTGCGTGCACCCCAAGATCAGGATGCCCGCGGTGTGGGCTGTGTCACCTTGAGGGCCACCCCAGCTCCGGGGCCCGTCTCGTGGCCGCGCACAGATGTGCGGTTCACTGTAGGACGTCCCGCCTCTGTGCGCTGGCGCACACCCTCGCTGACAGAAATCTTGGACACAGTCTGCCCGCACGGGGAGCGCGTCTCTGGCTCTGCTGGCCCCAGGTGACACCGATGTCCGTCACAGCCCAGGGGCCCCGGGCGTGGTCCCCCTGCCTGCTCTCTCGTGACCGTTCACCCCGCTGGCCTGCGTCTTCCCCCCCGGGCGACGCGCACACCACCAGTGGGTGGAAACCCTCGGCCGTGTTCTTCCATTCTGGGGGCGGTTTGTATCTATCATGGTTTACAACATGCACCTAGTTTCTTCTCCTGGGTTCACATCTGCTCTCTCGTAGCTGCGGGAGGGACAGAGGCTGACAGACGGCTGATGTCCTCCATCTCTAACGGCAGGCGCTCCCGTCTGCCCGCCTGGGGGAGCATCCCAGCCCTACACGACAAGGGACAGCAGATCGAGGAGGACACGGGTGACAAGGCCACGTCTTCAGCCGTGTTCAGGCGCCGGTTAGCCACAGCCGAGGGTTACTGCAGCCTGGGGCTTGACTGCATGTCTCTGCCGAGACCTAGTTTTCTGCTGTCGTGATTTTCTTTCTCACGACAGAAAACTTCCCAGTAGACAAGTATTATGACAAACCAACACCCGGGCCATCCCGCACAGATGTGGCATCTGTCCACGCAGGTCTCTTAGCCCCATCACATGTCACCGGGAGAGGCGGCCGGAGCCCTCTGTTGTCCCCGGGCCTGGCTAGGCCCCGTCCGGGACACAGGCCAGGCCCTGACGCCGTTGCTCCCCAGCAGCATCCCCGGGCCAGGCGCCCTGTGACTGGGGGGAGTCTCGCGGCACCCGCTTCTGTGTGTGCCTGTCTGTCCCCCTCACAGGCTGGAGGATACAGTGTCCGGTTTCCTGATGTTTGAGTTGTCCCCAACATAGACGGGATCACTGGTGTCAAAATGCCTGCGGACACGGACTTGCTTTCAGCGGTAGGGACGTCAGCACCAGCCGTGAGCCGCTTTGCTGTGGAATGTTCCGTCTGTCTCCACTGTATTTGCCCAAGTCGGTTGTCATCAGGAAGGAGCTTGCCAGGTTTCCCCAGGTGGTTTGTTTTGTTTTAATAACATGAACAGGTGGGTTGCAGAGAGGGGACTGCTGTGCTGCACACGGAACCCCCAGCCAGGGGCAGGTTCCCCCTTCCCGGCTGCACCCCTCCCTCCCTCCCTCCCCCAGGTGCTCTGCTTACAAGGGTCTCAAGGAATCCATTCTACACGTGCTTGGGGTGGGCGGGACCGGGGGGGCAGGTGGAGAATGTAATCCTGTTGCTGCAGAACTGGGGAAATTTAATAGTCTTTTGGTCCCAAGCATGAGATGGTCCCTCTCATCAGGGCTGCAAGTCGAGCCGGCTCAGGCATGCCCGGTTATTTCAGACAGACTGGCAGGGCTGGCCTTGGGCAGGGGCTATGCCCCGGGCTGTGCCCAACACCCCCAGAAGAAGAGCAGCCAGATCTGCCCTGCCAGTGGGGGCTGCAGAGGCCCCACCAAGGGTTCTGGAACACCCACCTCGTACAGGAGGATGGTCACCAGCTGCAGCCAGCCCTGCCCCACCTGTGGTCCTTCTAGGCACACTGACCCCAGGGCCCAGGCCAGGCTCTCCTTCCTGGATGCCCGCGACCTCTGCAGCCACGCCAGGGTGCTCACAGGGGTGACTGAGGTGGGCTGAGCCCCAGGGACGGGCCCTGCCGCCCAGAATGGCCGTGCTGGCGGGAGCCTTCAGCCCCTCCCAGGCAGCCAGTGCTGGGCCAGAGCACTGACCACCATGTTTCACAGCCCGCACACCCTTTCCAGGTATGCCCATGGCCTTAGGTGCTGCGCCGGTGCCCCCACCCAGCACAGCAGAACCTTCCTCCTGCCTCCCGAGACCAGCCCCCGCTCAGGAGGCTTTCAGGAGGCTTCTGTGTGTGTCTCAGGCCAGGGGGTCCTACCTTTAATTGCAGCCCCAGGACATGGGTTGCCAGCTGTTTTGTACCGTAACTTGATGAGGGTCGGTTAGTCTGGAAGTAATTTGAATCAAGGTTGACATTACCATGAAAGCTACAAATGTTAACTTGATAGAAGCCGTGACTGAGTTACCTCCAGCGGATTGGGAGTCGGGGCTTATATGCTTTGTCCCTTGGCGGTTTTAGTGATTTTATGGGAAAATGTTTTTTTGTATGTACTGGGGACTGGAGGAGTCTGCGCTGGGGCCAGGAGGGGAACACCGTCTGGCCAGGCGCTTCTGGTGCAGCCCATGCCCCAGGGTCACCAGGAAGGGCAAGCCCCACCAGACCAAGGCCAAGTCCATGAGAGGCAGGGGCACAGCCTCAGGGTCAGCGACGGTCACTGCTGCCAGCACTGAGACTTGAGCCCAGGGCCGTGGCACTCCCTGCTGTTCATACAGACCCGTGCTGCCTGCCCCCTCGCGGCCACTCTGGCTTATATGCTCCTAAGGAACTTACCTCACGGCTCGACTGTTTCCCCGACTTTAAACTGGTAACAACCCCAAGGCTGTCGTCAGATTAGTGACACATATACTGGAGTGTGTACTCCGTGAAGGCTAGTCAGTCAGTGTGACCGAGTTCCCAAATAGGTGAGAACTTTGCAGGTATCCTTCTGTTACTGATTTCTAATTTAATTCCGTCATTGTCAGAGATGACTCGTGTTATAATCTATTCAGGCTTGTTTCGTGGCCCAGAATATGGCCTCAGTGAATGTTGCATTTGAGCCTAAAAAAGGAATGTCCTGTGTTGTGTGAGTGCTCGTGAAGTCAAGTGCTTGATAAGTGGCTTCAGGCCTCCCACGTCCCTGTTTTTGTCTCCTTGTCCTAGCCAGTGCTGAGAGAGGGGCCTGAAATGTGCAGCAGGAACTGTGGACTTGTGGATCTCTAGCCATGGTCGTCTGCGGTTCTGCTCAGCGCGTTTAGAACCTCTGGTACGAGGGCGTTAAGTGTCTGAGTGCCGGGACCTCCTCGTGATCCTCTTTCCGTCAGCCTTAAGAAACGACCTCTCATCCCTGGTCACGGTCCTTCTGAGGTCTGCTTGTGTGACGCCCACGCAGACGCTCCAGCTCGCCTGCCACCCGTGTTGGCACGGCCACGTCCTCCCGGGCCTGACTGCTCCCCTCCATGCGCCCTCACCTTTGAAGTGTGTGTCTCGCACGCGGTGTGCACTTGGGTCTTGTTGTTTTATCCAGTCTGACCAATTCTGCCTTTTTTTTTTAAGATTTTATTTATTTGTGAGAGAGAGAGTGTGAGGGGGAGAGAGCACAAGTAGGCAGGCAGAGGGAGAGAAGCAGGCTCCCCGCTGAGCAGGGAGCTGGACGCGGGGCTCCATCCCAGGACCCTGGGATCATGACCTGAGCTGAAGGCAGACACTTAACGGACTGAGCCACCCAGGCGCCCCTAAAATCTGCCTTTCAATGGCATGTTTTGACCGTCTGCACCAAGTGGGCACTTTGACATGGTTTCAGACCACAATCCTGCTGTTCGTTTGCTATTTCTCCCATTTGTTTAGATCTTTTTTTATCTTTTTCTGCTTCTTTTGAATTACTTAGATGTCTTCTACAGCTCCTTCTCCTTACTTCTCTTGGCTTATTAGCTCTGTTTTGTTTTCGTGGTAGTGTTAGGGTTCACAGAGACTCTTGCGCACGTCACAGCTTTCCTCCAAGTGAGGACTGTGCTTATCCTGTAAGTCGTACAGGACTGAATGGGACCGTGACAATGACACTCTCACTTTCCCTCCTGGTCCTCCTGCAGCTGTGGTCACACGATTACGTACCAGTTGTTACTATTTTTGTTCAAATTATCCTTTCAGGACACTTCATGAAACTCGGCAGACAGCCTCCTGCGTTCACCCTCATACTCACCATATCCAGGGCTCTCCCCTCCATGCAGACCTGGCCTCCATGTGTTTTCCCTCTGCCGACCGGACGTCCCTCACCTTGCTCGTGTGCGGGTTTGCTGCCGGCAGGGTTTTGGTCTAAAGGCCTCTCTCCCCCTTGCTTGGGAGAATCTTGACAGGGACAGAGTGCTAGGTTGGCAGATTTACGTCCATCCTTGAAAGATGTGGCTGCGCTGCCCTCTTGCTGGGACACGGCCTCTCCCCACGGTCAGGCGGGAAGTGCACCCCCGAGGGGGAGTGCTGGGGTGCAACTCTTGGGGAGGCACCACCACAGCCCACCCCAGTGTCCAGTCCTGTCCCCGTCCTGTGCGCCACCACCTTTACAGTTCACTCTTCCTTCTCCATCGCCTGTCATCTGGGTAGGAAGGGGAGGTGGCCTTCGGGTGGCCCCAGCTCCCGAGATGAGCACCCGTGTGGCCACCGCTGGGCTCGCCGTGGCCTCACTCAGGACGGAGCCCTCGACCCCGACATCTGGAGCCCTACCCTTCCCGGTGCCCATGGGAAGCCAGCCACCAGCCGTGCGCGAACACCGTCAGTCTTCGGGGTTTATCCTAAGACCCTCACCAGACAGGTGCAAGCGATCTGCCCTCTCCTGCCATCAGGGAACCGCCCGCAGGCAGACGCCTCCGGTGTACAGGGGAGCACCCCCACCCCGAAGACAGACGGGAACTCAGACTTCCCAGTGGCCTTTGTGTGGACACCTCAGCCCCTGGCTCCGCGAGGGGCAGGGGTCCTGGGCTGATGGAGGGGGTGCGACTTCACAGAGTCTCCTGCTGAAACGCAATGTGGGCAGCTTGAGGGTTTGCAGAAACTTGTTTTTCAGACAAGAATTATGTGTGTTCCCTTTCTCATTAAAACCTCAAACACATAGTTTACAGTCCCTAAAATGGGAAAATGGCTGAAAAAGCCATCCTGTCTCTCTCAGACTTAGCACTGAGGGCCTGGAAGGGACGGCACTGGAGCCAATATGAAGGAATGTTGCTTTCCCCAAATCCTGGAACTGTTTTTATCACCCTTCATGTTTTCCTCACCCTTCATGTTTTCCTCACCCTTCATGTTTTCCTCATGTTTTTCTTCTTTAAAAGTGTCTCTTCTTAAGGGAACCAGCTGTAGAATGTTCAGGGGTCAGGGCTGGCCAGCTGCCGGCATCCAAACTGAGCGGCCCTCTGGACACTTGGCCGCAATTCTCCAACGAGCTGCGACCGCAAGGGTGAGCGTGGCCGAGTTTCCTGCCAGAGGCAGCACTGGGCTCTCCTTCCCCTGCTTTATGGGGTGCGATGTTCCAGACGCCGTTTCCAGGGTTTACGGCCAGATTTTATGACACACTGTTTTTTTCCAGCTTCAGTACAAACAAAAATAAAACTCTGTCCCGGGCTTGCAGGAGAAGGGAGGCCTCGGGACCCTCCCCGGTCATGCAGACGGCGCAGGTAGAGCTGCCCGCCCCCCCCCCCCCCCCCCCGGCGCCCAGCAGGTCATAAACCCACAGGAGGAGCCCAGTCCCTCCGCGGGCAGTGCGGGCCCTGGGAAAGTAGAGCCGTACTTTGGAGGAATTCCACGGCGCCTGCGTGTGTGGAGGGCACGGGCCACTCTGGGCTCACACCTGCCGACCACCCGGCCGTCCGGCTGCCCCCAGGCTGCGCGGGCTTCCTGGCGCTGTCGGGTGGGGGCTTCCGCTGAGCAGGTCTTAGCGCTTCACAGGCGTGCGCCAACAAGAGTTCGCAGCAGCTGCCCCATGGAGATTACCAATTTGGGCCATAGCCTTCTCCTCAAAACCCTCATACACTCCCTCAGCGGTCTTCTGTCTGGGTTCCCGCTGCCGCAGGCGTGACCTGGGGGCGGTGTCAGATGCCCTGCAAGCCCGGTGTCCTCCCCACCCCTCACCCCAGGTGCCAGCCTGCAGAGGACACGGTGAGCCGGCCCCGGGTGGACAGAGCATCGCTGCCCGAAGGTGGGGCTGGCGGCTGGACAGCCTGCAGGCTGGGCCTCTGCCAGGCCGCGGGGACAGCTCAGCTTCTCCCGGACCCGGACGGACGGGTTATTTCTGCTGGAAAACCCTGAGGCCAAGCCGAGCGCGCGCTCACTGCCGCTGCCCGCACCTCGGCCTTAGCACCCCTCCGCGGGAAGGAATGGACGCATGAGGCAGCTTCTCCCTGAGTCAGTGAAGAGTTTGGCTTCCCTCCCCAGGCTCCAAGCAAGCACGGCGAGCTCTGTTTATTTTTCTTCATAGACGTGTCATACCAGTAGCCGGGACTGCCCGTCCTTGAGCAGTCCTCACCAGATGCAGGAGGACTGCACAGCTCCCGAGAAGCAGATGTGACCCACTGGTGCAGTGACTTCTGAAGGAGTGACTGCTCTGAAGGCCAAAGGGAAGTGCGTCCTCTCCCTGCGTGCTTGCTCGTTCTCCTCATGTCTGCATCCTGTCACCGAGCGGCCCCGACAGAGCTGCACCAAGTGACTTTTCAGAAGGGACCCAGCCCAAGACACCTCTCTGCAGAGCTGACACCAAGACCTTTGTGCTTATCGGCCAGTCGTGGACCATCTGCGCTGGAGGGCAAAGGACACGGGGCTGCCTGTCTCGGGGACCCCGTGGGACAGTGAATGGGAAGGCCGCATCATGGGACATGCACTGCACTCCTCCGTCAGCAGCGGCCACCAGGTGTCCCATCCACTGAGTGTCTCGGCCACACGTCGGTCCCGGGTTTGCACGGCTGGGGGACTCGGTGTGGCAGAAACCTCAGGAGAGAGCAAATGGCCCAGAGGCCATGTGGCAGGGGCACCCTTCACACTCACAGGTGGGAACAGGTGTCAGTGGCCAAGAGCCCCTGGGGCAAAGATGGGGACACCCCCCCCCCCGTCTGCAGAAATCCACTCAGAACACAGAGAGACGCACAGCCCTGTGAGCGAGATGGCGTGGGTGCAGGACAGCGGAGACACAGTCACTCACCTATTTTCTAGTTCTGCCCACGGAGGGGCCAGAGAGAGCGGCCCTCACGCCCAGGCTGGGTTCCTACTCCCAGCCTCCCCTCAGAGGGACCAGGGCTCCCCGGGGAAAGCGGCGCACCGAGGGGTGGCAGCGGCAAGGGTTTCAGATGACCCCGGAACATCTTGAGGGCCAGAATGCAGGGAGAGTCTCTGAAAGTGCTGTGGACACATCAGAATGAGTGGCCGTGAAGAATTAGAGCCCACATGCCCACACCAGTGCTGATGAACAGGCTGGAGGGACACGACCTTGCAGTAGAAAGCCAGCTAATAAATGCAGAAGGAACAGTGGACCCGGAAGTCACCATTCAGAGGCCAAGGGAGCCATGGATTCTGACAAGAACCATCCCAGGCTGCTGGAATGCAGGAGGCCGGTCCTGTCAGCCTCAAGGGGCAGGGCAGGGCCTGGCTGACACCCCTCAATCAAGAAGTCCAGGTGGATGCCAGCACGCCAAGGCACACGGCCACCCTGGGCCCCCCGGGACGTGCCCCTGTCACCCCTGCGGGCCTCCCCAGACCCACCCTGAGGGACATTGTGCAAATGCGCTTGTCCGTTTCCTAAAGCTCGGATGGGAGGCTGGCGAGGCGTGGGGGCTGCAGGCAACACGGCCTGGGGTCACCCTTCGTTGAACACATCCAGTCAGGCCCGTGGGGCACAAGAGCCCACGTCCCTGCTTGTGATCACCGTGCCACGAGCGCGCTGGCCCTTCACGCTCAAGTGCTGAGGGGCCCAGCAGCTTGCTTCTCTCTGCTCTGTGGTGGGAAGACCAAGGAGCACGGGCACGGAGCGTGGCATTCAGGGATTTTCTTTCCTGTTCTAACTTTCCTCTTGAGTCAGAAATGGTGTCCAAATGGAAAGTTAGCAAGAAAACTCGAACCGGATGGGACAGTGGCTGGCCCTTCCCCCGCGGCTGTCCTACCTGGAGCCACGTCCAGCCCTGAGTGTGAGTGGGGGGAGGGGCGTAAGTCCGCCAAGGGCTGCCATTTGCAGGACTTCCTCCTGCCGCCTCTCCCCGACTCTGCCACCCTGCGCGTCCAGGCAGGAGGCTCCGTGCTCTGCAGGGCACCACGGGGCCGGTGCACCTGGGCCAGCAGCACAGGCACCTCCTTGTGTCCGGGGGCAGGAGAGACTGGGGGGCGGGGAGGTGGGGTGGGCGCAGGACTCCAGGGGCAGCGGCAGGAGCTAAACCATCTGTGACAAGTAAAGGTCGTTTCATATCAGAAGCGTGTTTGAGTTTCAAAGCTGGAACCAGGCCAACCCAACAACTATTGCCCGTTTGTCCCTTCGGCCCCGGCGTTCCCCTCGGATGGTGTGTGCGTGGAGAGCTCAAGTCCCCAGGAGGGAGAATGGCGGCGCACGAGGCTTCAGACCCCGTGGCGGCGAGAAAAGGAGCAAGGCCGCTCACCTGGACTGGGCTCCCCCCACACCTGCTTTCGAACGCCCAGGGTCCCTGACCTTGGTGCAAGTTGGGGTGGGGTGGCGGATATGCTGGGCCGCACACCGTTCCCGGAATCGGAGCGCTCTGGGTGCCGTTCTTATCTGTGGAGCACCCCTGCCCTTCACTGATGGCTGCATGTCCCCACCTGGGCGTCCCCTCTGGCTGGGAGCGCACCCCGCCCCCCCACAGCCTTCTGCGTGGCCGGCTCCCAGCCTCAGCTGCTGCCAGGGGTCTGGGGGAAGACTGGGCCGCTGTGGTCAGAGGCACAGGGCCCGTCAGCTGGGCCCTAGGGCGGCCAACACCACGGCTGAGTCAACACGCAGGCCCCCGGGACAAGCCGCCCCCGCCCCCCTCACACATGCTTGCAGGCTGTTCTCAGGAACACACACAAGGCCGGAACCCCCAGCTTCCACCAGCCTCCGAGCGGAAATCTCCGCATGTGACCGCATGTGAGCGCTGGCCTGAAACCTGGGTTCCCCTAGTGCCCATCCCTTTGCCCCTGGGTCCCCAGGACCCTCGGGGTATCCCAAGGGGTCAGCATCAGAATTACAGGAGACCAGGCAGGGAGAAGGCGCAGCCCAAGAAGGCTGAGATGCTCGGTTCCATCATCCTCCTCCCACCAACCCCAGTCCGACATCTTGGCCACAGGCATTTGAGCTGCCGGAGAAGGGTCCACGGGACCGGCCTCCCCTGAGCCTTTCCCGGCCAGGATGCTCTCCTGGGACAGCCAGTGGGCACAGGGTGGGCAGGGCCAGGGTGGCAGAGGTCCCCTGTGGGGTGGAGCTCCAGGCTCAGCTCACGGGCCTCCTTCTGTTCCCCAGACGCAGCCAGTGCCCAACCCTGCGGCCTACTTCCTGCACCAGTCCCCATGGTGGGTCCACCGCTTTGAGACGCTCAGCAACCACTTCTTGGAGCTCGTGGTGCCCTTCTTCATCTTCCTCGGACGGCGGATGTGCATCCTCCATGGGGCCTTACAGATCCTGTTCCAGGTGAGCCCACACCTGAGAGTCACCCCCGTAACTGTGTCCCCGAGATCAGTCTCTCTGCTGGGGGGACGAGGCAGATGGCCCAGGACCTGCTCCTCCCTCGTGTCCAGAGGATGCGCCTGGGAAGCCCTCCGCGGTAGGTTCTAGGAGTTTCCTCTCATGGTTACAGTAACCCCTCTCACAGGTTAGCCGTCCAGCCGTTGTAAGGCAGTCTCTGAGGAAGAGGCTGGCGGGGTTTTATTTCCAAGTGGACAACTGTGCTGAGCCCTTAGCCCCGGGGTGCCCCAACCCGCCACTCTGCCCCATTCCTGCACCACAAGCCCCCCAGCCTCCATCCCCATGGAACAGGCCCGCTCCCCAGTGAGCGGAGGCTCCACCACTGACTTCCTCTGGGGCCTTGACAGTCTCCAGCCTCTCCTTTCCCTAAACTGGGGCATCTACTTGCTGACCTCCAAGAAAAACACTGTTGGGACTTTAAATTCCTTTTTTTTTTTTTAATTTAAAGTCACTTAGCCAGCATATAGTACATCATTAGTTTCTGACGTAGTGTTCAGTGATTCACTAGTTGCTGGGACTTTAACCTCCTCTGTCGTAGCTGCTGTATTTGTGGGGGGACAGCTAGCAGCGAGTGCACGGACTGGGAGCGTTGTGGGGCGCACTGTGCCCGCTCCGCTTGGCCGAGGTGTCAGGGGTTGTCGGGCCGCGCCCCCTCGGTTCCCATGTCCCACGTACAAACAGCCTGTTCTGTCAGTGGCCGCTCCGGGGGTTTCCAGGTTCTCGCCGTTACAATAAACCTGCTGTGGGCGCGTGTGTGAGGGGAGGCCCATGAGCAGGCGGGCGTGACCTCGAACGGCACCGTCTCCTCTCCCTCCAGCCCGGGAGCCCCACTTGCTTCGCCTCCTCACTGGCTGTGCGGGTGTCCGCCTTTGTCGTGCGGGCCGTCGCGGTGGCTGAGGGCCTGACGGTGGGCGGTGGTGCGCAGGATCCGGCGGGACGCAAGCAAAACTGATCCCCACGGGTCGGGGCAGGAGGTTTCGTCCACACTGGGGTGTGTTCGCACAGCCTCCTTGTCTTTGTTGATACTGTAAATGGAATTTTCACATAAAACATCTTCCTCTGCGCTGAGTGTGCAAACGGCACGAACGTCCCCGCAGTCGTCAGGTGTAATGGCCTCTGGGCTGATCAGTGCCCATCGTCACCCGGCTGCTCACCCTGCGGCAGTTCCTGGGGCAGCGGCAGCAGCGCTCGGCTAGTGGGGCTCGCTGTGTCGCCGCCGGCGGTCCAGGCCCTGTCCCCGCGGCTCCTGCCATGTTCTCAACTCCCACAGCCTAGGGGAGGCCGGTGGAGGGTGCGGTGTGCGGCGTCTGTTTCTAGTTTACTTCGGGTACTTTCAGTCACGAGTGGATTTCCGCACCCGCTGTGAGAAGATCACTTTCTGCGCCCATAAGTCGCTGACGTGGTGCGACAAGGCTCCCCTGCCAGGAGAAACTCTGCTTGGTCACACTGTGCACGCGATCCGTCCCTGGGGATGACGTGCCGGTGTGGGTGTGCACGATGTGTGGCTGCCGGTGTGTGAGGTCCGTTGGTGGCAGCGGTCCGCCCGGTTCTGCTCACGGTGCTTCTCCTGGGGCACAGCGTGCAGGGCAGAGGCAGGGCTGCTGCGAGACGCGGACTCGGCCCCGCAGGGGCTGTTGGTCAGGCCGGGCTTGCATGTTGTTTTCCCGGGTACTGGGCCTGTGTCGCAGCAGACCCGATGGGGGCCGACGTGAGCTCTTAACTAGCAGGTGCACACATCTCAACTGGCAGTTTGGGACTTATTTTCACATCTTTGTGTTTCCTTTTATTCCTTTCAGCTGTTCTCGCTGTCCCACTTTAGATTTTATTTACTTGACAGACACACAGCGAGAGAGGGAACACAAGCAGGGGGAGTGAGAGAGGGAGAAGCAGGCTTCCTGCTGAGCAGGGAGCCCGATGCAGGACTCGATCCCAGGACCCTGGGACCATGACCTGAGCCGAAGGCAGACGCTTAACGACTCAGCCACCCAGGCGCCCCTGTCCCACTTTTTCTAATTCATCAGTTACATGGTTTCTTGCAGGTGAAGGCATGGTCCGTGCACAGACTCCCCAAATTCCACCCCTGTCTGGCTGCCTCGGCCGCCTTAAGGCTCTGCTCTGGCCGCATCCTGCCATCTACTCTCGCCACTCCAGTGCTTTAGCTGTTGTTTCGTTAATACTCTCGTCGAGAACAGTTTTAGATTTATGGAAAGACAGAGCACAGGGTGTAGACGGTCCCCATGTTGGTGTGTCATGTGACACACTAGTTACAACCTTCGAGCCCAGACGGACACCTGCTCGTCAGTGGAAGTACAGAGTTTACTTCAGGGTCACCTGGTGGGCGTTGTGCATCCTCTGGGCTTGGACAAATGTATAGTGACAGGTGTCCGTCGAGGTGTCAAAGTCCCTTCTGCCCTGACAACACTCTGTGCTCCCGGACTCATCCTCCCCTCTCCTCAAGCCCGGGGCAGCCACTGACCCTTTGCCATCTCCGTAGCTTGGCCTTCTCCAGAATGTCACGTGGCTGGAGTCGTCTGGGAGATAGGCTTTTCAGACGCGCCCCTCACTTAGTAACGTGCATGTGAGGGTTCTCGTCTTCCTGGCCTAAGAACTCACTCTTCTATGGTCTGGGTGCACCACAGTTTACACATAAACCGACCAGACTTGACTCGAGGGCAGAGCCATGGCTGGGCCGGCGAGCCCCCACCCCCCACCCCGGGCGGGCAGGGGCACGGTGCTCCATGCCTGCCCGCCCGCCCGGAGCCCTGGGCTCCCATGGTCCCGAGCCAGCAGGAGGCAACTCCAGGCAGAGGCGTGAGCAACCCTGACAGGGTCCACCAGTGTGGGCACCACCTCGTGCCGGACCCTTCCCTGCTGTCCCAATTCCAAGGCAACTCAGAGGATCCTGCCCTGCACAGCCGTGCCAGGAATGTGGGTCTGCTCGGCTTTGTGCTCACATGGTGGAGAACTGCTCTCGGGTTGTGAGGCGTTCGTTAGCCGGCCCCCGCCCCGCCAACCTTAGTTGCTTTTCCAGGCTTTGGACCACTTGGGACCCTCTCCAGGCTCTAAACCTGCCTGGGCCTGTGGGGACTGGTTTCCACCTACCAATTTCCCCAAAACCCGAAGCCTGGCTTTGACGAATGCCAACAAGAAGCAAACTGTCCTGTCGCTTAAGAGAGTAAGTGAAGGAAGTTTGCACCACCAGAGCAGATGTAAAGGGTTCGGCTCCTGGAAAGTGGAATTTGAACCGGGGCTCTCAAAGTGCCCTTGTGGCAGGGGTCCTACTTCAGGGTGACCACTGGCTAACTGGACCCGGCTCGGCAGCAAGTTGGAATCCCGGCCCAGGGCACCAGTGTCTCCGTGGCACGCAGAGGGGCTCAGGGCTCAAGTGTGGATAGCTCCCAGCAGCCATGTGGGTGGGCCCCGAGCCGGCTCTGAGGTCTGCTGCCTAGGTGGGTAATGGTAGACAGTGGGTGGCATAGGAGTGCAGGACAGCCCGAACTGGATCTTGTCAGCCTGCAGCTCTGGACGTTATTCCAGAAGACCGGCCCACACACTAGCCTTCCGTCCCCCAAAGGCCCTGGGAGCCCCGGGTCCACGCACATCTCCGGGGTAGCGCTGTGGCTCTCCGAGGCCCGGTCTGCTGCCAGCTCTGCAGAGCAGAGAGGACAAACGGACAGCTGGTCCAGCTTCCTCCCAGGCCGTGTGGGGTCTCAGGCACGGGGGCTGCAGGGCACAGTCTCACGGCAGGAGCTTGGATCTCAGGGAGCACTGCGCTGTGCTGGGGGGCCGGTCACTGTGGGGAGCAGTGCAGTGTGTGGGGGTTTATGCGTTGTCCTGACAGGGGCCACGCTTCTGTCTCTGCACCCAACACCCCGAGGGACGTCTCTGGATCTGTTTGTTTCCGTTCATTCCTTCAGGAGAGGGTTGAGGATGTGAACATGCTCCTTTCCTCCTACACTCCGTTTACACAGCTGTTCCAGAGGGTTCTGCAAGGCCACGGGTCCATTGTCTACTTGGAGGTGCACGTGAGAATTGATAGGCAGGCTGAACTGCCCGGTCCTAGACGCCCCTGCCTTCTGACGTCAAGCCTTGAGGCTAAGGGGGAGACCCTGGCAGGGGCAGTGGTCGGGTTCTGCAAGCGCTGGGACCAGACGCCCATCCTAGCATGGGAGCAGGTGCTCACTAGGCAAGTGGCTCCCGGTCGGTGCAGAGACTGGTCTTATATCCCAGACCAGATTCACCTCCACCTCCTGCCATGTCCTGCTCCTTCCACCCTCTGTGACTTTGGCCAGAGTCAGGAACAGGTCACAGTGAGGGCCATCACCATGGCGACAGGCACAGAGAGCTGCCTCCCCCAGTCCCCGAGCCACATGCCCAGAGTTGGAGTCCTGGGATAAATGCCCGGGGCTCCTGGCCACAGAAAGTTGCCCACGAGCATGTGTCCTCTGTGAGAGCACGGGCACTGAGAACCCAGCTCGAGAGTTCCAGAAACCCATCCCCTTCCTTTACGGGGGGTGTTGCATCACCCAGGACATCTGCTCGGCATCTCCTGGGCCCAGGATTCCACCCTCACAGCTCCGCTTCCTGCCTGCTTACCGCTAGCCCTGGTCTCCAGCAGCCTGCTCCGCGCCCACCCACAGGCGCACATTAGGCTCCACGGCCGGTGTGAACAGATGGACCAAGGGTCTGGTCCTCTTTGGCAGAGGCTGCAGCCATGCCAGGAAAGAACCAGACAGACAGGATCCCTCAGCACATGGGGGGCCATGCACTCAACACCAAATTCCATTTTTCTTATTAAAAACAACCATCCAGATGGATGGGGGGGGGGGACACAGCCAGTGTGTGCCTGATGAGGGCTCTGCACCCCCAGGGCTCCATCCCTCAAACTGTGCTCTGTGGAACCCTAGTTCCCTGGGTCGAGGCCCCGCCATGTGAATGTGACAAAGTGGGGGGCAGGAAATAGGTTTGTGCCAGGGCCCCCCTAGACCCACCAAGGGAGAGCTGGGCAGGCCAGAGGCATCTAGGGCCTGTGGGCAGCCTTTCACCACATGCTCCTATGCCCTCACCCACATAAAACTGTCAGACCTCGAGAATCCTGTTGTGCCAGAACATTCTGGATAACGGACTTGTGGACCAGGCATCAGGGGCCTCGGCCCACCCCAGGCCTCTTCCTGCTGCATCCAGGAGGACAGAGCCTCCCTCAGGAAGAAGGCCTGTGTCTCCTGCAGCATCCGGCAAGGCTTCGGGGTTGGGGCCCCTCTGTCTGGTGATCACAGTCAAGGGGGAACGGGGGAAGCCAGCTGTTTTTTTCAAAGGCTGGAGAAGCCCCCCCGCTTAGGGAAGCATGGAGCCCCGGAGCAGACTCTGCAACAAAACAGGGGGGCTCTGCCCAGGCGTGGCTGCCAAACCCCAGTCCACTATGAGTGGTGGGCCACTGAGGGTGGCCTGGGCCGTCTGCCCCTCCAGGAAGGCTCAGGTTAAGGTCCCACACCGAAGCCCTTGGGAGCCAGCGTGCTGCTGAGGGAGTGGCCAGTGGAGGCTCCTGATGGCGCTTTTTCCTGGTATGCTTTTGTTGTAAGTGGAGGAGAACAGGGATTTGTGCCTTGCACCCATACCACGGTACAGGGTTGTCCCTTACACAATGATCCTTTAAGGAAACTGAAAAGATGTTCGAAAGTTACTCACGTACAGATTCGGCATTCCTGACTCGGTGTCCCTGCGTACAGACCGGGGCCTCCCCGGAGACTGTGCAGCATTTGGAGAGGCCGCCGGCGGGCGTCTTTACCTCAACCAGCGCCCCTCAGGGTGTTTTTGCCACAGTGCTGTCGGAGCCTGACGGTGTTCTTCTTTCGGCAAAGCTGTGCCCTCGGTCTGTGCAGGGGTCCCCCTGCCGCGCTCACCCTTGCTCGCCATGTGACTCTGCCCCTCCACCCGCCCAGAAGATTCTTCTTTCTCACTGGTGTTCAGCGATCTGGGTCACGTGTGGTTTCATAGGCTTCTGTGATCTGTGCATTTATCATTTTCGTCAAATTAGAATTTTTGGACATGATTTCTTGGTGTTTTTTCTGCCACCCTCCCTTGCTGGGACGTGGCGCACAGTGTGTCAGGCGCCGTGTCCCACTTCACTCTGTGCTTCGGTTCAGAAAGCGCCCGCACCTCCGCTGACTCTCCTGTCCCTGCATCCACTCGTCGCTCCAGTTCTTACGTGCCCTTTTCAGCTCTCAATGTGCGTGTGGTTCTTTTTCACAGTTTTCATATTTCTCTTGTTTGTGATGACGTCTTCTTGTAAATCCCTTACTTTATTCATAGTAGCTGTTTTGACATTCTTATCTACTAGTTTCAGATTTTCTCCCGCCTCTGATTCTGTTCTCGTGAGCCTTTCTCCATCCCAGCTGTGGTTCACACGTCTGCAGATCCTGACGGGCCACCGGCCGCCGTGGGCTGTTGGTGAGGGTGTGGACACTGTGTCCTTCTCGGTGCTGAATTCTTCCCTGCCAAGCAGCTCACCTACTCACGAGTCCGTCTCATCGTGCCGGGCGGGTCTGACTCAGGCCTGGGCCTCGCAGGGTCTCTGCTGTGTGCCTGGCTTTCCCCTGGGTCTCCACCCACATCCTGTGGGGGCTTCCACGTGCCTATGACTCTGTGGCTGGCAGACCCAAAGGCACCCGGGCCATCCCTGCAACTACTGGTCTATGTGCTTCCTTCCTGGCACAGCGCCAGCCAGCCACCTCGACCTCCCCAGCATCAAGCTCTGCCCTCCGAGGGTTCCTTCCCTGGGCCGAGGTCCACTAAACGCCTCCGGGGAGAGCAGAGCCTGGCGTGGGTCTGTGTGGCCGCCCAGGGTCCAGCGTTGCCTGCTCTGTCCCCCGTCCAGCTACAGCACTGCTACCTGCAGGCCCTTTAGCCTTGAGAAGCCAGTCGCCCTGGATGCAAAGTCAGAGTGTTCCTGGGGCCCCTGATGATGAGGCAGGACGGTCATGGCCTTGGGCCACAGAGGCTGGCCCCACTTTTCGGGGATGAAGGGTCATGGTCAGTGGTGGCACTCCAGCTACCGAGGGCTCTGCGTGAGTCGAGAAACTCCCAAGTTCATCCCTGCTGGGCTCTACGTGGTGGAAGTGGAAGGAAGGATGTGCTTGAACGTGTGATCAGATTATTCCCGGGAAGCAGACAGGATGGAGATGCTGGAGGAAATGGAAGGGGCACCTTGGACAGGGTCTCTGGGGCTCTCCTCTGACCCTGTCCTCCCTGTTGGGTGTTTGCAGATGGAACTTGGGGAGGCCCAGTGTGTGGGCGGACAGTGGGCCACGTGGTTCCGCCTAGTTCTCAGGGGGGAGCCAGACCCCATGGCTGGGCCCTCCTCCTCCATATGGCAGCTGCTGTGCAAAAACCATGTGACCACCCTGCTCCCACAGCCTGACTTTGTTCCAAAGAGGTGAGTGGGCGACCCCCCCATCTGGGCAGCCCCAGAACATGACAAAAATGCCTCACGTGCCGTGCCTTCCACTCTCAGACTGGAGGCGTGGCACTCCATGGACCGCTTTCCCTGAGTTTTCCATCTTTCAGTTGAAATGCTTACACCGTCTTAACTTCTAATTTATCCTGGGACATGAGAGACCGCCAGAGCCTGCGCATCGCTCCACTGGGGTGTCCTGGACCCCCTTGGGGAGCTTCTGTAAGGTCTACCAGGAAGCCCTTGGCGCTGCTCCATCTGTCTGTCCTCCCTCAAGGGTTTCTCAAACCCATCTTCTGAAGATTGCCATCTGCTTTTCGCCTGGTACTCTTATGGCTGTGCTCCGACACAGGAGCGCCCTTTCACATTAGCGGTTTTGGGCCTGGGTTTCTGTGGGGTCTCAGTGAGGCCGTGAGGGGCCGGGGGCGAGACTGTGTCTCCGTATGTGCACAGGCTGGTCTCGTTGCACCTGCAGAGGTTGGCCCACGGCCACGCCGCTGCTGGGTTTTTCACTGGTAACGGTGGCCGTGTCTCTGGGAGGTATGAGGCTCGGAGTGAGGGTGCAGGGCTAGAGGTGGGTGCTGGTGGTCAGCAGCGCGAGAGGGGCTCTGAGGGTCAGGTATGAGGGTTCCCCACGTGCCTGGCGCCCCACCCAGCATGAGAACAGAGTTTGGGAACGTGCCCCACTAGGGCTGTGGGGGAAGGAGGCAGGGTCACTGTCTCAGTTGCAATCGGGCGTACAGAGCAACGGAGGGAGCTTCTGCCACCACCACCCCCCACCCCCCCACAGCCCCAGAGAGCTGCACCAAGACCGCCAGTCCCTGAGCGTCCTGAAAGGGGTCCAGATAGAACAGACCACCAACCGACACCACACAAAACATGAAAACTTTCATGAGAAGGTGCACAGAGCTGCCAGACGGCCAAGACTCCCAAGAGGAGAAGGCATAGCCGAGCTTCAGGGACACTTGCTGACACAGCTGGGAGAGAATGGGGAGCTGAGCGGAGTGTCAGGGTCCTGCTGGCCTGGGGAGGTCAGGCCCCCCCCCAGGGAAGGAGGCACAGGGATGCGGCGCGCAGCAGACTCCGGAGAGGAGCCCAGCGTGCCCAGAGCAGCCCGCCAGCTGGGACCACAGCTGTGGGAGAGACTGCGGCCCAGGGGCTGTTAACGTCGCAGACAGTGAAGAATGAGAAATCATTATTTGGGGGCTCAGAACCAAGAACACCAGTTTTCCAAATTAATCCTGGGAGAGCCATGAATCCACACATCTCACGTCACACCTCATAAAAAGCCGTCGTAATCCATAAAACTGACACGACCCATCGAAAGCACGGCTCCTCCTGCCAGACCCTCATTAGGTTGGCGTCTGTGACCTCACATTCCTCCCCGATCGCCAGGATCAGGACCCGGCTGTAATGAAAATTCAGGAGTTATGGGGCTGGGCATCAGCCGTGTGTCTTGCCTGCTGCAGAGAAGAGCTGAGGCAGCCTGGCTCCTGGCATCTACGGGCCGTCCGGGGAGGACGAGTGGGACCCCAGACACTGGGAGGTCTGACCTCAACACCCCGCGCTCAACATCCCATGGCGAGGCCGTGTCACCACACCTGTCTGGTCACCTGCGCAAGGAGACGGCCTGCTCTGCTTGGTGGACAGCCGTGGGCTTGTGAAGTTCGTACTTGGTGCAGAAATACGACCGTTTGGTCATGTGTGCAGACAAACTCTGGCTTTTCTCCTCTCGCCTCTGGGGTGATTTTGCAGTGTTCTGGTTTCATCTTTTTCTCAAAGTCCCTCCGGAAGCAGGTCCATTTGGCCGCTGCCCAGCTCACCGGGTCCCACACCCATCTTCGCTTCTCCCTGGGGCCCTGCGGCAGCTTGTGAACGCCGTAACAGCCTCCACCCCTGCCTCGTCCTGGGGCCCCCCTCCCTTCCTGGCACAAGCAGAGGGCTGGCTGCCCCACACCGAGTCCTGGTGAGGAAGAGCCCTCAGCCTCCCACCACATGCAAGAAGCTAATTCACAGCTAAACGTCACCACTGGACCTGCAACATCTGGTATGTATATCCTCATCCCAACCTTTCTCAGGACACACAGCAAGTTGTGAAGCTTTCAGAAATTGGGAACTTGTAACTCTGTGAATTAAGCCCTCCCCTTCTAAAGATGCCACCATGTCACAAAAGCAGCTGCCTTAGAAGGACGGTGGCTTTGGCGCCTCCAACAGGCCCCGGCCCGTCCGGCCCCGCAGGTGCACCAGGCGAGCTCTGTCCAGGCGCAGGGCAGCGCGCCCCAGCTCCACACACACGTGCCGCTGGGCAGGTCTCAGACCCGAGCCGGGACACCACGGACGCCGGGGCTTGGTGCCCACCAAGTTCAGGAACAGGCAGAGTGATAGACGACAGAGGTCAGTTCACAGGTCGTAGGGTGGGGGTCAGGGACTGTCTGGGGTGTAACCTTCTGGATTTTACAGTGATTTACATGAGAGTAGACACCTGTCAAAAGCCTTTGAGCTGTATGCTTAAGATGGGTATGTTTTATCACGTGTTTCAACGAACTTGGCTTAAAAAGTAAGAATGTGGATCTGCCAGGAATGTGTGGTCCGGGATGCTTCCTCGCTGCCTGTTCCTGACGGGTTCCCGAGTCCATGCCGCTCTGGGGGCGTCTGTTCATGCCCAGGGAGCCACACCCCAGGGCATCGGGGCCTGCTCGGGGACCTCCCGCACAGGAGGCCCCCCCATCGGGCGCATTTGGGCTGCGAGGCATGCTGCCCGTGGTCCCTGAGGGCCGGCTGGATTCAGAGAGCCTGCTGCCCGTGGGCAGGGCATGGGCGCAGCAGCCTCCCCTCCTCACCCTCCAGTGCCCAATGACAGGGTCATCATAAGCGGGCCAAAGATGTTATTTCTAAGTCACTAAAACAATGTACAAAATGTGCAGCTGCTAGAAGGAACCTTCCAGAAGTCCCAGCTGAGAGGCGGCTCCAGGCTGCAGGCCTCCGACGGCCAGCAGCTCGCTGGGAAACGGGCTGGGGGTGCAGGGAACCCCCAGGGTGTCGGCACTCCATCCACCTGGAGACTCTGTGACCTTCGTTCTTAAGACCAAGATGCTTAAGTCGTTTTTAAGGTGAGCCTTATGGGAAAACTGCCACCGTGCAGTTAGTACCAAGTCTGTAGATGAGCCCAGCGGGACTGGGACACAGGGCAGGCCCATTTGGACTTCCTAGACCTTGTGTCACCCTAGACACTGCGGCAGAGCCAGCCGGGGCTGCTCGAGGCCTCTGAGGAGGGACAGCGGCCAGCTCCGTCTTACGGAGCCTAGAAAGTGCAGGTCGGACTCCACGAAGCCGCGCCTAACCCAGCAGACGCCCCGGCCGGCCTCATGCATGGCCACTGTGGACGTGTCTGGGGGGCTGCTAGATGTGCAGGTCAGGGCAACCAGACAGGTACCCCCTCACCCCTAACTTCCAGGTGAGCAGCAAGAGCCTTGTCCACCCCCCACATGACTCGGGCACAGGTCCCTGGGGACTGCCCCAGACCCGTACCCACTGACAGTCACCAGAGCGCTTGCCCCAAACACAGACTACAGCATCAAACCGCACAAAGCGGCCAGCTCCCAGTTCTGTGGGTAGGAATCAGGCAGCCTCAGAGGCCAGAACAGAGGTGTCTGCAGGCTGGGTCCCGCTCAGGGCTCTAGCAAGAACCCGCCTCGGAGATCAGCTGAGGCATGGACACGCGTGGGCCCGGTGGTCAGAGAGATGGGCGTGCGGCCTGTGGGGAGACAGGGGCCCGGCCCTCAGGCACCTCAAGAATCGGCACGAGCACCCTGTCTGCTTCTCAAAAGGCTAGCCCTCTGGGCGTCACTGCCCCCCACACCAGCACTGCGGCCACCACGCCCTGCACAGAGTCTGCTGCGGGTGTGGTCCTCGGCAAGCTCCCCAGGCCCGGGCTCAGGCACTGCCCTGTACCCTCCAGGTGGTCCTCATCATCAGCGGGAACCTGAGCTTCCTGAACTGGCTGACCATGGTGCCCAGCGTGGCCTGCTTCGATGACGCCACTTTGGGGTTCTTGTTTCCCTCCGGGCCCGGTGGCCTTAAGGACCGAGTCCTGAAGCTGCAGGAGGAGGCTGCCCGAGGGGCCCGCCCCCCTCTGCAATACGGTGAGTGGCAGCCGGCCCACTAGACAGTTTCCACATCAGCCTCACAAAGAGTCCCGGCTTGGGAGTAAGGGGCTGGCGAGGGTCCAGGCCCAAGAGCAGAGCTCACCCCACCGTCCCCCTCTCTGCCCCCCACCAGGCTGCATGGTGCGGCGGGCAGTGCACGTGGCACTGGGCATCCTGGTGGCCTGGCTCAGTGTCCCCGTGGTCATCAACCTGCTGAGTCCCACGCAGGTCATGAACACCTCCTTCAACCCTCTCAGGATCGTCAACACGTACGGCGCCTTCGGGAGGTACGGGTGCAACCGCTCCTCGCCCCGTCCACTGTGTGCACACGTGGGACCCAGGGCCCTGAGGGAGCACCCCTCGACCCTCCAGGGGGCAGCCCCTCACCCTGGTCGGCTCCAGAAGGAAGCCAGGGTGCAGAGGCATAGCAGCTGCCTTCGTGCGCCCAGAGCCCCTGCCTCGGTCTCCCCGCAGCATCACCAAGGAGCGCACAGAGGTCATCCTGCAGGGCACAGCTAGCCCCAACGCCAGCACGCCGGACGCCGTGTGGGAGGACTACGAGTTCAAGTGCAAGCCGGGTGACCCAGGGCGGCGGCCATGCCTCATCTCCCCCTACCACCACCGCCTGGACTGGCTCATGTGGTTTGCTGCCTTCCAGGTAAGGGCCTCCCCTCCCCTCCCGGGTGTGTTCCTGAGGCTGCGGCCACCTCGGTGGGGACGCCCAAAGTGGCTGGTGGGGGTGAGGTCACTCCATGTGACACCCTCCCCGGGCCTCGCTGACATGGGACAGGGGCGTCTTCGCCCCTCCAGCACCGCACCCTGGGGCAGCGGGCCGGGCACACAACGTGTGGCACCCAGGACACAATCCCAGCCCCCTGGGCCACGTCTTCCTCCCGGGTCTTTCCCTTGGTGTTCTCTGTGCGCATAGGCTTTGCTTCTGAACAGCCCAGGTGGGGGTCTCCACACTGCCTGGACACCCTCGCACAAGGGTCTGTGGGTGCAGAGGGCCAGGGTGTCCCCACCAGCGATGACAAGACAGGCCTGGTAGGGCTGCCCCTGTCCCATCTGCCTGTGAAGACCGTCACTCATGTGAGACCCCAGGGCTGGCAGGCGCCACCACTGAGAGCCCTGGTGGGGGGCAGAGAGGGGGACGGTGGGGGGCAGAGAGAGACGGTGGGGTGAGCTCTGCTCTTGGGCCTGGACCCTCGCCAGCCCCTTACTCCCAAGCCGGGACTCTTTGTGAGGCTGATGTGGAAACTGTCTAGTGGGCCGGCTGTCCACTCACCGTATCACAGAGGGGGCCGCTCCCCGAGAACAGGACCGCGCTGCGCCAGCCCACCCCACAGAGGAGCCGTCTACACACACCTGCCCAATGAGCCAGAGCAGGGAGGGAGTGTGGGCCCACCAGGCAGGAGAGCCTAACCCCCCACCACGCAGGAGGGTGACCAGGCAGGGAGCCAAGGGTTCCCTGCATCCCTGGCTCTGTGCCTGGAGCCAGCACCCCCTCCCTTTCTCACCCCTAGACCTACGAGCACAACGAGTGGATCATCCACCTGGCAGGCAGGCTCCTGGCCAACGACGCCACAGCTGTGTCCCTACTGGCCCTCAACCCTTTCAAGGACAGGGCGCCCCCCAGGTAGGACTCCCCTCCTGAACGGGACCCCTGTCGACCGCAGCCTCTCAGGGGTCCTCCTACAGATGGACCCCTGGCCATGCTCGGGACCCGAGAAAACGTGCCTGGGTGTAAAGGTCCCCAGGCTCTGGGCCAGCCCCTTTGTTGTGCACTGCTGGCCTGCTCAAGGTGTGGGGGCCTCCAGAAGGCAAGGCGAGCCCCTCAATGCCAACGGGCTCCAGAGCTGCGTGTTTGGCCCTCTTCCAGACATCCCCATGGCAGGGCCTGGTGGTCTGTCCCTCCAAGGAGTGGCAGCTCGGCAGGCAGAGGGACAGGCCACCCGACGTGGGGTCTCCCCTTGCAGGTGGGTCCGGGGCGAGCACTACAGGTACAAGTTCAGCCGCCCTGGGGGCCAGCACGCTGCTGCAGGCAAGTGGTGGGTCCGCAAGAGGATCGGCCCCTACTTCCCCCCACTCAGCCTCCGCGACCTAGAGGACTACTTCCGGTCACGGGAGTGGCCGTACCCAGAACTGGAGTAGAAGCGGCCCCAGGTCTGTGCACAGAGGAATAAAGCAGGAAGGCCCGGTCGCTGGAGTGAAGTGTCGTGTGCTCGGGCACCCCTGCCCTGCACCCAGACCTCCTGGAAAGCAGGCTGAGAGAGGAGGGGGGTCCCTGGGCCGGCATGTTCATCACAGAGAGCCCCATGAAGCTCCTGACCCCGTGGTGTCCACCAGCCCCCAGAGCACAGGGGAGGGCTGGTCCCCAGTCAGGCCCCTACACCCGGGCAGCTGAACCCCATCACACGGTTGGTGTGGCCACAAGGAAGCTGCCACTCCCTGCTTGTGCTCTTAGCCCACCATGGCCGTCCCCCCACGTCCAGGAGAGGACTGGGAAAGGGAGAAGCCACGGCTCCCGGTCCTCCTCAGAACCTTCATGCCTCCCCAGGTCCAGCATCCAGAGGCATGGACAGAAGCCCTTTGTTGTTCCTCGGGTGGGCCAGTCCTCCCCCCCGCCCCACCCTCCCTGACCTGCAGGCCTGGGCCCTGGGAGTGCCCACAGCAGCAGTTCTGACTAGATGATTCTTTGCCTGGCGATCCTTCTGGGGCCCTCTGCCATTTGAAGTGGGGTGTGGCCCCAATTCTTTACTGCCTGATGTGAGCTGTGAGCAAACCGAAGTCCCACCCGAGGGGTGGTATCCCTGCTGAACTACCAGCCAAGCACCGGGTGGCACAGGCCCCTGCCCCGGTCACTGGGCAGGCCACCCCTCCTCCCCCTCCAACTGTCCAGCAGGCCTGGCTGCACCAGAGAGGATCCCGGCACAAACGAGGTGGTTCAGGCAGGAGGCCCAGCCGAGGTGGGCACAAGCGCGGGTCTGTGTGGAGCGCCCGCCCCCAACAGCCCGCCTGGGGGGCCAGCCAGTCCAGGTGCCAACAGAGAGGCCGTGTTCCTGCTCGCAGGGAAACAGGCTCCCTGTGTCTGTCTCAGAACAGACTCGGCCTCAGACGAGGAGCCTGGAGCCAGCAAGTCTGCCCGCGGCAGCCGCATGGAGCTGACCACCGGCCCGCCGTGGCCTGGGCAGCCCTTCCTGGGGGGCTGTCCCAGGAGCTCTGCCGCTGGGTGGGGGCACCAGAGGGGGCAGGGGGCCTGGGCTTGGGTGGCCACCCCTTCTTGCTGCACTCTGGGCTCACTGCCACCCAGGGACTCAGAACCCCTGCCCGGGGGCTCCTCTCTGGGCCTCAGTCCAGCTCTGCACCCACCCCCCCGGTCTCCCAGGAACCCCTAAGAGACACACAATGCTTAGGCCTTGGGGGCATACCCGTCCTGGGACAAGACAAACATCTGCTCACCTTGGGGGCCACTGCAGGGGACTCCAGGTCCAGGCACTGGGGCCTCTGACAAAAGGGACCCCATCAGATCTCCTCCCCCAGCCTCCACCCTTCCAGAGGCTAAGGGCCCCCCAGCCTCCATCCATGAGTCAGCAGACAGAGCCTAGCCGGAGGCCCACAACCTCCTGAGAGACCGCATCCCTCCTCCACTCACAATCCTCCCGTGGCTACCCCACCTCACTGAGCACAAGCCTGGGGTCAGCACGTCACCCCACCGGCCTACCAGGCCACAGGGCCTTTGCTGTGGCAGCTCCCATGCCAGCACCCACACAGCCCACACCCCTCCAGGGCCCAAGCTGCTCGTGGTCACACACCAGGCTGGTGGGGGCCTGACCTGGATAAACCGTCCACCTCACGAAGGAGAAAGGCCCAAACTCTGTTTGCGTCTGCTCTGCCCGACACTGCCCTCTCTCGGAATCTGCTGTTTCTTGGTCAACACAAGAGAAACTTCAGGAGATGGGGGCTCAGGGACATGGGATGTGAGCCCACCCTTCCTCCCCAGCCATCCAGGTCTGAGGAGCCCCCGGACAGCTGTGTCCAGGTGGACTGAGTGCATTCTTTCCTCCCAGCTGGTAAGAAACAGACGTGGCAGAAGCCAAGGGCGTCAGGCTTAGGTCAACGTGCCAGAGATGCTGCCCTCACCCTCCAAAACCCAAGGGGCGGGGGAAAGCGCCAAGGTTCAAGGGAGGGGCCAGGGACAGCAGCCCACGCCACATGTGAAGCAGGGTGTGCACAAGCCTTCGCCCAACTATGGGGCGTAGACATCTGCTCACTTGCTGAGAGGGTCCTCAGATCGGAGACCCCCGGGGGCATCAAGTTCCTGGTGTGGCCCCCTCTCCCCCTGGGTCTCCTGCATCTGCACTGGGACGGTCCTATGCTCTGCGGTCCCAGGCCACTGGGGGCTGGCTGCACAGGGTCCGCACACCTCAGGCCCAGGGGCTCTGCAGGAGGATGGACACAGTGGGGAATCCAAGAATGTTACAGATGACTAAAACTGGCCCAGGTGGGGCCTGGGGAACCTGAGCAGTTCTTACTCATAACTGTTCCGCTCAGTTTCTTTTGCGATTATTCACGCTGTTCACCGTTATGTCCCTGTAACTTCCATAACTCTCCCCCTCTCTGGGGCAATGGCCCTTCTCCATTCCTGATGCATACTTTGGGCTTTCCTTTCTTATCTCCTTGTCAGTCTCAAAGCCCCGACACTGGGTTTTCCCGTCAGCTCTCCTGTTCACTAGCTCGTTCCTCCATAGTCCAGGCGTTCACTCTTTGCCGTCTTGGACTGAAAACTTCCATTTCTTTCTATTCCTCCTTCTCATCTCTAGGAAATGCGGCTAAAGACCCCCAGCTGCACCTGCAGCCTCTGCTGGACGCTGTGAACCTTCTCTGAATTCTAGAAATGTTGATTTCCCGGTTAACTCATCAAAAAAAATAGAGGTGGGGATTTTAATTTCCAGATGAATGGATTTGCGGCTTTTATCTTTAATTTTATCACATGCATTTGTCACCCCCAAGCACCCCTCAGCCCCAAGCCCCCAGCACCCTTATGATTAACATCCCTTTTAGAAGTGAGCAGGCTCCTGGGAAGGACAGCCTCTCAAGTCCTGAGGCAGCTGTTTGCCTCCATCTGCCGAGAAGGTCCCCTGCTCAGCAGCACAACAACAACCTGTTCCCTGGGTCCATTCCCCACGTTGACCTCTCTGCCCTGTATCCACACAGTACAAAGATGCCATCATCCTCAGGAATGCAGTTTCAAAGCCACTGAGTAAAGTGGGACTGACATATCAGCAAATAGACCATTAAACTCCTAAAGTAATCAATGAAATTAACAAGACTTTAGCTTGACTGACAGAAGATGCAAATAACTAAAATCAAAATAAAGCGGAGACATTACTACTGACCTTATGGAAGTAAAAAGGATTACAAGAGTGCTATGAGCAACAGTACGCCAAAAAATTAGATCACATCATTGAACTGACAAAATCCTAGAAACACACAAACTACCAAAAGTGACTGAGGAAGAAACAAAGTTGTAAAAGATCTACAACAAGTAAAGAGACTGCATCAGTAATCAAAAACCTCCCAATAAAGAAAAATACTGGACAAGATGGCTTCATTGCTGAATTTTACCAAGAATTTTAGAAGAATTAACACCAATCCTTCCCAAACTCTTCCAAAAAATTAGAAAAGGGAAAACTTCCTAACTCATGAGGCCAATTTTACACTGATAACAAAGTCAAAGACACCAATATCCCTTACAATTTTTGCATCTGTAGGCAAAAATCCTCAACAAAATACTAGCAAAATAACAGCATGATAAGAGGATTATATACCATGACCAAATGGCATTGCTTAAGAAAATCAATCACTGCAGTACATCACATCAACAGAATGCGGGGGGTAGGGAGGAACAGCACACAGTCTTCTCAACTGATGCAGGAAAAGCATTTGACAAAATCCAACACCCTTTCATGAGAAAAGCCCCTCAGGAAACTTCCTCAACATAATAAACAGTTAGCAAAAACCCAGGGCCAATAGTGAAAGAGTAAAAACTTTCCCCCGAAGATCCAAACTGAGACAAGAATGCCCATTGTCATCAATGCCACTTAATACCGTACTGAAGTTCCAGCCAGAGCAATTAGTCAAAAAAACAAAAAGCTTTAAAGTAAAAAGAAAGAAGTAAAACCACCTCTATTCACAGATGATGTGATCCTATACATAAAAAATTCCAATGATCCACCAAAAGAAAAAACACCCACTAGAGCTAATAAACTAACTCAGCAAAGTTACAGGGAAAAGAATCAACACCAACAAATCAGATATGCTTCTATACACCAGCAATGAGCAATCTAAAACAGAAACTAAGGAAACAATTTCATTTACAATTGCATTCAAAAAAATAAAATACCTACCAAAAAACAACCAAGGAGGCAAAAGACTTGTACACTCAAAAACTACGTAACACTGCTGGAAAAAAAATGCTAAAGAAGACCTAAATCAGTGGAAAGACACCCACATCTGTAAACACGTGACAATAGTGTTAAGATGACAGTACTACCCAAAGCAGTCTACAGAGCCAATGAAATCTCTACCGAAATTCCAATGGCCTTTTTTTTTTCGTAGAAATGGAAAAGCCAACGCTCAAATTCACATGGAATTGCAAAGAGTGCCAAATAACAAAAACAATCTTTAGGAAGAAGTTGGAGGATTCACATTTCCTGATTTGAAAACTTACTACAAAGCTTTAGTCATCAAAACAGTGTGGTCTTGGCATAACAAAAGACATGTGGACGAGAGGAATAGAATGGAAACCTAATATAAACCCTCACACATATGGTCAAATTATTTTTGACAAAGATGCCAAGACAGGGAAAGGTCAGTTGGTGCTGGGAAAGCAGGCCTTAGAGCACTAAAGAATGAAGCTGGGTCCTTACCTCACACTGTATTCAAAAATTAACTCAGGGCGCCTGGGTGGCTTAATTGTTAAGCATCCGCCTTCAGCTCAGGTCATGATCCCAGGATCCTGGGATCGAGCCCCGCATCGGGCTCCCTGCTCCATAGGAAGCCTGCTTCTCCCTCTTCCACTCCCCCTGCTTGTGTTCCCTCTCTCACTGTGTCTCTCTCTGTCAAATAAGTAAAATCTTAAAAAAAAAAAAGTTCTTAAAATAAAAAAAAACTTAGAATGGATGAAAGAGCTGAAATTATTAAAAGTCCCAAGAGAAAACATGGATTTAACAATGGATGCTTAGGACACCAACAGCAGGAGCAACAAAAGGAAAACCAGATAGATTGGACAATATCAAAATTTAAAACTTTTGTGCATCTGAGGACATTATCAGGAAAGTGAAAAGACAACCCACAGAGTGGGAGAAAATACTTCCAAGTTATATAACTGATAAGAGTCTAGTATCCAGGATATATATATACAGCTGAGCATCAAAAAAGACAAACCCCAATTCAAAAGGACTCGATCAGCCCTTTCTCCAAAGAAGACACACAAGTGGCCAAAAGCACACAAAAAGATACTCAACATCTTTAGTCATGTGAAAACCACAATGAGATACTACTTCACACCCACCTAGGTGGCTGTGATTTTTTTAATAAACAATAACAAGCGTTGGCAAGGATGTGGAGAAATTGGAAACTCTGTACATTGCAGGTGGGAATGTAAATGGTGCAGCCACTGTGGAAACAGTCTGACAGCTCCTCAAAAAGTTAAACATGGGTGAACAACCACAAGATCCAGCAGTTCCACTTCTGGGTATACATATCCAAGAGAACTGAAAACACGGACTCAGATACTTGTGCATGAATGTTCACGGCAGCACAATTCACAACAGCCAAAAGGCGAAAACTAACCCAAATGTCCAGCAACAGAGGAATACACAAAATGTGGTCTCTCCATACAATGGAATAGTTTTCAGTATTGACACCTGCTAAAATGTAGATAAACCTTCAAAATATTATGCTCACTGAAATCAGCCAGACACAAAAGATCACCTATTATATGGTTCTATTTATATGAAATATCTTGAACAGGTAAGTCTGTAGAGCCAGAAAGATTGGTGATTGCTAGAGGCTGGAGTGAGGGGAGAATGAAGAGTGACAGAACCATGGATAGAGGGGTTCCTTCTGAGGGGATGGAACAGTTCAGAACTAGATAGAGGTGGTGATTACAGAACACTATGATACACGAAATGCCACCAACTGTTCCCTTTAAAACGCTTAACTCTGTGGTAATGTCAGTTTAACCTCAATTTTTAAAAATAAAACAAAAACCAAGAAAAACCTCCTAAGCGTCCCAAGACCCTGGACCTCCCTGTCTCAGAGGCCAGGAGACCTCACATTGCCAAGATCTAGTGGGAATGCAGGGGAGCCAAGCAGATAAAGTACTCATCCCTTTTGTGTGAAGTGCATAGGGCTAGATTCTCTTAAGGCCATTACATAAGGTTGTGCTTAGCCAGTGGGATAGAAAGTGGGTGTCCAGAGCCAGCATATGACCATACACGAACTCTCTCTTACAGGAGCTACCAATTGGCCATGGACATTTTGAGTAAATAAATGGCAACCATGGTTACACGATGCATAAACCTTTTGCCATCTAGATGGCTTTCTGCCAAGGCTGCCTGCCCTGCCCTTACCTGGAATCAGCTCAACACCTAGCAAAGATGGAGTTCTACCCCATCTCTCCAAGGTGTGTGGCCACCTTGCTCCACTGGGACTGACTTGGCTGGGTGGGCAGCAGGCTGCAGGGAAGAGGCACCTTGTCCTGATGACATGGGGACTCCCAAAAAGGCCTTTGCATAAAACCAAAACTCTTTTGCATAAAACCAGAACTCTTTCAGGGCCAAAACATTTGAGAACAAAACCAATGAAACCCAGTCTGGTTCTTTGAAGATGCCAGTGAAATGGATAAACCTTTAGCTACAACAATCAAGGGAAAAGGAGAGAAAATACAGATTATCAATATCAAGAAGGAAAGCAGAGTCATCACTACAGGTCCTACAGACACTGAAAGGGAAATAAAAGAATATTATCAACTTTATTCTAATGGATTTGGCATACCAGATGAAATGAAAACAATTCCCTAAAAGATATAAGTTACTAAAACTGATTTACAAAAAAAGAGAAAACCCAAGTAGTCCCATAACAATGAAAGGAATTGAATTAATGAATTAAAACCTCACAGAAAATTTCAGGCTGAGATGACTTGACTGGTGTGTTCTATCCCAACATCTAATGGAGAAATATCCTATACAAACACTCATACACTGCTGGTCAGAATATAAAAAAGTGCAACTGCTCTGGAAAAGTCTGGCATTTCTGAAAACACTAAACATATTCTACCATACAACCCAGCCATTCCAAGTATCTACCGAGAGAAATGAGAAAACAGACCTGTGAGGAATGCTTTTAGCAGATTTATTCAGACTAGCCAAAAACTAGGAAATAGCCCAAGGGTCCATCAGCAGAAGAGTGAATGAATCCACTGTGTTGTATCTACTAGCAATAGATAGATATCATTGATACACATAACACATTTGAACCTCAAAAACATGCTGAGCTAATAATGAATCCAGAGACAAAAGAATGTACACCAAATTATTCTGTTTATATGGAACTCTAAGGAGGAAAAAAGTCTCAACTGCAGTGACAGAAAACAGGTCAGTGGTTACCTAGGGCCATGTTGGGGAGGGGTTGACTGGGAAGTAGAACAAGGGAGTATTTGGGGGGCTGGAAACACTGTATCTCAATTGCACGTAGGTAACATGGTGTACACATTCTCAAAAACCATCAAGCTGTACACTTAAAGTAGGTGCATTTTATGTAAACTGCAACGGAGTCTCCAAATCAAGCTGATTTGTAGTGTTTTTAACTTCCACAATCTAAATACACCCATTGCATCTGATTTCAAGTGACCAACATGTCATCACTCAGCACAGAGCTGAGAAAGGATATGTGTAGTCAGCTCTTACAGGGTAGTGTAAGCCAGCACCTGCATGCTACCACTTGCACCTCGATCAAGTTGATTTTGAAAACAGAAGATAACAAAGAAACCCTGAAATATCCCCTGCACCGGGCTAAAATAAAAAAATATTGACAATGCCATGTGTTGATGAAGGCCTAGATCAATCAAAATGCTTTTCGGACCCAGCAGCTCCCTCCCTCAGTGTGTACACAACAGATGCGTGGACAGGCACCCTCTAGGAGGCCTACGCTAAGGGTCACAACAGCACTGTTCACAAAAGACAAAAACTGCCAACAACTCATCATCAAGAGTAGAATGGACAAATGAGTGTTCGTGGGAGACTTTGCAGCAAAGAGAATTGACAATCTACAACACGAGGCAGACGGGGTGAATGTCACAGGTGTGCTGCTGATCAAGAGGGGCCTGACGCACCGGCGCACAGGCTGTGTGGCTAACTCTCACAGATGTGCGGGACAACACTGGGACTGCACGGGGCCAGGCTTATGCTGGGGATGGACACCAGGGGCCACGAGGGGTCTGGTAGTGCTCTAGTTCTTGGCCTGATGCTTGTTACACTGATACCCAGTTTGTAAAGTTTTTTGAGAGCACACATTTTGTGGACTTTTTTGTATGAGTTCCAATTCACAATTAAAATATTTTAAATGGAAAAACCTGTTTTCATGGCCAAGCATGAGAGCCTACTTTGTTTCCGGCATGTTTATCATGATGAGCACTAAGTTGCTTGTCTTTTCACGGACACGTATAAGAAAGTGTAAGCAAAGCGGAGTCTGCGTCGACCGTGAGTCCTGATGTACTTATATCCCCATCTTGTGTGTCTTGACTGTGCTTTTCCTTGGCTTGTTGCCATCCCTCTCCACCCCCCATTTTCCACTCTTTCGAAGTGTTTTCTGTCCTCTTTTTAAGCTGCCATGGGACCAGTTCCAGCCCAGGCAAGGACCGGGGAAGCCTCGCATGCCCCCTCTCTCCACGCAGGGCATCAGGCTGATGGCTTGGTTCTCCTGTGAGCACAAACATAGCTACCTAAAGTCAGCCTGAAACCAGAGGGACGCACGCAAACTTGACAAAGCTTTGCACGATAGAGAAGACTGGCAGGCCACCCCATTCCCATCCACGTCTACCTGCAAGGACACCTTGGTTTAAGGCTAAAAGCCAGGAAAGCTATGATGGGCAAAGCCAATGAGACAAGATGATGCCTCCTGTTGAGGGGCAAACGATGTCTTTGTCCTCAGGGAGGGTCGCTGGCCAGTCACCTCCTCCTTGTGCTGGCTCTGGCGGGTGCTGCACCTGGACCGTGGAGGGCACTCGGCGCCAGCCCTGCAGCTGCAGGCCTTTCTGTGGTGGGCACACATTTGCATCTCAATAACCCCTGATTAATATTTAAGGAGCCAGCTGTCTGTGCCACATGGAAAAGGGGGGGGAAAAAACGTCTTGTTCCTTTAAGGGGTGGGCTCAAGGCTCTTCATCAAGTGGCCTTCATCTCCCCACTGGGTCTTCACACTCACACGATTCTTCTCCATAAAAAAATATGAAGCGCCATTAGCGAGTTATCAGGGACCGACTGTGTCTCCATCAATGCCCCTCAGTCCATTGTGGCCATCATGCAGCTGCAGGGCTGGCACGGACCAAGCTGCCAGGCTGGGCTCTGTCCCTCTGTCTGTCCGCTGTCACCGGGCACCGTGTCCAACATGGCCTGTCACTACCCCGTTGAACGGAAGTGGACAGCATGTTCAGAGCTCATGCACTGCCTGGGGGTCAAGCCAGCCAGCACCCCCGCCCAGCCCAGGGGGCCACAGGCCCCACTGCAGTCCCCCGACACCTACCCAGCCACCAGGGCAGAGAGTCCTTCCTCCCCATGCCAGCCACCACCCCGAGCAGGGTCTTGGCTCACAAGTCTGCCTCAGAGGCCTCCACTGGGGGTCTCTGGGCAGGTGTCAGTTGCAGTGATTTGAATAGTGTCCCCCAAAACACATGTCCACTCAAAACCTCAGAACATGACTGCCTCTGGAAAAAGGGTCTTTGCAGATGTAATTAGCTAAGAGGAGGTCATGCTGGAGAAGGGTGGGCCCTGAATCCATAGTCTGGTGTCCTGGTAGTAAGAGGAACTTCAGAGGCACAGGGACAAGACCATGTGACCCCAGACCCTCAGACCCCAGAGACCTACACACTCCACAGAAGTGGAGTCAGCGACTCTGGGCCCAAGAGAACCCCACATACCCAGGATGGCCCCTCACAGCCCCCCTCGTTTCCAACCTGGGGGGCAGGGGCCAGCTGCCTCCTGGGACAGCAGCCCCACCAAGGTCGGGGTGCAGGGAAGTGGGGCCAACAGTTGTCTGGGGACTGCCCTCCCAAGCCCCGTCTGGCCCCTTGATCCCACCTGCCCCTCTGAGTCCTGGACCCCCTCCAAGCCCTGGGCACCCAGCCAGGAACCACCTGAGACCCTTCACCCCCACCCAGGGCAAACCACCCTCAATACACACGAATACCTGGATCACTGACTTCCTGGGGGCCTCAGCTGGGCGTTCATGGAGGACACTCTGTGGAGGCCCCAGGGGCCTCCGCCTAGGGAGGCGGAGGGTCCCAGGCCCTACGGTCACACTGGTGGGATTCTGCTTCCCCCACCCCTACCCAAGGGCAGGTCTAGAGAAAGTCACTCTTCCTCAGAGTTCTTCCTCAAATTCCTCCCCAGACCTGCCCGCCTGGCACAAAGGTGAAGGGTCACAGGCAGCACCCACCCTCCTTCATGGCGGGTCTAGGCTAAGAGATACTGGGATTGTCAGACTGATGTAACATGCCCCTTCCCCAGACGGAACACCACAAGGACCGGCTCTGCCCTGGTCAGAGGGGAAACATGCCCCAAGTCTGGCTCTGCGCACCCACCTGCCTGGGAGGGGACCTGCCCACCCTGCCCGCAACACTGTTCCTACCCCTTGATTCCCACAGGGTCCCTAACTTTCTGAAACTCTGCAGCTTCCATCTGTCACCCCCAACCCAGGGTGTTGGGCGAGGCCAACCTGCAAGGGGCAGAAGAGTTCAACTCACCTAGTCCCTTCCCTGCCACTGGGGGCCAGATGAGTTTGGGGGTTTAGAGGCAGGGCCTGGGAAGCCCCACTGTCACCGGCACTCAGGGTTTCCACAGGGAACATACACAGGACAGACTAGACCGGCGGCAGATTCTTGCCAAACCTCTGAGAAAGCCTCTGGTTTCCAAGTGTGGGATTTGGAACTGCAGATCAGGGTGGTGGGCTGACCTGTTTCCTGGATTTTCCTGAGGAGGAGAGACCCCGTATTCCCCAGGGAGAGAAAGTGAGGCACACCCAGAGATGGCACAGGTGCTGATGAGGGCCCATGTGCACACACGTGCGCAGTCGTGGATGTGACACACCCACATACCGACGTGTACATGGAAACACACACCCACAAGTATGCAGTAGCACACAGGACTGCGCATGCTAACATCACAATTTTATAAATTGTATGAATGGCTAAATAGTCTGGAGCTAGGAGTGCCCACCCAGACTGACCTTCTGCCCTGTGGGCCTGCATGGGGGTGGCCATGCCCCAGCCTGCACAGAGCGCCCAGGCCGAGGGCATGTGCCCCAAGGGACAGCCTCTAAGCTGGAGCCACGTGCCAGAGGTGGCCCTCTCCCCCTATAGGGAGGAAATAAGCTCCCCACAAGCTTCGGAATGTCGAGGGAAGAACTCTCTGGGTTCAGATGCCCCTTCCAAGGGAAGGTCCAACATCCCAGGGGTGGGGGTATCCACGGCCAGCCAGTGCCCACACCCACAGTCTTGCTGACCCATCCCTATGCCCCGTCAGGATGCCCAGCAGTGCGGTGGTCATGGCCTCTCAGGAGCCAGGGAGGTGCTAGGAGGACAGTGACTGTCTAAAGGGCCACCGGCCCCCTGCCCAATCTGCAGCTGCCCTGACCTGCCCCAGCCAGGGCAGCTGTGAGCCACGAGCCCAGGCAGGAGCCCATCGCCCCCACTGCACACAGCCCACTGGCTCATTCCACATTCACTGGGGTCACAGGATCTTGGCTGGCGGGATACAGTTACCAAGGGGGACACCCCCTATCGTCCCCGAGTGCTGGGGGGGGGGGGAACAGCAGCAAAGCACGGAAGGCCTTCAGGTGGAGGCAGCAGCTCTGGAAGCCTCCAGGCGGTTCTGCGTGCTGACTCCACAGAGACACCACACTGTAGTATTTCTTTCCCATGTCCCCAGGACCAGTGGAGGGCACTTCCTGGCATTGGCTCTCCCTCAACCCAGCCATGCCCTAAGGCCCAGGGCAAGAGCACTGCCAGTGCAGGAGGGAAGCCATGTGGAACACAGGAAAATGCCAAGATCCTGGACTCAGTGGGGCCCACCTTTCTGGGGCTAGGGTCCGTGGCTCAGGTTCCAAGAGCAGCTCCTCTCAGGAACAAGATTTAAATGGGAATGGTCTCCCAGAAACAGCTTGGCAGAGAGGCAGGAAATGAAGAAACTCCACCGGGTGCAGCGTGAGCGCGGCCCCAGGGGGCAAGGGGCAAACCCCACATAGAGGAGTGATGCCCCATCCCAGGGGTGGGCTGGGGACAGCTAGTCCACTGCCTGTCGGAGCACAGGTACCCCCGCTGGGCTGACTGCACAAGGCTGGACTCTGATCCCAGAGAACAAAGTGCCCACACCTGCTCTGTGGCTTCTGGCAGGAGACAAAGCTGGGCCCCCAGGACAGCATCCAGCCCAGGCCCAGGCACCAGGACGCCCACAGGTCCCCACACAAGGTGGGAGCACTGAGCCTGGGTCTCTTCCTGAGAGGTTCCTTGGACCCCACCACCGAGAGCCATGCATAGCACCTGCACTCCACAAAACTAAGGAACAAACCCTGAAGATGTGAGATAGGCTGACGCACACAGGCACACACCGTGGTCCTCACTTGCCTGCAGGGCAGGGACCCATACCCGCACAGGTCTGGGCGGAAGCTGAGAAGACCGGGACTATAATCCTGCCTCGATGATCCCACAACCCCGGATTCTGAACCAAGGACCGGTGGGTCACTCTGTGGGCTTGGAGGACTGCCCACCCCACCTTCTCAGGGTCCATGGGTCCAGATCAGGGCCAGGAAGGGGATGCACCCTGGCCCCGATGTCACTCAAGCATGCCCCCACACCTGGGGCTGTGCCAGGGAGCAGCCCACACTGCTGGGGACTCACCGCGGTAGGCTGAGTAGTGGACTCCAAAATGATGCATCCACATCCTAAGCCCCAGAACCTAGGGATGTGACCTTACTTAGAAAAAAGATCTTTGCTGTTGTAATGAAATTAAAGGTCTCAAGATGAGACCAATGACAAATGTCCTTGTCACATCTGACATCCTGGCTTACCAATGACAAATGTCCCTGCCACAAAAAGATGGAGGCAGAGATTGGAGGAAAGTGGCCACAACCCAAGGGACTCCCAGAGCCTCCAGAGGCAGGAAGGAGCCTCCCCTGGAGCCTTGGGGAGAGCACAGCCCCACTAGCATCTTCATCTCACACTTCTGGCCTCCAGAACTGTGGGAAATTAAGTTTCCATTGTTTTCAGACACCCAGTTTGTGGCAAATTGTTACAACAGCCACAGGATAATAACAGAGCCACCGTCCCAGACATGATGTGGGTGTTGTGGGTGTAACGGGGGCAGCCCCATCACCTCACACTTCCCCTGACTTCTCTGGTCAGCCCTGGGGGTACAGCTGCCCCTCAGCCTCATCAGGACTCACCCCTGACCTCAGGCTACACCGGATATACCCAAATTAAGAAGCAGAAATGCCTCCCCTTTGATAACTTAGAAAAAAGAGACCAATTCCTCAAATCCACAAAACACCAAACTCACCCAAAATGTTAATGGATATTGAACAGTCCTGTAACTATTTTTTTTTAAGATTTTATTTATTTATTCATGAGAGACAGGGAGAGGGAAAGGCAGAGGGAGAAGCAGGCTCCCAAGAAGCAGGGAGCCTGATGCGGGACTCGATCCTAGGACTCTGGGATCATGACCTGAGCCGAAGGCAGACGCTTAACCATCTGAGCCACCCAGGTGCCCCCTGAACAGTCCTGTAACTATTAAAGGCATTCAACTTGCAGCTGAAATATAAAGGAGAAATGTCCAGGCCCAGGTGGCTTAACTGGTGAATTCTGCCAAACATTTAAAGTAGTAGTAACACCAAATCTACCCAATCTCTTCTAAAAAAAAAAAAAAAAAGTACAAAACGAGGGAACACTTCCCAATTCATTTTATCAGGCCAGCATTACCCTGAGACCAAAACCAGGAAAGACAACACAAGAAAACTACAGACCAACATCCCTCATGAACACAGAAAAATCCTTAACAACATGCTAGCAAATGCACCAGCCGTATACATATATACACAGGATCACACACTGTGGGGCACCCAGGTGGCGCAGTCAGTTAAGCATCTGACTTTCGGTTTCAGCTCAGGTCTGATCTCTGGGTTGTGATATTGAGCCCCGCGTCGGGCTCCACACTCAGCAGGGTATCTGCTTGAGATTCTCTCTCCCTCTCTTCCCCTCCCCACCCCTGCCTTCATGCATGTACTTATTCTCTCTTTCATTCTCTCAAATAAATTAATATTTAAAAAAAAAGAATCACACACTGTGACCAAGTTGGGTTCACCACAGAAATGCAAGGTTGGTCTGAAATTGGAAGATCAATTAAAAGACTAAGTAAGAAAAAATACATGACCTTATCAATACATGCAAAAAAACACTAGACAAAATTCAATATCTATTCATGCTAAAAAAATGTTTTTAACTCTCAGCAAATTAGGAGAAGGAACCCTACCAGCACACAGTGGGGAGAGATGGTGCCTCCTAGCAGGTCGGGCACAAGACAAGGATGCCCCTCTGCCACCGCCCTTCAGCGTCATGCAGAAAGGGAGAGGATAAAGGAGGCATTACAGTGAGTCAAAGAAACCAGACCAATGAGGCTGACTGATCCCACTCATGTGCAGTTTCAGGACAGGTGTGGTCCCCTGTGGATGGACAGATTGGCAAGAGCATGAGGAGCTTGTAGGGCGATGGGACGGGGCACGGGTTACTGATTGGGCCTTTGTCAGAACCCACAAATTATAACAAGATGTGTGCATTTTGTGACCAGCAATCACAATTTGTTTCACAAACAGAAGAGTAGGGGACCTCAGCGTGTCTGTGGGCCTCAGTCTCCTCATCAGTACATAAGTCATGGCCCAAGTACCTCTAAGCCCCTGAGGATCCCCACACCACAGCCCAGCCCCTCACCCACAACTTAATGACATCCACTAAGACCCTATTTCCAAACTAGGTCATGTTCAGAGGTCCTAAGGACGCATCTTTGGGGGCCTACGAACCCAGCCTACCACAGTGAGGGACTACCAGCCTCAGCACATTCACACAGCCTGGTATGCAGCTCCCAGGCCAGTCCCTGGCAACCGTGCTCCCCCATCACAGCCTTCTGTGACAGCCCACGTGGGGTGCTCACACATGCTTCGAGCGGAAGGGCCTCTGACCTCTGATCTGTCTCTGTACTCATAGATCCCCTGGTGGGCCTCCCCACCCCGGGTTTGATAATGCCCTGGTCCACTGTCCTCCTAGCAGCTCTCAGCTTGAGGGGCCCCAGGAGGATGACCCCACATCAGCATGACTTGGGAGGACCGCCATCAGTGACAGCTGGAGGTGGGAGACTGTTGCTTGCCTTGCTGGTTTATGACTGAAGGGGTCTGGGCCAGGCTGCCTCCCCACAAGTCCATTCACTCTGCTGCTTTGTGGTGATTCTGGTCTCTGAGAAAAGCGAGAATTTACCAGGCTTTGCCCCTCCCTCATAGGACTGCTAGGCTGCAGGCCTGGCCTCACCAGAGACTGGCACCCAGGCCTGCAGGCAGCACAGAGATCACACTGGGCCCAGGGCCGTGTCCTCAGGCTGCTCCCAGCTCACTGCTGACAATCTTAAACACTTAGTAGGATCACAGTGGAGCCACCTGGGCTTGGGCTTTCCCCTGTGGGAAGTTTTAAATCATGAATTTAATCTCTTTATTTTGTACAAATCTATTCAGATTGTCTATTTCTCTTCAAGCAGTTTTGGTAGTTTATGTCTTTCTAGGAATTTATACATTTTATCTATTAACATGTTGGTATATGACTTTAACTGTATCCCTTGTGACCTTCTCCAAGTCAACAGTGACGTAAAGCCAGCAGCCTCCGGGACCCACAGGAACCATTAGAGCCGGCAGCCAGGCCTCATTCCTAACCTTACAGCAAAAAGATCAGGATGTCCTCCTCCACACATTAGATGAGCATTTCTGCTGCATACTCTCTTTCAAGTTAAAGAAATTATGTGCCGTCCCTAATTTTCTCAAAGTTTTTTATCATAAACTGGTGTTGCAATTTAAATACTTTTCCAGCATTAACTCATAAACTCAACTGATCAATTTTCAGATATGAAATTACATTACTGAATCCCCGAAAAAATCTAATAATGATACACGTGCTTATAAATGCCTATTTCTACATCATAAATATTTAAAAACACAAGTAAAATTCACTTTATTAACAACAGTATTCTAATTTTCCATACCTTTGCTTACTTTTGCTCTACCTGTTCAGCGTCTTAGAAGAGTGTATTCAAGTCCCCACAGACATCCCTACCTCTGCCCTGAAAGTAACCTGTCGTGTCCAGGGCCGGGTCAGGCAACCAGAGCCAGCAGCGATAGCTGTTAGCATCTTGTCAGAAATTCTCCAGACATTGGCTCAAATACCAGGGTGCACACCACAGGGGTGGCATCTCCCCTTGAGTCTGTCGCTTCAAAAAAGGCAGCAACGTGCTTTAAATCTGCAAACTCGAAGCCATCTCCCCAGGCCTTGCTTTGAATACATTTATTCATTTCCTTATTTCTAGTGGGCTTGTTTGGTTTGCGGTTTTTTGGTGTGGTTTTTTGTTTTAATTATCAAGGCAGTCCGTGCTAGGGCGAGAATTTTGGGAAGCCCAGGGAAAGCAGAGAACTGCATCGGACTCTGAACCCCTGTCCACGGACATTTCCTGTCCAGTTTGTGGCGCCAGTCCACATCATCACTGGGCCAGAGCAGCCCTGGTCCTCAGGTTGGAACCACAGGGTTCTGGGTGGGGACAGCCCTGCCTTGTGTCCCCGGTATAACTGCATTTTCAAGGTGCCTCTTAGCTTCTAACACTGAGAAAAGACAAAGGGCAAAAACAACCGAAATCACATAGATGTAAGTCTTCCTAATGTATCTCCTGTGGGGCTCACCATGGAGAGAAGGAACCAGTCCCGGTTCTTGGCTCTTTTCCAACGGTGATCCAAACATCTTCTCCCCTGAGGCCGCCCCCTACCCCGCCGTGTGAGGGGGATGCATGCAGCGAGGACTTTGCGGAGCCTCTCCTCCCCCGGGGCCGGCGTGCCGCTCATGGCAACAGAGACCCGAACCGCCCGGGTCTGTGTCCCGTCGAGACCGCTCCAAAATGGGAAGGTGATCGGCAGCGGCCCAACAACCGATATGCGGCCTCCACTGGGAAGGGGCAGACGCAGGCTCCCTTGTGGCGCGCAGGAAGGGTGTGTGGGACTCTGCAGGCATCCCTGCGGGGACCCGCCCGCGCTCCACCTGGGACTCCTCGGCTGACCGAGCCAAGCCCCGCCCCGTCCCACTGCTGCAGATGACTGCAGCAGCTACTCTCCAGATTACGTCCCCCAAGCCCCACAACAGAGGGACCCCGCGCTCGGCCAGTTCCAGACACCACCAGCCAGGGCCCCACTGAGCCGCGTGAGCCCCCCAGACAGTCCCTCACCCGCCCCGGCGCATCCGGCTGCCCGGCGGCCCCGCCACATCCCGTCCCCACGCCTGACATGCCAGTCCCACAGCCGTCCCCACAGCCCTTCCCACCACTTGCTGCGGCCCCCGCCCCCAAAACACGTCCCCCAGCCAGGCCTCCAGCTGCCCTGCCCGACCCCGGGCGTCGCCCGCCTCGTCCCCACTCCTGTGGCTCCGGGGTGAGCTACCCTCCCAGCGAACCCCCACTCACATTCGTCTTCTCAGCGAGACCATCCGATGCCCGGCAGTGCAGAGTCCACGAATTCCCGCCGTGGTCACCTGGCTTCTCCAGCTCAGGCACCCGAGGGGCCCTCACAAGCTAGCACCTGGGGCCGGCAGCCAGACGGCCGCTAGCAACGCTGCGCCTGCGCACAGACGCGAGCAGGGAGCCCCGTGCGGACGCCGTTCGGCTGCGCGCGCGGGGTAGACGCGCCGTGACGACCCGGGGCTGCAGCTGCGCCTGCGCACAGCCTCAAGCAGGGAGCCGCGTGCAGACGGCGTGCGGCTGCGCACAGGGGTGACGCTCCCCCAGCAACCAGGGGCTGCAGCCGCGCCTGCGCACAGCCGCGAGCCGGGGGCCGCGTGCGGACGGCGTGCGGCTGCACCAGGGCAAAGAGACACCTGGCTGACAGCCACAGGCTGCGGATGCGGCTGCACACAAACGTCTCCCCTCCCCGAGAAGCTCCACTGCGGCCGCGCGCGTCCGGGGGCCACACAGGCAAGGCAGAGTGGAGAGTGAGCCCCGCTAGTCTGGGCGTGGGCCATTCCCGCCGGGGCTGTCCGGCCAGAGGTCTGTAGGCAGCCAGCGGGGTCGCGATGGCCCCGCTAGAAATCAGTGACGAGTAATACCTCTGTCGTGATGGCATTTTATATTGAATGTCATAAACGTGAACGTCCAGACGAGATGGCTAAACAGACGGGTTCCACGGAAGGAGGCTGCCCGCGAACCGCGTCCCCCAACAGGAGCAACAGGCCCTGATGATCTCGCAAACTGCACATCCTCAGGGCCAGATAGTCGCAAAGCTGTACGAATTACTCCGCAGCACTGAAGCCGGGGGACACGCTGGACTCTGTGCAGGGCAGGGGGTGCTGACCCCCTCCCGGGAGGCCCCAGGCGAGTCCGCAGAGGCGGTGCTGACCCACAGTCCCACTCCTGGGATCCCCCAGGCTGAGTGAGGGGAGTGGTGCTGACCCCCAATCCCACTGCCAGGATGCCCCAGGCGGAGTGGGGGGTGCTGACCCCCAGTCCCGCTCCTGGGATCCCCCAGGCGGAGTGGGGGGGTGGTGCTGACCCCCCAGTCCCACTGCCGGGATGCCCCAGGCGGAGTGGGGGATGGTGGTGGTGCTGAGCCCCAGTCCCGCTCCCAGGATCCCCCAAGCGGAGTGGGGTGGTGCTGACCCCCAGTCCCGCTGCCGGGATGCCCCAGGCAGAGTGGGGGGCGGTGGTGGTGCTGACCCCCAGCCCCACTGCCAGAATGCCCCCAGGCGGAGTGGGGGGGTGCTGACCCCCAGTCCCGCCCCAGGAGGCCCCAGGCAGAGCCCCACCCGTGGTGGGAAGACGACACGTGACCCGGCAGACCGGCTCCCAGACACCACGGCTACTTAGCCCCGGGGAAATCCAGTTGCGAAAGTCACTATAGTGACAGTTCCAAGGAGAAAGATCACAGGCTTCTCCCCAGAGGTGCAAAAAAAGCCTTGGGCAGAATGTAAGGCCCATTCCTGATGAAAATGAAATGAGTAAGGACAATAGGAAGGATTGCTTTCTTATCACAGTGACATAGATAAGCCTTTTTGTAAACCCATCACCTCACTGAAGAAGTAGATGTGGGCGTACTTAGGGACAAGATGAGGGCCGTGCCTACTGCGTCCACTGCCTGTGAGCCCTGGCACCAGAGGCTTCAGCCACTGCGGTCTGACAGGGGAGTGCCTCAGGGCCATGAGAATGGAGCCCATGGGGGCTCTCCCAGTTCACAGAGGCTACACTGATGTACCTGGAAACCCTGAATAATGTCCAAGTAGACTCTTCATGATGATGGGATGTTCCACGTCCTCAGCATCCACAACCAGCCAAGCACATGCGGCCACTAAGCATGGAAATGGGGCTCATGTGGCTGAATAGCGAATGTTTGGTCCCATTTCATCTTCTGTACGCACGAACTTAGCCGCACGTGACTCCCGACCCTGCCGCAAACACAGCACCAGACCATCAACAGAAAGAGAACAGACTTTTCAAATAATAAACTCAGTAAGGCTAAAACTAACACACTGAAACCAAAAGCCTTCATATCCGCACAAAATCACCAGTGGGAGGATGGAATGGTAGAGGAGTTCCATCAACAATGGAAACCGAGACAGTAAAATACGTGGAAGTGACCCTAGTGAGAGGTGTGCAAATGCCGTTACTGGGACAGGTAAAGGACTGTGATTACAGATTGCAGAGTAGAGACTATCCGTCACTGTGTCGGCACTAACGACCCCCCGCAGGTGAAGCGGAAGAGCCCGGTTTTAGGGAACGCGCCCTGAAATACTCCACTCTGCAGCTTCAGGTCTGAGAAAGGAAAAGCAAACATGGTAAAATGCTCACGTTTGGGCAACCCGGCAGAAAGGAACACAGGGATTCGTTATACCGTTTTTGCAACTTTTCTCTAAACGTGAGGTTATTTCAAAATAGAGAATTTCATTACAAATGCCCATGTCCTAGGACCAGGTGCTTCCCTGGCAGGAACTCATGTCACGCTTGGTCTGTGAGTGCGGCTTCTGTGAGGCTAAGCTCTGCTCATTCTGGCCTTGGTGATTACCTCCTGAAAGTCTCCTGACTGCTCCTCACATGCCCACTAGAAGAACTAGGCAACTCCAGACACACTAATGCTGAGCGATCCCCAACACATCATGGGGGTGAGGGAGGAGAGCGGATGGTGCATGCAGAGAGCACGCCTGTGTGCACAGGCCTCTGCACACACACAGTGGCCCCGGGATGCCCGGCCTCGCGACCAGCCACCTCTCGGCGGGAACTGGCAGCTCTGAGGTTGGGAAAACCCATGTTTCTGTGCATTTCTCTAAAAATTAATTTTTTAAATGTAAATGGTTTTCAATACTGTCAAATATAGGAGGCTACAGCTGGGACCCTGCCGTAGGTTGAACTGTCCCACAAAATGACAGGCCTCAGTCCTGACCCCCAGGACCTCAGAATGGGGCCTTATCTGGAAATAGGGCCATTGCAAGTGTGATCAGTAAGAGCGGGTCAGTCACCTGGAGTCAGCGAGTCCCACCCCAAGAAGACAGTGTCCTTACCCGGAGATGCCATGTGACCCCGGAGGCAGAGACAGGGGGAGGCATCTACCAACCAAGGGACGCCAAGGATCGCCGGCATCACCAGAGACTAGAAGAGGCAGGACGTGCCCCCCAGAGGCAGCATGGCCCCTTGACACCTCAGTTTGGGGCTTGCAGCCTGCGGACTGAGAGGTATGTGTGCAGTTTGAGCCCTGAGTTTGTGGCTGTTAGGGCAGCCCTAGGAAAGCAGTAAGACCCTGAAAACACACAGCAGTGCCTGAGTCCAAGGTGGGCACGGCAGCCACGAACACTCTGCTGGCCACGATGCCTCCTCCTCCATCTTCTGTCCTCGTCCCTGTCACAGGATATGGAATGGGTCCCACCTGCTGTAGCTAGAAACCACCTCTGGCTCGTCCGGTGCACATGTGGATTCTTTCCAACGCTAATCAGAACACGCAGGAGGCACCGGAAAGCTCAGAGGCACTACAGACGGGGGTCTGCCACCTGCAGCACCGGGGGCGGGGGCTGGTGACCACAGAGCAGAGAGGACAGGGCAAGCACACTGGCAGGCATTCCAGTGGCCACAGTGGCTGCCAGCCCAGGGGAACAGGAGTAGCTGTGTCAGCCTGAGCATCCCACAGGTGCACAGGCGAGTGGCCTGAGCGTGGGCACCACTCAGCTGCAGGTGCAGGAGCAGGTGCTCAGGCAGCCGTTCTAGACATGAGCACAGGCCACACCCGCGTGCACATGCACACCCCAGCCGCAAGGGCTCACCAGGCACCACTGCGTCTTCACATCCGTGACCTGCCTCCAACAGGACAGTCCGCATCATCAGCCGCCACCGTGAGGGGACATGGGGTGGACGCAACCATACCTAGAGCTGGTGGCGGAGCTGGGTCCCTTTCACCTCCCTGCCGGCCCTGAGCGGAGGCCGGGACAGACCGCTCTGCCCTTCCCAGAATGAGCAGCCCTAAAGCCACGGAGGGATGGGACAAGACCTGTTCCTCCCCAGGGACTGGCACCACACAGGCCTTGGGGCAGCAGTGCTCTGAGCAGCACGGGGTGGATTCGTGCTGTGGAGACGGCGGCTGCAGGCTCGGACACAGTGGAACCGGGGCATCGGCGAGCTCACGGCTCTGACGTGAGTGCTGTGGATGGAGGTGCCCGCGTAAGTGTGTGCACCCGGAGTTTCTCAACCCTGCGTCCGCCAGGGGCACCAGGGCGGAGGGGAGGGACAGAGGATCTCAGCACATGTGTCCCAGAGAGCAAGGAAGGCCACCAAGCAAGGGCCCCCCAAGACGGGCTCCCACTGGCCACAGCCCCGGCAGCTGGAGCGTGAAAATAAGAGGCAATCACATGACTCAAAGAAGAGAGTTTGATGGGAAACGGCAGTTCCCAGGCCGCGAGGGGGGAATGGGGCCTGGAGGACTCCTTGCTGACAGAGCCACACAGGGGAGGCAGGCCGTGCTCGGGATGCGCCAGGTGCCGATCCTACACCCACACACACACCCGCCACCTACAGCAGGCGCCGTCAGGCAGACTCAAATTGGGGGACCCACCAGGCTGTCAAGGAGATGCACACACGTCGACCTGTTCCCGCAGAGCCCACCCCATGCATGCACCCCAGTTCAAACAGGGTCCCCACATGGCTCGTGGGTGTTCCTTAGCTAATCCCCTTCCCAAAAGGACCCTACAGCATACATTAACTTTTATGTTGACTCTGCTTTGGAGTTTTCCTAAGAATTTAGTGACCCTCCGTTGGCACAGAGAATGACCTGAGATTCCAGGTGGGGGTCCTGACCCAGAGAAAAGGCCCCCCCAATGACTTTCTTGCTCCAGGCGACAGCCTTGCCCTCAGATCTGCCTGTGGAGCATCAGCAGGTGGGTCACCCTGTGCGGGGCCACCTCTCCCAGAGCACACATGACCACGAGGGGCCGAGGCGGGCGCGTGGTGGGGTTCTGGGCCGACGGTGCCACTCTCCCTCACCCGGAGCACACCCTTCCACGCCCCCAGCCAGCGCAGGCGCCTATCACAGTGTTTCCGGGGGCCACTTCATACTCCACTGGTTCCGGGGGTGCTGGACAGGGCCCCTGAGGCCGGGCCCCTTACTGTGGCCAGAGCGGCGGACAAGGAACCGGCGACCACGAAGGGAGGCCACCCCACAGCCCGACCTCCAGCGCAGGCTGCCGTGGGCCTGAACTGATGGCCCATGTGGATTCCAGGGAACGTGGCTCTGTGGCCCACGTGTGCCGGCCAAAGCAGCCTGCTGCTCAGAGGGGACACAGCCCAGCCCCATCCTGCTGCTCACCCCAAAGCTGCCTGGTGAGATCCAAACTCACTTCTCTTCCTTGTGTGTATTTTCTCTGGAGCCCGACCCATGGGCTTTTCTGCATTCTCTTTGAGATAAAAATCAAAAACAAATCTTTAAAGGCCATCTCCAAAAACCACAGAATGGCTGGAATTAAATAAACATAAAGCTTGTGGTTTTCCTCTCAGGAACTTCCTGCTTATCTGATATGCGGAGTCAGCAGCGCCTCAGAGCCCAGGCGGAGGCTCCCGGGGGGGGGGGGGGGGGGGGGGGGCCTCAGCCTTGGGGCAGGGGCCAGGCCCTCAGGTGACCGCCCGGCCCTGGCGTGTGCACCAAGGGCGGTGGGCATGGCCAGACCTGCTGGCCTCACGCAGGTGCACACACGCACGCGAGTAGCTTCCTGTTAGAGGGGAATTTCGCTGAGGCCTGCACGCCATCGACAGAGTGTGCGCTGAACAGCAACATCCCCCAAATATTCACGCCCACAGAGGGGAGGCTCGGGGAGAAGACAGTTGATTACACCCACGGGCACAGAGAGGGCCACGCACACAGGGCGCAGGAAGCACCAGCGTGGTCCGGGCAGGAGCCTGACTTGAGGGCGACCAGGCCACAGGCTTGAGATTCAGGCGGGCTGGGGCACAGGGCCGTCCACCACTGTCTGGCCCCTGGCCCTGGAGATTCAGGGGTGGGAGGCAGATAAGAGGTGGTGGGGCCACGGACTCGGGACTGGCCAGCTCCCCAAGAGGCTCCAAACCTCCACCTCCTCCCCCCCCAGAACCTCCCACATCAGAAAGGAGGCCACGGCGCCGCTGAGCTGCTTTTACTCACCACACGTCCAATGCTGCGTGTGTGGTTTTTTCCCAACATCAACCGACTCTCCAGCTCTCTGGACGCCCGCCACGGTTCCTGCAGCTGAACTCCGTTCCAACACTCACCACTGGTGCTAAGCAATGAAGACCCACAGGCTGTGGGGGCCCTCGAGACACCCTCCACTTCGGGCACCACAGTACCAGGTCCGCAGGCTACCCACACTTGTGCCCGAACCGGCCGCAAAGTTTGGGGGGTTCTTAACAAAGGATACGTCTCAGGAAGAGCAGATGGAAGAGACCCACGGGACGAGAGGTGGGGAAGGGGCACGGAGCTTCCAGGCCCTGCCCGGGAGCGCCCCCAGCACCTGCAGATGAAGACTAAATGTTCATTTTTTATTATCCCATGGACAACATCTTCTGACAAACACCCTGCAGCTGATTTGAAAGCCCGTGGCCCTCCCTGCCGTCAGCTCAGGGAAAGTGGGGGCGGGCTCCCCACAGCCTCTTGGCATGCTGCAGGGCAGACCACCCCCATCCCAGAGGGGCCCCAGGAGGAGACTCTGGGCACCACCCACACCCAACCAGCCCTCACAGAGTTAACTGCAAAAGCGCCCCGTGGCCGGCAGTCCCACCCCCGGGCAGGCACCCACGCACAGCGTCCACTCTGGTCCACATGAGAACTTGTGCACAAATGTCCACCCACAGAGGAGGGGTGAACAAGACATGGCCCAAACACAGGACGGAATACCATCCAGCCTCCGAAAGGAAGGCATTCTGACATGTGCTCCAACATGGATGCTCCCTGAGGACGTCATGCTCAGGGAAAGAAGCCCCCACGGGAAAATGCTGTGGCTTCTGTTGGGAGGTCCCTGGAGGAGTCAAATCCACAGGCACAGGAAGTGGACGGTGGGCGCCAGGGGCGCGGGAGGGAGTGCCAACTCATACGGGGTTTCTTTGGGGCTGGCAACATGTTCTGGGCTTAGAGGTGACGTCACACAACCCTGTGAATGCCCTAAATACCACGAAGTTGTTCACCTTCAAATGGTTATTCTGGGTGTGAATGTTACCTCGATAAAGAAGCCTTGAGGCTGAGCAGTCCCTGTCCCCCAGGGGACTGGGCCCCGTCTGACCAGACGGGTAGCGTCCCGCACCTGCACTCCTTCACCTGATTGCTCGAAGCCCTCCTGCCCTTCCTCATCTCAGATTGCTGGGCACCGCCCCGTGGTCTCCCACCTTTCCTTGGGCTCCCCCACAGCACACCCCAACGTGACAGCATGCACAGAAGAAGCCAAGAGGATGAGCCCCAGGCGGACCAATGCAGATGTGCCCACCAGGTCCCCACTTACACCTGCCTCAGGTGAGCCTGGAGGGCCGGGCCAGGCCCTTCTCCTGGGACCTGGAACACCAGCCACTTTAAGTGGAAACACAGGCCTCAGGGCCCAAGTCCCCCACAAGCCCCCGCCCCCGCTCTCAGCCAAGGGCCTGAGAAATGAACTCTGGACCCATTTTATCATAAAAATCGTGGCGTTTAGATACACCTATATAAAGGCCTCTTCTGGCAGAGGCTTGAAGGAATGGTCAGCCTCTGTTCCCTGAGACCTGACGTGTGGATTTCAACACAATGAACACAACCAGCTGCTCCACTGGACATTCGTGGGGCCCGCAAAGGCCTCAGGCGGGATGCAGTGCATTCAGGTCTGGCAGCCACACGAGGATTCCTCCAAGGGACTGAAGGGGCCGTGGGAGAAGAGCCAGAGCCCTTCCCGAAGGGTGGCCCCACCCCACCCCTGGGCACAAAGCCTGCAAAAGTGGAGGCAGGCGCTCAGACTCGGCCCCACACCACAGCAGCACAACAGAAAAGGCGGCGGCAACCCACACGTCCATCCACAGATGGACGGGTGAATAAAGTACACCACCCACACGTGGGACTGCACTCACGTGAAACATCCAGAGCAGACAAGTCCACAGACACAGAGAGCACAGGGAACGGGGAGTGGCCACTAGTGGGTACAGAGCTGGTTATGGGGCGGGTGACAGGAATGTTCTGGAACTAGATGGAGGTGGTGGGTGCACAACACTGTGGATGTGCTAAATGCCACTGAATTGTTTAATTTTAAGTGGTTAATTTTATGTGCATTTCATCTCATTTTTAAAAAAAGAAAAGGAACTGTAAAAAAAAATCAATTCGTTTTGAATCCTGGAGAAGTGGCAGCAGGGAGAGTTGGGGGTGAAAGGGCCTGGTACGTCTGACGTCCATTGGGCAGTCACTGTCCAAAGCTCCCACACACGTTTAACGCCCTGCAGGACAGCATTCTCAGGACAGGTGACTGATGCAGACAATCAGGACAGGGGACAGCCCCATTTTCCCCGTTGTGACTGTGAGTCTGTCACTTCCCTGCCCCTCCAGCAGCCTTGAGGCCCCCACGGCCCAGGTGTTAGCTGGAAACCATCCTGTCCTGAGAGCGATGCACGGGCGTGTGAGCACTCATGTGCGTGCTTATACTGTGCACAGTGTTCCATTTGTATCTGCAGGCACATGCGTGCATGTGTGTGTGCGTGTTGGCACGTGTAGTCTGGGTGATGGTGTGTGTGTGTGTGTGCATGCGTGTGCACGTGTGTGCCGAGAAGGTGGGCTGTGGCAGGGCTCCATCCAGAAGAATTACCCTGTGAGCTACAGATTCAACTTCCTTTTTTAAGATTTTATTTTTAAGTAATCTCTATGCCCAACATGGGGCTGGAACTCACAACCCCGAGATCAAGAGCCGCAATCTCTTCCAACTGAGCTGGCTGGGCGCCCTTCAACTTTTAAGTTTTCTCGTAGCTGCCCATATTTGAAAAGTAAAAGGAAACATAAAATTAATGATTCATTTACACAGGCCTATCTAAAACACTACCATTTCACCACGTCATGCATATAGCAAGATGTTTTGTTTTGTTTTGTTTTGTTTTGTTTTTGCATATAGCAAGTTATTAATCTGCCATCTTGTCATCTGTGCTAAGTCTTCCCCTTGGGTGTGTTTCAGACTTGAAGTACCTCACTCCGGGCCAGCCACTCACCCGGGGCGCAGTGGCTACGGTGTCCGGCAGCACCACGATGGGCAGCCCAGCTCCTAACCGCACCCAGCGTAGATGGCAAGTGACAGACAACGAAACAAAACCACCCACGGCCACCACTGGCCCAGGGGGCAATAGAATGGCTCTTAAAATGGCCACCGTGACCAGATGTTGGCTCTGAGGTCTGGTCCAGAGCCCACGGGGCAACCGGAGGATCACACCTCACTTGCCGAGTTCCATGGTCCAGGCCCCTCCACCTCTAGCTCTTCACTAATGTCCCCTGAATCCACAGTCCCAAAAATGTTCCAAGGGATTTGGGTAATGTCACCTTGAGATGGCATCAAGAAACCATTAAAACTGTCTTAAACTGCTTAAACTGCCCAGGGAGCACCTGTGGGACAACATCAAAACTCAGAGGAGGAGTGGAAGGAAAACCCTTCCAAGGGGTGTCTGCGTGTCTGTAAACCCAAGATCGGCACCACAGAAAGAAAGGCCCGGAGAGACAGAGGAGGTTTTCATCCCTGTGAAAGCCAGTTTGTGTATGACCAGCCCCTCGGACCCCGGTGTGCCCCCAACCACAGGCTCCTTCCACACTCAAGGGGACTGTCGGTGCCAGGCGTGCCCAGAGAAGGCACCTGCCGCCGCCGGCCCTTCCCACTCTGTAATGCCCTCTCCCACACCGTCCACTGAAGATCTGGGAGGTGTAGGCTGAGGCTGCCCGAAATCTGCTCAAGGTCTCTGCTGAATTCCACACAGAATTAAATTTAAAGAAACCACCACCCACATGAATGGCACCAACCCCCGCAGCTCTCTCTGCAACCCGTGACCAGCTCAGCGGTCTGTCCCTGGACATTTTCCAGTAATGAGCTATCAGCTCCCCTGGACGGATGGAAGCCCTAGTTTTCACGCAGGATACTCTTTCCTTTCCTGCATTGGTAAGAAATAACAGCTATTCTTAAAATTCACTATCCACGCATTGGTAACAGAAGATAGCAGACTATCAGAACCTGGTTTTGCTCAAAAGTGGCTGTTGGGAGGCAAACCCAATTCTATTTAGGAGGATGAAACAGCAGGTTAGCTTTGCCAAGAACAAGAACTTGGAGAGAAGACACAAGACGTGAGAAATCAGATTAACTTCTTCTGTGAGGCAAAATATTCTACCAGTTTGCAGCTATAAAATTCCTACAAGCTTTACTAAAAGAAAAAAGAAACCACACACACACCCAACACAGAGCCCCAAGGCCCAAAGCTGTTCCAGAACAGAAGTCTGTTGGAGCAAAAGCAAAATCACCCTTGAAATTAAAGCAGGGAGGCTCATGGAAGCGACTGTGCATCCCTATTTTCGTGAATATACACCCCTGGGTACCTACCAGCCAGGAACCAAGAGATAAAATTAAAGGTTTCAGAAAAGAACAGAGAGGTGAGGGGTGGGTGGTGGGGCGACAAGAGGCATCTAATTTTATCTGGCTTCTTTCCAACAATAAAATCTATTCCATCATTTTCTCTGGGTGAAAGCTCTTAATAAAAATGTAGTGTGACTGAAATTTGGAATTCTCCAGGGATTCTGCTGGGACGGGGTCTAACAGCTGCATGAAGCTCCCTCCAGCACAACCCGCCCTAAGAAAGGCCACGTGCAAAGGCTTTGGGCCGTAACGTGGCTCCTGGACCACTGTGTCCCTGAACACAAAGATGGGCTCATGTTTACGCCTCCCAGCCTCCTCCTGTCCTGGGGAGATGGGGTGTCTCCTCCAAACCTCCAGCTGGCAGCTCTTGGCCTGTAAGAACTCACGAGAAGGACGGATGGAGAAAGGCAGGTGCTCAGCTGCACCTCTCAAAGCCACATCCTCCTTCCCACCCCCGTTGATGCCCTCCCCCTCCCCGCCCCTACTCAGTCAGGGCAACAAGTTTTACTCTTTCCTACTGTGCAACCATCACCCTATCTAGTGTCAGACTTTCCCATCACCCCAAAATGAAACCCCATGCCTTTCAGTGGGCTCTCCCTGACCCCCTCCCCAGACCCTGGCAGCCACTGATCTTCTTTTCTCTCCATGGATTTGCCTGTTGCAGGCATCTCCTATAAGTGGACTCATACGATATGTGGCCCTTTGAGTTTGGATTATCTCACTGAGCATAATGTTCTCAAGGCTCATCCATGTTGTGGCATGTGTCGGAGCTCCATTCCTTTTTATGGGCAAATGAAATTCCACTGTGTGGACAGACCACATTTTGCTTATCCATCCATCTACAGACATTTCGGTTGTTTCTACCTTTTGGCTACTGTGAATAGACCTACTATGAACCCAGGTGTACAAGGATCTGTTCAAGCCCCTGTTTTCAATTCTCTTGGATGTGCACCTAGGAGTAGAATTCCAGGGTCAGGTGATAACCCGTTGAGGAGCTGCCAGACTGCTTCCCACGGTGGCTGCACCATCTTTCCTCCCCACCAGCAGTGTGTGAGCGTTCCAGCGTACCTACCTCCTCACCAGCACTTGTTGCTTTCCATTTTGTTTTGTTATAATCACCATAGCGGGTGTCAAGTGGTATGATTTATATTGTGCTAGGCATCTTTTCAGGGGCCTGCTGCCCATCTGTATATTTTCTTTGGGGAAATGTCTGTTAAGCCCTTTATGCATTGTTAAAGTGGATTGTTTTGTTTCTGCTCGTCTTTCTTGAGCCCCTGAATGTAGGGGGTTCTGGGCAGGGTTTGGGTGCAGGTGGGTTCCCTGACACTCGGTGTAAGGCTCTCGGGACCCTCTAGCACAGCCTGCCCTGGAGAACAACAGGCTGTGCTAGGCACAGCAGCCTTTGGTCAATGCTGGGAAACAAGCAGGAGGGACCATCTCAGTCTTTTGATGTTCTCCTGGGTATTCCATCAAAGGATGTTATCATACAGTTTATTTTATTTTTTTCCAGGAAGAAATGGATCTCAATTACCATAGAACTTATATGAGCAATGGCCCAGAGGCCAGGTTGACATCTTGAGCCAGAGTAACATAAACTATCCAAACCATCCAAACGGAAGCCCACTGCAACCTGAAATCCCGGAGAAGTGTTTAAGACCAAACTTCATCCTCGTGCAAAGGGAAAAATGGTTTCTGCTTAAGACGGACAGCATGTAGCGATACCAGTTGTCACTATTATGCTTAAAATAATGACAAATATCAAACACAAAAGATGCCTTCTACCACTTCAAGGTTGTGCCACCAGCTCTGTTCCCTGCACAGTGGGCTCCACGTTCCTTCAGTTCTCTGCCTACGATAGACCGTTTGGATTCATTTCCACAAAAGCAGGGCCACATAACCCTCAACAGACATGCTCTCAGCACACGAGACTCTAAGAGCCATGTTGCAGCACTTTGCATTTTAAATTTCTGCCATTCTAAAGTGTCTGTCCCTGAAACACTAGCATGATTTAAATGGAGCTACCCAAAATAGAGAAACCATGTTTTTCTGTACCTACGTGAAAATATAGGTATGACCACTCACACCTGCAAGCTCCTCATGTTAAATACTCCCAGCCATGTGAGCACACGTCTGTCTAGCCAGGAAAGAGGGTTGGGGTGTGGCCTCCAGGCAGAGGTTCAAATGGCTGCTTCTACACAGCGTTGCCCCACTCCCAGTTCTCCTGAGGCTGGAAGCTCGGTGCAGCTGCCTGAGCTGCTGGTGTCTCTGCCGGCCCAGGCAATGAGGGGTTCCCAATTTTCTCTGAGCACCAAGGAGTTGACAAGTGTGGGATACAGTAGTGACATGTGGCAAATCCCCCTTTCATTTCTTACATGGGACATTGTGAACCCGATTTAAACCAAACACAAGAAAAAACTAAATGTGTGTGTGTGTTTTAAAATTTTCCAATATCCAATAGCCACCCAAGGCCATGATGAGCCACCCACCCTATAGAAGTGCACATCCTGGCCTGCTGCATGGGCCCCCACCTGCCTTCAGCTGGGGCCTCTTTTCTCACTCACCTTCACAACATGATGATGTCCGCCAAGGAGATGATGAGCAATATTGATCTTTCTACTCATTCTGCTGAGTTTTGTGAGCACAATGTCACACCTAAGGGGAAAAGAGGCAGATGGAGGGTGGAGGGGTCCTTGGTCCCAGCACCCACCCCCCACATGTCTTCCACTCCCATTCCTTCACTCCACCTGCATGTCTGGCCAAGTTTGGGAGCCTCTGTGAAGAAGGCTGCAGGAGTGCCTCTTATGTTCTGTGACAGGGGCCTGTCAATTAAACTGACAAGCAACAGATTAACAAAAGAAAAAACTTTAGTTATGTGTACATGGGAGCCAAGAAAAGCAACTGGACCAGAAGTTTCAATTAGATGTTTATATACCTAACTTAGTAAGAAAAAGGAAGAGGGGAAGAAAATCCTTTCTTTTTTTTTCAGATTTATGTATTTGGGGGGGCAGAGGAAGAGGGAGAGGGACAAGCAGACTCCCCGCTGAGTGTGGAGCCCAACACAGGGCTCAATCTCACAACCCTGAGATCATGACCTGAGCCAAAATCAAGAGTTGGATGCTTAACCGACTGAGCCACCCAGGCACCCCAAGAGAAATCATCCTTTTTAAAGAAAGAACAGGTCACCTGGGTGGCTCGGTCAGTTAAGCGTCTGCCTCTGGCTCAGGTCATGATCCCGGGGTCCTGGGATCGAGTCCCACGTCAGGCTCCTTGATCAACAGGGAGCCTGCTTCTCCCGCCGCTTGCCGCTCCCCCTGCTTGTGCTCTTCTTCTCTCTCTCACTCTCTGATAAACAAATAAAATCTTTTAAGAAAAAAAGAAAGAACAAATAGGTTTCTTTAGGAAAGACACATGTGTTTCAGGAAAATAACTGAGATGTAAGGAAGTTTGTGGTAACAGTTGTCTATACAGGTATAAGCAGCCTTTTTGTCTCTTTTAGGGCCATAAAACTCCCCCGGAGAAGGTATTTAGGATAGGTTTTATTTGTGGCATCCCCTTTGGGAGTAGACCCACCCTAAAGAAGGAATTTATGGCAGCCTTATTTCCCAGAAGTTGCTTCTTATGCTCAGATAAGGAAAGCTCCAACAAGGATTACTTCTGCATCTGAGGATTCTCAATTGTCTCCAGCTCAAAATAATCCTCATGCCAAAGTGGTATATTTTGGAGTGGCATATCCTAGTCCCCTTCAAATCCTTTAACCATGATGCAATCACCCCATCACCCAGCTATAACCAAGTCCTCCTGAGCCAATGGGAGTCACTGTTGTGTGAACTCCATCTGTTCTTTCCTCTAAGACCAGACCCAGCAGATCTTTTAAGAGCCACTCAATCTCCCAAGTGAGCATGTTTAGAAGACCCAGTGAAGAGAAGGGTGTGGCCCCCAGGGCAGCAGAGGAGAGGGACTATATTGGGTTCTGACTCCAGGAAGCCACTGACAGAGCTTAGGAAGGGGGAGGGGTGTATATGTCAAAGCCTGCCTGTTGCCCTGGCCAGGCCACACGGTCCAGGTTTCCTAAGTAAGTAAAAGTCAGAAGAACATCCTCTGATGGAAACCATTCGGCTAAAGGCTTTCTGGAGCCCTGGCCACACGGATGATACTGAGGAGCTTCAGAAGCATTCCGCTTATGCCTGCTGCCCTGCTCCTTCACCTCCGGCACCCACCTCACCATGGTTTACTCTTTCAGCAAGACTATGATTGTGTTTGGGCACCTAATAAATTACTATGACAATAACAAAGGTCAAAGTGTCTGTCCCAACACATCAGAGTTCCTTCCACTTGGAATAAGATGAATGAATTCTCCTTCCCTTCCAAAAGTAAAAACAAAAACAGGCACAAGTGTTCTTAACTTCCTTCAAAAGACATATGCTTGGAAATGTCTGCAACCCAAAGATTCTGTCAATTCAAAATGCACTGGGGCACTGAAAAGGACCAAGCAGCGAGTCTTTTCATAATTCACGTCATCGTTTAATTTACGGAAGTGTGCACACATCTTGTTGGTTTGTAAGTAGAGCCCACTACTGTATTCCTTATACGTGTTTCTTCTCTAATTTAAGAAAAATGACTCTAAGGAGATAAAATGGAATGTTATTACATTACAGTCCCGTGTGTGTTCCACAGCCAAAGTCAGGTGGTTGGAAAGAATGAAGCTAGAACTGGTTCTGAGAGATGGGGGTCAGAATCCTCTGGCTGTATCCTGGCAGTTAGCAGCAGCTTCAGGACATGGTGCAGCCAAGGCTGTGAGGCCCATCTCCACCACTGTCACCACCATGACCACCAGCATCACCATCATCACCACCTTCATCACCATCACCATCATCATCCCCATCATCACCATCACCACAATCACTATTATCACCACCACGATCATCCCCATCACCATCACCATCATATCATCCCCATCATCATCACCATCATCCCCATCATCCCCATCATCACCACCAGCACCATCACTGCCACCATCAACCACCAGCATCACTGTCATCATCACCATTGTCTTGGATTGACACTTACATGGCGCTAACCATCAGCCCTTCCCGTCTATTAGTTTATCTCATCCTTGCACCCTGTGGAGCAGAGACCATTAACCCCAGCTCACAAGTGAGGAAACCAGGGCATAGGGAAATTAAAGTGATACAGCTAGGAAAGGACAACACCAGAGTGTGAACCCCAGCAGTCTTTCTCCACAATAAACACCAGACCTGTCCCTGAGACACCAGACCATGTGTGAGCCCAACTCCCAGGGTCCAGAAGGCTGTGGGAGCATGGTCAGCAGCGGGCCATCCTGCCTTCCTTTCCCTTACTTCTCTATTTTTTACACAGAGAGCTCTGAGCTCATAGGCAGTGAAATGGGGTGCTTGGGTCATGTACAGAAGTTCTGCCAGCCCCACTGGGGAGAAAGAAAGGAGGCATGTGCATATTAAAATGGGAAGCTCTGGCTATTCACCACAGCTAAAGCAGTCCATGTGAGCCCAACTCAACATACAGTTTGCTTTTCTAAAGACAGGCCACAAAAAACAATTAAAAAAAAAAACACAAAAGTTCAATTTCTGGGGAGCAGAGTTGGTTCTATTTCTGCTTTAAATGCTAGAGGAGGGCGCCTGGGTGGCTCAGTTGGTTAAGCAACTGCCTTCGGCTCAGGTCATGATCCCAGAGTCCTAGGATCCAGCCCCACATCGGGCTCCCTGCTCAGCGGGGAGCCTGCTTCTCCCTCTGACCCTCTCCCCTTTCATACTGTTTCTCTCTCTCTTGCTCTCTAATAAATAAATTAATTAAATCTTTTTTAAAAATTTAAAAAAATAAATGCTAGAGGAAACCACAACTGGGAAGTCCACAGGGTGAGGGGCACAGACAGGCAGAGGGTCCAGAAGAAGCTATGGGTGAAGGGTCTAGAAACACTCTCACCAAAGGCAGCTAGAACCATCAGTCACATCCTGCCAGGTCCACCCAGGGCTGCCTTGGTCATGGATCCTGCAGAAAGGTGTGTAAAGCTGTCCATCAACCCGTGTCTAGAGGCTCGTTGAGAACATTAAAAGCCAAGAGCCAGATCATCATTCAGCTAAAATGTGTCAGTGGAGAGTGGAATCAAATGCACATCTTTAAACCAGGAAATGGGCTTTACCACAAACCAGGTATCACCAGGAGCAGCAAGTGTGGGACCCAGACGGCCATGGGGCTCCAGGCTGCTCCCCCAACAAAGTGCTAGGAAGGTGAAGGTGATGTCTTAGAATGGGCGCCCAAGGGTTCTGGTCTTCCAGCGACTTCCCCCCATCCAGTCCAACCCAACCCATTCAACCCAGAGCACCTGCCAAGCTCCTAAAGCACACCACTCTGTCGGGTCTGTGCACACACCCGTATACCCTTTCCCTCCCCACCGGCTCCCTGCGGAGCTCGGTCCTCAGCAGAAGCAGGTCACCCACAACCAGCACTGGGCTGGGAACAGAGCTGCCTTTACCAGTCCAAGCTTCCCTCCACTTGTCCTCTGCACCAGCAGAAATGGGGTCCTCAAAGCCTCACCTGGGCCCTAAGGGGTAAAGCACGTAAAAGTAGCACCTCGAGGCCCTAAGAATCCCCCACAGCCACAACTAAGCCTCCAGAAAAGCCAAAGGGAAATTGTGGGAGACGGTGGTCTGAACTCATGTTCCCATTAGCTTACCTAAGGAGCAAGCCCAACAGGGAGATGGCAGGCGGCCCAGGGTGCCCAGAGGATCCCTGGAGACTGACAGGCTGAGGCAGGAAAACGCATGCTCCCTGGACAGAGCCCAGCCATCAGCAAATGAGGAGTTCCCCCTGAGATGAGGCTCCAAGGAGGGGTGGTGGAGCTCCCTGCCAGGTGCTCCCAGACAGGGACTCCTACCAGGTGCTCCCACCAGATGCTCCCCATTACGTTCTCCCAGAGAGCTGTTCCCAGCCAGATGCTCTCACCAGGTGCTCAAGAATGTTGGGCCCCCATTTCCCTTGGCCCTGCTTTGTGGTTGCCACTTCTGGGACATCATGTTCCCTCTCCTCTGTTCCCCACCCCCCAGCTCCTCTCTGTCTCAGGGAAGAAAAGGGGAACCTGCAGTAAGGTCACAGTGCAAGAAGCGGTCGCTGTTTCCCCACCCAATATGAGATGAGATGAGAAACATCTCATAAACCCCAAGTGACAAGGATCCTACCAAATCCCTGACCAACACATCTCAGATGGTCAAGGCCATCAAAACTAAGAAAAGCCAGAGACACTATCACCACTATCCCAACCCAGAGAAGTCCAAGGGGACAGGAGGATCAAACACCACTGGGTCCCAGGACAGAAAGAGGGCACCAGGCAAAACTCAGGACCTGGGGGTAGAACGCCAGCTTCAGTACATGACCCCATGTCAGCGCCAGCTCATTACTGTGACAGGCACACCACACTGGCACGAGAGGTCATCAGTGGGACATGCTGTGCAGGCAGAGAAGTACGTGGAAGCTCTGTCCTTTCTGCCCTATTTTCTCAGAAACCTAAAACTGCCCTAAGTAGAGGGGCACCTGGCTGGCTCAGTCGGTTAAGTGTCTCACTCTTGATTTCTCCTCAGGTCGTGATCTCAGGGTCGTGAGATCAAGCCCCACGTTGGCTCGCACTGGGCAGGAAGCCTGCTTAAGATTTTCTCTCTCAAAAAAAAAAAAAAAAAAAAAAAAAGGAAGTCTAGGGGCGCCTGGCTGGCTCAGTTGGTAGAGTGTGCAACTCTTGATCTCAGGGTCATGAGTTAGAGCCCCACATTGGGTGTGGAGCCTACTTAAAAAAAAAGTCTATTAATTATTTTTAGAAAGTACCAAGACTCCCCATAATCATACCAGCTCAGAATCTCCACAGCCCCCAAAAGGTACAAGGCCCTTGCCCTTCATGACTGATCTGCAAAGTCCCCGCCTGATACAGATGTATGTGCGGTCCCCCCACTGAGTTACCGCAGGATTTGGGGACCAGATCCCACATTAGCCCCACTCACCTGCAATTCCTCTCGGGGTTTCTCGAGACGGTGTCTTCTGGGAATCCCAAATAACCTGGGCCTCAGCAGGACTGAAAGGGGCAGCTCCTTAATGTCCGGAGTAACCCTGATTAGAAACCAGACTGTTGCAAGCTCATTTCTGCCCATAAAATCATCCTAAGTATTTTATGTCTGATTCTCTTTATCTTTAACAGAAAGAGTCAAAACACAGCAAATCAATGTAGACAGAACAACAAGGGTGTGAGGCAGCCATGCCTGCTTCCTGGGTTAGTCACTGGGGTATGGGGTCTGCAGGGCAGACACGACTATCACGGGACTGCTAAGAACTGCCTTTCACACCCATTCTCTTTAAAGGGCACAAACCTAATGGTGATGTTGGTAGGGACTGAACGCAGAAGCAGAGCGAAAAATGCGCCTCTTCCTTTGAAGGATCAGCACAAATGTAAGACAATGCCTCTAAATTTGTTCTAGAAAAATAATGTTGCTTTTCCTTAAGAAGAAGTGTTCCTGTGCAGTGAATCTTATTACTGTTGATTTGGAAAGAAAAAACATATATGCACCATATTTTTTGTTTTTGCGTCTAATGTAGTAAATACCCTTCCCTATACGTCACCACACAACAGAAGTTCAAAAACGGTTTAGAGAGTTAAAGGGTCCTGAGCCTGGGGATCCGGGGTGGCATTCACGTGCACCTGTGGCTCCACCTAGCGGCGAGGACCAGGCAGTGGCGCACACAGCCTGCTGAGGGACTGAGCCTTCTGATACCATCCACCACGCGGAGTCACAGCGTTTCTGTCTTCTGAGTTAAATGGGTCCCGTGGAAAGATCCTGAGAAGTGCCTTTCTGGGGTGCTGATGAGGTGAAGTGTACCATCAAATTCTGCCCTGACAAGGCCCCTCCCCAAGGTGCAGTCCCACAGACCTTAGCCCAAGGCCTACTTGGGATCCTCGAGATTCTGCACTGTACCTGTTAGACAAGGGTTCCCAGAAAGTGAGACTTTCCCATCTGCACACCCCAGATCCCATTCAGGCCCGGGCCAGGGGGCTTGGGGAGGCAAGGAAGGAATGCATGAGAACACAGCCAACAGTAAGGGATGAGAAGTAGCCTTGAGGCCAGAACTCAGGGACTCACCAAGACAGGACCGTGGTAGTGCCACCCTGGGCGTGTGGGTGTCGAGCGGCACTCTTGGCCTCCACCTACAGACCCAGTAGCACAGACGTGGCACAGACGGTGGTGGAGCCAGACTGGATGTGGGTCACCAGGGTCACCAGGCTTCGCAGGGGTACCAAACATCACAGCTCCTTTCCTGTGCCCCAACCAGGCCCAGTTCTGTCTCCAAGCCACACCTCCCCACTCCCCTGCAAACCTGCCATCATGCCGTCCCTCATCATGATCCAGAGCCACCACCAGGCCGCTGGAGACATTGCCTGCAGTCCTTGGACCAAGTCACACTGGAAGACAAGCTTTGCCTACCGTCACCCATCTGTCCAGCCTGTAACTTTTCCACACCTAAGTGGCTGATGTCAAGATCTAAGGCCACAAAAGCTCCTTTTCAACAGTAAGTATGTAGCCTGTTCAGGTGTGTAGAATAGTCCTTTAGCAGAGAAGAAGAGTTTCCACTGCTTTGTAAACTGACAACATGGAGTGGGGAGACCTGAGCGGGCAGACCTGAGGGAAAAGTTGGGGAGGATAACTGTGTGGGGGAGACCTGGGGACAGGCCAGAGGAGGCTACTTTGGGGGATACCTTGAAGGGAAACCTGGGGGAGAGAAGCTGAGGGAGGACACCTGTTGGGGGGAGGGAACCTGAATGGAGAGTCACTGAAGAAAAGAAATGGAGGGGTACCTGAGTGGGGAGATGCTGAGGGGGAGACCTGGGGGGGACATGAGTGGGGAGACACTGAGGGAGAGACCTGGGGGGGACCTGATGGGGAGAGACTTGGGGGGGACCTGAGTGGGGAGATGCTGAGGGAGAGACCTGGAGGGGCTGAGTGGGGAGATGCTGAGGGAGAGACCTGGGGGGGGCCCTGAGTGGGGAGACACTGAGGGAGAGACCTGGAGGGGACCTGAGTGGGGAGACACTGAGGGAGAGACCTGGAGGGGACCTGAGGGGAAGATGCTGAGGGAGAGACCTGGAGGGGCTGAGTTGGGGGACACTGAGGGAGAGACCTGGTGGGACCTGAGTTGGGAGATGCTGAGGGAGAGACCTGGGGGAGACCTGAGTGGGGAGACACTGAGGGAGAGACCTGGGGGGGACCTGAGTGGGGAGATGCTGAAGGGAGACCTGGGGGGGACCTGAGTGGGGAGATACTGAGGGAGAGACCTGGGGGGGACCTGAGTGGGGAGATGCTGAGGGAGAGACCTGGAGGGGCTGAGTGGTGGGACACTGAGGGAGAGACCTGGGGGGACCTGAGTTGGGGGATGCTGAGGGAGAGACCTGGGGGAGATCTGAGTGGGGAGATGCTGAGGGAGAGACCTGGAGGGACTGAGTGGGGAGATGCTGAGGGAGAGACCTGGGGGGGACCTGAGTGGGGAGACACTGAGGGAGAGACCTGGAGGGGACCTGAGTGGGGAGATGTTGAGGGAGAGACCTGGAGGGGCTGAGTGGGGGGACACTGAGGGAGAGACCTGGGGGGGGACCTGAGTGGGGAGATGCTGAAGGGAGACCTGGGGGGGACCTGAGTGGGGAGACACTGAGGGAGAGACCTGGGGAGGACCTGAGTGGGGAATGCTGAGGGAGAGACCTGGAGGAGCTGAGTGGTGGGACACTGAGGGAGAGACCTGGGGGGGACCTGAGTGGGGAGATGCTGAGGGAGAGACCTGGGGGGACCTGAGTGGAGAGATGTTGAGGGGGGAGGCCTGAGGGGGACCTGAGTGGGGAGATGCTGAGGGAGAGAGCTGGGGGGGACCTGAGTGAGGGGACACTGAGGGAGAGACCTGGGGGGACCTGAGTGGGGGGATGCTGAGGGAGAGACCTGGGAGAGACCTTAGTGGGAAGATGTTGAAGGAGAGACCTGGGGGGGGACCTGAGTGGAGAGATGCTGAGGTGGAAACCTGAGGGGGAACTGAGTGGGGAGATGCTGCAGGAGAGATCTGGAGGGGCTGAGTGGGGGGACACTGAGGGAGAGACCTGGGGGGACCTCAGTGGGGGTCACTGAGGGAGACACCTGGGGGTGACCTAAGTGGGGAGATGCTGAGGGAGAGGCCTGTGGGGGACCTAAGTGGAGAGATGCTGAGGGGGAGACGTGAGGGGAACCTGAGTGGGGAGATGCTAAGGGAGAGACCTGGAGGGGCTGAGTGGGGGGACACTGAGGGAAAGACCTGGGGGGACCTGAGTGGGGAGATGCTGAGGGGAAGACCTGAGGGGGACCTGAGTGAGGAGATGCTGAGGGAGAGACCTGGAGGGGCTGAGTTGGGGGACACTGAGGAAGAGACCTGGTGGGACCTGAGTTGGGAGATGCTGAGGTAGAGACCTGGGGGAGACCTGAATGGGGAGATGCTGAGGTAGAGATCTGGGGGGGACCTGAGTGGAGAGATGCTGATGTAGATACCTGTGGGGAACCTGAGTGGGGTGATGCTGAGGGGGAGACCTGAGGGGGACCTGAGTGAGGAGATGCTGAGGGAGAGACCTGGAGGGGCTGAGTGGGGGGACACTGAGGGAGAGACCTGGGGGGACCTGAGTTGGGGGAAGCTGAGGGAGAGACCTGCGGGGGGGGACCTGAGTGGGGAGATGCTGAGGGAGAGACCTGGGGGGCTGAGTGGGGGGACACTAAGGGAGAGACCTGGGGGGGACCTGAGTTGGTGGACGCTGAGGGAGAGACCTGGGATGGGACATGAGTGGAGAGATGTTGATGGGGAGAGACCTGGGGGGGACCTGAGTGGGGAGATGATGAGGGAGAGACCTGGGGGTGACCTAAGGGGGTACCTGAGTGGGGGGACCTGGGGGGGGACTTGAGTGGGGAGACCCAAGTGGAGTCCTGGCCTGGCGCTGTCGTCTGTCTCTAACAATGCTCGGGTTTACACGGGGTCCCACGGCCGGACTCGCTCACCCACGCCGCTGGTGGGAGTGTCCAGGCCCCCCCCGAAGGTCATCTTCCCAAAACGTAACAGAAGCCTGGAAATGCCTCTGGCCAAAGAATTCCACGTCGGGAAGTGAGCTCCAGGCAATAATCTGAAAATCGGGTACGTGACACCTCGAACTCTCTCCACTGCACGATCCCCCCCCCCCCACGCCCCCGCCGTCGCCGTGGTCCAGGATGGTAACGACACGTGTGATGTAACGCGAGACCCGCCCACTCGCTCCAGCTGCCCCGCCCCTTCCGGCACTTACCCGGAAGTTATTTCCCAAGGCGGAAGTAAGTGAGTGGTTGGAGAGCTGGCGGGATCTGGGTTCGATTCAGTGGGGCGAGAGTCTGTAGGGAAGTCGGGACCGTGGTCGGGGCGACCCCCCGACTGCCTGGAGGGCGTGTCCGCACGGCGGGGATGGGGGCCGGCCGGCCTTCCAGGGCAGCCCCTGAGGAGAGGGCCCGCCGTGAGGGCCGCGGGGGTCTCAGTGAAGCCCCTGCGGCGCGGGCACAGCACGGGCACTTCTCCTCCGGCGCCTGTCCCCTTTGTCAGTACCCTGCTGTTACAGCAGTGGCTGCCCCGTTTTTGTACGGCCTCCGAGCCGAGAATGGTTTTTGCATTTGCAACAGCCTCCAGCTTGGGGAAAGTGCGCAGAGCACACGCGTGTGCCCTCGGGTTTGTGCCTGGCGGATCTGAGGTCGCGAAGGGCTGACTGACGCCGGGGGCCAGGGACGAGCTTCTGATTTGGATCAGCGATGGCCAGACAGACGTGGACATGAGCTTCAGGAACGCGTCCTGGTGGAGCCTTTCAGTACGTGTGCAGGCCTTGGCCTTTTCTGTTGAGGGTCATGTTTATTTTATGAGCACTAGGGTTTTGCAGCCCGTCACCAGGATGGCGTTACCCTAGGGGCTCTGCCTGTGCCCTCTGGGTGGTTTCACCCCGGATGCAAAGTTCTGGGTGACAGGCACCTCGGCCAGGCTGGAGAGCTGGGTGGGTCCGAGAGGCAGGAAGGGCCCTGAGCACATTCATAACAGTGCTACAAGCGACTCACGCAAGACAGTGCCTGGTGCTGGTGGTGGGCAGCCTGTCTGGATTCCAACCCCATCGCCCAGGGCTGGCTTATCTCTGAGTGGCTTCCCGACACATGGCAGCCTCAACACCTACCGTGCGCACAGCTGGAGGGTCTCGCAGGAATACAAGGACAGCCCTCCCTGCCCCCAGACTCTTCTCCAGCTTGGACAGTCTGTGTAGGGTGCCTCTCCCTTCTGCACACAGTCTCACTCACTCTGCCCCCTCTTCCTCTTCACGGACACCATCTGTCTGCCGGCTGGGCTTTGAGGCCTGCCTCCTCCTCTGCATCCAGGCTGCTGTCCACATGCTGCCCTGGCTGTTAGACATCGTCCTGGCCTTTGGGGGAAGACTCAGAATGATGTCCCCTGTGTCTCCTCTGTTTCCTCTGGTAGGGAGAACTTGTGGGCCCCAAAGCTGTTTCTAAAAGGCCTCTGGCATAGGGGCACCTGGGTGGCTCAGTCGTTAAGCGTCTGCCTTCGGCTCAGGTCATGATCCCGGGGTCCTGGGATCGAGTCCCATGTCGGGCTCCCTGCTCGGCGGGAAGCCTGCTTCTCCCTCTCCCACTCTCCCTGCTTGTGTTCCTGCTCTAGCTATCTCTCTCTCTGTCAAATAAATAAATAAAATCTTTAAAAAAAAAAAAAAAAAAAGGCCTCTGGCATAAAACTGCCTTCAGCAGTGGGCATGATCTGGGGTACCAGAGGCTCTCCCTGCTGACTTGGCCATCAGACCACTGTCACCATGTGGGGCCACTCCCAGGCCCAGCTCCCGATGCAGGGGCAGCGGTCCTGCACCTGCTTCCTCCGGTGAAGCAGCAGAGGATGATCTGCTCCCGGAACCTGCGAACAAACAGCTGACCATGCTCTCACACTGGGCCTGCCTTGCTCCACCTGGTCAGGGGCCTTGTGGGGGGGCAGCACTGAGCTGTCTCTTCTTCACTCCACAGGTGACAAGGCAAAGTAAGCATCCGCCCGAGAGGAGGCAGCCAGGGGCCTGCTGGGGCTGGTGGAAAAGGGGGACGCTGAGCCTGCAGACAGGAGTCTCAGTGAGCCAGTGGCCCAGCTGGCCTCATCTGCACCCTACTGTCTTTGCAGCCACCCCCCCCGCCCAGACCTTCACAAGACGGGGACCGCCTGTACCTTTGCAGATTCGTCTGTTTTAGAAACCACAAGTCCTTTTGGTTGGTGTTAGGAGCTGCTTGAGGGATCTCTTGCCTTCCCTGAGACCTCGAGCCCCCGGGCCAGCTGCCGAGGGGGGCCTGGTGTTGTTCACTGGCCACAGAGCTGCTGGAAAGAACCAAGTCAACCAAAGTGGCATCCCTGACACTGACTCACGAGGTCTCGCAGGCAGGAGCCGCCCTCCCGCCCGGGCCTCCCTGGAGTCGTGTCTTATATTTGTTGCACACGTCAGCCTAAGAGAGCTTCTGTTATTTTTGACAGCCGTTCTCAAGCTTTCAAAGATTATGTAAAAACAGTCCCTTTTTTTTTTTATGAGCTCTGTTTAACAAGGTAAATAAAAGATTTCTTTGCTGGTTTTGCAGTCCTGGTATTTGCCTCTGCCAATCATTGCAGGGGCAGAAACAAGTGGGCAGTTCGCGTGGGGCAGCCGGGGCCGTGGTCACCAGGTCTGTCGTAAGCCTGGGATTGCATGCTGACAGTCCAGCCCAGGCCCTGCAGCGCTGACCGCTTATCCTCAGGTTTCACCACCTCGGGATGAGTCTGTGGCCCTGGGAGGGTTGGGGGGGGGGCTGACACCTGCCCCCCACCCCCAGCAGTCTGAAGCAGAGCTGCAGTCTCGCCTCGGGCCTCATTGTGCTTGTGCACAGGCTGGCCATCTGCCCCGGGCTGTGTCTTGCCCTCTGAGGAGTCTGGTCTCAGGAGCAGCGGAGTGTGCCCATGTCCCCACCCGGAGCCGGGGCTGACAGCAGCCGGGGGCAGCCTTGGGTCGCCAGCGACACACCCCAGCCCCAGCTCTGGCCTCTGCCAGTGGGGAGGACCCACAGTTCAGAGTGGTGTCAGGGACGGCACTAGACTGCAGGTCCCTGTCTAGTGGGGGCCTTTCCTCCCCCTCCTCCCTGAGCCCTCTTCGGGGCCCCACCCAGAAGGGATAAGGGCACCCCACACACACACCATTTCTTTATTCTTCCAGAGCACTAAAATCAGCACTGCTGGGGTAGGTCCTGCCACAGAGGCTCACGGTGCCCACCACATCCCCAGGAGCCCGGCCCCCAGTGCCTGTCCACCTGTGTGTCAGGAGCCCGGCAGTGGGGCCCGGAGCGGCTGTTTCTAGGCCACGATGAGCACGTTGGGTCTCACCAGCAGCCCAGTTACTGGAGCTAATTTCAGCATGCTGTCTGGTCCCTCTGGACCTGCTCTGGGTGTCTGCAAGGTGGCAGTCAGCTGGAGGACAAGCTGTCACTGCTTCCCCACCCCACCCCCGTCCAGCATCCCAGCATCCCAGGAAGGTGAGAATCGTGGGTCCTCCTTCAAGAGCAGGCATGCACCAGCAGGCCCACCACACAGAGTTGTGGCCTCCATTATTTGGGGCTGTGGTCAGCACGAGGACCAAGTCTGAGCCTGGAGAGTCCCCAAAGCAGCAAATGTGGCCGGTGCCCAGAGACTGGAAAGAGCACAGCAGTGAGAGATGTGCGGGACCCCGTGCCCCACACAGCTCCCACCTGCGGGCCTGGCTCCCACCGTCCTGCCACGCGCACTGCCACCCAGCTGGGCTCAGGTGCCCCTGCCGTGTTCTGCACAGGCGTCAGCTGCGACCACAGTGGAGTGTTCAAACAGCACCCACGAAGCAGGGCCCGGAAGCAGACCCTTGTCACACCGGACTCAGGCCACACCAGGCCCTCTCCCAGGGGACTCTCCAGTTGCCATCAGGCCAAAGCTTGGCCCTGGGTGCCCAGTTCTGCCTGTGCAGTCTGAAGAGAAGGCATGACTGGGTGGCAGGGTCGGGCCGGCCCAGGTCTCAGCCCAAACCTTGAGCCAGGCCTGAGGGCCAACGTGAGGCCCTGCCCTGGGCTGCCCACCCGGTGTGAGCAGCACCCTGGGCCCCACGAGTGTTCAGGGCTGCCGGCCATCTGCCCTGAGGAGGACAGCAGGGCCCTGGGCTCTAAGCTCCCCCACCCCCCATAAATCCATAATAAAAATAATCCCTCATTTTCCTGATGTGCCCCAATTCCAGAAGTGCTTCCAGATGCATCATCATATTGATGCATGAGAGGGGCCAGGGACGCACAGCTGACCCCATTTCACAGAATCGCATCAGGGAGGGCTCGGGAACCCAAAGGGGCAGGAGGCACCCCATCCTCCCTCCCAGGTGAGGACACCAGGACCATTCACAGGCCCCCAGCCCAGAGGAGGCTGCCAGAGCTCCCGCCAAAGGCCTAGTGCAGGCCTCTGTGAGGGTGGACGTTGAGAAGTTGGGCCCTGCTGCCTTCCGCGGCTGCCGTTGATGCCTGGGGGCCCCCTGCCCAGGATGCAGCCTCGTACCTGCATCACCGAATGGCCCCAAGGGCACAGCTCCCCCGAGAGCTGGGCAGCGGGGCCTGCCAGACACAGCCAGGGCATCAGGTCTGAGGAGAACGGGATGTGGTCCCGTCCCTGAGGGATGGAGGGCAGAGTGAGCGTCTGCTTGGGTCCCATCAGGGGCCAGCTGAGGAGCAGGCAGAGAGGAGAGGGGACGGGCCTGCAGTGAGGGAGGAACGTCCCCTCCCTCCCCAGAGCCCCCAAAGCTGCTCAGCCTGGGCTTGGGCACCCCTGAGCCAGACACAGCCTCGCATCCCCTGGGCCTACACAGAACAAGTCTGGGTATTCCCAGCCCAGGGCCAACTGACGAGTGGACGGACCCCCAGCCCTCAGGGCAGCTACCCAGTCAGCCCGCCGCCGGCCTAGAAATGGGGGACACAGGCTCACACCTGTGGATGGCTCAGCTCCAGGGCACTGCTGAGGCCCCAGGGGCGTGCAGTGTCCTGGCCTCATCCCTGTTACTCCCGCCCGGCCTTCAACTAGAGCCTGGCAGCGCATGGACGGCTAGGGTACAGTCTAAGGGATGAAAGTCTTCGGTGCCAGCCCCACTGTAGGAGACCACTGTCCACAGCCAGAGCTGACTCCACACTGCCATCCCTGCATCCCCCATCCGCAGGGGCTGACGGAGCGTGCAGAGTGAGGCCAAGTCCCTGGGGTAGGCCCAGCACCGAGGAGGAGGGCAGGGGGGAGGGGGCGGTGCCAGGGCCTGGCCCCAGGTGGCAGGAGTGGGCGGGGCACCTGCCTGGGCTCTGCCGGCCTGTGTGCCCGCTCACTCATTCACTTGGCCCTCGCTGTCACTCACCATCACTTGGTCCTTGTCACTTGGCCCTTGCCGGCACCGTCCAAGGTAGGTCCGATGAACTGGCCCCCCGTGCAGAGCAGGAAACCGAGGCGGCGGGTCCCGCTGGGCTGACCTGGACCATCCTAACCCCCAGATGCCCCTGCCTGTCGGTCTTGTGACCGAGGCGGCTGCCCTGCGCGTCCAAACAGGCCCGACCCCACCGGCGGGGAGGACCCCCTCGGTCTTCGGGCGGGCGGGGCGGGGGCGGGGGCGGGGCGGCCGAGGGGGAGGGAAGCCGCGTCCTGCGCCGTGCGCGCCGCCCGCAGTGCCCGCCGAGCGCCGTGGCCGGGGGCGTCGCGGGGCGCGCGGGACGGGCGGCCGGCTCCGGCGGCGCTGCGCGCAGGTAGGGCAGACAGGGCAGGCGGTGGGCGCTGCGGGCAGACCGCCACCCCCGCCCCCGCCGCGGAGAGCCCCCCACCACGTGGCTGTCCGGCCAGGGGTGGGGATGCTGAACTTGGGGTCTCTGGGAGGGGAGTAACTGCATGCCCCCTATTGGCTGCCCCCCCCCACAAAGGCAGGCCCTGCTCCCCTACGGCTCTTACCCCTGGCTCCTAGTGTGGATGCTCTGTCCCCAACCGACCAGGGCCGACCCCCACCCCTCTCAAGATGGAGATCTTCCAGCCTGGAGTCCCGTCCACAGGCTAGTGCAGACAGGGTCACACTCCTGTCAACCCCTGCCTACCCTCCCAAGGTCCAGAAAGCCAATCCCCTGGTTCTCAGCCTCCTGTGATGGGAGCAGGGCCTGGGGGCCAGTGAGACTCCCTGGGCCCCTGGAGTGGGCTTTAGTCAGGGAGGCAGGAAGCAACCCGCTTTGCCAGGCTGGTACACAAACAAACTGGGCCAGGCGGTTTGTGAACAGTGTGGGGGGCAACACAGGGCAGCAGAAGGCTGTAGCCACTCCAAGTCCCAGACCAGCTGTGCAGCCTGTGACCCCAAGACCCTCAGCACCTACCCCCCCCAACCCCTTGGCTAGAGATGCAAATTGCAGCCAAATCCTCCAAGCCCCAAGATTAATTTCCTTTGGGTAGGCTTCCCCATGCAAAGCAGAGGGAAGGCACAGGAAGGAGGCCAGGCACAGCCCCACCCCTCATGTGAGGGTCTGGATTGCCCCCTCTGCAACCAGGAATGGGAAGTGGGCCTCGCAGTTGGAGGGTGGGCTTCTGGGAACCCATCTGTGCTGTGTGCTTGGTCCTGCTATGGCTGAAACACTGCCCCTTCTCTCTCCAAGAGACCAGGCCATGGTAAGGCTCTGATGGGAGTGGGAGGTGAGGATGCAGAGCTCAGAGTAAAAACTTTTCTCTGCAGTTAATTAGCCCCATGGGGGGAGGGGCAGACACATGGGACCTCATCAGTGGGGCCTCAGCTCCAGGCCCTGCACCCTGTGGACTACGTGGGTGCCTCTGTGGACCCCGGGGAAAGGGGTGGTACAGCCCCTGGGGACCTCCCAAGCAGCAGACCGGCTATCAATCTGGTGGGGAGGGAGCATCTGGGGGTTGACTACAGGCTGGCAGCCCTCTGGCTGTTGCTTCCTCCTGTGTCCTCCAGCCCCAGGCTGGCCACTTCCGAAGCTCCCGACGCCATGGAGGAGTGGGATGTGCCCCAGATGAAAAAAGAGGTGGAGAGCCTCAAGTACCAGCTGGCCTTCAAGAGGGAGATGTCGTCCAAGACCATCCCTGAGTAAGTCCCCAGGACCCCACCCCACTCAGGGTTGGCTCCAATCTGCATTTCATTTCCCTGCCCTGTGTTCGTTTGCATGAGCCAGAGCCACGGCCCTGCACCTTGCCGTTGGGCAGCACTTCTAAGAAGCCAGGCACCCACCTGCTCAACCTCACTCTCCCCACCCTACCCAACCACAGGCTCCTCAAATGGATCGAGGATGGGATCCCCAAGGACCCGTTCCTGAACCCCGACCTGATGAAGAACAACCCATGGGTGGAGAAGGGCAAGTGTGCCATCCTGTGAGGCCCCCCCGCCCCGCCCCCGGGCTCTTGCTTCTGTAGGGAGGACAACTCCATAAAGGTGTGACTTTTATAAAGACTTTGAGAGCGTCCGTGCTTTTGTACATTTTCTGACGGAGAAAACGCAACATGACAGCATCAAGCGTGGGGCCCTGGGGCGTCTCGTGTGGACCCGGGGCATCCGGCATGGGCCTCCGGAGGTATCCAGCATGGGCTCACGGTGTCGGGTGCACCCCGGCTACAGCAGGTCCCTGATGTAGACGCTGCGCCGCACAGCATTGGAGACGCCCTCCTTGAAGCGAAACCAGACGTCACTCCTGCCCACCGCCGTGCCTATGTGCCGCTCAGCCGCGTCGGTCTCCGGGGCCACATCTCCTGTGGAGGCCACATGGTTGTTCCTCTGCCTTGCCCCGGCCCCTGCCGCCCCTCCCGTGCCTCCTGCGCCCCACACACCTGCACTCAGGGCTGCCACTCTCTTGAGGACCACACGACCAAAGAAGTCCCTCTCAGGCTGAAGGGGGCAGGCTGGTCAGGCTCTCAGCCTAGACGGGTGGCGGGCACTCCCTGCCCTGGGGGGAGGGCCAGAGGCCCCCTCCCAGGGAGCAGCCAATGGCCCCAGGCTGTGGGAGCAGATGCCCACCTCCCCTTCCCAGGCCCGCTTCACGCTGGAGCAGACCCACTCAGCACATGTCCCTTCGGTCCCTCATCACCCACATGGCAGCTTCCTCCTGCCACAACCAGCAGAGCCCCCTCTCGCCCAGATGGAAAGCTGGGGGCACGGGAAATCCCCCGAGGCTGAGCAGCAGGCAAGTGACAGCCCCCCAGGGCTGAGAACCAGCCGCATCCCTCACACCTTTTCCTCCAGGGCCGCTCTCTTCAGGATGCGCTCCAGCCGCCGCTCTAGCCGCTGCCCCTCGTGGCTGTGTGAGGTGGGCGGCTGTGCCGCTTTGTCCCCGGCACCCCCCAGTGGAGCCTCGGCCCCTGGGGGAACCCCATCCACCTGCAGACGAAAGGTGTGGTGAGGGCTGACTGGGCAGGGCCAGTCCAGGGACAAGGTCCCTTCCGACGGCCCTGCCCTCCCTGGCCTGGCTCTGGCCCCCAGGGTGGGCTTACCTGGGGGCTGTCCCCAACCCGGGCCAAGGCCTCCGCCCGCCGCATCTTCTCCATTTCGATCTCGCGGGCAATGAGCTGCTTGGCCTGGTAGGTGAGGGGTTTGCGGGCGGGCAGCTCAGGAAAGCGGCAGACCTCCTCCACGTTCCTGCTCTCAGGGCGGGTCAAGAGGTGTGCCATCAGCAGCACAGGCAGCTGCTACCTGCCCACCCGTCCCAAATGCCAAGAAGCAGGGGCTGCAGTGTGCAACTCAGTCCTGCCAATACAATGCCTGGGCCCATAGCAGCAGGGGATGACCCACCCCAAGCCTCAGTTTCCCCAACTGCTTGTGGGCATGAGAAGGGAACCGTCCCAAGGCTGCAGGATGAAAAAATGAGACAACAGGGCAGGGCCTAGGCTCAAGGCTGGGGCTGAGCACTGAGAACTGTCACCATTACCGCCTCCTTGCAAATGGCACAGAGAGTGATGGGCACTGGTCCCCTTGTTGGGCAGTGGGGCCCTGGGGAACATCTCAGGATGGGGCAGCAGCGCCCTGGGAAGCTCGAGGACCCTCTGGGAGCAGTGCCTGGGGGACACTGAGGCAGGCAGAGCCTCTGCAATAATGCCCCATAAGGGGGACCCCCCACCTCACAATCACATCTGCGCAAGTGCTGAGCTGGAACTGACCCCTTATCGCTGCCCCACAGGCGGGAAAAGGGAGACTACACCTCGCCAAGATTCCTGGCCTCACTGCCGTAGCACCCAGAGCCCAGCCTCCTGTCCCTGGCACCCCAGGTGCTGCAGACTCACGGCTCGAGCCTGTAGACATACTGCCCGTCGGGCATGCGCTCTTGGCGGTAGGTGAGGCTGTAGGCAAGCATGGTGCCCACGAGGCTGGCCAGCTGCTGCTTCTCACGAGTGCTGTACAGCTGCGTGCTCACCTGTGGGCAGGGACGCTGAGCATGGCCCGGCCCGCCCCCACAGCGGCGACACCCCCACTCCAGACGAGGCACTCACAGGGCGCAGCTTGGGCGCAAGGATGTCCAGAATCAGGCAGAGGGCGTCCAGGACGAGAGCCTGAGGTGCAGCTCGGCTGCGGGTGGCAGGTGCGATGCCCGCCACCAGCGTCTGGATGAGGTTCTGTGTCCGGCTGGTCCGGTTCTGGGCCTGGGGTGGAGGATGAAGCAGGCCTAGGAAACCCAGGCTCCCTGGGCCAGACCCCAGGCCCGGGCAGGGTTCAGGAGACACACCTCCTGCTGGCTGCTGGGGAAAGCAATCCTCGGCACGTGGCTGGACGCAAAGAGCAGGTGGAAGGCTGCCGGCAGGAAGGGCAGGTAGCGCAGCAACTGGAAAGTCTGGCCGTGGTGGGCGGCGCGGCTCAGCAGGTCATCGAAGGCCAGCCAGTCGAGGGCCGCGCACACGGTCCCCAGGCTGGAATCCCGCAGCCGCAAGCGCAGGAAGTTGTCAAACAGGCCCTGGGGGTGAGCAGGTGGGTGGGATGCTGAACCCCCCCAGGCTCAGCCCCCAGCCCACATACAAGCACCTCACACCGGCCCTGCCAAGCCCAGGGTCTCTGGGAGAGCTGCTAGCACCACCAAGTAGCCCTGAGGCCCCGAAGGAGGAGCCAGGAAGGCCCAGCCTGCCGCCCCACTGTTTTGAGAGGTGCAGGAAAGAACCCCCTACCCACGACTGCCTCAAGGAGCCCACAGGCTCCAGTACCCACCCCCTCCCCAAAGGAAGCTCTGCAGCCAGAACGGAGGGCACAGAGCCCCTGCTCTTGTTCCACGTGAGACTCCCATTCCCTCGGGGCGCACACAACCCCTCCCCGTGGAGAGTTCCGGATTTATCAGATCCACAGCCACTAATCCAAAGCTGCTTAGTCAGGGAGACAGCTTAGGCCAGGCTTCCCTGGGGTGGGGGGCATCTCTGCCACCTGCTCAAGCCAAAACTTTACCCTGCCTGCTCCACCCCACATCCCCATGCCCACAGTTCATGTCCAGAACGGGGACCCTCCCGGGCACTGACTCAGGCTGTCTAGCCCCTCCTGCCCCAATCACCTGCGTCCCGACCAGCAACTGGGCTGACCCCGTGAGTCAGATGACACCACGCACCCAGCCCACCTCCCTCCCTGCCAGCCCATGCCGGCCCCCACCCCACCCCCGGCACCAGCTAGTCCCTCCTCCCAGGCCTCTGTCCCTGCTCCCCATCACCTCTGAGAGAGCTCCCTGACGCACAGTGTCCACCACCCCTTGGTCCCATCCCATTGCTCCTTGAGCTTGACACCGTGTGAAGCGTCTCCGGTTCTCTGGGGACAGAGACGCAGACAGATGCTAGCGTACCAGCACCACCAAAAACACTCAAGGCAGAGCAAGATTACCTGGACCACCTTCTCGTGCTCCCCTGCGGAGGCAGCCACGTGCAGGATGTGGTAGAACCGCTGGGAAGCCGTGGTCAAAGGCGCCTCGGCAGCACGGGGCCCCAGACCCAGGTGCCCATCATGGAACGGGAGCATGTGCAGGGGCAGGGCCGGGTCCTGGCCCCAGCGTTGCCTGCAGAGGGGTGCCAAGGCTGGAATGGGGCCCCACCTCTTCGTCCCCCTCCATGATGCCTTGCTCCCCGAAGCGGCCCAGGCGTCTGTACACAGACCATGCTCCCCCAGGGCCCGTGCGGCGCTCAGTCTGCCGCAGGAGACGGGGCTGGCCTGCCCACTTACCTCTGGGCCCGGGGCAGCTGGAACACCTCCTGCCACACAGAGAAGAGCCCCTTGCGCTGGTCCTTGAGGCCAACTCGTGTGGCCTGCACAGCCTGCACACTCAGCTCCCGCCGGCCCCGCCCATGAAGGAACTGGACACAGACAGGCGGGGGCTGGTTAGCGGCGGCTGAGCCCTGCTGCACCCCAGCAGCAGCCCCGCGCACCTGCCCACCTGCAGGGTGTTGATGCAGGCCCGGATATCGTTGTCTGTCTTCTCACACAGAGCTGCCAGTGCGCCCGGGTCAGCCTGCATGCCCTGCCGCACGGAGATCTGCAGGGAGGCAGGAGGGTGGGGGGCCACTCCCCCAGAAACCCACCCTGGGGCCCTCTCTTCCCTAGAACACAGCTATAGATCCCCACGGACCAGCCTTGGTCCCTGCTTTAAACCAACTACTGCCAAACAGCAAACTGGTCCGGTCACCCCCACATCCTGAGGCCAGCTGGGGGATGGAGCCCTGGATGGGAGAGGGGATGGCAAAGGAGAGGGACACAGGGCCAGGACAGGGGACACATCCCCACACCCCGCAGTCAGCCACGCAGCCCCCTAGTCATGTGTCCCCCGCTCCAGCCCTCACTGACCTCCTGTAGCCGCTGCGTGAGCCTCGAGGACAGTATGGGTGGGAAGTAGAGCACGAAGGCCTGCTGTCTCAACTGCCTCAGGGAGGGTACAAACCTGCAGGGGGACAGGCACACGCACACCACACCGCCCAGCCAGGGACATCAGGGGATCACAGGGAGGGGTGTGGTGGGGGGCCTCCATGGGAGGGCAGAGGGCTTCTGGGAGGGTGTACCCCCAACCCTACCTGGGCTGTGCCACAGCCCAGTGGGCAGAAGCGTGTGGCACAGCCCAGGTAGGGTTGGGGGTACACCCTCCCAGAAGCCCTCTGCCCTCCCATGGAGGCCCCCCACCACACCCCTCCCTGTGCAAAGCCCTGCTCCAGCCCACTCACTGGTCATTGCATATGCAGATGATGGGCCTCATCAGGAGGCCCCCCTCGGCCCGGCGCCGCCGTCCCCCACTTGTGGGAACCTGATCCCCTGACTCTGCATCCTGTGGGCCCTTGCGGTCCAGGATGTTCAGAAGAACGTTGATGGCAGCCTAGGGAATGCAAAAAAGACACAGTGAGCCCTAGCCCATTGCCCACCCACCTGCCCACCCACTGGGGCACCCAGGAGGCCCACCACGGGGGCCCCGTCGATCTCATCGATGACCAGGCAGTTGGGCTTCCCGCCAGCACCCAGCACCGACTCCATCTGCGTGGCCGCCTCGATGCACGTGCGGAAGGCCTCAGGGCTGCGGTCATCACTGGAACCATGAGGCCAAGGGCGTTGCCGTCAGGGCAGCGTGGCCTCGGCCAAGACAGCAACCAAGGTCCCTGATCAGACAGTCTCCGGGGCTGAGCCACCACACCTACACCTCAAGGCTACCACCCCAGAAAGCCCTGAGAAAGTAAGAACCCCACTCCACTGTCCCCACCGCCAACCCACTGGGGTCTCAGGGCTAAGTCAGGATGGAGGCTGGCCTCCCTGCCACTTACCTTGCGTTCATCTCCACCACGCAGTACCCAGCATGCCGCGCAATCACGTGAGCCAGGGTGGTCTTGCCAAGCCCCGGGGGCCCACACAGCAGCGCCACCTGCAGCCAAGACAACACAGACGCACACGTGCTATAGCCTGTTACCACGCTGGCATGCTGACGTTTTAACGCCCCAGCCGTGGGAGCGCTAAATGCGCCTCAGGGCCCCGAGAGGCTGCAAAGGCGCTGGCTGCCCAGAGAGCACAGCCCCCGGGCTCAGACGTGTGTGGCACAGCCAGGTGGGGCTTACCTTCTGCCGGGGCCGCCGGCTCGGGTCCAGCTCAGCCTCTAGCATGTCCTCCAGCACCTGCTCATGGCTTTTCCATTTGCTGGAGCTTGGGGCCTCCTTGCCACCCCGGGCCAGCTCCACACTGGGCCTTGGCTTCCTAGCAGGCCTCTCTCGGCCAAACACCACCAGGTCCCACAGCTTTAGCCACTTGAGGAGGCAGCGGTTAGTGAACTGTAAGAAAGGAAGCATGGCCTGGAGAAACGGCCAGCACCGAGGACCCCTGTGCCCACCCTTCATGTCAGCCTGCTGTCGTTAAGCCCCAGAAAACACACAAGGAGACTGAAGCTGAGTGGCAAGTGACCAGTGTCTGGTCACCCTGCCAGTGAGTGACAGAGTGAGGCTCACTTCAGAGCCTCCATCCCTATAAACCTGAGCCCTTCAGGAGCCCCCACCATCCCCAGGGGCATCCCAGCATCAGCTTCTATGAGTAAGAAAGGAAACAGAAGCTCCGAGGAGGTGGGGGGGTTGGATCCCCAACCCAGGTCACAGATGACCCAACCCAGGTCACAGATGACCTAGAGCATGCCAGCCCCATGCTGGCCTCAGTGTCCCTATCTACAATTCAAATGTGCAAATCAAAACCATCTCTTCTGGGCGCCTGGGTGGCTCAGTTGGTTAAGCGACTGCCTTCGGCTCAGGTCATGATCCTGGAGTCCCTGGATCGAGTTCTGCATCGCGCTCCCTGCTCGGCAGGGAGTCTGCTTCTCCCTCTGACCCTCCCCCCTCTCATGTGCTCTCTCTCATTCTCTCTCAAATAAATAAATAAAATCTTTAAAAAAAAAAAAACAAAAAACATCTCTTCTGGGGCTCCTAAGTGGCTCAGGTGGTTAAGGGGCTGCCTTTGCCTAAGGTCATGATCCAAGGGTCCTGGGATCAGGCTTCATCCTGGCTGCCTGCTCAGCGGGGAGTCTGCTTCTCCCTCTCTCTCTCAAAAAAGTAAATAAAATCTTAAAAACACCAAAAAGCCATCTCTTCCATTCCAATGCCCTGTAAGCTTACAACATAAAAATTAGCTAAATCCTGCAGCTTTCGTTTTTGGCAACAAAAGAGCAACTCATGCTTGAACAACAATAAAGTCTCACGTCATCACTGAGCAGCTCCGTGTAGGACCGAGGTGCGAACTCATCCACCCAGAGGCAGTGCTGGGAGTCACCTTGGTTGCTGGCCATCTCTTCCTCAGGAGCTGCCAAAGGCTGGACCTCCTCCGACCTGAGGCTGAAGAACATCGTGCCTTTGGAGGGACTGCACACCCCCCGACTACAGGCTGGAGGTTAGGGGTGGGAGGGCCCACCGTGTCACCTGCGAAGTGTGTCTGAGAGCCGATGGGCCTCCTCGAGCAGCTGCTGCCTCCGCTGTGCAAACACCAGAGGTTGGGATCTGTATGGCTCCAACGTGCAGTCCCCCCACAGAGCCACCCTTCTCTTCCCAGCAAGCCCCACCTCACTGTCGACCTGCTCCTTCAGGGACGCGAAGGACACACCCAACAGATCCAGCTGGCTGTGGCCTCGCCACCAGATATCAACGAAAGGGGTCTGTAGGAAAGTGAGGGCAGCATCCATCCTGTTGCAGGACATAACTACTCACGGACCCCCAACAGTGCTCAGGGACCCAGGTGGCATTATTTCAGTATGAACAGACCAACAACAGGCCAAGCTTCCTCTCTAAACAATAATTCCAAAAAAAAAAAAAAAACTGGGATGAAAACAATCCTAAGGAAAAGAAAAAAAAAAAAAAAAGAAGATATGAAAGGAAGAGCGCCTGGGTGGCTCAGTCGTTAAGCGTCTGCCTTCAGCTCAGGTCATGATCCCAGAGTCCTGGGATCGAGCTCCACATCGGGCTCCCTGCTCCGCGGGAAGCCTGCTTCTCCCTCTCTCACTCCCCCTGCTTGTGTTCCCTCTCTCACTGTGTCTTTCCCTTTCAGGTAAATAAATAAAATGTTTAAAAAAAAAAAAGAAGAAAATACGAAAGGGAAAGGGAGGCAAGGTGAACTTCCTGAGGGGTGCCCAGGGTCCCAGTGGGGACATGAGGTCTAGGACTCTCCTGGGCAGCACTGAGCCCCCCACCCCCTTGTGGCCACACAGCACCCACCTGCACCCCTGTGCCCACTGGGTCAGCCCGCAGGACCAGAAAAGCCCGGCAGCCACCCATGGAGGTCACACTGACATAGTCCTCCAGGACAGGGGGCCGCCTCAGGACGGGATTTCGGGCTGCCGGCGAGGCCTGCAGGAGACCCACATCAGCACCAGCATCCAAGAGCCTGGGAAGGGACAGGGACTGTCCTGGGGACTCACCCCTCCTGCTACCATCGGAGGAACCCAGATCCACTCAACTATACATCCTTCCCACCCACCCCCAGCCCCAGGCCTCCGGAAACCCAGGACCCTTCCACAATCCCTGGGACACCTGTGCCCCCAGCCACACACCCCTTGCCCCACAGCTCAGTGGGGACCTCGGGACTCGGTGGGGGGGTGATGCCCCCAGCAGGGGAGTCAGGAAGGGGCGGCTCTTCCATCTCCTCGGGCCTGAAGTTCAGCTTCTTGACGACTTCCAGCCTAAGCCGTTTGACCCTGGGGGCTGGGGAGGGAGACGGAAGGAACAGAGGCTCTTCCCCAGCCTCACACCCCAGCCCTGGGCCCTGGGCCCCTGCGGACATACTGGGGGGCAAGGCCGTGTCCCTCGAGACGCGGTCGGCCAGCTGCCTCTTCCTCGCACTGCCTTTGTGGTTCCCTGGACGTCCACCTGGAGAGCAAGGAGTGGCAGCGTCGCCTCCAGCAACGGCCTCCTCGGACGTCAGCCGGGACCGGCCCACCGTGGGCCAGGGGTCCCTGGGGGATGACAGGGCCGCCGTCCCTGCCAGGAGGGAAAGATGACAGCAGCTGCGCTAGGTCGGCGCGTCCCCACATACAGGCAAGAGCTCCCGCGGCCGGCGGCGCCGGAGGACCCTTCTCGCTCCAGCCTCGCGGCCCCCGCTCGCCTCCCCTCCTCCAGGCAGCCCTCCCGGACTACGGGGGACGAGGCTGCGGCGGGGCCCGCGCCCACCTTCCAGCTCCGCCAGCACCTCCAGCTCGTCCGCGAACTGGCTGTGGAAGTCGTCCTGGGCACCGCCCAGCTCGAGCTCGAGGTCTCCCATGGCTCCCGCTCCCACCGGACCAGCCGTCCGCTCCGAACCTCCCGCGCGGCCGCCGCGCGCCGCACCCGCCCCCAGCGTCCCGGCGCCGCCAATCCCTGGCCGGCGTGCCCGGCGGCTCTCTCCATTGGCCAACGGGAAGAGCGCGGCGGGGGCGGGGCTGCGCGCGCAGGCGGGGCGGGGCAGAGCCAGTGCGGCATCCCAGGACGCTCACCATTGGCCCGCACGGCCGCCCGTCCGTGGCGTGGGCGGGGCGTGGGGCGGGGCTGCGCGCTCCTGCAGGGCCCTATGAGGCGCGGCTCCGGGGTCGCTGGGTCGCCAGGCGCGGGGACGGGGTGCTGGAGCCAGGGCCCGGCAGCGGCCTCGCGGGGCCCGGGCGGCGCGGCCGGGCTGCAGGTCAGTCCCGGAATGGGCGGGGCCGCGGGAGGCGCTGGTAGGCGGCCTGTGCCCATCAGACGCGGGGGGCGGGGGCTGCCGGGGAGGGGGTGTCTGCGCGGAGGGAGAGGGGGGCGTAGGGGGCCCCCTCACTCGGTTGACCTGGCCCGCCCGGGCCGTGGGGGGCGCGGCAGCCCCTCTCCTGGCCCTTCCCCGCTCAGGAAGAGGCTCCCGTGGCATGTTGGTGCACTGTCCCGGGAGGGTCCGCGGGGGTGGGACGGGGCGCAGGACTGCTTCCCCCGGGATCTGCGTCTGGGTTGGGCAGCCCCACAGTCGGAGCTCAGAGGTAGGCGTGGAAAGGGACCTAGCGGGTGCATACACACTGGGGCCGTGTGCTCGGCTGACACCGCGTCAGCGGCTTCCCACCCGCGACCCTGGGGACCCTGGGGACCCTAATGAGTACAGTGCTGGACTCCCTGTGAGCCCCCACTTGCAGGCCTCCACCATGGAACCAGGCCGAATAGAGAACCTGTCCGTGGTGTACCAGAGCCAGGACTTCCTTGTGGTGAACAAGCACTGGGACCTGCGGATCGACAGTAGGATGTGGCGCGAGACTCCGACCCTCCAGAAGCAGCTGCGCCACCACTTCCCGGAGTTAGCGGATCCTGACACCTACTATGGGTTCAGGTAGGCGGAGGCCGGCCAATGGCCCCCAGCAGCTTCTGTGGGAGGAAGTAGCCACTCCCCAGTCTGGCCAGCGCTGACCCCTGGCCTTGTGTCAGGTTCTGCCACCAGTTGGACTTCTCCACCAGCGGGGCACTCTGCGTGGCCTTGAACAAGGCGGCAGCGGGCAGCGCTTACAAGTGCTTCAAGGAGCGGCGCGTCACCAAGGCTTATCTGGCTCTGGTAAGGCCTGACCACCCCCCGGGCAGGGGATTCCAATCCTCAGCCACTTCAGCAGGCTGTCAGTGCCAGGTGGGCTCCCCAGAAGGGGTGGGTGGTCCTGAGAGCAGCTTGTGAGTCTGTGCCCAGCAGGTGCGGGGACATGTGCAGGAGAGCCGGATGACCATCAACTACGCCATTGGCAGGAACAGCACCGAGGGTCGGGCTCACACCATGTGCATCGAGGGCACTCAGGGTACGGAGGGCAGGACTCGTCACCCAGTGGGGGCCCTGAATGAGCCGGGCTGGGGTGGGTTGGGCTCTCCACTGGTCCAGCCAACCCGCGCATCTCATCTTGCTCTCCACAGGCTGTGAGAACCCCAAACCAAGCCTTACAGAGCTGGTAGTCCTGGAGTATGGGCTGTATGCCGGCGATCCTGTGTCCAAAGTGCTGCTGCAGCCCCTCACAGGTGCGTCCAGCGGCAAGGCAGGAAACTTTCCAGGCCCACTTGCTGTCTGCTAATGGTGCTTCTCACCCATGTGTACGGAGGTGTGTCTGTCGGACATACTGGGGGGGCAAGGCCGTGTCCCTCGAGTCCAACAGCATAATATGTGGTGGCACAGGGCAGAGCGGCCTGCCTGGGGCCACTTTGCTATCCTCCCCCCCCCCCCCGCCCACCCCAGGCCTTGCTATCCTGGAAGGCCAACAGGGGTGGTCTAGCGCACCTGACCCTGCCCCTACTGGCAGTGATCTCGAGGTCGATCCCTCTTCTAAGCTCTGACGTTCTTGTCTATAACAGGAAACGGGTCTGCCTTGTCTCGGGGTTTTGGGGCTTGAAGAGGGCAACAGGGGCTAGGGCTAGGGGTGATGTGAGTGGGTGAGGGGTGGGCATGGAATGGCACCCCCACCCTACCAGTCCTCTTGCCCCACCCCACCCCCACAGGCCGGACGCACCAGCTGCGTGTGCATTGCAGTGCTCTCAGCCATCCTGTTGTGGGGGACCTGACCTACGGGCAGGCATTGGACCAAGAAGACCAGCCCTTCCGCATGATGCTGCACGCCTTTTATTTGCGTATCCCCACTCACACTGAACGTGTGGAGGCTTGCACACCAGATCCCTTCGTGCCGGCGCTCGATGCCTGCTGGAGCCCCCATACCCTGGTGCAGTCACTGGACCAGCTCGTCCAGGTCCTGAGGGCTGCTCCCGACCCTGATCCCACAGAAGGGAGTCCTGGGCCTTGCAGCACTTCCACGCCCCCCAACAAGCCCCCCGAGACAGAGGCACAGCGGGCCTCATGCTTGCAGTGGCTGTCAGAGTGGACCCTAGAGCCTGACAACTGAGGGCAGCAGGCTGGGTGGGAGTGGCAGGCTGGGCCCACTAGGGGGATGGGGGCTGCAGGGGACAGCCCTGGGCCCATCCTGAGTCAGGGTGTCCTGTGCTCAGCCCCACTGTGGATGGGGCCTGAGGCCCTGGCTCCAGCAGCCAGGCCTGGAGAGGGGCGGGCAGGGCCAGCAGGGGGAGCCAGGCTGCCGGGGAGTTTGGAGGATGGGACCTCCCTCTGAGCACCCCGTTCCCCTGAGAAGGGAAACCAAGGCTTGCCTTCCTGGCTCCAAAGCTTCACTCCTAGGGGCTTGTTTTATGGATTTGCCCAGGGTCACTCTCTAAGGGACAGAGCCCACAGCGGGCCAGCCTCGAGTTAGGATCCTGCAGGGCCCCCAGGCCTCAGAGCGCCCTGCTCCTCGTTGCTCTTCTTGGACCTTCTGTGTTGGTCGGCCTATCCTGGCTGGGTCTTCTCCGCCTGCGGACCCTGACCCATCCCGCCCACCCAGTGCTGCCTCGTGCCTTTGCTTTTACCAGATTCTACTCGTGGGCCTCCTCCTCCCCACCCACACGGCACATGGGGGAGGGTCCGAGCCACGTCCCTCGGTCTTCTCACAGTGCCTAGGCCACCACAGGTCCTCACACTTCAGCTGGGGAGCAAGAGTGGCCAGCCCCCATCTCTTCCATCCCAATGACATGCCCACGTCGGCCTAGTTGTAGCTGAGCTCCGGGGCCTCAGAATAAATACTCAGTGACTGATCTCATGAGTGACTATGAATCCATCCGATGGGGAGGTTTGAGGCCCCAGACCCTTGCCCTTTTTCCTACACTGGGCAGATCTCTGCCCTAGGCCCCCCAGCAGGAGCCAGGATGGACCCTCCCCCTGCCATGCAGTGAGCACCCTGCAGCCTAGTGTGGATGGAGGCTGGGCTCTGGGTGGAGGACTGAAATTGGGTCAGCCCCGTTCCTAGACATCCCCCGTTCACCTAGCCAAAAGCATTGGAGCGCCCATCTGTTCTCACCAGGGTCCCTCCCTAGAGTCGTTGTCCCCACATCCTTCTTAGGGTTCTCCGCCATCAGAACGCCAGCTACCTTGCAGGATAGGCACTCCTGGCTGGGGTGGGCCCTGGGGGGACAGCAGAGGGCAGGTGTGGCCAGCTGGAGGACACTGGTGTAGACTCTGGCCTGGTGGGGCCCACAGGCTGGGCCCACAGAGCAAACGGCAGAGAAGTTGGAGGGCTAGACAGACTGGTAGCCCCCAAGGTAGGGAAGCAGGACGGGAAGGCGCACAGGGGTAGGCCCCACCCTGGGGAATGTATGTTGCCCCTCTCACAGCCCTGCTGCTCCCCCTGAAAGGTCTCTTTGGCCCCTTGAGTCCCCCAGGACCCAGAGAGCCGCCCGCAGGCCAGATCCAGACCTTGCTTCCTGCAGATTGGCCGTCTCCCACCGCCCTGGGGGGGCCTCAAAGCTGAGGCTGTGGAGCCCAGACACTGGGGCGCACACCCTAGCTGTGGTGGGCAAGGTTTGGAAGGCATGGGAGTCGAGCAGGGTCTCCTGGGCACGGATGGCAGGGAGAGTTTCTTCAGGCAGGAGTGGCCAGACAGATGCTGCAGGGGGGGTGAAGCATGGGGCAGGCCTGTGGCAGGCAAGCTCCTGGGGGCGTGTGTGCTGGTGGGGCAGCGCCCCCAGTGGTACTGGGAGGCCAGGAGCGCATCCAGCTCTACATGTGCGGCTGAACTTCCATGCAGGGCTGGGCGGCAGTCCCCAGCTGGTCCCTCCAGCTGTTGGCCCTCTAGGGTCAGTGTGTCCTCTTGGCCGTGCGGCAGGCCCTTTGGGCATGTGCAGCCCTACTTGTGGTGCTAGTGGGTCCAGGGGTTCAAGGCCCGGTGCCCTCCTGGCCCTGCCAGGTGGGAGTTGCGCCCCTCCCAGGGGATGAGGAGAGCCAGGACTCAGCTCTGGGCACCTGGCCCCACCCACCCTCGCTGGGGCACCTCCCACTCAGCCCCAGAGGCCCAGGCTTATGGAGCTGCCCCGTCCTGGGCCCGCAGGGCATGTGTGGCACAGCTCTTTGCCATTGGGGTCACCTACCTGGTGCCTGCACCCCCCCCTTAACCCCCAGCACATACGTGTATGGACGCACGTGCTCACAAGGCAGAAACCGCCACCACGTTGGATCTGCATGTGCCTGGCGTCCCTGCAGGGAACACATGTGTCACATAGTTGTGGATGCTCCCAGACACACACACGTGTGCACAAAAACACCAGCACGCATGACAAACGCAGACACGCACACGTATGAAGGCACATCCAATCCTCGGGGCACAGACACATCCCCCAGGGGGAAGGGGTGTGTGCTGGGTGGCTGCCAACCGTGAGCTCAGCCTCCTGCTCCCCCAGGGCTGGAGAGCAGGTGTCTGCTCTGCTTGAGGCCCCCAGGGGTGGGCACGGCAGCCTCACCTGACACAGCCCCGGCCCCTCCCCTCCACATCGGCCTGGCCGGCATCACTGCAGGAGTGGGCGGGCAGGCAGGCGGGTGCTGGGTGAGGCGTGCAGGTGAGCAGGAACCCAGGTGTCCCCACCCTGCACCACCGCAGAGCCCCAGTGCTCAGCTGCAGGGGCTGACACACTCAGTGGACTGGGGTCACTGCAGGAGACTGCAGCTCCGGGCACCGGCCCGCACCCCCACACAATCGGACGGCCACCGCGGGGTGCAGGAACAACCTCCCTCTACAGCAGATGGTCTCCATGCTCAGGTGAGAAGTGGGGGCTGGGGCAGGGCCACTGGCACCTGCACCCACTGGGCCCGGCTAGGAGGCAGTCTCGGTGTGGCCCTGGGTGGGGAGCCGGGCTCGTCTGGCTTCCACTCTGTCGCCCGCATGGGACAGTAACACCCTGGGCCGTGCAGGGTCTAGAGCCCACGGGCACCCTGACACCTTCATCTCACGGTTAAGGCCTCCATCTGGAGACCGGGCAGGGCAACCTGTGGGGCTGTGGTGTGGGCTGTGGCCGGAGGCCAGGTCTGGCTGGGGGGCGTCTGAGGCCCTGCGAGGGAGGAGGGCTTTCTAGGCCGCCCAGGAATGGGGGGCAGGTTAGAGAGCCCCCAGGCCTCTACCCACAGCTGCCTGCAGGGACTTCCTGGGACCACCGCCCCTCCCCTGTAGCTGTTGAGAGATCTGTTTATTGGAGACACCGAAGCCTCCAGGTCTCAGGAGCCCCGACCTGTGATAAGAAAGGCCCGGGGCTTTGGCCCGGCCCCTCCTCTTGCCACTTCCTTAGTTCCCGAGAGGCACTTTGTGGTGTTTGTGTCCCCCCCAAAGACACAGAGACGCAGTTGCAGGGAGCCCAACCTACATGACCCTGGATGGCACCTCCCTCTCTGTGCCCCGTGCCAAAGAGGGCAGGGAAGGTGATGGGGGCCTTACCACCTCCTGTCTCCTCTCCAGCTAGTCCTGCACCCACCGCCCGTGACCCCACACCTTTCTGCCAGGACAGCCATGGGCCCCAGAGCAGGTGAGACAGCCCTCACAAAGGGGCACATTGGGCCCTCCAGGGGTGGTTCCCACAGCCAGGCTCCCCTGAGGTGGTAGGACCATCTGTGGTCCTAGGCCTACCCTAGGACACAGGGAGCCCCAGGCAGACCCTGAGGGATGCCCCCAGCAGGCAGTGCCCCGGTATGCTGGGGGCCCGCAGCAGCTCAAGGCCTGTTCTGTTCCAGGTGCCCAGATGAGCCCAGGCCTCGCCCTCCTCATGTGGCTCACTGCCCACTGCTCTTGTCCCCAGGCCCAGGGTTTCTCCCAGGGAGGGCTGGATGCCAGCAGGGCTGACCTGTGGGCCAGGTGAGTGCCAGGTCACGTTTTCTGCAGCTGATCCTCTGGCAGGCCGGGGGGGTGGGGTGGGGCGTGCATCCCCAGGTTCTGCACCCGATGGCCCAGGAAAGCTGAGGCAGGGCTCCCATCACTCACCGACTTTGCCCCTAGATGGCCCAGAGCATCCAGTGTCCTGCATCAGACTCACAGCCACGTGGTCAGGACTGGGTCCCCCAGGCCGTCGCAGCTGCCTGGGGCCCTGAACCCCTCACAGCTTGCACTGCTCTCCTGGCCTGCCGGGCGATTACTTCTTGTCCTGAGTCCTCTTGGGTTTCTTCCTCTGCCCCAAGACTGGGCTGCTCTCCCAGGTCCCAGAGACTCAGTCATTCCCAAGCACTGTCCCGAGGTCTCGTATGTGGGCTCAGCCACCCTTCCCTTCCCTGGAGGGTTAGAGATCACTGATGAGCCATCAATCAATTGATCGGAGGACTGATTAGGCAGGGTTAGAGGCCTGGGGTGAAGTCCCACAAGATGCCCTCCCCACACACCGATTTTATTAGATAGATGCACACCGTGAGGAGCACTCAGCCAGAAGCCAGGCCTGCTGCGGTGACCCGGCTGGCGCTCAGGCCACATCTCCTCCATACCCTCAGCCATCGCTGGGACAGTGGAGCCTGCCTGAGCCCAGAGCCCGCTGGGACGAGGCCTCGGGAGGAGGCATAGACCCAGAGTCCAGGCCAGGGCCACTTCCAAGCCCTGCTCACAGCTCGGAGCCTGGCGCCCACTGTGTGCTGACGGGAGTGAGGGAGTGCTAAGTGAAGCCGCGGTCTCGTGTGTGTCTCACTCCCTCAGTGTTGGGGGTGCTGACCTCGATGCCGCTCCTCACCGCCTGTCCCCTGTCTGCCCAGTGCCAACACCTCCCTCCTGCACGACTTCTGGTGCCAGCCGGCCAGCCAGCTGCCCCGGGACCAGCTTTCCGCTCTCATCCAGGGGATGGCCACCCAGCAGGTCCCCCTCAGAGCCTGGCAGGTAAAGGGCTGTGGCTGGCGGGAGCAGGCCAGGGTGCTGAGGGCAGGGGGTGGACTTCCCGGAGACAGGCGGGGAAGAAGGGCATCCCCAGCAAAGGGCACGGGTCAGCAGGGGGCCCACGGGGCTGGGATGGGGAGTGAGACCCGGCCAGCCTCGCAAGCACCTGAGACGCAGCTGTTGGGTAGACCCCAATGTGGCAGGAGGTCCAGCCGTCTGAGGTTGAGGTTTCCCTTCCTTGGGTGACTCCCTGGTGCTGCCCATTTGGGACCATTTCCAGGACTTCTCAGTCAATTCCCTGCAGACCCCCTGACTTCTGTTCTTGGCTCGGGTGAGGGCTTGTCCAGCAGGCCTGCCCTAGATGCTTCCTGCCTCCATTGGCACACGGTGCCCACACTGGGGACGGGTCCTCTGGGCCCCGTGTGGATCTTCCAGCCTGCCGGCCTCTCCCCTGCCATCTGAGTCCACCTCGACCCACAGCTGACCCAAGCATTGCCTGCCCTTGAGTTTAAAGAAACAGAAGGAAGAAAAGCTACTATTCTGTCTCATTATAAAATTAGTATGAAATTAGCAATAAATCCCAAAACCCCGAAGTAAGTCAAGCGAGACAAAACATCTAGGCAGGAGGTGACGTTGGGATGAACGACTGAGCCACTGTAGTGCTGTGGGGGCCGGGGGTGGGGGGCTTTCAGGCTGGCCCCGACACCTCCTGAGACAGGGAGCCGGCAGGGCGTCCAGGTGACAGAGCCCAGGCCACGCTGAGGGCGAGGGTAAGGTGGCAGCAGGAGGGGGGCTGGGAGCCCCAGGCTGGGCAAGCCCGCGACACGCCCCTGCCCTGCCCAGCTCAGCTGCCTGGCCAACCTGGCCGCTCGGCACGGCCTCCAGAACGACTTTGAGCTGCACCCTCCCAACCTGTTGCTGTTCTACGAGTGAGTGCCCCCCCTCCCCGTGCGGGGACAGCTGAGCATGCCTCCTTCGGAGTCCCAGGGACCCCAGCTCCCCAGGGACATCTGGGCCACCCCAGAGGAGGACCCTCGTGTGGCCCCCACCCTCCCAACAGCCCCCCAACCTGCCTGCAGCCTGACGCAGGTAAGGGAAGCCGATTGCTGGGCCTTCACCCGCCGCGCCGCCCAGGGGGACATGGAGCTGCTAGCCAACCTGCCAGACCAGAGGGTCGCCCTGCGGCACGCGGCCTTGGCCTGCCTGGTAGGCACGATGGGCGGGCCGGGGCAGGGTGGGTTGGCAGGCAGCAGGGCCGGGCTCGTGCTGACCTGCTGTGCGGCAGGGAGCGCCCCATCCGCGGCTCAGCGCCTCTGACCTGCTGCTCCTTGGGGTCCTGGTGTGCGACATGGACGCGTCCCGCATTGAGGCCGCAGACCCGCGTGTGCTGGAGAATCTGCAGCGCTGCCGCCGGCTGACGGCCACCCAGCAAGCCGCCCTCAACACGCTGCTGGCCGGCGGCAAGACCGTGCTGGGGTAGGCAGGGCCCGGTGCCCTCCGCCCAGGCCTCTCCTCCTTGAGAGGACCTGGACTTTGGGCCCAGGAGACCCCTAATGTCTACCGACCTGCTGACCTGTGACCTGTCCCCCCAGCTCACAGCCCCACCGACCCTGCAGCCTACGGTGCACAGGCTCGGGGTGCTACTGCTACCCTCCAGACCCCCAGTTCCCCTGCCCCCACACCTGGGGTGGAACGGTCTCTGCTGAGCAGGCCCTGGAAACTGGGTGCTCAGGGAGGGGCAGGCAGCCTCCGGGGGCTGGAGCTCTGCTCCTGACCCTAACACGGTGCTCCCTTACCCCACACCAGGCCTCCTGGCTCCTGGAACCTAGAGGGGCTGCGGGCCCTGGGATCCATGGCCACCTACATCAGCTCCAGCCTGTGGATGCAGGTGCAGGAGGTAGGACACTCTACGGGGTTGGGGGGGGGGGTTCTCAAGCTGGCTGTGGACAACGACAGGGGCATCCAGCCGACCTTCCACCAGCCTGTCCAGGCCTGGGGGTAGGGCTCCAATGCCTGACAAGCGTCCCCAGTCACTCCCTGCCCCAGGGTTTCCGTCTGCGGGACGGGGGGAGGAACCAGGTGGCCCCGGGCAGCCCTTCCCCCGGGTACAGTCTCTACGCCTGCCTGGCCAGGCTGTGGGCCTGGCCTTCTTCAGCAGCACAGTGGCCACATACCAAGCTGGGCGGCTCAGCCAGCGTGATGCCAGGCGCTTCGTCACTGGCTTTCTCGAGGCCAAGGCCGCGTCAGTGTCCTCTCGGTCCAAGCGGAGCACAGGTCAGTGTGGCCACCATGGCCTGGGAATGCTGTCCCTCCCGTCCTCTGGGCTCCTAACCCTGGGGGGGGGAGCACCCAAAATACAGTCCCACCTGCTGCTGGACCTCCTGGGTACCACCCAGGGGTCTGCATCCAGCCTGGGGTGGGGCTGGGGGGTCAGAGTCCAGTGGAGCTGAACTGCGGGTCAAGGTCAGGGTTGACTCTACCTGGTCTGGGCGAGGTTCTCAGCTAGAGGTCAAGCTTGGGAGGGATTCAAGGGTGGGTCGAGGTTAGGAATGAATCAGCAAAATTCAGCTCAAAACCCCCAACCCCCCCCCAAACACAGGGAGACCCTGCATCCACGGGGACATCACAGCGGCCACGCTCCATGACAACCTCTTCCTACTGCACTATGACTGTGTGCAGCTCGAGTCCTGCCTGGGCAGCCGCGTGCTCAAAGCCAACCTGGACCCCCTTCTGCAGCACCCACTGCCAGTCGAGTGCCAGCGTGTCGTCAAGGCCAAGCTGGCTCGGGTGCGTCGCAGACCAGCTGCAGGGGGCGGTGGGCAGGCACCCAGCCGCGGGCCTGACCCTCCCACCCACCCAGGTCTACCCACATGGCGTCCCCGAGGACCAGCTGCGGCTCATCACCTCGCTGGTCTACCTCTACTCCCGCTCGGAGATCGGCCAGTGGAACATCACGTCCAGGGACACGGTCGTGGCCCTGCTGGCCTCGGACGTGGCCCTGGAGAACCAGACTGAGGTGAGGGCAGCGTGGGGGCGGGGGGGGCGGTGCGCCGCCCCTGGGCCCGCTGACCTGGGCCCTGCTGACCCGGGCCCTGCCTCCAGGCTGTCCTACAGAAGTACCTGGACCACAACGGCACCATCACCAGCACCCTGCTCACGGCCATCGGGGGCTCCCGCCTCTGCTGGATGAGTGCCAGGCAGATCCAGGCCATCAGGCCCACAGAGTTCCGGTGAGGCAACCCCGGGACGCGCCCAGCCAGGGAGGGAGAGGCTCAGCCTGAGGCCTGCTAGGTTCCCATGGCTGCACAACCAGGTACCACAAACCAAGTGGTAAAATTTCTCCCACGCAATCTGAAATCGATGTCCTAGGGCCGGCTCCCTCTGAAGCCTGCAGGGGAGGCTGCAACCTGCTTGGGGTGGTGCTGCCGGAACCCCTTGGCCTTCCCAGGGCCGGTGGACGCATCCCCAGCCTCTGCCCCCGCGGCCGCAGGGCCTTGCGCTCCGCGCCTGTGCGCACAGTCCCTTCTCCTCCCCTGTTGTTAGACTCGGGGCCGCGCTAATTCCCTGCGATGTTATCGTCATCACATCTACAAATAGGAAAGGCTCTATTTCCAAACAAGGTCGCGTTCTGAGGTTTTGGGCAGGCGTGAGTTTTGGGGGGACACTATTCGGCGCGGTACAGTGGGCAAGAGGAAAGCTGTGGCAGGGAGAGGCCGGGAGCACGAGGGGCTCCCAGCGCGCCCACCAGCTTCACGCTCCCCCAGGCGGGCCGGGGCCCTGGATATCTCCTCCTGCCCCCAGAGCCGGAAGGACGCGCTCTACACCAAGGCCCGCGAGGCCTTTGGCAGCGCCGGGAACACAGCTAACTACTACCGTCTTATGCGTCCTTACCTCGGTGAGCCCCTGCCCTGTGTGCGGGCCCCCTGGCCCCAGAGGCCCCCGCCCCTGCCCTCTCACTGCTGCCTGCCCCCAGGAGGTGCCCCCGTGGAGGAGCTGCGGTACCTGGTCCAGGCTAACGTCTCCATGGATATCGACACCTTCACCAACCTGAACCCCCGAGTGCTGCAGGTGGGCCCCCGGGGCGGCCTGTCCGGGGTGGGGGATGGGGCTGCCAAATCGGGGGAGGCCTCTGTCACAGCCTGCAGGCCCCACGCACCCCAAAGTCAGAGGTACACAGACAGCGTGAACCCCAGGTCCCTTCTGCCGGGCCTTACCCCTGTGCTCGCTTCTCAGTTAAGTACTGCCCTGCCGGGTCTGCCTTTGGCCCCAAAGCCGGCCGCTGCGGGACCCTCCGGACCTGCGCCCACAGCCCTCTCCCTCCCCTTGCAGAGCCTGAGTGTCGGCAATGTGACCACACTGCTGGGCCAGAACGTGGGGGACCTGCAGAAGGCACGCAGCCACCCGACCATCAGCTCCTGGCTCCGCAGCCTGAACACGTCGGTCCTAGGAGAGCTGGGCCTGGACAGGGACACTGCCGGCCCCACCAGCCTGGCCCTCTCCACCACTGGGGCCCCCAACACCACACCCTGGGCGCCCCATCTGGCCCCCACCTCGGGCCAGCCGGGGAACAAGGCCCCCACCTCCGGTATGCCCCAGACCCATCCTCCCCTCTAGTGCGCCTTCCCTGTCTGCGCAGGGCCTCTGTGGACCCGACTGCCCCTGGCTCCTCATCTTGCGCCCAACCTCATGCTCTGTTGGCTCTTTCCCTTCACCTGCTTGGGTGACATGTGGTGACACTGGCTGTTCAGTTACTGAAGGACAAAATCACCTCCTCCAGCACCTGCCGAGCACCAGAAAGTGGGGGTGGGAGGAGCTTTGAGAGCCCTGCCGGGGCCCAGAGGAGCAGCCTCCGTGGCAGTCCCCCTGGCCTTCCCAGCCCAGGGGCGCAGAGTGAGGGCCTGCCCAGGCCCAGGAGGCTCCCAGCCAGGCCTGATAGGTGCTCCATCCACGTTCCTCCCACAGGCAGTCCACCGGCCCACCTGAGGTACCTGCCGCTCGCTGTGGCCCTGCCCTCCGGCCTCCTGGGGCTGCTGTTTTGGGGCACCCCGGGGCCCAGCCAGGACTGCTCCTGGGGCGCCTGCACCAAGGCCTCCAAAGGCGGCACCGGCCCCGCCCCACATGCAGGGAAACTGGGGCTGGAAGGTGGAGCCGGACACCTGCCCAGGCCCAGGGGCAGGCTCCAGGCCCAGAGGACCTGGCCATGTCCCACATCCTAGGGGCCTGTGGGGCTGGTCCCCTCACACCCAGCTCCCAGGACATGGAGCTGGAATGAGGACCTGGGCCCACCCCGCGGCCAGCCAGGAACAGTTGACTGAGTTGCTGCCCCAATCCTCTGGCCTCCCTCAGGATGAAGAACTGGTACTGGGGAGGGGGGCCTTGCTGATGGATTTGAGTAAAAGACAAGGTGATCCTCCTGCCTGCGTCCTTTTGCTCTGAGCCCAAGGAGGGACAGAGACCCTCTTAGCGGGGAATAGGACTTCTGTCTGCATCTCCTGGGCCCTGTCCCCAGAAGCCACCCTGAGTGTTGGCCTGGCTTCAGAGGGAAGGCCCTGGGAATGGAAACAGTGGTAGGAGGGCCCTGAGAGCCACCCCCTTTCCCCCCTCCCCGTCTCCAAGTGCAAACAGGAGGGACTCCAACTCAAGAACCACATCTACCACCTCACGGGGTTGTGCCTCCCCACCCGGTCCTCAGAACACCACAGGGCATCTCTGCAGGGAAGGACAGGGGCCTTTTATTGAAGTCCAGTCCCCTTGGGGTGGGCCAGGCAGGGCTTCAGGGCAGGGGAGGTCCCGCATCCAGAGCAGTGGGCTCACTTGGGGATCAAAGCCAGGAGCAGAGTGGGGATCGCAATGAGCACTGGTCCGGGTCCGAGGAGGCGGGCGCCCCCTGAGAGGGCCTCTGCAGAGAGAATGACTCAGGCGCCGGGCATGGCTCTGCCCCCACCCCACCCAGCCAGCCGCCCTGGCCCACCTCGGAAGCTGAGGTCCATGACCAGGTAGCCATTGGGAATGCCACCGTGGAGCCCCAGGCCCAGACTGTCCAGGTCATCCTGCCGCTGCCGTAAGATCCAGTCCCGCACGGGGCTGCTCTCCTGCTCTGCCTTCAGGCCCACCAGGTTTGGACCCAGAAGGTTTTGTACCTCGGCAATGGTCAGCGGCTGCCAGAGCCCCCAGGGGGCCGTCAGGGTCACCCTGCCTCTCCCCCAGAAGGCTGGCAGCTCTGCTGTGTCCAGACCTCCCCATGCTTCCCGGGCCCGAACACCCTGCCTCAGCCCCTCGGGACTTCGGAGCGGACCCCGGCGCTCTGACAGCCCCTGCGCGGCCCCGCCCCCAGCCGTACCAGCACAGCCTCCGTCTGTAGCGTCTTGAATGTGGCCGTGTCCATGTTCACCTTCTGACGACTGAGAGCCCGCAGGTCCTCCGTGGGGGCCCCAGCTGTTTGCGGGGAGAGGGGCCCCAAGCATGAGACCTCACAATAGCCCCTAGTCTTGCCCTCTGACCCTAAGGACTTCCTGGGCCCCAGGTTCCCCTGGGTGGGTGAAGAAGCTGGAGGGGGCTCAGACTCATAGGGTCTCAACCTACACACACGTGTAAGGGCAGGGGGCGCGTTGAGCACCGGCCACACCAACAGTAGCCGCCTCGTGAGGCAAGAACCTGGCAGCACCCGTGTGGGGAGCCTGGGCCGTCACGCCCCCCAGGGCTTCTCCCTGGCTCACCCAGGTAGGGCTTGATCTTCACGAAGTATTCAGACCCACTGATGTTCTGGAAGGCCGCACGGGCCCGGAGATAGAGGATGTCCATCTGCGGTGGGCGGCATGCCTCCAAGTCCTGGGGCCTGGCTGCCCTAAAGAGGCAGCACGGGGCCGGGCAGGGGGCCGGGCAGTGAGCTTGGAGCACGGCATGCCCACCACGCCCGGCAGGCCCCTGGGACTCACCAAAGGACGCTGGGTTGTACGGAGCCCAGCTGCTCAGGACTGAGGAAACACAGGTACATGGGGCCGAAGGTGGCCAGTGTGTCCAGGGAGGCCTTGTCCAGCTGGCCCCCTCCTGCCACATAGCGGGCAATCAGGGCTGCCACCTGTGGAAGGAGGCCACTGAGGCGTCTTGGGGCTGGGAGAAAGGCATACCCTGGGGCCTGCACAGCCTCACCCCATCTGCTCCCTCGGGGGAGGTTGTCACCTGAGCATCCATTGTCTGCCCTTTGCTGACTTGAAGAAGAGATTTCACAGTTTCCAGGGATGTCACGTTCCACTTGTGGATGTCCGCAGGGGTGAGCTCGAGGAAGAAGTACCTCAGGTGCTGGATCAGGGACTCAGGGTACCCCTGTGGATAGAACTGCCCAGGGAGGTGACCAGGAGGGCCACGGCCACGCTCTGGGTGCCCATGGGAACTGTGGCACAGCGGGCAGGCCTGAGCCCATGACCAACTACCTCGTCCAGTTTGCGCTTGAAAACATCCAGCTGCTGGTAGGTGAAGGGCACCATGTTCACGCGGTCCATCTGAGCCGCCAGCAGGGCCCCGTCCACACAGGCCTCCAGTTCCCACTCCTCGTAGAAGACAAGGTTTTCATCTATCACGTGGGCCTTCCGCTCGGGTGGGCAGACCTTCTCTGCGGGAGCAGGCGGGGGTTGGGGGCTGGACTTGTCTTGTCAACCTCCTCCTCCCTAACCTTGCTGAGACCCTGGGGACTGCATGACCCCCTCCGGGCCTCAGTTTACACATCAGCAAACTGGGGTGATTCTGTCCACTCTCCGAGGTTGTCACAGCTGAGCAAGCCATGCAGCCAGGAAGGGCCACACATGTGTGGGCAGGTGCGACCCCACAACGCTATCCCCATCTCCATGTCTCCCGACAGCCAATGGGGCAGGGTGTCCTGCTTACTCTCCGTGTCCCGCCGGTCCCTCAAGAGGACAACAGTCAGCTCAGGTTGCTGCCAGGACAGGTCCCGGGAGGTGCCTTGCAGCCATGGGGTCATGACACCCTTAGGACAGAACATAGCTGTGGCTGAGCCAAGTGTGGTCCAGTGTCTGAGGACCCCCACCCGGACCAGACACCTTCCTCTCTTTCCCCAGAGGGACCTTACCAGTCTCGAGTCTGCAGCCTGGGCCCTGGAAGGAAACACCCACCCTGCAGGGGAAGGGGCACAAGGTTTGAGGGGATGGCCGGGGACTCCTGGGTGTGCTTGCCACAGGCCCCCACCCTGGGTAGGAAGGAGGCAAAGCTGGCCCCCCCAGCCTCAGCACCCCATGATGTCACAGCCTACCCCACCCCAGGGAGCCCAGGTCCCCCACATCCTCCTCCTAAGACCTCGCTGCTCAGGGCAATCCGATACCCATTCCATGGACACTGTCCCTTTGGCCTGAGCCCCCATCACTGCCCTGGCCCAGCTTCCAATGCTGCAAGGTATAGAGGGACAGAGGCACCTCTGGGAGCAGAGACATGGCCGAAAGCCTACCCGGGACTCAGGGCACCTGTTCAGGATTCAGGACACCCGCCGAGATTTGGGACACATGCCCGGACTCGGGCCACCTGCCCAGAACTTGGAACAACTGCCTGACCTCAGGGCACCTGCCAGGGAGGGGGGGCACTGCCCGCCACCAGGAAGGAGGCATGGGGCAGGTAGAGCCTTTCTTAAGAACGCTCAGCTGTCCTCTGATGCTCTTTGCACCCTAACAATCTACGGCAGCCGGCCCCTATTACTCACCAAGGCTGAGAAGCAGGAGCAGAAGATTGCCGTGGGCAGAGGTCCCACAGGACCCCAGCGGAGGCTGAGCCGTCTGCAAGGCCATTATCTGTGAAGAACAACCACTCTGATATCCTCACCGCTTGGGCAGGACCCCACCCTGCCCCCCGCACCCCCTTGCCCTGGGCTGTGCAAGGCCTTATGGGTCTGGAAGGGTTCAGAGCCCCCGCTGGAACCTTCTCAGGCCCCTGCGGGTGGCGTCCATGCGGCCTCTGGCCCTGCTCTCAGGACCAACCAGTCTACCAGGCCCGCCCTGCCCCCTCGGGGAAGCTGGCCCCTCCTGCTGGGGTGTTGAGTCTGAGTCAGCCTGGCCCCCAGCTGTGAGAGCCCAGGAGGGCGGCTGGTGGCTGGTGGCCGTCCCCTCTGCCCACAGGGCAGGGCGAGGCGAGGCCAGAGAGTTTAGTGCAAGAAGGCAGGGCCATCTCTGGCTCAGGCTGACCTCCGTTTCCCCATTCACACCAGGGCTGGGGAGAGGGCTGAGTGACCCCCACACACACTGCCTAGGGCATAGTCATTCTCTCCTCCCCATCCTGCCCCACCCAAGGCCCAGGTAGACAAGGCCGGTGGGGCCCACCTGCACTCCTGGTTTCCCTCTTGACGTCCCTCCCTAAACAGAGGCCTCGGGAGGAACAACACGCCTTCCTACCTGCCAGTCCCATGAGTGGGGCAGTGGGTGGAAAAGCATTCCGGGAAGACGCCCCCACCGTGCGTTTCTGGAGTGGCATTTAGGAGGCCTTGCCGGCCAGTGTGGGGATGGGGAGTGGGTGGGGAGCCTCTCTCCAGGGAGTATTGTCCCGGGGGAGGGCGGGGGGGGGCTGCAGGAGACCTAACCACCTCTACACTCACCCCTCCCACTGAGGCCCAGAGAGGGAGGCTGCCCTGAGCTGGGTGAGCAGAGACATCCCCTCCCTGCAACACTCCACCCAAGCCAGTGTCAGCCCCACCCAGGCTCAGAAATAGGGAGAGGTGCGTTCATGCCTCAGCAGCCCCTTTCAGCTGGGCAAAGAGCCTAGCCCTCAGGGAGTGTCCTGGGGAGTGGCCCCAGGGGAGCCCTCTCCCTCCCCCGCCAGGCTCCAGAGGAGGTGGGAGGAAACCAGACCCCCAGACTAGAGAAGGGGCAGCGGAGTGAGGCCCCAGCCCTTGGATGGAGGAGGCCAGGCAAGAGCTGTGCCTCCCCCCTGGGGTCCCCCTCAGCCCCCTCCCCAGCCCCATGTCACCAGGGAACCCCCAGCACCACAGGTGGGGGCGTCCTGGGAGCCTCCGCAGGCCACCGTGGGCCTTGCAATCTGCATCCTCAGCCTCCCCACCCCCAGGAAGGCCAGTTGGTGCCACAGAGGCAGGTCAGCTTCCAAAGTGGCCTGAACTTGACCTGCAGTTTCAAGTCTGTTTCCGCCAGTCTGGGGCGCCCATGTTCGTGTGTGACATGGAAACAGTCCACAAACAGCGTTGTGTCTCCCTGGCCATGGCTGCCGTGATACGTCCTCCTCAGTCCTGCATCCGTCCTTCGAAGGCCGGCTCAGGGGCGCCTGGCTGGCTGGGTCGGTGAAGCGTCTGCCTTTGGCTCTGGTCATGATCTGGGGGGTCCTGGGATCAAGCCCCACATCAGGGCTTCTCCCTCTCCCTCTGTTGCTCCCCCTGCTTGTGCTCTCTCCGTCAAATAAATCAATAATCTAAAAAAGGCCTCCCACCTGCAGAATCTCCCAGCCCAGCCCAACCTCCCGAGGTCTGGCCCTCAAGTGATGGAAGTCAGACCACATTCCCAAGCTCGGGCCCCTCTGGTGAGAGTGGGCAGGGGAGCAGATGACAGGCTTAGGGTCTTGGCTGCGTCATTTAGTCAGCACCAAGCACAGACAAGCTCTGCGGCCGGCCCAGGGTCACACAGCAGGCAGGAGCATCCGGAGCTGGGGCAGAGCTGACCCTGAGGGCGCCGCGTCTGAGCAGAGCTGGGGTGGCAGTGGGGGCTGTCTTCAGCACTCCCCAAGGGCAATGAGGAGCTAGGGAAGGGACATCTAAGGTGGCAGGGGGCAGGGCTGCCCCCCAGCCTGCTCCTTTGGGGGTGGCCAGGGTCCCTCCCGGTAGGTCCAGGACCAGCCTTGGCTAATCCCTGCTCCCACTCAGACCTTCTTAGCTAGAGGTGCCAGGAGTGCTGATGGACATGACCCTACCCCCACCTCCCCAGGCATGCCCACGCAGGTGACCCAGACCCTGACTGGGCCACTGTCCCCACCCCACACAGAGGAGGCCGTGGTCAGCCCCTCGTGACGCTGGACCCTGGGCTGGGTCTCAGGAGACCCCTGGGACAATCCCCTGGTGTCCCCAGGCCAGTGACTGTTTCAGGGTGATCGACCAACCCTGAGCCTCCTCTGTGTTGGCTTCCTCAACTTGGAAGTGAGGTGGTCAAGAGGTCCCCTCGGGTGTCAAGGGAGACAAATGAGTCCTTGCCAGGCAGCTGAGAGCGGGCGCTGCTCTGGCCACAGGAATGTGCGGGTGGAGGCCCTGCGAAGGAGCCACCCAGGGGGAGGGGCACCCAGGGCGGAGAGCAGCCCCAGCCGGGCCTTTCCCCGGTGGGTGTGAGTGGCAGCTCCCGCCGGGCCTGGACTGGGCATGCGCCACGAGCTGAGGCCTTGCTTCACAGGATCTCACTCCCCCATATCTCATGCTGAGATTCGAGGCTCAGTGAAGCAGAGTGGCTGGGATCACACAGCAGAGCAAGGGTGTGGTGTCCCAGCTGGGGCCATGGCAGGATCTCTGCAGGCCACCCCACCAGTCCCAAGGTCAGCAGATTCTGGGTGGTGGCCACCCAGTCAGGCCGTGACTCCCAGGGGCATCGGCCATAGTGTGACTTCCTGGAGCGAGTTCCAGGCTCACAACAATGGGGCACGGACATCGCTGGTGTGGGGAAGGGGTTGGGTGCAAGCCTAGGGTTCACAGGAGGCAAATCCAAACCAAAGCCAGCCCCAGCAAGCACACAGCACTGCCCTCCACGATGGCGGGGCCAATGGGAACCTGCCTGTCCCTGGCACTGGCTGGCTACTGACGGGAGGTAGAAGTCACCTTCCTGCTGCTGTGGCCACTGGCCAGTGAGGACAGACAATGCGTGCCTCTGATCTGCCAGATGCCGAGTGCCAACCGTGAACCCCGGCCTTCGTGGTACAGCCTTGAAGCCAACGTCCCCGGTGGCTCCTCACTTTCCCTCCAGCCCCTCCAGTGATTTTGTGAACAGGAATTCCCCGTGTAGAATCTGTCTCTCGGTTACATACCTACCTGCAAAGGCCTCTGTTTGCTAAGTCATGCGGATACGGCTGCCTGTGTCTGATCTTTTTCTGTGGGCTGGGCGTCCTGGTATATGCAGTCAGACCAAATGCCAATTAAAACAGAATTCAGCAAGGCTGCCTGGTACAAGAAATCAATTTACAGAAGTCAGTAGGGGAGTAGATTCCTTAAAAATAAGTCCCACCCACAGATAACAACCGAAACATTCTGGACAAAAGGTAAAAAAAAACAACAACAACGAATTCCCTGAAGGTTTGGGGAAATGAACAAAAGTGGGCAGATTTTGGGCGCCTGGGTGGCTCAGTCGTTAAGCGTCTGCCTTCGGCTCAGGTCATGATCCCAGGGTCCTGGGATCGAGTCCCACATCGGGCTCCCTGCTCGGCGGGAAGCCTGCTTCTCCCTCTCCCACTCCCCCTGCTTGTGTTCCCTCTCTCGCTGTGTCTCTCTCTGTCAAATAAATAAATAAAATCTTAAAAAAAAAAAAAAAAGTGGGCAGATTTTGATGAGGAATTGGCACTTGAGGGAGGAGATTTCCCTCTGTGTGTGTAGCTTTGCCCTGAAGACAGCCAGAGGCGAGGCTGCAGTGTGCCAGGGCTCAGGCTCCAGCAGAGATTCCCACCGTCTTTCTGGCCGAAGGAGGAAGGAGTCCACGATAAGCAGACACCAGAGAATGAGTGGAGAACTCTGGAAAGGAGAGAGCCAGAGGAGAGGACCCCAAATTCTGTGTTTGAAGGCTACCCAAGACTCTTGCTGACCCCTGAGTCATGCACGTGCAGGGCATACTGAAACAGCTCAGCCAAAGATGAAATACGGACGGAGATGGACCTCTGCCCACCTCAGGGTTTGCAGACCTCACAGCTCAAGCCCGAACACATTCAATGCCACCGAAACCAAAAGCAGCCACAGTTTTCATAGGAATATAATAGAACGCAGTGTCTCTACAACCTGATGGTCACAGCGTTCGTGATAAAATCCAAGACTGTGTCAACTATACTTAGCTACTTGTCAGAGGAAGAGCCAGGAAACGGTGACTCATCCTCAGAGGAAAGGAATCCACTGAGGCCAATGCCAAGATGAGTCAGTTATTAGAATTATCACACAAGGTTTTTTCTTAAGATTTTATTTTTAAGTACTGTCCACACCCAACGTGGGGCTCGAACTCACAACCCCGAGATCAAGAGTCACACAGCCTACCACCGACCAGGCAGTCAGGCGCCCCATGAGACAAGGATTTAAAAGCAGCTACTACAACTGTACTCAACTGGGTAATGGAAAGTAGGCTTTCATGAATGGAGATGTAGGAAATACACACACACGCGTATGACCAAATAGGAAGTTTTAGAACAACCTGGAATTTTAAAATCCACAGGATGGACTTAATAACAAGATTAATCACTTCCAATTGAGTTAAATGGATTTTGAGGTATGGAAATTTCCTTTGCGAGTCCACTGAGGGGCTGTGGTTTGAGCTCACAACATTCAACCGCTGCAGATGTGTATGGGCGCGGGGAGCCCATTTCTTGCTCCAGCTCTGACAGCATGGGAAGGACATAAACCACGTCCCTTGCGGCTCACATAACATTAGTTGTTGAAATGATGGTAACGCGTTATAGGTTTTGCATACAAGTGCTTCTTTCCCTTGTAAACTTAGGTTGAATTCATTAAGAGGCATCAAACATGAAGGAAAAATTAAATTCCAAAGCAATTTGGTGTGTGATCATTTAGGTGAAAGGAGGTTCTTCACAGTGAATACACTGGCAGATATTGGATTGTGCACTTCAGAGGGGTAAGCTGTGTGCTGTGGGAATTATAGCTCAGGAAAGCTGTTTTTAAAACATAGGCCAAAGGCAAGAATACACAAAGGGAAGAGGACAGTCTCTTCAACAAATGGTGTTGGGAAATCGGACAGCCATGTGCAGAAGAATGAAACTGGACCATTTTTTTTACACCATACACAAAAATAAACTCAAAATGGATGAAATACCTAAATGTGAGACCTGAAACCATAAAAATCCTAGAAGAGCGCACAGGCAATAACTTAGCCGACATCAGCTGTAGCAACTTCTTTCTAGATATGTCTCCCGAGGGAAAGGAAATACAAGCAAAACTAAACTGTTGGAACTACACCAAAATAAAAAGGTTCTGCCCAGTGGAGGAAACAATCAACAAAACTAAAATGCAGCCTATGGAATGGGAGAAGATATTCGCAAACAACATATCTGATAGAGGGTTAGTATCCCAAATATATAAAGAACTTAGCAAACTCAACACCCAAAAAGAATAATCTATTTAAAAAGTGGGCAGAAGGCATGAACAGACATTTTTCCAAAGAAGACACAGAGATGGCCAACAGACACATGAAAAGATGCTCATCATCACTCGTCATCAGGAAAATACAAATCAAAGCTACAATGAGATACCACCTCACACCTGTCAAAATGGCTAAAATCAACAACAGGTGTTGGGGAGGATGCGGAGAAAGGGGAACCCTCCTACACTGTTGGTGGGAACACAAACTGGTGCAGCCACTCTGGAAAACAGTATGGAGGTTCCTCAAAAAAGTCAAAAATAGAACTACTCTACGATCCAACAATTGCACTACTGTTTACCCAAAGAATATAAGAACACTAATTCAAAGGGATATACGTACCCTGATGTTTATTGCAGCATAATTTACAACAGCGAAATTAGGGAAGGGGCGCCTGGGCGGCTCAGTCGTTAAGCGTCTGCCTTCGGCTCAGGTCATGATCCCAGGGTCCTGGGATCGAGCCCCGCATCGGGCTCCCTGCTCGGCAGGAAGCCTGCTTCTCCCTCTCCCACTCCCCCTGCTTGTGTTCCCTCTCTCACTGTCTCTCTCTCTGTTAAAAAATAAATAAAAAATCTTTAAAAAAAAAAAATTAGGGAAGAAACCCGAGTGTCCATCGATAAATGAATGGATAAAGTACAGGTGGCATATATACAAGGGAATATTACTCAGCCATAAAAAAGAATGAGATCTTGTCATTTCCAACAAATGGATGGAGCTAGAGAGTATTATGCCAAGTGAAATAAGTCAGTCAGAGAAAGACAAATATCATATGATTTCACTCATATGTGGAATTTAAGAAACAAACAAACAAAGGGAAAAGAAGAGAGACAAGCCAAGAAATAGACTCTTGAGAAGAAACATATGGTTACCAGAGGAGAGGCGGGTGGGGAGAAAGGTTAAGTAAGTAATGGGGATTAAGGAGCGCACCTGTCATGATGAGCACAGAGTAATGGATAGAATTGTTGAATCACTGTATCGTACACCTGAAATTATTATAACACTGTGTGTTAACTACACTGGAATTAAAATATAAATAAATAAGCAAACAAATCAATAAATAAGGCCAAGGGTTTGAAGAGACACTTCACAAAAGAAGATGTGTGAATAACCAATCAACACATGGAAAGATGCCCAACATCGCCACTCAGGGAAGGCAAATCAAATCCACAAGACATGCACTCACCTCAGTGAGTAAATTTATTTTTTTTAAAGATTTTATTTATTTATTTGACAGAGCAAGAGAGCACAAGCAGGGACAACAGTAGAGGGAGAAGGAGAAGCAGGCTCCCCGCCAAGCAGGGAGCCCGATGTGGGGCTCAATCCCAGGACCCTGAGATCATGACCTGAGCCGAAGGCAGACGCTTAACCATCTGAGCCACCCAGGCGCCCCACAGTGAGTAAATTTAAAGTGCAGAGTCTGCTTGTCCTTCTCCCTCTGCCCTTCTCCCTGCTCATGCTCTTCGCTCGCTTGCTCGTTCTCTCAAATAAAAAAATAAAATCTTTAAGAAAAAAATAAAGGGGCTGACAACGCCAAGTGTTGGCCGAGATATGGAGCAACCCGAACTCTCATACAATGCTGGCAGATGTACGTGTTAATACAGTCACTTTTGTTTTGCATTTACTTTTTTTTTTTTTTTAAGATTTTATTTATGAGGCAACTGCCTTCTGCTCAGGTCATAATCCCGGAGTCCTGGGATCGAGTCTCACATTGGGCTCCCAGCTCGGCGGGGAGCCTGCTTCGCCCTCTGACCCTCTCCCTTCTCATACTGTTTCTCTCTCTCTCTCAAATAAAATCTTAAAAAAAAAAAAAAGATTTTATTTATTTATTCATGAGAAACAGAGAGAGAGGGGGAGGGAGAGAGGCAGAGGGTCCCGCCGGTGCCGCTGGCTGGTCAGCCCTGGACTCCTGGAGATGATCAGATTACACTGAAGTGCGTCCACACCAGCAGTCAAACCAGGAGTGACTATTTGTCCAACTCCGGAGGCTGATTATCGGTAACTGTGACTTCATCAGAATTCAGGATTCCTGTTCAACAGACACTTGGCAGCTGACAGGCAGACGTGAACCAGGTGCGGGACGCCCAATGCCTCAAAGCGCCCGAGGCTCAGTGAGCACCTGGAACGCAGGGAAAACAGGAGCCCGGGCAACCACAGACATTCCAGTTCGAACAGGGAGATTCACAAAATTAGAAGGGTGGGTGGTAACAGGTGCTGGTGACCCTCGGAGGGACAGACCGACAGCAGACGTGCGGAGCGGAGCCCTCGCCTGGCTCCCACCGCCCTCCCCGGCAACGTCACAACTCGGAGGCTCGGTCCCTCCCAGGGTCGTCCTCGGCGGCCTCGGCCGGTGGCACTCAGGCGCGCCGCTGCCTTCGTCTTCCTTGTGCACGACCTGTTTGTCCTTGCTCTCCATCAGGCGTGGGCTGTATTTGCCCCCAGGCTGTCACTGGTCCTGTCGCTCTTTGGGTCAACAAATTTGGGACTTTATTCTGCACAAGAAGAAAAAGCCTCTTTTTCTTTTACGTTCACATGACTAAATCCTGGTCACTCCTGGTTTGACTGCTGGTGTGGAAGTACTTCAGTGTAATCTGATCATCCCCATGAGTCCAGGGGTGACCAGCCAGCAGCCCCAGCAGGACCCACGTTTCTCGGGGGCAACGTCTGTTGCCCCGAGTTCCATAGGCGGTCTCCTGTCTGATTTCTCGGAACATCTGTCCCCTGATGTGGGCAAAATAGAAAAAGGGACCAGAGTCTGCTGGCCTGGAGCCTGGAGCAGACCTGTCATGAGTCTCTGCACCAGGCTGCCTCTTCCTGGAAGCCTTCCTTGGCTGGCCCAGCCTTCTTGACTCTGGGAGGTCAGCCCCTCTCCTCTGAGCCACGGTTTCCTCCATGATGCCAGTCCAGAGCACGACATTCATTCCGTCAATGAAGAACCACTGGAGATGGCTTTTTAATCCCCATTTTACGGAGAAGAAAACTGAGGCCCAGAGACCTCTAATGACTGGCCAGAGCACACCTAAAAACCAGGTCTCCTGGCTTTGGTGGAGGAGCATGGGGACAGTTCTGGTGTCAGGCACCCTTGGGGCCAAGTTCTTGCTCAGCTGCAGCCCTCCGTTTCCAGCTCTGCAGAATGGGCATCAGCGTGCAGGGGAGCCGCACGCCTGGCACAGGGTGGGGTGTCTGCCATCAGCGGGCTCTGCATGCTGGACAGCTTTGCTTCTTCAGAGCTTCGCCGACTTCAGCAAATGCCTGCAACTGAGCCCCAGCTTCAAGGGCGTGCGGGGGCCCCTTCCTGCCCCCCAGAACTGGCCAGGTCCAGTTGGTGGGCAGGAGAGCTTCTCTTCCCAGGCTGCGGGACTGCAGCCATCAGTGAGACAGTCAGGCTGGCCTGAGGCTGACTGTGGACAGAGCCTGTGCGAGGGCTGGGTGGCTGCAGCTCGTCTCCAGGCCCAGCAGACGTCCCCTGCCCTGCTGAGCCTGACCTTTGCTCACAGTGACAGACCCACTTGTCTTCTTGGACATTCTGGGAGTGTCTGCAGAGGCCACGGCTGAGGCTGCCAGCCCTGTGGGCTTCTGTATGCCGTGGATCCCCAGGGCTGCAGGGGCTGGAGCGGCCTCACTGGAGGAAATGCTCCGGTTGGGCCCTGCCCAGTCCTCCCACCACTACCTCCCAGGGGTCCGCACCAGCGTCCCAGAGGCTGCACTCCATTGCCTGGGGCCAGAGCTCCCACCATGGCCATCACTGAACTCAAGGGCTGGTTCTGAGGGCCACTGACCCTCTTCCCGGCCTCTGCAACTCCTGTCCCAGCTCAGTGCCTGCTCCCAGCTGGGGCCCCTGTGCAGCCCCCCCCCCACACACACACACAACAGGGGCAGGACTGTTGGCAGGTCTGGACTGCTTCATCCAGGGGTGAGGAATACAGGCCGGGGCCTGGGGGGGTGGGGCACATGGGCCAGGACTCAGGGTGGGGGTGTGTGTGGGCCGGGGCCCGGGGTGGGGGTGGGCCAGGATCAGGTTTGACCTGGGTGCCCACCTGCCTGTTGGGGCTGCCGTCCCGAGCCCTGGGCTATGAGGCCCAGTGGAACCTGTGTCCCCCACTGGCCCCCTGGTGCTGGGTCTCCAGGCCCTCTCCCTGACCATCACCCCCCTCAGCATGACTAATCTGGCCACCTTCATGCCTTCTGAAAGGAGCAGAGGTTGCTCATGAGCAGCTAGATGGGGGGGCAGCACGCCTCCAGCACAGCACAACAGTATGGGGGGGAGGGGGCCATCCCAGGGCTGACCCCAGATCTCTCCTTGGGCCCTGCTGACCCTGCCCCAGCCGGCTGCACTGGCCAAGATGAGCGCTGGCCCCACGCACACACTCCCTGGCTGGCTTCCGGGACGCATTGGCGTCTGTGAGTAGCTGATCCCTGTTCCTCAGGCCTGGTGGGGTGAACCTGGCCGTGGGGTCTTCTGCTCTGCAGAGTGGCTCCCTACCCCCGTCTACACCGAGGCAGCTGGCTCCTTTGTCCCAGTGCCCCCAGCATAAGGAAGACCTCATCTTCTATAGAGTGTGGGGGACCCCCCCCAGCCCACCTACTCCCAGCTACTACAGCCCGAGCTAGCTGAGCTGGAGGGTGTCCTCAAAGGAGACGTTCAGGGCAGGAGGGAAGGGAGCCTGGCTGGGGGTCTTCTGAGGAGGGCCCATGACCTCATGAGCTGGGATCTCTCCAGGCTCAGCTCTGGGGCCCAGTGCTCAGGGCGACCCTCCCACAGGGAACAGGCCAGGCCTGACCTTCACAAACCAACAAAAACACCATGCAGAGAAAACCAAGTGGGCTGCTGATGGCCCTCCAGTCACTGTGCTGGGCAGGCCCCCTGAGCTATCCCGGGGTGCTTATGAGCCAGCCCCACCCCGAACCCCATGGAGCACCTTCCAGGGTCCTTGCAGAGCCGGAGGCCTGGGGGGCAGGTGGCAGGCAGGACAGCGTCAGAGGGGCCACGCCCAGGGCCGGGGAGAGGTGTCCACAGAGGTGGGGAGTCAGGAGGGGGCTCAGACATGTCCGCAGGGCAGGGATAATGCCCATGTCCCCAAAAAGGTGTCCCAGAGGACCACCTGGTGCTGCTGGCTGCCAAGGGGTGAGACGTGAACGTCTCATGTGTGTGACCCTCAGCCCCAGGGAGGTCTGGATGGTCGGCCCTTCCCGTCTCTGAGCCTGTCGTCTTCCCAGGGCCAGCCCAGGGGGGGCAGCACTGGGGCCCCTACACCCCCACCAGGGGTTCCTGGACTGACAGGCCCGCCGTGAGCCCGGATGGGGCCAGTGATGGCGGAGGGGGTTGCTCCTCCAGAAGCCAAGCTCCCAGAGCCGCTGGGTGAGCCCGCAGAGCTGAAGCTCGTGAACACCAGGTGTCCGTGGGCCCTGAGGTCTGGGGTCTCCCAACAGGACCCCGCCCCACCCAGCAGCCCCGCAGTTCTGCCACCAGGCATGCGCTGCCCAGACCCCCCATATGGCTCACTTGATGACTTGGGGCCTGAATACGGACTGTGGGGGCAGCGGGGCTGCCGGCCTGGCCTTGACATGCTCTCATGGTGGGCGGGGTGAAGCGTGCCACAGAGCAGCTGCCGACCTGCCCCCACACAGCCCGGGCACAGCTGGCTCGCGCAGGCCTGCGGTGCCCCACGCCGTGTGCCACGGGGCCTAACCAGCCTCCGGCCCAACCTCCCGTGAGCACACCATGTGCTCGCCATGCTTCCCGGGCCACGGTCCCGCAGGCCCCGAGACACAGACTGGCCGTCCTGGCTCTCTCCTTCCAGCACCTGGTTGGGCAAACCCGTGGGGGGCTTCTCCCTCCCTCTCAGCCTACCTGCTGGCGTGGCACCCCCAGAGACGCAGCCTCTGTGCCCCGTGCTCGGCTTCCGTGCCTGTGGATGTGTGTGCAGTGGTGAGGCCTTCTTGGCGACTGGCGCCTTCCTCTGCTTCTTGCACCAGTGGGTGCAGAGGGAGGCCCCCAGAAGCGCCCGCGCCCTCTCTCTGACCCCCTGCCCCCCCGCCCGCCGGCCCCGTGCCCACAGCATTCTCTCCCTTGGAAGAGCAGGTCACGGCAGGCCTTCTCATTAGCTGCTAATTGCAGCATGCGCTGGGACTCCCCGGGGCCGTTGCCGGATCACACCTGTTGACAAGATGTGGCGGCCCCAGCGGGAAGGCGCCGTGTGCTGATTATTCCGCTAATGATGTGCTCATTGCCCACGGTAATTTCCTTCAACAAATAAACGCTGTGTCTGTTCAGCCCCGGGACAATTCTGGCTTCACGAGGAGCCCAGGGTGCGCCTGGGGTTTGGGAGGCCTCCTTGTTTGGGTGTGAGGTTGGCCTTGTTCTACATGACTGACATGCAGCGGGAAGTCCCTCCCTTGTGGGCCCTGGTTGTCCCCCCCCACCCCTGTGTCCGGCGCCGGGGCCGGGGGCCTCCATGCAGGCCCCAACTGTCTGGGTGGGTCCACTGGGCAGACAGACACCCCACCCCAGTGGGCCACTCCTAAGCACATGTCCCTCCCCCTACACCCATGCAGAGCAGGGGAAGCAAACCCCACTTCTACTTCGCAGCATCTCGGGGGGCCTTGAGACACCATACAGTAGCACTGGAGAATGTAGTAAATGTTTTGAAATCACATATTTGAGAAAATTTTTTTATTAAGTTTTTTATTTATTTAAGCAATTTCCACACTCAACATGGGGCTTGAGCTCATGACCCCAAGATCAAGAGTTGCACGGTCTTCTGACTGACCCAGACAGGAGCCCCTAAACATTTTTTGGTTAAGACAAAACATCTTTTACTCTTCCTGACCCTGGATTGTTGTAATCCTACTGCACATGGGCTGTCTGCCCCCCCAGAGACACCTGCGGGCCCAAGCCTGGCTTTCCAGACAGCCTAGCAGGTGTGGTCCATCCCAGCCCCGCCCCCCAGGGCCAGCGCAGTCTGTGTGAGAGGTGGGCTATGACCTGGGGAGACACATCCCATTATGCAGCTGTCCTCTGACCTCTGAGGGTGCCACAAAAACTTGGACATGAGGGCTGTGGTGGGTTGAACAGTGCCCCCAAAATAACATGTCCCCCAAACCTGTAAATGGGACCTCACTTGGAAATAGGGTCTTTGCAGATGTAATTAAGTTGAGGGTTTTGAGATGAGATCCTGCTGGGTAGTAGGCTGGGCCCTGAATCCAATGACAGGTGTTCTTAGGAGGAGACACACAGGAGCCCCGGGACGGAGCTGCGGAGGCTGGAGGGATGGAGCCACGTGCCCAGGGCTGCCCGGGGCCACCAGGAGCTGGACCAGGCAGGAGGGATCCTTTGGAAGGACCTGGCAACACCTTGGCCTCAGACCTGTGGCCTCAAGAAATGAGAGGATAAACTTCTATTGTTGTAAACCCCCCATTGTGACCCCCTGTTGCAGCAGCGCTGGACCCTAACACAGGGCCAGCCCCTCCGACGGTGAGACTGTGATGTCCGCCTGCCGGAGGGGACGGCAGCTCCATGCACCTCGGTGGAAACCGTGCCTGTTCCCACCCAAAGATCTGCTGGCCAGCTTGGGGCAAAGGGGGTCCTGTGGGCACACCTAGAGCAGAGGCCAAGCTCTGCATCTGTCCCAGCTCAGGGAGAGGGGTGCCCACACCCAGTCCCAGCATCCTGGCAGCTGCCCAGGCTGGCTGCAGGGCCCTCAGTTTCCTCCACGTGTTGAAACCCTGGCATTGCACGTGGGAAGTGTATGGCAAATACTCACTAATGATGATGATGAAACAATCTGCAGGTGTGAGAGCAGGTGCACAGAGGAGGCAGGCATGGTGTTGGCTCAAGAGCCTCAGGGTCTCCAGGGGCCCTCATCGTGTGTGTGTGCACACGACATCAGCGACCCCCAGTCAGATTTTCTGAACCAGATGCTGTTTCGGTCACCCAGGCACTCCCCAGGGACAGTGGGACTGAGGGTTCGAAACCAGGTGGACCCAGGTGCACTCACTGTCCCGATCTCTTGGAGACACCTTGGGGCAGCCAGTTTTGAGATATAGACACATATCATACAATCCACCCACTTAAACTGTGCAATTCAACGGTTTTTGATACTTTCCATTATTTTTAAATTGTAGTAAAATGTATGCAATAGAATTTGCCACAGTGCCCCCGCGTACGCGCACAAGTCCATGGTGTTAGTTGTGTTCACGGTGTGGTGCAACCATACCTCTCTCTCCAACCCTTTTCATCACCGCACACCGAAACCTCCTCCCCAGCCCCTGGCAACCTCCAAGCTACTTACTGTCTCTACGGAGTTGACTATTCTGCACACGTCCTGGAAATGGAATCCTGCATTTGGGGCTTTCTGGGTGGCTCCCCTCACCGAGCATCATGTTTTTGGGGGTCATCCACGTGGCAGCAGGGGTCAGTGATTCATCCTGCTTTACGGTTGAGTACTAATCCATGGGCAGGGATGGACCACAATTCGTTTCTCCACTCATCTGCTGATGGACAATTGGGCTGTTCCCACCTTTTGTCCACCCCACCCTTTGCTCCATTTGGTTTGTACCTACAGACTTGGGTTCCAGGGGACAGAGAGATTGAAGCCTGCCCTGCATAGACATGGGCTCTGACATCTACATGATGCACTCCCCCATTCCAGTGTTGGGAGAACGTTCCCTGCACTCCCAGCCTCAGCCAGAGCCCCTCCCGTGTAAATCCTCTCCATCACGCCCTAAGGTTATTCCGGGCTCGCCTACTTCTAAAAATCACTTGGGATTGTTCAGATTTCAGGCATCATATCTCAGACCTTGGTCAGGTGTTACCAGGACAGGGGATGGGTGGGGCCTGGAAGCCCACCTGGTATAGCTGCAGGGGAAAGCCACCCCTCCACAGCCCCAGCTGCTGAACAGGAAAGTCCAGTCCTGGCAGCCAAGAGAAGAAGCGCAGCTCCCCCCGCCCCCCCAAAAGGCTGCCCCAGCAGCTGGGCCTTGGCTCTCTGGACCTCCAAGAAAACCCACAAGCGGGTGTGGGAGTCACCACACAAGCCCACACTGGGGCAGGAACTCCAAGAAGAGTGGGAGCACCGGTCAGTCTGGGCCCTGCGACTCGACATTACGCCCGATGTTCTGGGGCTGAGCCCAGCGGGGTTCGCAGGACATGCCAGACTCAGCTACTGGAGTTCTCCGGAAAGCCCCAATAAAAAGGGGTCATTAAATTTAAAACTGGACTTGACTCGGTTTGCAGTGGCTCAAGACCTGAGTCTGTTGCATACTAGAAAATCTGACAGGGAAATGGTTTTCTCGGGCTGGTCTCCAAAGTAACAGAAGAGGGCGTCGGAGGCCGGGACAGAAGCGCCTCGAGCGCCCTCTCGGAACCCCAAGGCTCCATGCCGAGCCTCTGCAGAGTGAGGAGCCGCTGCCTGTCCCTGTCACTCTCATTGTCCTCACTCTGCAACACAGATTGGGTGCCCATGAGTGCCAGGCGCCCTTCTGGGGTCTTGAGCGCCTGTGGGACCAAGTAAAGCAAGGCTGCTGCCTCTGCGAGCTCCCAGGTCAAGGACTGCAGGGACGCACACCTGGCGGGCAGGTGAGCCCTGGCGGAGCGAGACGTCACTCCGGTCTACTTGGCCCTTCCTCCCGATCCCAGGAGGCGGGGAAGGCCACAGGCTCTTCCGCGGGGCAGGGCGCGCCAGCAGGGGGCACGCGCCCCCCCAGGTCCGGCGGGGGGACAGATGCGCATGCGCCGCGCGGGGCTCTTTCCGGCAGCGTGGCGGAAAGAGCCTGCCGTTTCGCGCCGTTTGGCGACTTCTGCGCTCCGAGCCCAGCGGCAGTACGGCAGCCATGGCGTCGCCCTTTAGCGGGGCGCTGCAGCTGACGGACCTGGATGACTTCATCGGGCCGTCTCAGGTGGGCCGGCCCGCCTGGACAGCGGCCGTGTCTGGGGCGGGGCCCCCCTGCCCCCTCAGTTTCTTCCCCTGAGAAACGGGATCGGAACCCAGGGACCCCCGCCCGCGCTCCCCGGGCCTCCGGCGTTCTGGCCAGCTTCCTGCCGATGGGAAACCGAGGCCAGGGATGGCGATGCCCCGAGCCGGGTTACTGCTCCGCAAGGCATCGAGGAGCGAAGCGAGGCCAAGTCCGCGGGTGTGGGGTCGGGGCGAGCGGGTGAGGGGCGTGCCGAGTGCCCTGTCACTGTGGGTCCCCGGAAGCCGGGGGGAGCCGGGCAGGGCCGCCAGAGTCACCCCGCTGGGGCAGCGGCGGGCTCGGGGCCAGGACGACCCTGTCCGCTTCCTCTGGTAGACAGCTGGGACCATCCCACCGGTCTGGAGGGCAGGGGAGTTGGTCCCCTGGAGTCACCTGCCTTGACTGGGGCCCAGTACACGTCAGGGTGTGCAGTCGTCGTTGACAGAGCTTGCCCCTAAGGGAGGCAGGACGGCCACACTTGAAAGTGGGTGTCGTCCTTATCTGGTGTACCTGCCTATCAAGCGCACCAGCTGCGCTGGACCAGGGCTGGGAGGGCCATAGCTGAGGAGTACTGGGAAGAGGGGAAGGGTGGGGCTGGTCACAGCACCGTGGACAGGGCGTTCTGGGCCGAATCATCCCTGGGAAGGCAACGGCCAAAGAGGTTCTCGTAGTGACAGTGAGACCGCAAGAACTCGGGGAGTTGGGAAGAAAAATGAACTTGCACTGGGCACTGGGCAGGGCGGTGACCTCCAAGCAAAGCGTTCCTGCAGAGGTGCAGGAATGATGGTTCCTGGGTGTCCTCTTAGTGACCAGTCCACATGCTGAGAACAAGAATAAAGGTCAGAGCCAGCAGGCGTGCAGGGGGTTAGCCTGCGGCCCGGTAACGCCGGCCTTCATCTGACTATGAGCTGCAGAGTAACCGCTGGTGCCGGCGGGGTGTTAGAATGTGTGCCCCGTGTGCATGCAGGGTCAGCAGCCATCCTGCTGAGACTGCTTCTGTGGCCAGAGGAGAGGAGTCGGGCGTGGTGGCATGACCATCAGGTTGTCCCTCTTCTTGGGGAACCTCCGCGCACTCAGGCCACCATTTAGGGTCTCTTCCTGGTATAGGACTGCATCAAGCCCATGAAGGTGGATAAGAGGCCAGGAAGTGGCGTGGCCAAGATCCATATCGAAGATGATGGGAGTTACTTCCAGGTCAGTCAGGTAAGTTCCAGCCCAGATGACCAAAAACATGTTTTTGCTGCTCTTTCCAGTCATGAGTACGGTGATCATGAGACCTTTCACAGTGGTCAGATTCACTGTCACCAAGGCCAGGAGGGCAGGGATGGGACTGGGGTAGGGGTGGAGGGGCACAGAGGCCCTCTCTCTCCGTGAGTTCTAATTGTGTGGGATTTTCCAGTTCAGACAGCTTGTTTTTGGTGAACATCTGCTTTTTGAATAATTACGCAATAACAAGATCCTAGTCTAAGGACTGTTTGCTATTTGGACCCTCAAGAACGTCTGTGCCATCCCATGACCACAGACATGGGCATACCTGGTCCAGGAACTCCTCCCAAGCAGGGGAGGAGCCTCAGGGTGGCACATGGTAGGGCTGGACCCGGGGTTCAAGCATTCCCAGGGAGAGAGCCAGCCGTTTGCTCAGGCCAGGAGCGTGACCCCGCAGCACACCACAGCTCCTGCCCAAGCCCATCACAGCACAGGGAAACGCCACCTCAGGGTTGGGGGGGGGTCCCACAAGGGAAGGTGAGGTGGGGGCACCAGTGGGCCCTGCCGTCCCAAGCAGCCGTGGCTGATTTGGAGGGAAGTTGGGAAACTTATTGGTCTCTTGACACAAAACCAAAGCCTGGGCCTTTAGGCCCATCTAACTCAAAAAATATGCACTGAGCTCAAATTGTGGCTTTGATGTGAAGCGCCACCCTGATGAGCTGGGCTAGAAGGGAGTCCCCATCTCCTCAGCCCTCTGGTCACATTCTGGGCTCTGCAGCTTGCCCTGGCTCAACCCTTCCTGAGTCTACAGAGGGAGTAAAGGGGCTCAGCTGGGATCGCTTGCATCTAGAGACAGTTGCAGAATATCAGCCTGGAGACCCACGTCCAACACAAAGTTCTGCAACTGTTTGGCCCTCTGGCTTTTGCTGCCTGTGTGTCTGTCCCCATCTGGGGCTGGTGCTCACTGGGCAGAGTGCCGCCACACTCTGCCCTCTGCCCCTTCATCTCAGCCTTGCCTTTCTCATCCTCCCGTTGGAGCCTGGCCTTTGACATTTTCCTATCTTCACAGCCCCACGAGTGCAGACTAGGAACCTCTGGCAAGTCACCCGCTCTTCTGCAGATTTCACGCCCACATTCCACCCCTGACAGGCTACAGGCCTCATTAATACAATTCTGATGTGCCAAGTGAGCTTATGCCAAAGTTAGAATTTGATGGAGCTAGAATATGTATAGAATGTACGAATTTCTGTGACAAATATTTAATTTTTAGAAAGTCGGTAGCATTCAAAGCCAGCCAACTACCATGTTGCTTGTCGGTGTTGCAAGCCAGAGAATAAAAGTTTCCTGTAGGTTCCATTATCCCAAGAGCTCATGTCCTTGTGCAGAGGGCCCTGTTGAATACTGAGTGCCTGTGCTTCCAGGATGGAGGGACTCAGAAGCTGGAGAAGGCCAAGATCTCGCTGGATGACTGCCTGGCATGCAGTGGCTGTGTCACCTCAGCGGAGACTGTGCTCATCACTCAGCAAAGCCACGAGGAGCTGCGGAAAGTTCTAGATGCCAATAAGGTAAGTGGTGGGCGGTCTTGGAGACTTTTTTAACCTGACACCGACCCCAGTATACTTTGCTCTTGCTGTCAAGGGCCGCTGATCTCCAGGTCACTCCCACATTTTTAAAGGGGCGTCAGTGGGATGTCAGTGAAGTACTTGTCATACTTGAACATTGAAGCGTTGGGCCCTACACGTATATAGAAACGACATGCCCTGGCAGTAGGGCATGCACTCACCAGCACTGGACCACTGGGGATCAGTGTGAAACACTCCGAGTGAGCACATGTCCCTTGCTTTGCAGACGGCGGCCCCCGATCAGCAGAAGCTGGTTGTGGTTTCTGTCTCACCCCAATCCAGAGCGTCGCTGGCCGCAAGATTTCAGCTGAGCCCTGCAGACGCTGCCAAGAAGCTGACTGCATTCTTTAAGAAACTCGGTAGGCACCAAACGTCGTGTGAGCACTGTAGCTCAGCATGGGGGGGGGGGGGTCCCGCGAGGGGGCACCTCCGGCCTCCGAGTCACTGAGCTCAAACACACCAGAACCCTCCGAGTTGACCTCAGCCCAAAGCTTTGGTTTGACACAGGAGAGCTGTGCCTTTTAAGAGAGAGCCTTCTGAATCCTCTGCTTTCCTGGTCTGGAACTCGCCTGCTCCTCGTGTTGTTTTTAAATGATCACCATCGAGGCCCATTTCCCAGGTTCCTGGCAGGTTCCTGCTCAGGTCGACTTTGGTCGACCTCTGTGAGCCACGAGCTGGGCTGGGAGGTTGTGGGCTTTGTGCCACCAGGGGCGTGGCCTGGTCCTGGACAAGTCATGGTGGGATCAGCTCCCTGGGGCATGGTCAGCTGTGCCTCACCATTCAGCCACCCTTCATGTGGGTGAGGTGGGTGCTTGCTTTCCAGGGGTGCACTACGTGTTCGATACCGCCTTCTCGAGGAACTTCAGTCTCCTTGAGAGCCAGAGAGAATTTGTGCAGCGGTTCCGAGGACAGGCCAACTCCACGCAGGCCTTGCCTGTGCTCACGTCCGCCTGCCCAGGTGTGTCCACGCTGCTGGATGCGGGGAACGGGAATGCTGGGGAGGGGGGCAGCGCAGGCTTCTGGCAGGATGGCCTCCTTGGCAGAAGGAGGCACCCTGAGAGTCACTTAGCTCCCCAAGACCGTGATCTCACGGATGCTAGCAGCACAAGACAGTGGCAGCAGGGCAGGGACGTTCTGTAACGGGACCGTAACTCCTTGTACGAGTCGGTCTGTCCTAGAATGTCCTGGCACTCATTGCCTAGCTGGTGAGATGCTCCGTTTGTTCCGTGTCGGCCTCAGGCTGGATTTGCTATGCTGAGAAGACGCACGGGAGCTTCCTCATCCCTTACCTCAGCACTGCGCGGTCCCCACAGCAGGTCATGGGCTCCCTGGTCAAGGACTTCTTTGCCCAGCAGCAGGTAACGGGAATGTTCCAGCTGTGAACAATTCACTGTCATTATCCTGAAAGATAAGCCAAGAGTTACAGTGTCCACAGACCCATACAAAGAATCTCGGTTACATCCTGGCCACTGGCCGGCTCTGCCACCCCCGCCTTACCCAGTGGGCCCCTTTACTGTTGGGTCAGGTAGCGACTCCACATTTCCACATCTCTCGGCAGCATTTGACCCCCGACAGGATCTACCATGTGACAGTGATGCCCTGCTATGACAAAAAGCTGGAAGCTTCCAGACCAGACTTCTTCAGCCAGGAGCACCAGACTCGTGACGTGGATTGCGTTGTCACCACAGGTTGGGTCCTGCCGTCCTGAGCCCAGGGCATGAATGGCGTTGCCTGGGTCCTGCCCATCGGCTCTGGCTGGAGCTGCCATCCCCTGTGCATGAGGCACCCCCCGGCACTACCTGGGCGTTTGCTCTAAAACAGTCTGCATGGGGAGGTGGCCGGAGATTCTTGTCAGCCGCTCTCACATGGGTCACCCCATTTCTGAGTTGAGCAGCCTCACAGAGTCTCCCAAGTGCTTAAAATCCAGAAAAGTAAATGCTCAGGACCACAAACAGTGGGGGGAAGGCCTCCCTGCGTGAACACGTGCCCCTGTCCACTCTGTGGGGAGCTGTGACCACCCCGCTGCAGGCGCACCCTAGGGATGGGCATGCCCACCCCCCGCCATGTTGCTCTGAGGGTGGGCTGCGGGTCTGGGGAGCAGGCTGGCTCTTCTGAGGGGCTTCAGAAGTGGGCCTTCCTTGCCTCTGTGCCTGGGTTCATCCTCCACCCACAAGCCAGGAGGTGGACGTTTGGGTGTCCATCTGCCGGGGACGCAGATGATGTGGGTTTCCACGATGTTGTTTTTATCGAGATCTCAACTGAAGAGCGTCTGTGCTGGGGTCTTCTTGTAGGGGAAGTCTTCAAGTTGCTCGAGGAAGAAGGGGTCTCCCTCTCGCAACTGGAGCCAGCCCCCCTGGACAGTCTGTGAGTCACCTCCTAGTATGGTGGAGCCTGGCGTCAGGGTCTCCTGCTGTGGGTTTGGGGGCTGCAGGTGTCTCAACAAGCAAAAGTGAGCACGTGGGAGTAGGCAGCGTCCCCTCCCTTTTTCTTCCCCACCATGGCTTCCTTCTAGTTGGTCCCATGTTTGCCCTGTGGTCTGTCTCGGGTGTCCACAGAGGTAATCAAGTTCATGAGATGGCCAGTGGACAGCTAACTGATGGTCATCAGAGCTGACCCCAACTTGACACAGGTCTGCATTCCCCAAAACAGGTTACTCAACAGAGGGACAATCTTTCTCCCACCTGAGCTACCTCCTGACACACAGACAAAGCCCCCAGGTTTTGGGCTCCTTTTCCATTTAGAAAAGCAACTCCCTCAAACATGAGACAGAAGTTACCCAAAATCTCTGTGGACAGCAGCCCTGCTGCCACCTGAGGCCGTGCTCTGCTCCCCAGGTGCAGCAGCGCGTCTGCCCAAGAGCCCACCAGCCATCGGGGCGGGGGTTCTGGGGGCTACCTGGAGCACGTGTTCCAGCATGCAGCCCGGGAGCTCTTTGGAATCCACGTGGATGAGGTCACCTACAGACCCCTGAGGTCAGTGAGAAGGGCTGGAGCTTGGGGACAGGGGACAGGGCAGCCCAGCTCGGGCAGCCTTGGCCCTGGGTCCCCTCGCTGAGGTGCGCTTGGAGGACAGCAGGCTGGGTTTGGTGAAGACACAGGGCACCAGGTAGGAGCTGAGCCCTCCTCTCTGGCCGGAGCTCTCCAGGGCTCTGCCTCCCCATCATAGTGGTCGAGAGCCCCCAGAGGCCATGGTGGCAGGGTCCGTCCCCACATAATGCCCCCTTCCACAGACGGGGGGCCGGGGGCTGTCTGACGAGGCCATCCTCGGGAGGGAGGCAGTTCCCATTCTAAAGATCAGGACACTGAGCGGAAGTGAGCTTTCTGCCCTCCCCTTCCATCACCATCCCCCCGTGGAGGAGCCGGTCAGGGTGGCCCATGTGCCTGCAGGGGTGGGAAGCAGGAGGGAACCTGGCCTGTGCCCCCCTCAGGAACAAGGACTTCCAGGAGGTGACCCTGGAGAAGGAGGGCCGCGTCCTGCTGCACTTTGCCGCAGCCTACGGTTTCCGCAACATCCAGAACCTGGTGCAGAAGCTCAAGCGAGGGCGCTGCCCGTACCATTACGTGGAGGTCATGGCCTGCCCCGCAGGTAGCTGTGGCACGGGGGCCCTTTCTAGCATCCGGGCTGTAGGCAGGGTCCCACCCGGGCAGGGGGGCTGGAAGTGGAGCCCTGTCCTCGCCCCGACCTGGGTGGTCAGGAGAGCCAGTGTGGGGGGGCCTGTGCCGTATCCCCTGCGCAGGCATCCCCGTCATGACCATGCTCTTGCCTGCCCCGCTCACAGGCTGTCTGAACGGCGGAGGCCAGCTCAAGGCCCTCGGCACGCCCAGCAAGGAGCTTCTCCAGCACGTGGAGATGCTGTACGGCATGGTCAGGACCGAGGCGCCGGAGGAGGCGCCTGGCGTCCAGGAACTGTACAGGTGCTGGCTGCAGGGCGAGGGCTCGGAGCGGGCTGGCCACCTGCTGCACACGAGCTACCACGCGGTGGAGAAGGCCAGCTCTGGCCTCAGCATCAGGTGGTAGGAGGCCTCCTCGCAGGGCTGCTGGGCCCAGCACAGCCCATACTGGGACTCCCACGAAGCTCATGTCCTGAGACCCCAGGGATCGCCCCCAAACCACTGACTGCGCTAACCCACACAGAAACGGGACTCAGGACCCACAGTCGGGCAAGGTGACCTCCAGCCTGCCCTCACCCAGACTCCCTAGGGCAGGGGGCCGGCGGTCCCACAAGGTCCCAGAACCTCCCCATGGGCCCAGGTCTGCGAGCAGTGTCCTCGCTGCTCCTGCCTGGAGACCCAGGTGAGGCCCAGTCCCGTGGGCAGCTTAAGGCAGAGCGAAAGTGGGACTCCTCATCCCCATTCCTGGAGTCACCCCTGAAGCTGGGTCTGCCAGGCTGGGGGCAACCCACCTGCCCTGGACAGCAGAGAACGCTGGCCGGAGAGGGGCACCCAGCCCACTGAGCCCCATGCTGGGGATGGCGTACCTGCCCCACCTGGAACTGGGCGTTGAGGACGCCGTGGCCTCGGACCTGACAACGCGCATTTCTGGGCAGAGTTCCAGGCGAGAAGCAGGCTCTGTTAGAGAGACCCTGTGAGATGAGGCACTAAGTCCATCTCCACAGCTGGGTTACGGGGGTGGGGGAGAGGCAGATTGGGGTAAGCCCGCCAGGCCTGTTGTCACAGAGCTCCCAATCTAATAAAGGGATCTCTCTGAAAACGGCTCCGAGTCCAAGAGCATTGACCAGCGTCAAGAACCTTTCACAGCTTTATTCAAAGTTCGGAAGCCCTGTGCACTCCAGCACGCTGCTTCCGAAACGCCCAGGCCTCGGGGCTCACATGCACCCCAGAGAGGGGCCTCACATGTCCAGTGCCAGGGTGCCCCCCCTCCAAGGCTGGACAGCCAGCTGGGTAGGGCCATGGAAGGTTCCAGAGGCAATCCTCCTATGGGCTCAGTCGGCTGAGGTTTGAAGGAGAGATGTGCTGCCTGCCCCCACAGCAGGTCTACTTGGGGCTCATTTCTGTCGAGGTGTGCCCAGGAGCCCCCACTGCAGTGCCAGGAGAGCCCGAGCCTGTGGCTGCACCGGCTCAGCTGCCCGCTGGAAGCTCGCCCGCTCCTTGCAGAGTGCCTCCAGGACCTCAGCTGGGGCTGCCTTCCCCGTGAACTTGCGCACAGGCTCTTCTCTGTGGGGAAAGGGGACGCCGTGGGGAGTCTGTTGGGGAACTGCCAGGGGGTGTTAGCAGAGGACACTTAAAGAGCAGCCGCTCCCTGGTGCCAGTCAGCCCAATAACCAGTCCCCTGGCACCTCGTGCAGTGCCCAAATGACGCCAAGGAGGACCAAAGGACAGCAGGCCAGCCGTGAGGCATCCTGCTCTGGGGCACAGCCCCTGGGGTGGGCACGGGTCCCCCATAAGGCCTGGGACGCCGACCAGTACTCACGCCACCCTTAGGAAGGGGTTGTAGAGGAGCTCCTCGCTCAGGGTGGATGGCACTGTGGGCATGTCATCCTCGTCCCTCTTCTGGAATGACCACAGGCCCTTGTCACAGCCTTGTCTTGAGAGCCCCAGGCAACTTGGCTCCGCTCCTTCTACTCACCCCTTCCTGGGGGCGGGAGCAGAAGAAGGGCTACCTCGCCCCATCCGGCCCTTGAGGGCAGCCACCCCTGGGCCAGTCCTACCAGCTGCCCAGGCCCCTATCCAAAGCCAACCACTCCTCCCCTCCCCAGCAGGAGCCTCAGTCAGTGGTACAGCCCGGGCTAAGCCAGGTCTGGTCAAGTCTGACTCCCCCTGCAGTGCCCCTCCTCTGCCCCAACCTTCATCCACCCTCCAAACCTCTAGGAGAGACGGAGGGGTGGCCGCACCTTAGCCCATGACAGCTTGGCTCTCACGTGGTCATTGCCGGGCTCCACTTTCTGTGCAAACTCAAGGTTGCCCAGCGTGTGCTCATGGCCACAGAACACCTTCTGGAGAAAGGAGGCACTCAGGGGGTGCACAATGCTGCCACAGGCAGAGATGAAGGAGGCGCTCACCCGGGCTGGCCTGGCCCCTCCCTTGACCCCAGCACCCCGTGCCTGGTCTGCCTTGGCTCCTCGGCTGATGAGTGTTCATTCTGCACCCCTGTGGCACAAGTCACCGACAGAGCCTCCAGGTTGTGCAGGGCGACTGGACCCTGCAGGAGGGGAAGGGATGGCCGCTCACCGTCTCCGGGGGCAGGCTGCCCAAGGTCTCCGTCAGGCTCTCATACATCTGCTGAGCTGTGCTCTCCAGGCGCAAGCCACAGCCGGCCACCGACAGCGCATCCCCTGGGGAGGACAGCAGGTCAGAGAAGGTGGGGCAAGGTCAGAGGGAGGCGGGGCTGGCGGGGCGGGGCAGCCAGTACCCGAGAACACCGCGGGCGGATCCGGACACTCCTCTTCCCACAGGAAGTAGCTCATGTGGCCGGAGGTGTGGCCCGGCGTCAGGAGACAGCGCACGTGGATGGCCCCAAACTGCGGCAGAGGGGCGGGCGGCTGGTGAGGCGGGAGGGCCCAAGGCGATTCCCCGCCCTCCCGGGCGCGCGCTCACCCGCAGCTCCTCGCCGTGCGCCAGCCTGCGGGTCAGCGCGCAGATGCGCTCGTCCGCGCCCAGCACAGCCAGCCCTGGCCGCAGCCGCGCCAGCTCCGCGTTTCCCCGCGCGTGGTCCCTGCGGACGGGCGGGAGCAGGATCACGCCGGGCTCGGGGTGGGGCAGGGGCGATGCCCTCGCGCCTCGGCCCGCCCCGACCGCGCTCACCAGTGGTGGTGGGTGGTCAGCACGGTGGTCAGTGATACCCCCTCCCGGCCCACGATCTCCAGCAGCTGAAAGGGACGGAGTTAGGGAGATTTGGTAGGGCCAGGTGGCCGCCCCCACCCCCCGCCCCCGACTAGGGCGCCAGGTGTGATGTACACAGAGTCCCAGGCGGGCCAGGGGGCGTAGGGGTAAGGGAGACCCCGCAGACAATAAATGAGCTCCCAGGGCGTACGACAACAGGCACCAAGGAGGGGAAAACGGAGGTCAGAGGTGGTCCTAACTTCAGGGCAGACCCAAGATAATCGGGGAACCGTAATCGCCAAGTACCCAGAGATGAGAGAACAGGGGAAGGGCCTGCTCCAACCACAGTTGTCGGGGGACCCCAGCGGCGCTCCCCGCCGCCCACAGGTTGCCCTCACCCTCTTGGGCACGGCCACGTCCACGGCCACAGCCTCCCGCGTGCGCTCCTCAATGACCAGGTACATGTAGTTATCCTCGAGCACAGGGATGACCTTGACCTTCATGGTCGCAGAGCTCAGGCACCCCGCGTCTTCTCGAGAGGCCCCCAGGCTTTCGAACCCCTTCCTCAGGGCGGGGGCTTCCCTCTCCAGGCCAAGGCAGGGCTGTGCAAGGGAGGGGTCAGCTCCACACACACATTGAGGGCCAGAAAGGGAGCCCGCTCGCTGCTCCACGGACGTCCCGGAGGAGCGGTGCGGAAGCCCACGCCCCAGGCTCAAGCCCGGACGGCCAGCGCGGACGCCAGCCCCCGGCGACAGCGACGCCGTCGCCGCCCGCCGCGCAGGCCCCGCCCCTCGCGACGACGCAACCGCCCGGGCCCCGCCCGTCCCGCGCCGCGGGCCCCGCCTTCCCCCTTGAACCACGCCCTCCTGTGCCACTCTGTGCGTCGCGCCTAGGCCACGCCCCTCCCCAGGCCCGCCCCGCCCCTCCCCAGGCCCGCCCCGCCCCCTAGGTCCCCCTGCCGCCGCGGCGAGACACCGGCCCGAACCGTTTCCTTACCCGCAGGGGCTACGCCAGCGCGGACCGTCTCAAAGACGGCCGGACAGACACGGGCCTCAGACACTGGCCACGGGACCTGAACGGAGCACGGCGCTCGGCCCGGCTGTCGCCAACGGCCTGTGCCCCGGCGCAGGGAGCAAGCGTGCGCGGGCTGGGGCGCGCGCGTTCCCGATGGGGGCCGCACGCACGTCCGGACCCCCAGCTCCCGGCCCTCCGGCGCCGCCTCCGCGAAGCCCTCCTGGCGCCGGGGCTGAGCCAGTCCTGAGTCCCCCAGCCCCTTGACTGGAACGTCTGCGCCCCCTTCCCTCGGGCTGGGGGCGGGGGAACCTTACAGTTCGTTCACCTGCCCATCCCAGCGCCCAACCAGAAACAGTAGGCACGCAGAATGCGCCTACTCTGTGAACCCCCATGGCAGGGCAGGCACCCTGCGCGAGGACAGCAGTGACAGCCGCGGTCGCTCCATTCTGTGCTGGGCCTTCTCATGAACTCCTGGTTCCATCAGTGCCCAGGATAAATGCTGCGGCGCCGGAAACCAGAAAGGATGGGGAAGCCATATACGGAAAGAGCTGAGGGAGTTCGCCTCCCCTCGAATGCCCTCGTGGGCGGGGCCCCCAGAGCTCCGGGGATCAGCAGGGGACCAACAGAGGCCTTGGCAACACAAGCCACAGTGTTGCAGCAACAGGCCAGTAGGTAAGGCGGCACTGCACCTGGGGAGGCCAGAGTCCCTTCTGTCTATGGAGCATGCAGCAGCCACAGGCCCCAGGCCAGCGCCCCGACCTGGGGCCAGTGAGAACGTGAGTCCCTCCAGGACACTTCTGCTTCTGCCATGGGGTCGGGGGTTCAGCCTATACCCTCAGAGGCCAGGAGAAACTGCCCTAGCTCAGGCAGTGTGTGTGTGGAGGGGTATTGGGGAGGGGGGAGTGCATGGCTGGTGGCTCCTTGGGAGTGGAGTCCACTGCACAAGCCTGAGACCCAACTGGGGGGGGGGGGATGCCTCTCCAGGTTCTGCCACAAGCAGAGGACTGGACAACCAGCCTCAAGACAGAGCTTCCCTCAGATCTAGAGCTGAGTGAGGAGCACCAACTGCAGGTGGGTGTGGGGGCCCTAGAGTGCTAGCTAGCAAGAGGGAGGGTCCCACAGGCACCACCTCTTACCCTGGCCACCCACAGATCTCCAAGGAGTTGGTCGACCTGCAGATCACAACGCATCACCTGCGGGAGCAGCATGAGGCTGAACTCTTCAAGCTGAAGAGTGAGGTGGGTGCTGGTATGTGCCCACATGTGCCAGCCCGAGCACATGGAGGGAGGGTGCATACCTAGGACCAGTGCTGTGAGGGGTCCAGGTACACCCATGTGATTGTACACACTCATGCAGTGTCTGTGAGTCCCCACGTCTCCTGTGTGTGCTGTGTCCCTGTATGTACCCAGATGATGTTGACCTACCCTGGGTGGCCTGGCAGGCAGGTGCACCTGTTCACCCTGGTCACCCTGCAGGTCCTACGGCTGGAAAGCCGGGTGCTGGAGCTGGAACTGCATGGTGATTGCGCAGCCCCCCCAGAGGCTGGCCTGGGGCACCACCAGGAGCTGGCCCAGGGGCTCCAGCACAAGGCCTGGGAGCAGGGACACTCCGTCCACCACAGACCTCAGGTCACCATGAGTGCATGGAGGGCCTGGCTGGGTGGGAGCCCAACAGGGGTGCAGCAGAGGCACAGTGAGGTTGGGACCGACTCTCTCATACAGGCACAGCCTGAGGACTTCCTGACCCCTAGGGATGAACAGCAGAAGCTGGGGAACAGCGTGAGTGTGCAGCCACCTAGCCTGGGGATCTGTCCAGATTTCTCCCAGCCCAGGGTGGTGTTGGGCAGTGCCAGGAACCCAGAGCTTGTGTACCCCGCAGCTGCAGGGAGAATGGAAGCGGGTGCTGGAGCAGCACAAGGCCCAGAAGCAGGCACTGGAGACACGTGTGTGAGTGGCTGCCTCACTTGGGATGGAGGGGATCCAGACCGCACCAGGCTCAGAGTGGCTTTTCCCAAGAGCAGAGGGAGTCCCCACCCTGGGCCCAGCGGAGCTTCACATGCTTGTCCGCAGGGCAGACCTGGGCCGGCGACTGCAGGGAGCCCAACAGGAGGCCAGGACAGCTGGGCAGCGACTAGCCGCACAAGCCATGGTGAGGCCCAGCGTGACCCACTTTGAGATCTAGTAGGTGGTGTCCTACAGTCTACAAAGGTCCACCCTGTGGTGTGTCGGTTCAAGGCTGCCTCCACCCCCAGGTGTTGTCTGCCTGCCAAGGCCAGCTGCGCCAGTCTGAGGCAGAGAACGCCCAGCTGCAGTTGCAGCTCAAGAAACTGAACGAGGAGCATGCCGTCCAGCTGCAGCGCTGTGCCCGAGCCGTGGCCGTGAGCACCGGGTGGGGTGGCCCTGTGGTGAGAGGGAGGCCTCGCGTCCTGGGGAGTCCAAGCCCAGCCTGGGTGGGTCCGCCTGCAGCTCGGCCCCCTCCGCTCCGCAGAGGGGATTGTGGGAAGCAGTGTGCGCCCGGCAAGCCCCGCCCCCTCGGCCCTGGCCCCAGCCCCGCCCCACTCCCTCCAGGAGTATGCAAACGGCGTGGGCCGGGAGCCGGCCGCGGCAACCCTCCGCACATTCCTGGAGACCACTCTGGAGGACATGCGGGCAGCGCACCGCCGCCGTGAGCAGCAGTTGGCCCGGGCTGCTCGTGCCTACCGCAAGCGCCTGGCAGATATGAGCCGTAGACACGAGGAGCTGCTGGCCGCCTGCAGGTGGGCCCCTCCCTGAGACGGGCACCTGGGGTGGGGTGGCCCTATGTGACTTGGCACGTGGCTTAGTGTGCGGCAGGTGCTGGCCGACTCCACTGGGGCAGCCAGGACCCCCAAAGCTACTTTTGATGCAGCCACCTCACACCTGGAGCCACTGTCTCTGCACCTGGTCTCCGAACTTGGCCACCTGGGAGCGGCCCAGGCCAGGCTGGAGACAAAGCTGTGGAAGCTCCAGGCCCAGGTGAGCTCTCCCTGCTGCCCTACACTGGCCTTGGAGCACAGCACCCCAGAACACACCCCAGGCCCATCCCAGGCTCAGCAAAGACCCCATCCCTGAGCAGCCTGCCTCATTCAGCCAACAGAGAATCCCTCCCACAGCCCACCAGGCTCATGATGCTGCTCTTGTTCCTACAGAAGGGGCCCAATGAAGCCTCCCAGGGGGGCACGTCAGAGCCACAGTGAGTACCCTGGGGTGGGTGGTGGGGGGACCTGCAGGGAGATCATTCATTTATTCCCCCAACCCTAAGCCCTGGGTGGGGCTTTGGTTGCGGTGGTGAACAAGGTGGCCCATCTGTGCCCTTGGGTTTCAGTCTGTATGGGAGACATCAATAATCACAGAAAGCCAAGTACCTGGGTGAAGTGGGGCCCTGACAGGAGAGGGGCTAACCTTGAATGGGAGGGTCAGGGAGATCACCTGAGAAAGGCACATTTCAGTGAGACCCAGGGGACCTAAGGATGAAGAGGTGTGGTGGATGGCCAGCAGAGGCCCTGGCCCCGGGACAGGACAGAAGCAGGCTGCCTGGTGGCTTTCGCAGCCCTTGCTTCTGGGCCTCCATGTTCCGAACTGTGCAATGGGCAGGGGCTGGTATCAGCTCAACTCCCAGAGTTTTGAGAAATAAATCCCTAGAATGGGGGGAGGCCCCCCATCAACATTCATACAGCACCGGGGTCACTGTCTGGCCTTGTGGCTTAGCCCTCCGTGAGCGGCCAGTAGGCCCTCTGGACCTGGGCTGCCCTGCCCCCATGTACCTACTGATGGCTCAAAGGCCCAAGCAGGGCCCAGAGTGGCCAGGTGGGCCCATGCTGTCCTGACCTTGCTCCCAGCAGGCAAGTCAGCATCTAAGTGCCCCAACTTGAGCAAGGTGATTGACCAACACCTGGCCTAATGCTGGCCCTCATACCTGCCCCTCCCTCTCTCCTCACAGGGGCCAGGAAGCTGCATCCTGGGCCCAGATCCACCAGAAGCTCCAAGACTTCTCCCGTGGCACCCAGGTAATAGGCAAGGCCTGGCTGGGGGCCCCTTCTCACACTTTGTCCAGCCTCATAGCTTATGCCCTCCCCATGGCAGGCGGAGCTGGAACGCGAGCGGGCGCAGCTGCTAGTACGGGCCACGATGGCTGAGGAGCAACTTTCTGAGCTACAGGAGTATGTGGGCCAGCACCTCGGCAGGTGGGCCTCAGTCCCAGGTAACAGAGCCGGGCTTGTGCACAGCCAGGCAGGTAACTAATCCTGACCCCTCCAAGCAGGTACAGACAGGAGATCCTGAGGCTGAGGAAGCTCATGGGTACAGAGAACGTGTGGAAAGTGGGGGCCACAGCTCCCATCAAGCCCCAGCACCCAAAGACCCGAAGCCGCTAGCCAGCTGTCACTCAGAGCAGAACTCTTCACAGCCAGCATGGAGCCCTCCTCACAGCACCCCCTTGGGGGGGGGGGGGTCATTCCACCCAGCCCTCCACCCAACAAGAGTCAGGACAGAGTCCACCGAGTCTTTATTGTGTCCAAATGGTCAGCCGCCCTGAGAATTGGGGGCCCCAGGGACTGATGCAGAACTGGGTCCTGCGGAGGCCTGACCAGCCAACCCACCACTACGGACATCATAGGCCCAGACACGGTCCACACCCTCACCCATCACAGCCACAGGCTGCCACGTGGGGAGGGGGTAGCGCCCCGACACCACTCGGGCCCCTTGGGGCAGCTCTGCCTGCAGCTTGTCTTCCAGCAGTGGGAGCTGTGGGAGAGAGCAGGAGGGTAGGGTACGCACAATGGAACACGGCTGCCCTGCCCATCCTCCTCCAGGCCCAGCACACACACGGAGGATGGCCTGGGCCTCCCCTGTAGCTAGCAGACCCCAGACCTACCACGCTAGGGGCCAGGAACACTGACAAGTTGTGGCAGTCCCTCAGGTTCACCTGCAAGAGGAGGGGAGTAGAGCCCCGGCCAAGGAGGTCTGGTGGGCATGTGGGCACTGTGGCTTCCAAGTCCTGGCCCCAGCCCACGCAGGTGGCAGGGGAACCTGGGGTTGTCAACACCGTGGCCAACCAGCACTGGAAGTGTGGAGGTCAAGTGCAGGGTCTGAGGGGCTCCCGGACTCCCTGGGTTACCTTCCAGAGGTCCTCACGGCGGTAGCAGACGCTGCCGGCACAGCCCGCCCTCCAGGCATGCAGCCGAGCCAGCCCCACTAGCCACGGGTTCAGCTCGTAGCCCACAGCTGGGCGGAGACCGCACCTGTGGGCGGCCAGCACCTGTGGGCACAGGAGACTGTGGGGACCAGAAGGAGGTGCGCTGGCAAGAACCGCCCCCCCCCCCCCCCCCCCGGCCACACACACACACACACACACTCCTTACGATCCTGCCATCGCCAGAGCCCAGGTCCACCATCTTTCCCGGCCGACCTCGCAGCAGCGACAACACATGGTCCACCTGCCGCTCACTCGCACCGACATAGGGCACCTGGGCAAGGAGGCAGGCGAGGCTGGGTCCCCAAGCCTGAGTCACACGGCGGGGCGGGGAGGGAGGGCGCGGAGCCGGCCTCCGGAGCCTCCTGTCTGGGCGCGGGCGCCCTGCCCCACCTGCAGCCGGCCCCCACGCCCCGCTGGCCCCGAGGGGCAGCCCCCGGGCCCCGCACCTGTAGCCGCAGCGGCACTCGGCGGAAGCCGGGCTGCAGCAGCAGCGCCCACACGGCGTAGGCGGCCAGGCCTGAGCCCACCGCCGCCTGCAGCAGCTCCAGCGCGCCCAGCCGCCGCTCGCGCAGCTCTGTCAGCGCCTCGCCCGGTTCGTCCTGCTCCATGGCTGCGGGCCGCGCGGCTCAGGGTCGTCCCGCCCCAACGTCCCTCCCGGGCTCGGGTCCGAGACCCTCACGCCGGCCGGGAGCTGGATGGCACCCTCGCCCCCGCCCCGTGCCCACCCGGCTCCTAACGGAGACGCCGGAAGTGGCGGGACGGAGGCCTCGGCGGGGCGCCGGAAGCGGCCCTACCCTGGCGTTCCGCCCGGGCCCGGGGCCCTTCCCGCGCGTTCCGGGCCGCGGAGCTTGGCCCCGCCGGGTCCCGCTCGAAGCCTGCGCTCGCCAGCCCTCTCGGCCCAGTCTGCGCCCCCCCTGGCACGGGGACCCGTGGACCACACGTCCCCGCGCGGGGAGACACGACAGAAGCGCCGACCTCAGAGAGGGCTAGACGCTCCAGGGAAACGGGGTGCTGCGGCTCAAGGGAAGGGGAGCCCTCCCGGGGGTTCCCGCGGGCCCTGCGCGAGCGGCCGGTTTGGCGTGCCTGGAGCCCGGGGGGAAGGAGGCTCCTTTTCGGGGGTGGGGAGGCCGTCCCGGGGAGGCGCGTGTCCGCCCACAGGACACCCCGAAGGCCAGCCCAGCCAGGGGCAGGTGCAGGGAGGACACCTTCCGGCTCCTTCCCACAGCTGAAGGCAGTCAGTCCGAGTGCGCAGGGACTGGAGGCTGCGCCGGGGCCTGAGGAAGTTGGGCGCTCCGCTGAGAGGCAGGGTTGACCAGGAGATTGAGCGGACACTCCGTGAGTGTGATAGGAGGGGAGCTGGCTCAGCCACGGGAGTGCGAGAAAGAGCCCCAAGAGGGGGAGATCACCTTCCTTCTCCAAAAAATGTCCTAACATATGAGATTCGAGAGGTGACTTGGCAAAGCCTGGGAGTGGGAGAAGCCAGCTGGGGGGACAGAGCCCTGAGCCAGGACCTCCTCCTCATCCCACCTGAGGCCAGGTGTCTCATGGATGGTAGGGACTTGGACCCATCTGCTGCCCTGGTCAAGAGCCTCGGCGTCAGACAATATAAACATGCCCAAGACCGCTGCCCCCACCCCCAAGTACAGACGGCCCCACGTGCCTGCCTGTACTTGGCCCCAGCTGCCACCAGTCCTGAAAGACAGGTGTCCCCGGGAGGCAGGGAACCCCAGTGCCCTGCTCCCAAGACCACTGGGGGGGTGGCCCCACCTGGCTCATAGCATTCTGTCTCCTTTGGGACTGTCACAGGGCCCTCCCCAGAAAGAAAGGTTGTGTACTGGGCTCTAGGCTGGGCGTGCTTACATGGCACCCTGCTCTTGTGTCTTCTGTTCCTTGCATTATTGCCACGGCCTAGAGCAGCACCTGACAGACACTCAATAAAAATGTGTTGACTGAATGAACGCACCCAACCCGATTCCTCAGTGCACACCCCACAACGCTCATGTTCACATCCTGCACTCTGCTCCTCCGCCTTTGGGCACTGGGCAGCTGGGTGTGTACCCGTGCGCGTGCGCGTGCCCGGAGGTGCCCCACAGGCCAGTTTCCGTAGCCCATGGCCCCCACATACATGCTCACCCGCACCGTTTCCCCTTGGCCCCTTCCCCCAGGGCAGGCATGAAGCCCCTGGCCCAGGACTTTGAGGCATGTCTTGGAGCACCCTGGGGGCTCCTTTGGCCCTGTTAGCCATACCCACAACTGCCCTTTGTGCACTTTATGAACAGAGAACTGGTTGCAAAGTCAGCACTTTCTCCGGGGAGGGTGTGTGCATGGGAGGCTCAGGCACTTCCTGGGGCAGGTGCGTAGAGACCACTGTCCAACCAAGAGCCCACCCCAGAGCAGCTGCCCCACGTTTTTTTAGACAGGTGGTCCGAGAGGCAGTCCACAGTGACCCCTAGTGTGGCCAGGCATCTCCTTCCAATGAAAGGCTGTAGAGAGTTGACAGGACACACACCAAGTCAGGACAGACACCAAGGGTGAGGATGCTGCTTATCCCTCGAGAGGAAGCCGTCCTTGGGGCCCGTCTGGACAGTGCAAAAACCTCCCGATAGGAGGAGGAGGATCAGAAGTGTACACTCATCTTCTCTGCTCTTTGCTAAGATACTCTTTGGTGAGGGGAAAGGGGCAGATGGGGAGACAGCCATCTGCAGACCAGGGAAGAAGTCCAGGCTGGAGATCAAAATGTAGGGTCATCAGTATCCTGATGGTTTTTAAAGCCACAAGGCTGGTCCAGCTCTCCAGTGAGAGAATATTAACGGTGAGGAGGAGAAGTCTAGTGCCTGAGCATGGAAAACGGAGCACCCCATGTTTGGGAGTTCGGGAAGAAGGGAGCAGCAGTGAACTTCAGCAGGGGCAGGTGGGCAGAAACCCACAGGAGCCTACCTCCCCTACCCATAATTGTCAGCCGAATCTGGAGGAAGGGGCCCTGCCTCAGTTCCTGCCTGAAAGATGACACGGCCTCTGGCCTCCATCCTCACTGTCAGCCCCTTCCTTAGTGTAGACTGGCAGGTAAGGATGGGACGCTGCTTCTGGGGCTCAGCGCATCAGCCCATGCATCCCCCCACCACAACCTGAGCTTTGGCTCTCTTGGGAAGTGTGGGGGTGGGGTGAGCAGAGGCAGCTTGTCCCCAGTTTAGGAGCCCCTGCATGCACCCCCACCCCAGGGGCATTCAGCCCAGGGCCCTGGGCTTTGTCCCAAACTGCACTGGCCTTTTGTGTGGCTGAGGCTGAGGAGGAAGGCAGAGGCAGCAACAATAGGGCCAGTGGCAGGAAAGGTTCCTTAGAGACCCCATCGTATGCCCCTGCCCTCCAGAAATGGGCAACATGCCTGGCTCTACAGGGGAGGCCCCACTCCCCCGAGGCTTCCAGCCATGTAGGGATGCTCTGCACGTCGCAAGGCCCTCCGGACAGAGGGGCCCATTCTTCCCCGAGGCTGGGATGGGGCCAGGATGACTCTGCTGGGCTCCCAGTGGACTACAGCAAGAAGTCCAGCACCCTGCCAGATTGCAACCCCCTTCCCTCACAGGCTAGGAGTGGTGTCTGCCTACCTGCCCCCCACTAAGGGACCCCACCCACCTCAGACCTTGGGAGTTACAGCCCTTTTCCACTCCCACTCCCACATAGAGGGGAGGCTCCCTGCTTCCCCCCAAGCCAAGCAGCAGCTCCTCCCCAAGGCACAGGCCTGGGCCATTCCCACTCACTAGCTGGGTGGCCTTAGACAAGGCACCACTGCCCTGAGCCTCAGTGTCCTACTCTGCAGCAGAAATCGGAGCAGTCCCAGGGCTGTGGAGGCTCAGAGGAGGTAAGGGCCAGCTCAGGCATGGGACACTCCATCTACGCTGGCTAAGGAAATCAGTGTTCTTATTGGTTATCACTCTCACCTCAGAAGCAGCTGGTACCACCTGGAGGCGACCCCTCCCTACTCCCCCTCGACCAGCCCCTCCTCAGTGCCCTGCTCCCAGGCTCCTCAGTCCAGGGCCACCTCACAGGGGTGGAGGTGGTTGGCGTGGGCAGCCGCAGAGGCACGGCTGAATTCCTGGAAGCGAGGTGCACAGCCCAGCCAGGCCTCACCGAAGTGGCTCCAGCCCATGAAGAGGAAGGGGCCGGGGCCAGTGCGGACACTGAAGTGCAGCGGGGTGTGAATGGAGGCCTGCACGTGGCCCCCGGACTCCCCCACCCGGAACAGTGGCAGTGTCTGTCAGAGGACATGGGCAGCCGCCACCACGGTAACAGACTCCTGCAGCTCTGTGTCGTGGCCAACCCTGTGGATGGTTCCAGTGATCACTGTGGGGAGACACACTGGCCAGTGGCATGCAGGGGAGGATGGAGGGTGGACCCCAGGCTCCCCCCACGGCGGAGACACTCACCAAAGTCGCTGGTGCACGCGGCCAGCAGGAGCTCAGGGTCACTGCAGGGCCTGCAGGCACCTGGCATGAAGGGGACATGGTGAGGGTAGGTCCTGCCTTCTCCTGGACCACCCTAGGCCGCCCCCAGCTGGAGGCAGGAGGGAAAGGGCAGGCCACCAGACCCTCCCCTGCCTGATGACAACTGGGGACCGGAGGGAGCATGTGGGCACCTGACACTTGAACGCTCACACATGCACAGACATGGGTCTAGGGGCTGTGCCCAGCGTACGGGCACGAGGACTCACGCACTGGGGGTGGGTGTCCAGGGGCACACTCTCACACACCCATCTTCACGTGTGCACACCAGCACACCCCTGTGGCTTCCCAGAGCTGTATCCTTGGGCCCAAAGACACCAGCCCAACCCAGGTGGGTGGCAGGAGGCTATCGTGAGCTTTGGAGTCTCTGGCCTGGGGCCCAATGCAGAACAGAAAGACCCCCAACCCCTGTGGGGTCAGGCTCCACGTTCTAGGAAAGTAAAGAGCTGGGCCTGGTGCCCTACAGGGAGGCAAGGCAGCATCTCCATGGTGACCAGACACACACTGGACTTTTGTTGTATTGGACTGGGGGAAGGGAGGGAGGTCACTGCTGGGCCAAGGAGCCCTGGACAGCTTTGGCTAGAGGTTTTGATTCTGTCCCCCATCATCCCCTCCCCCCACCCCTCAAGGACCAAGAGTCCTGCCCGCCCTTTCCCTAAGCTGAATCCTGAGAGATTGCCCACACCTCTCTCTGTCTCTTGGACCTGTCCTCACTAGCTGTGTGATCTTTAGTAACCCACTTCACTCTCATGCCTCAGTTTCTCCCTCTGTACGATGGGGATGACAGGCGCATCACCACCCAGCCCATCACTCACCATCAGCACCAAGACCGTGGGCCTGTGGAGGCAGTTCTGGATACCTGTCCTCGTGCATTTCAAAGCGGAAAGAGGCCACGCAGCAGCTGATGTCTGGGTGCTGGGTGGCCTGCAGGAAGAGGGACCGGCGCTCACGGGGACCCCAGCGCACGCATCGGCCCCGCGCTGGGCCCAAACCCTCAGCCAGCAGCAGCTCCAGGGCGTCGCCCGCCCGCCCGCCGGCTCCTCGAAGACTTGCGCGCCTGCGAAGGACCGCGCCGGGCACAAGGAAGGCGGTGCTGGAGCGCCTGAGGGAGTCGGGAGTCGGAGCTGGCCAGGGTCAGGCGCAGCGCCCCGGCCGGAACAGCCACTGGATCACGCCCTCCGAACAGGCCAGGGACAGCTGCCCCACGCTGCCCGGCTCCTGGGTCAGGCCGCTGGGGACAGGACAGGACGAGAGGCGCTGAGGCGGGCGGCTCGCGTCCGCCCCCGGCGCAGCCCCCTCGTCCTGCACTCTCCCCCGAAGCCAGAAGCAGCTGCGTCCACCTGGTTCTCTGGACCCCGGGGGCGCGGAGGGGCCCCACAGCCCCAGAGCGCGGCCTTCTGGGGCTTCGTACCTGCCGCTCCAGCCGCAGCGGTCCTCCGGGTAGCCGGCGCAGGTGGCGGTGGCCAGGAGGCCCGAGCAGAGCGCGCGCCCAGCAGCGCAAGGAGCGCCTTGGCGCGGGCGGGCGGGGCGGCGGCGGGAGCACCCCGGGCTCCGGCCGGCTCCGCGCACCGTTCCGCCCGCGCCCCACCTCTGGCCCGCAGCCCCGTGGGGGCCAAGAGCGGGAGGCGACGGGCCGGGCACGGCCAATCGCGGCGCGGCCCAGGAACTTTCCACCAATCGCAGCGGCGCTCGTGGGGGCGGGAGGCCGAGCCTCGGCTATGGTGGCGCGGAGGACAGAGCTCCAGGCTCTGTGTGCTGTGTCGCCCTCTCGCACCCCCCGCCCCGCATTGCCGTATGCGCCCTTGTCCTCGAGCCATAGGCCGGGATAGGGGTGGGAGTAAAGCCCACTGGAACCTGTCTGGGGGGTAGGAGGAAGAGCGGCTCATCTCGGGTGGCCCTTTCCAAGAGTGGCCCTGGGCTTCCAGTCTCCATGCTGCCCCAGCCTGGCCCTGCTGATTGGTCCCAAGAGATGGCACCTAGGGATGAGGGGCCAGATGCTGGGCCGGTGGGCACCATGGAGAAGCAGAAGCCAAAGGACAGCCCTGAGCTCCAGAATCAGGCCCCCGGGAGGTCCAGACAAGCTGAAATGGGGCCAAGACAGGTGGAGGCTGAGGGGAGTATCTGGGAGCCCAGAGATTTCTTGGTAGCAAGGACTTCCCCTGAGGGGAGGGGTGGAACAGAGAGCCAGATAGGCACTGGGGAGAATTCCAGGCAGGGGAGAGGAGCAGACTGCCTAGGCAAAGGCCCAGAACAGGGTAAAATCCCTGGGTCAGATCACTGAGGCCCTAGGCACAAAGCCAGGAGTCCAACCACGTACTCGAATCCTTGGGGTCATTGAGAGCTTTAACCAAGGTCTGCAGGAAACTGCATAGACTCTCTGCCACCTATGGGTGTGAGCCCTCCACCCCACTATTCACCTACCCCAGCCCTGCAGCTACCCCTGAGCCTGAAGGGCATGGCTGACAGATGAGGGAGGTGGCCCCAAGGGGAAGGGTGAGACACCCACAGGCTACAAGAGACCCCTTGCTCTGGACAACGAGAGTGAGGAGCTGCCATCCCAACAGCCACAGGGCAGGTGCAACCTCAGTGTCTATCGACAGATGAATGAATAAACAAAATGCGGTCCGTCCAACAGTGGACTATGATTCCACCTTAAAGAGGAAGGAGATTTGGGGGCGCCTGGCTGGCTCAGGTCGTGATCAGGGGTCCTGGGGTCGAGCCCTACATCGGGCTCCTTGCTCAGTGGGGAGCCTGCTTCTCCTTCTGCCTGCCATTCCCCCTGCTTGTGCTCTCTCTGTGTCTCTCTGACAAATCAATAAATAAAATATTTTAAAGAAATAAAAATAAAAATAAAAAAATAAAAAATCTAGGGTCCCCTGGGTGGCTCAGTTGGTTAAGCATCTGTCTTTAGCTCAGGTTATGATCTCAGGGTCCTGGGATTGAGCCCCACGTCCCAGGCTCCCTGCTCAGCAGGGAGTCTGCTCCTCCCTCTCCCTCTGCCCCCCCCCCCGACTCGTGCTCTTTCTCTCTCTCTCGTAAATAAATAAAATCTAAAAAAAAAAAAACTATTAAAAAATTTTTTTTAATTTAAAAAAAAAGGAAGGAGATGTGGACACCTGCCACAGCACGGATGAACCTTGAGGGCATTCTGCTGAGTGCAATCAGCCAGACACAAAAGGACAAATACCACATGATTCCACCGCTAGGAGCCCTGGACTTGTCAAGTTCATAGAGACAGAAGGTAGGTGGTGGGTGCCAGGGGCTGCAGCAGGGGGTGGGGAGAGGGTGTGTAATGGAGACAGGGCTTCAGGTGGAAAGATGGAAAGATGGGCCGTCTGCACAGCGATGGGAATGTGCCAAACACTACTCAACTGTGCACTTACTTAAAAATGGTGAGGATGCGGGGCGCCTGGGTGGCTCAGATGGTTGAGCGTCTGCCTTCAGCTCAGGTCATGATCCCAGGGTCCTGGGATCGAGCCCCGCGTCGGGCTCCATGCTCAGCAGGGAGCCTGCTTCTCCTTCTCCCTCTGCCTCTCTCCCTGCTCATGCTTTCTCTCTCTCTCTGTATCTCTGTGTCTCAAATGAATAAATAAAATCTTTAAAAAAAAAAATGGTGAGGATGCATAATTGTAAAAGTAAAGTAAAAATGCAAGAGGTAGACAGGGCCAGTGCTGGGCACGTAGAAGGTAAAAGAGGCACCAGGAGGAGGAGGAAAGAGGGCACTCCGGTCAGCACCACAGCTGCCCTGGCCAAGGGGCACGTGTCCCCTTCCCACCTTCTGACCTGGCCTTGGGGCCCGAGCCCCTGCCCAGGTCTCTGAGGCAGATGGTGGCTCTGGGCGCCCTCTGGCGGCAGTGCGAGGAGTCACCCACCCCGGCCGGCCTGGGGCCCCTGGCCCCCCTTGCCAGCTTTCCCACAGAGAATGAGTCCATGCCTGTGGGTGCGAGGGAAGGGTTCCTGGCCAGTGGCCTGGTCTGGAAGGGGCACGCACGTGGCCCTGGGCCACTCCTCATCACCAGGCTTCCCCTGCCCAGGCCTCTTGCCCAGGGCCCGTGATAATGCCAAATGTCACCCACAGAAAACCTGGACAGGGGCCACCTGTCTTCACAGGTGCTGTCCCCCAACAGCAAAGTACCTGGGTGGCGTTAGCCATCAAAGATCTGCTGCCCACGGGACAGGGAGCCCAGAAGGCCATGCCTGCCCTGGATCGGCAGTGACCAGACACACTGCAGGTGCTCAGTAAACACACGGGCAAGGAGCGTGTGCACCAGTGAGCGAATGGGTGAGTGGATGACACCCCAAACCTCAGGCAACTCCCCCAGTGTCTATGCTCAGTATGGGGGCTCCTTCACAGGCCCTGGGCCAGAGGCCTGGGTCAGGGTCCTGACCCTCCAAAAGGGCCTCTCTTCATTCCCACCCAAACCCTAGTTCTTGGCAGGGGCTGCAGCTGATGCTGGGGCAACAAGCTGCATCTCAGCTGAGCCCCACACTCCAGCAGGGGGGTGACCCCAAACGGCAAAGGGCACCTGACCGGAAGCCTGCAGTACTGGAGGCATAAGGAAGGAGCACTCATGACCAAGTCAGGTGCTGAGCTGGTCAAGGACCCGGGGGGGAGGGGGGGGACAGGAAGGCGGGGCAGATCTGATGGCTGATGAGGGCAGGAAGACGGCCCAGGTCCAAGAAACAGGGCGAGGGTCCCAAGGACAGTATGGAGCTGAGGGCAGACCAGGAACCAAGAAGGTGGCCAGTGAGAGAGGAGTGGAGGGCCAGCCCCAGGCCCATCGGCCATGGGAGAGCTAGGACTTGGCCTGGAGGAGACAGTGAACCGGGCTGAAATGATGAGACAGCCCAGAGAAGGAAGTCAAGGTGTTTCTCTTGCATGAGACCCACGTGGGCTCTCATTTCAGCAACAGCGGGGGGAAAACAGGCCAGCCCTGACCGAGTCCCCAGCTGAGCCCGCGGCCACCCAGACCCTTGCAGCCAGGACCAGCTGAGTGTGTGCTGCTCCAGCTGGTCCAGAGCAGCGTGCTGCACCCCTGGGGCGGGGCTGAGGGCTGGGGTCAGCAGAGACAGTTCCCCAACTAAATGCCAGGGGGTGCCAGGAGCCTGCCAGCACCTGGGCCGCCCAGTGATGGGCTCTGGTGGTGCCCACCATGAGCACTGGCCTGGATTGCCTCTACCCAGCTTGACCCAGGGAGTCCCAGGGTTCCGGAGTGACCAGCCTGCCCAGAGACCCCATTAGGGACATGGTCGTGTCTGGCAACTCCTCTGGCTCCCCGCCAGCTGCACCCCATTCCCCTGACCCTCACCCCCAGCGGAACCTGGCCTTGCCCACCTATGGATGCTGTATCTGGAGACACGTGGCAGCAAGGTTCCTGTCATGGGGATGTGTTCTTCCCTGTGACAAGAAATCCACCCCCAACACACCTTGCATCTTGTGGAGGAGCCAAAAATGCAGCTGCAGATTGAGTTGCAGCTGAGCTAAAAATAACCGCTAGGCTCCAGCCAGGGCCCAGGAAAATATCCCATTGCTAGGAGACAGCCGTTCCTGGGAGACGGCCATTGCTAGGCGACGGGGTTGCCGTGGTGACAGCTGGGCCCTGAGTCATGCTCCACCCTGGCCGCCCCGCCCCTCTGCCCCTGGCGGGTGGGGCCTGGGTCCGGGGAGGAGGAAAGGTTGGAGGCAGAAGTCGGCAGGCAGCCAAGGGGCCCACACCCTGATGCCCACAGTCACCATGGCCACCCGGGCTTCCCCGTTCTCACTGCTGCGGGCGCCCACTCTGGCAGCTGAGCGGCGAGGACAGCTGACCGCACCCCCCGTGCCCCACACGTCCCCCCACCAGGCGCTGGGGCGTGGGGGCAGGGAGGGTTGCAGTGTCCATCTGGCCCTGTGCCTCCAGAGCAGGAGGCTTCACAGTGGGCCATTTACAATCAGACATGCGGCTCTCACCGCCTATGCTGTCCTAGGTGCCGCGCTGACCTTCAGGGCACCCCCGGGGACCCCAGACCTATTTGCCAGGAGGGGAAGTACTTGCCTGAGCACCCCCCCCGCCCCCATGGAGAGGAGGATTTGAGCCAGGCAGGTGGCTCCAGAGCACATGCACCCAGAGCCCCCCAGAGCAGCAGCTTGAGGACCCTCCTGTGAAGAGCCTCAGGAAGTCCAGAGTGGCTGCCCCAGTCCTCAGGAGCCATGAGGCTTGACCCTTCATGGGCAGACCCAACCCCTGAGGTGACAGTGGCCCCCTCTCTCATGGGAGGGTCTCAGGGTGGGATGCACCAACAGCCTTTTGCTCCTCACCCTCCCATGACTAAAGAACTGGAAACCTCCTGCAGTCTGCACTGGGGAGACTCCTCCGTGTCCAGGCATCAGGACAAGGAGTGCTGCAGTGAGGGGTGCTCCAGGTGAGGAGTGCTGCAGGTGAGGGGTGCTCCAGGTGAGGAGTGCTGCAGGTGAAGGGTGCTGCAGGTGAGGGGTGCTCCCAGTGAGGGGTGCTCCAGGTAAAGGAGTGCTGGTGACGGGTGCTCCAGGTGAGGGGTGCTGCAGGTGAAGGGTGCTGCAGGTGAGGGGTGCTCCCAGTGAGGGGTGCCCCAGGTAAAGGAGTGCTGCAGGTGAGGGGTGCTCCAGGTGAGGGGTGCTGCAGGTGAAGAGTGCTCCAGGTAAAGGAGTGCTGCAGGTGAGGGGTGCTCCAGGTGAGGGGTGCTCCAGGTAAAGGAGTGCTCCAGGTGAGGGGCGCTCCAGGTGAGGTGATGCCAAGGGTAGGAATGTGGCCCTGGTGGCTGAAGTTCCAAGAGCAAGGGACCAGGTGTCCGGCAAAGCTGCGGTCAGTGGTGCGGGAGACTCAGGCTTTCTCGGGCCACAGCAAAGAGCAGACAGAGCCCTGGGAGCATGGAGGCTGTGTCTACACTGCCAAGCGATGCCCCTGCACCGGGGAGAACGGGAGCTGCCCATCGGCTGTGGTGGAGAAAGAGAAGCCAGCTGGTACAGGGCAGGGTGACAGCGGTGGGGAGGGGGTGGCACCCACAGGTACTGGGGAGGTTACTTCCACATTCCTCCGAAACAAGGTCTTTCTTTGCTCAGATTCGTCCAAGGCGGGAAGACTTCTCGGGCCCCACTGAGGGCAGAACGTGCTCTCTGCCCGAGGCCCTGGCACCTGCTGAGGGACAGAAGAGCCTGGAAGCAGGAGGTGAAGCCCCGCCCTGCTGGTCACCATCCCCGCTGGGGTCCACACGTGTGGAGGCTGAACTGGGAGGTCAGCCTGCTGGACCTGCACACCACAAGTGACTGTACGGGTCAGACAACACTGTCCCAGGCACCCCAAAGGCCTTCATGCATCCATTCTGACTGCCCACACCAAGCTCCCTGTTTTGACCAGAGTCCGCACTAGGGCAAGACCGTGATTCCTCAGCCCCTGCCACACGGGAGAGCCGCCTTCACCCCAGCCTTGGCAAACTGGCTCCCATGCCCTGCACACAGCACAGGCGGCACCCAGCTCCCAAACAGCCAGGGTCCAGCCAGCGTGGCTCCCCGCTTCAGCTGCCCCCACCTCACGCCAGCCCCACTGGGTCCTGCTTCCCCTCAAAATGCTGCAAACACCAGCTGTTTTCATTTCTCTCACTCTCTCTCAGGGGCTTCCTTAAGGCTCTTTCCCTAATGTGAAGACCCCTGTCTGCTCTCCCACACCTGATCCCTCCACAGTCTCTGCTCCCGGGAGACCCCAGGATGGGTACCATTAGCCTCCATTCTCCACTCTGAGCCTGCTGGGAGGCCAGGCATCTCCAGTGGCCAGGAGAGAGCCCTGCACACCCTCCCTCTGCACCCCACCCCGGCTCCTCTCCCAGCCTGGTCCCTACAAAGTGGCCACCACCACCTGCCTCCAAGGGGTTCCAGGCTCAAGACCTTAAAACCTAAAGCCCTGTGCGCACTCCTTCCTGGATAACTTCGCCCACCTCTCATCCTTGGGGTTTCCCGTGAAGTGTCCTGTCCTCAGGAGCCACACCACCACCACCCTCCCGGGGTCACCATCACGTGGCCCTCTTGAACTTCCATCGCACTTGTCACCCTCTGAAATGGTCTGGTGGTTGTTTCTCGGCTCTGCGGAGTGGGGGGACACTGAGGGGGGTTTCTGGGCCTGGCACCCAGCAGGTGCGCGGGAGATGTGAGCGCCATGGAGGCTGCCTGGCCGCCCGCTCCGCCCCGCTAAGCAGGAAAGCTGGGAGGGTGAGGGTTGGACCGTCCTCGCCCCCGCAAATGGCATCCAAGGGTCGGGATGCGCGGAGCTGGCCCCCCGCTCCACAAGACCGCGCACCCCCGGGGCCAGTCGCCGGCGCCAAAGAGCTCGAGTCCTCTTCCCCCGCAGGATTCCGGGACCCCACTGCTCCGCGCAGGCAGGGCTCTCCCCTGGCCAGCTCTCCGGCCGCGCGCCCTGCCCGCCCCGCCCGCCCCGCCCCGCCGTGCGCGCGGGTTTGTTGTTGTGCGGGCGCCCGCGGAGAAGGGGTGGGGGAGCTGCCGGGCCGGCGCGTGCCCGTGGGCGCCGCGGCGGGCGGGGCGGGGCTCGGCATCCTCGGCGCCCCCGCCCGGGCTCGCCAACCGGATTGGCTCCCGGCGCCGGGAGCGCGCGAGGGCGCGGCGCGTAGAGCCGGGCGGGGGGCGCGCGCGGCGCCGCCGGCGGCCGCGGAGGAGCGCGGGGAGGAGGGCGAGGGGAGGGAGGAGGCGCCCGCCCGGCTCCCTGCAAAGCGGCCTTATTTATCTGGGCACTGCCTCAGCCTCCCCGGTGGGAGGCTCGGGGCAGCCGATCCTCTCCCACCGGGGAGCTCCTCTCGGGCGCGGCCGAGGGGGCCGGCCAGGCCGGGGCGCGGGGCGCGGCAAGGCCCTGCCGGCCAGGCCAGCACCTCGGCCGCCTCCCCGCTTCGCCAGCGCCCATGCTGGGCTCCCCATGACGAGAAGACGCCCGGCGGACAGCGTGGCATGAGCCAGGTGCCCGGGCCGAGGTAAGGTGTGTGCACCGGGCCAGGCTGCGGGGCGGGGAAGGGGCCAGGCCGCGCCATCGCGGCGGCCACAATGAGGATTGGGGAGGGGGCTTCGGAGGGGGCCGCCACCCCCCCCCACGGGGTCTCACATAGGCGCAGTCCCTTCCCAGGCCCAGGTCACCGGGCCTCTGGCCCTGACAGGCCCTCCCACAGATCCTGATCCCAGCGCCGCCTGGTTGAAGCATGCTCCCCAAAGCAACTGGACCAGGGCTGTGGGCTGGTGCCACCTGCCTACAGCCCTGGGGAAGCAGAATTGCAGGCCCCGAGCCCACCAGGTTGGGTGAGGTCCTGGACTTCCTTTGAGCTCTGAGCTCCCCTCCCCACCCAACACCATGAGCCCCTGGGCCTATGAGACAGGTGTTAGATACAATTACACTCCGGGAGGAGCCATGCGGATGCATGGCCGGGGGCTAGTCTGCCCTGGGCACCTGGGCCTGTGTGGAGCTGCCACAGCAGGAGAATGAGAGGGAAGGCCTGGCCATGTGCCTGTTCTGGAGGAGGGGTCGGGCTTTGGCCAAGGTTGGAGGGCTTCAGAAGGAGAACTGGGCACCCTGAGGCTTGCTGGGTGGGGGGGTCTGGCCTCCTGGGATTTGGGGGGAAGAGAGCCCCCACCCATCACCCCAAGAGGAAAGAAGGCCTAGCTGTTGGAGCCTCAGGGAGCCCATGGCCCAGTGGCCACTCCTCTAGCCCCTCCCGGCCTCTGCACAGGAAGCCTTCCCTCCAAAGAGAGAGCAGATGGCGGATGCCGCTTCACCTGCCCACTCGGTCAGTCCCCTCCTGCTACCCGCCACCTCCTAGGCCCCTTCTTTCAGCCAACCCCTTTGAGCAGAGGCCTGGGCTGGGACTCTGGGAGGGCCAAGGCTTGATGGAGACTTGCTGGCCTGGCAGGAGATGGCCATAGGGCTGGACCAGGTGCTGTGGGGAGGAGGGAGATCCAAACCCCCATCATAAACCTGGGCAGCGCAGGGCAGCCTGTTCAGGTCCCAGGGGGCCCGGGGACTCAGCTGCCTGCTATCTCCACTACTCGGCTCCCCTCGTCCTCAGCCACCTCTTACTTGGGCCAGGCAGGCCTCTCAGCACCTATAATGCTGGGCAGGCCCACTGGACAGGCGCTCCCCTCCAGTTCATGCCCACTTCTAGAGCACTTCAGTGAGTCCCATCTCCCAGTGCAATGAGAAAACAAGTAGTCCTGAGGCCAGGGGACCTAGGCCCCTCAAGACTACTGGCCTAGGCCCAGCAACCCTGTGCTGCTGAGAGCCAGGGAGACACTCACCCCAAGGTGGGGCACTGCTCAGCTGCCTGCAGCCCCATCTTGTCACACGTGGGTGCTCACTGCTGTGTTTCAGAGGGGAAGAGTGGAGGTGGCAGTGAAGGAAGGCTCTGTGGGCTAAGTGGGTGGTTCAGCACCTTCCCCACCACTGACGAGGAGGAGCTTCAGCCAGACCAGCCACAAAGAGTGGGCTTGGGCCACACGGCCTCACTTGGCAGGGAAGAGGGGGAGGGTTTGAGGCAGCCGCCCAAAGAAGCAGGCACTAGATGCCCCCAGTCTAGGCACTGGGGGAGGGGGGTGCTCAGATCCTTCAGAGTAGAAGAACCAAGATGATGCTTGGAGCCCAAGCTCATTCCCCAAAGTGCCCAGTCTCACATGGCTGAGCTGTCCTGAGCGTGACCACAGGACTCGGTCTGATGAAGCACCAATTCTGGTCTCTTTTGAGGCCACGTGCTCACTTCCTGGAGCCCCTGGTGCACGGGTGGGGCAGCTTGCACCCCAGAAGCATCTCTGAGCTGGGGGCGGGAAGGGAGCATTCTGCTGGCTCATGTGCAAAGTGGCTGTGATGTGAATGTGCCTGAGTCACGGGGCATGGAGTTTGTCAGCCCGTGCTGTGTCCCCAGTCCCAAGCTACCCTGGTTGTCACAACTGTCCCTGGGGCTGTCACCGCAGATCAACCTGATGTGAATTTCTCTGGCTACCCACGCCCTGCCCAGCTCCACGGCCCTCAGTGGGTGGGCAGGGAGAAACGGTCAGTGCAGGTCCTATTGGGGCCAGACCGCTCCAGCGCTCCGGGCAGGCTGTGTCAGACTGAGCATCAGAGATGAGGGAAGAGATCTCTGAGTTGGGAGCCATGAGGACTGGGGGGTTTCCTAGGCATGAGCAGTCCAAAAGGAGCGTGTCCTGGGAGTGAGCATGCAGCTTGCAGCCTCTGGAGTGAGAGCAGGGGCACGACAGAGACAGTGCTGGGAGAGACCAGCAGCCCAAGGTCCCGGGCTGGGAGGACACAGGGGACTGAAGAAGCAGAACAGGGCACAGAAAGGAGGGAAGTACCCCTGGCCAGCAGCAGGCTGGCTGGATGCCCAGCATTGCCCTCTGCACCTCAGGGCCTGAGTCAGGCAGGGAGTCAGACAGACTAGGGGTCCTAGGATCAAATCCCAGCTCTGTGCAACTTCTGAAAATTCAGTCCCCGACTCTCCCTTTCCCCACTTGTGGTCAGGAAGTGTGTGAAGGGCTTGGACCAGCAATAGGGGAGTGGCACTGGGAAGAGCAGGGCAGGACCAGCTCCTCCCTCCCTTCTGGTGGCTCCTGTCCCCTCCTTGGATCTGGCCAGATTATGGGGGATGGGCAGCCAGCCTCCTTACCGTGCAACTCCCAAAGTGGGGACTCAGCCAAAAACGAGGTGTAAGCTGTCCTCTTCCCAAGGGTCTGAATAATTGCAAGGCTCACCCCAAACGCCAGGTTCTTGGGAGCCTTTTCAGAGTCTCTGGCACCCAGACTCTGGCCCACCCTCACTGTGGACACTGGCCTCTGTCACAACCAAGATTAACAAACTGAGCTACACCCCCCTACCATCCACCTGCCCTCTTCTGAATCTGGCCTGTCCTCCACCAAGCCTCCTGGGTCCCTGGCAGCCATACCCCTTTCTTCATGACCCTGCTGACTGCCATTCCTCATTCATTCATTCATTCATTCATTCATTCAGCAAGCATTCAGAGACCATTCAGCCATGGTGCTGCCTGTCTTCAAGAGGTCCTTAGCCAAGGGAAGAGACAGATGGGTTGACGTAATGACTGAGACCCTGGAGATGCTTTTCTTGGTGCTGGGGAGTCCCACAGTGGGAGACAGGGGATGGCAGTCACACTGAGGTGTGGAGGATAAGGAGCTGGCAGGGTTAAGAAGCAGGGAGGCCTCCTGAGCCAGCAGGGGGACCAGCATGTGCCCAGGCAAAGAGAGAGAGGGGAGGAGGAATACTGAACAGCAGGTCTGGCTGGACTGTAGGGTCAAGGCTGGGGAGGAGCCAGAGGTGAAGCTGTAAGGGCAACATGCTAGGTCTCGGGGCCCAGTGACTTGACAGCAAAAGAGGCAGCTCCTCTCAAAGCCTCAGCGTGGACATCTGCAGACTGTCAGCCTGGAAGCCACCAAGTTCTGGAGTCCTCCCAGGAGACTTGAGCCCCCGCAGCCTATCCCAGGAGGACCTCCTCCAGAATTCCGCTCCACACGGAGGCACAACACACCAGGGGCTGAGGCTGAGAATAGTGCAAGTTTGGCCATCTTTTTAAAACGCCTCTTTTCCTAGCGTTAGCTCCTGGTGCTTATTTCTAAAGGAGGAGGCAGTCCGCATCAGATTGGCAGCGGCCCCTTCCCCATCCTAACAAGAAACTCCGGGCAAGTCTTCTGAGCCTCACTGGGCACAGTGGGGGCAGTAGCAAGTACCAAAAGGGTTGGGGTCTCAGCCTATCTGGCTGGGTGGATGGGACAAGGCATAGGGGCACTTGTCCCAGCTCCCTCAAGAGACCTCTTGCCTAACTGACAGGAAGACCCATCTCTGACCACAAGCTCAGTTCTCTCCTAAAGCTCTGACCCCTGGGCTAAGCTGTGGCTATTTCCAGTTTTGAGCCACGGAGCAAGGGATTCTCAGTCTGGGTCAGTGAGGCTGGGGTGTGCAGCTGGAGTCCAGCAGGACCATGGACAAGGTCGGGGAGCGGCAGGGCTGCCTCCAGGAAGAGGCAGCTCCAATCCGGGGCACAGCAGAAGGGCTGACGGACTGGGAGGGCAGAGCCTTCTGGCCAGGGATGTGGGTGTGGGGATAAAGGGCAGCCAGGCCTCGGACACCCCCCCAGGCTGAGGCCATCCTCCGCCTGGCCCCTCCCTCCCGTGGGCTCTCTCCACCGGCTGGCTTGTTTTCACCAGCTCCACCCTGAGGCCTGAAGAGTGGGGATGGGACTGTGGGCGTGTGCAAATGTGAGCTCCGGTGGAGTGGGGGTAAAGAGCCCCGCAGATGCCCGGGGCATCCACGTGCATCCCCCCCAATCAACTCAGGCACTCCACGTGCACACCCCATGGCTGGTGCATCTTTAACCTAAATCGGCACTGCTCTGGAGTTATTTCTCCCCTGGTGCCACCTCCGCCGCCTCCTCCGGATCTTAGCGGAGCGGGCGGCTTCTCGCCCCGCCCCGTCGCCTGCAGGGCCTCTCCCTGCTGAGCTGGGTTTGCCGGGGCCGGCCCCCACTCCGCCCCCACCAGCCGCTGTCCGCGGTGGAGCCCGCCCGGGCCTGGCCTCCGAGCACGCGCACAGCGGCTGCAGGGGCGCTGTCCATGGTGCTGCGCTCCGGGGCCGACCGAGCGGCGCCTGGTCTGCGGGAAGGGGCAGAGGCTGGGTGCGCGGCGCGCCCCGAGCCCTGAAATCATGGCGCCCCGCTCCGGCGACACAGAAGGTATTCAGGCTGGGGCTGCCTCTCTGAACCCAGCACAGCCCACAGGAGGGAGTCCACAGGACAGCCTCTCCCCTGCTCCCTGCAGAGGGGACCAGTCGTGGGCTTCCTCCTGTCCCTTACACGATGGTCTCCTCCTCACGTACTAGTTTTAAGAGATCTGGGGCAGCCCTCGTGTCAGGCTGCCCCCCCCCATCTGCCACCGTGGGTAAACTGTAACTCCTTGGAGCCTCAGGTTACCAATCTGAAAGTGGGGTTAACAGTGGATTCCCCCCTCCCCTCGCCAACACACACATACACGCGCACGGCTGCCATGAGGCTGGAACACATGATTATCCCAGTGGGTATTCAGCAAATGTTACAAGTGTCGTGTTTCCGCCAGTGTGAGGCTGCCACTATCTGGCCATGAGCTGCAGTAAGGGGACAGCCAAAGTGGGGGAGTCTCCCCTGGAGTCTCCCCACCTGGCCCGATGTGGACTGCGAGCCTGGGGGCTCATGGCTGCCAGGACAGGAAGGCCTTTGGACCCAAAGCTGGGTTGGCAGCCATGAGGGCCACGTGTTCTAGTAGACCCCTGGTCCCAGCCTAGGTCTGCAGCCCCTCCCCAGATGTGGAATGCCAGCAAGGGTTGTCCTGTCCAGGGCTTGGAAGCCAGTGGGGGGCATGGTGCTGGGTAGAGCAGGGCAGGGCAGCCCACTTCCCTCCTTCCCAATGGTTCCTGACCCCTTCCCCCAAGGCGGGCCATGGGGCTCAGAAGCAGCCTCCATGCCACTTTCCAAATGCTCATTGTGAGCCATGCACTATGCGTAGCCCTTTTTTAAATTTTTTTTTATTTTTTTAAATTTTTTTTTAAAGATTTTATTTATTTGACAGAGAGAGAGAGACAGCGAGAGAGGGAACAGAAGCAGGGGGAGTGGGAGAGGGAGAAGCAGGCTTCCCGCTGAGCAGGGAGCCCGACGCGGGGCTCGATCCCAGGACGCTGGGATCATGACCTGAGCCAAAGGCAGACACTTAACGACTGAGCCACCCAGGCGCCCCTATGCATAGCCCTTTGCACATGTTGTCCTGTGGGGTGGATCATCCCTTCTCAGGCTTCAAAGTAAGGAAAAAAGAGGCTCGGAGAAAGGAAGTGGCTCATTGAGGCCACAGAGCCAGGGTGTGTGACCCCAGAGCCTGTGCCTGAGCCCCTGGGTGCACTGCCTTTCCGCTGGATATCTGGAGTGGGGGTGGGCAGGGGAAGATCTGGAATGTGGGGCAGATGGTGGCACTGTGAGGGTCCTGCTGTCCCCCTCTCCAGGGCTGTCTGTGCTCAAACCCCTCTGCCACCCATTCACAGCCTGAGAGGGGGAACTGTGGGTGGGGGTCCAGTCCCACCTTGTGAGGAACTCCCTATAAATAGGCTTCCACAGCCAGCTCTGGTTCAAGCCTCGGCCCCCCCGCTTACTGTGACCTTGGGCAAACAGTTCATGCTGCTTTGTTTTCCTCATCTGTACAATGGGCACGGTGTTCATAGCAGCATCGTGAATGGGTTGGATAGAGGATTAAAGTGACAGTACGTGTCCAGGGCTCACTGTGCTAGCATCGTACATAGTAAACTCCTGTCCTTTCTTTGGGTAGATTATGAACCATGGAACCTCCAGTAGCCACTGAGATTCCCAGGGGTTGGTATGTGAGTCTCAGACAGGGTACTGGAACCACTCCATAGAGCGAGGATGGCACCCCATAGTGGAGGGGCCCGAGACCACCCCAAACCATGTCCCTCAGTTTTCCAGTCCCTGCCCAGTGGAGGTAGGCCTGGCAGGCACTGACGGGGGACATCAGGGTAGTAAAGGTGAAGGGAGCAGTCACGAGCGAGTGTCTGTCTCTGCCTGCCTCTTTTCTCATCTCTAAAATGGGAACCATAGTACCTAGGTGTCAAAAAAGATCTGTGAGGACAGGTTGAGCTCAGTGCACACAGTAGGGGCTCAGGGAATGTCATGGTCATCAACAGCCCTGATCTCCTGTTGCTGCTCACACTCAGAGACGGAATGACTTGGATTCAGATCCTTTATGTTGGGTGGTTCTGGGGGTGCCATGGGAGGAGATGCCCTGGGATGGGGAGCCCAGCTCTGGTCCCACAGCAACTCATGACCCCCTCCCGGACCCCGTCCGCAGATCGCGCGAGGAAGATGTCGAGCCCGGGTGTGGACGGCGACCCCAAGCCTCCATGCTTGCCTCGCAATGGCCTTGTGAAGCTGCCAGGCCAGCCCAACGGCCTGGGTGCAGCCAGTATCACCAAGGGCACGCCAGCTGCCAAGAACCGCCCCTGCCAACCACCTCCCCCACCCACTCTCCCACCACCCAGCCTGGCTGCCCCACTGCCACGGGCTGCCCTGGCTGGGGGCCTGTGCCCCCCAGCAGGGCTCCCCCTTGGTGGACCAGCCTCAGCCCCAGTTCCCGGGCCCCCAGTGGAGCGGCCACCACTGGCCACAGACGAAAAGATCCTCAATGGCCTCTTCTGGTACTTCTCAGCCTGTGAGAAGTGCGTGTTGGCCCAAGTGTGCAAGGCCTGGCGGCGTGTGCTCTACCAGCCCAAATTCTGGGCAGGCCTCACACCTGTGCTGCACGCCAAGGAGCTCTACAATGTGCTGCCTGGTGGCGAGAAGGAGTTTGTGAACCTGCAGGGCTTCGCTGCGCGGGGCTTTGAGGGTTTCTGCCTGGTTGGCGTCTCCGACCTGGACATCTGTGAGTTCATCGACAACTACGCCCTCTCTAAGAAGGGTGTCAAGGCCATGAGCCTCAAGCGCTCCACCATCACGGATGCTGGCCTGGAGGTGCGCCCCACCGTTGGCCTGGAAGGGACAGGGATGGGGTGGGCAGGGCCAAGCAGGTGCAACTGAGCTGGTGTGTGTGGGGGGGGGGGGAAGGGCTGCCCCCAGAGGGAACTTGGGCGTATGAGGAGCAAAGTAGCTGAGGGAAGGGCCGGTGCTCTGAGGATCATGGCTCTGGGGTGAGGGGAAGCAGGACTGGTTACATAATTTGGGGGACCCAGTCCAGAATGAAAAATTCAAGTCCCTTGTTCAAAGATGACTAAGAATTTCAAGACAGCAACATCAAAGCAATCAATCAAATGGGAGGCTCTTCTAAGCTCAGGGCCCTACATGCCTGTGAGGCCAGCCTTGGGTGGGGAGGGCGCTGCCAGGGAGCAGGTGCACGGGTCAGAGGAGCCTCTGTGCTGGCAGCCCCTTCCCCAGGGCCAGGACTCTAATCATCAAATCATAACACCAACTGCTCCCCAGCACCTGCTCTGGGGAGGCCCTGAGCTCCCAGCTCCCCTGTGCTCTGCCTCTTAGAATGTTGCTGTGAGGTGACAAACACACTGTAAAGTGCACTTGTCACGGCGCAGCTTGATGCATGTTTTACACACGGCTACGTTCGAAAACCCTGCTTCCTGCCCCTCAGTGGGCTCCTGCCACCCTCACCACGCCCTGCTGCCTGCTCGCCTGCAGGTGATGCTGGAGCAGATGCAGGGCGTCGTGCGCCTCGAGCTGTCGGGCTGCAACGACTTCACCGAGGCGGGGCTGTGGTCCAGCCTGAGCGCGCGCATCACTTCGCTGAGCGTCAGCGACTGCATCAACGTGGCCGACGACGCCATTGCGGCCATCTCGCAGCTGCTGCCCAACCTGGCCGAGCTGAGCTTGCAGGCCTACCACGTGACGGACACGGCGCTGGCCTACTTCACAGCACGCCAGGGCCACAGCACGCACACCCTGCGCCTGCTCTCCTGCTGGGAGATCACCAACCACGGCGTGGTCAACGTGGTGCACAGCCTGCCCAACCTCACAGCGCTCAGCCTCTCCGGCTGCTCCAAGGTCACCGACGACGGTGTCGAGCTCGTGGCGGAAAACCTGCGCAAGCTGCGCAGCCTCGACCTTTCGTGGTGCCCGCGCATCACCGACATGGCGCTCGAGTACGTGGCCTGCGACCTGCACCGCCTGGAGGAGCTGGTGCTGGACAGGTGCGCGCGTCCCCCACCCACGGGACACTTGGAGGGCAGGACCGGGGCGGGGCGGGGCAAGGCCGGCAAGACCTTCTAAGCAGGGAGCCTAGATTAACGGACAGACCTGTAGCTGCGGAGCCCCGAGGAGCGGGTTGAGGGGCGGGCCCTCAGAAACCCCGGACCTAGAATGGGCTGTAACTGCCAAGCACCTGGGTAAGGGGCGGAGCCTGGCTGGGGGGAGGCTGTGCAAAGGGAGGAACTATCCTAAGTGCTGCCGGAGGGGACGCCCTGGGAAAAGGAGGAAGGGATCGGGGCTAACGCGCGGGGCGAGGTGTTCTGAAGGTGGGCAGCGCCCTTCTGTCGCCCCCACAGGTGTGTACGCATCACGGATACTGGCCTCAGCTATTTGTCCACCATGTCCTCCCTCCGCAGCCTCTACCTGCGATGGTGCTGCCAGGTACCAGCCTTTCCCGCCTCCGAAGATTGAGGAGTAGGCAAGGGGAGGTGGGGGACTCGGGCAAAGCCCCCGCGCACACAATCCGCTGACCTGCCCCCGGCGCCCTCAGATCCCGTGAAGAAGTATGGGATCCCTCCACACCCACCCGGGGTCCTCACCGCCACTCTCCAGCTGCCTCCTGGCTCCTTGCGAAGCCGAGAAACCCCCGTTTTGAACCCCGCCCCCTGCCCCTCCAGCAGCTCCAGGCCTAAGGCCTGACCCCAGCAGTGGGCTCCCCCAGGGCGCGAGCGGAGGTCCTTAACCCGCCCCGCCCTCCCGCCCAGGTGCAGGACTTCGGGCTGAAGCACCTCCTGGCCATGAGGAGTCTGCGTCTCTTGTCTCTGGCAGGTGAGACCCCACCCCACCCCACCCCCACCTACTCCGACTCCGCCAGCCCTGCCGGGTCCCTCGCACTGATTCATACCTGGCGCTGAGTCCCGGGGTCCCCGGCCCCGGTCCAGACGGAGACGCCGGGCGAGCCCCGCCCAGCCCGGCCCCGCCCTCGCGCTGCTCTCGGGCCCCCGCGCGCTCAGCCGCCGCCCCGCCTCCCGCCCGCTGCAGGCTGCCCGCTGCTGACCACCACGGGGCTGTCTGGCCTGGTGCAGCTGCAGGAGCTGGAGGAGCTGGAGCTGACCAACTGCCCCGGGGCCACCCCCGAGCTCTTCAAGTACTTCTCGCAGCACCTGCCCCGCTGTCTCGTCATCGAGTAGCGCGGGCCTTCCCGCCCCCGGCGCAGGAAGCCGCCACGCTCCCGGCGGGGACGCCTTCTCCCGGCCCTGCCCTCAGGGCAGCCCTCGCGCCCGCGGCCCAGCGCGGGAGGCAGGGCGAACCCAGTGAAAGCCCCGCCCCGCGCCCCTCCTGGCCCCGCCCGGGCCGGGAGGGGCGGCGGGCGGGCCCAGCCCCACGCACGCACGCACACTCGGGGACTCTGTGCATGCCCCTCGTGCCCGCACTGCACGCCCGCCCTCCACCGCACCACAGCCGCCTCCATCTTTCGTCCGCCCGTTGGGGGAGGGCGGGGGCGGGGCTCGGTCCTAGGGGGGCGCTTTGAGCTCTCCTGACGGCCCCCCTACCGCCTTTCCCGCCACACCCCGCTCTGTCTCCCCGCTGTCCCCCCATCTCGGGCAGGGCCCAGAGGGATTGAGGGGAGCTGGGTCCCCCAGGACACAGGGGCCAGAAGAGCCCCAAGGGCTTCCCGCATCTTCCACTGCACCACGCCTGGAGCCCTCGGAGGGGTGCGAGGGGGAACAGGCCACCGCCAAAGCCATGGCCCGCCAAGGAGCCCAAGTCCCACCCCCCCTTGCCCCAGCTCATGCCAGCCTGACCCAAGAGACCTCCCCTTTTCCTTGCCCCCGTGTGAGGCAGCCCCCTGCTCGCCCCACCCCCACCTGCAGGCCTACAGGTCCTTGGGCCAGGCTAGGGAAGAACTGTGTTTGAGGGAGGAACAGACTGGCTGACAACCATCTTGCTATAATCAACATTAACCCAGCCGGCTGTAGCTTACCTCAGCTGCAGGGGGGATACAACCACCTTGAGAGACCACAAGCTGGAGTGGCCCTCAGGCCCCACAGGCCTTGCACGCAGTCCTGAGTGGACCCCACACCACAGCCCCTGTAGCCACCGGGGCCCAGCCTCCTCAGTGCCACACTGCATCCCAGGCGGGTCTCTGTCAGGTGGAAGCTGGACAAGCAGGCCCAGCCAAGACTCAGGATCAGCGCCAGCAGGCAAGTCCAGTCTTATAAGTGGCCAGCACACCCTCAGCATCCAGAGGAGGGAGGGCTCCTTTCGAGCTGCCCCCCTCCCCTCCCCAGCTTCCCACACCTCCGCCTGCCCAAAGGGGCTCTGGCCATGTTCTGTCCAATCCCAAGACACATGTGAGTCCTGGGGGGATGCTGGCACATCTTGGCAATTGCTGAGGAGGGGGCTGGGACCCCTTCCCATCCCAACCTTGGAGCCCCAGGAAGTACAGTGCCCACACCCAATCTTGGGACACCCCCCATCTGGTTGGAAGAAAGTAACCAGTTTCCAGAGAGCCAGAGAGTGAGAGAGAGAGCGAGAGAGCGAGAGAGCGAGAGCGCACGAGCGAGCGAGCGATGCTGTTGAAGCAGAGAAAGAGTTCAACAGCCCAAAGATTTCCCTGTCCTGGAGTGCCCGCAGGAGGCTCCGGGGCTGAGGTGGTCAGGAGCCAGTTTCTTCAGCCCCTCCTCCTCACAGCTCCCTAGTGGGGAGGAGGCAGCTGTCCATTTGTCCAAAGTATTAATGCAACTGAAGCTGTGATATTTCCAACAATGTAGGAGGAAAAATTAAGGGGAGAGAGGAAAACAAACAAAACCAACCAACCCCTAAAACCATTTTCTTATTGTACATAACGACCTCATTCTCCTGTATATGCGGAAGATATAACCTTATATTTGGTAAGTGTTTCTTGTGCTATTTTATCACGTGACCTGTTTATAAAAATATATATTAAAAAAGTTGTAAAAACACGCGTCTGAGTTGTTTTTAGGTCATCAGACCATGGCAAGGGAAGGTGTATCCGCTCTGGGCGGCCCCCAGGCTCTGCATTCTTGTGCACCTCTCCACTCATCAGACTTACTGGTTCTTTCAACACGTACAGGCCGTGCCACGTACCAGACTGGAAACAGCAGTGACCAACCCAGAAGGTCCTTAACCCTTCATTGCCTATGGGGGAAGTGAATGATGCTAAAGTCATTACATATAATATTAACCTCAAAATATTCAGCTTCTTGGGGCGCCTGGGTGGCTCAGTCGGTGATGCGGCTGCCTTCTGCTCAGGTCCTGATCTCAGGATTCTGGGATCCAGCCCCACATCGGGTTCCCTGCTCAGCCAGGAGTCGGCTGGCCCCTCCCCAGTCATGCCCGCGCTCTCTTTCACTCAAATAAATAAAATCTGGGGAAAAAAAAAAAAGATCTAGCCCACTCTGCCAGAAGAGAAAAATGAGCTTCCAGGGCGCCGGGACAGGCGCACCGCAGGCTGCGGGGTTCCCATCAGGGGAACCAGGGTAGACGACTGGAGGGATTCGGACTCGTCAGGAGTGGCTGGACTTGCTGGGGGAGAGATGGGCACGAGTATGAAAACACTGTGGCAAAAAGGCCAACCGCAGAGGCGGGACCGGGGGAGCCCCGCGCAGCGCCTCTACCTCCGTCTCCCCCAGCTCAGCTCCCTGATCCGGAACGCTTGCGGTGCGAGTGCCCGCTTCTGGTGAGAGGCTGGCAAGAAGGGACCACTTCCGGCGAGCAGGGCGGCGGGGAACGGGAAAGAGAAGGGCTGCTTCCGGCGCGGCGGTTCCGGCCAGGCCCGGCCCGGCAATTTTAGGAAATGGTTCTGGTGCCCGCGGAGGGAGAGGCTTCTCGGAGCCCTCGGGCCGCGTTCCCGCCGCCTCCGCTCCCCGGCGCGCGCCGCTCTCAGTGCTCCGCGCCGCCGGCCTCCCGTCCGGCGCGCCCGGCCAGTGCCCTCAAGCTCCCTAAACAGCTCGGCCCTTGACGTCCGTGTGTGTCCCCCGCGCCCCTCTGCCCCTCCCTGGAGGCCCCGGGACGCCCTGTGTAGACTGGGGGGACTCCCTCGCTTCCTTGCAGGGACTGCCTGGCCGAAAGCCCAGTCAGTGACCACCCAGATCTGTTCGGGGGATGGAGCGGTGGCCCGGGCTGGGACTGACCAGGTAGGGTCTCCCGGGAAGGCAGACGGGACGGCTGAGCTCCAGGGCATTGATGTCTCCTTCTCACTGAGTAGCAGCGAACTGTTCTGGACGGGCTCGCCCAGACTGACCCGCCCAGGACGAAGCAATTTTGGGGGCCCCAACCAGGGTGAAGGGTCTGAACTGACTGGCCCCTCCAGGCTGACCAGGCCAGCCCACTTCACCGACCTCGTGTCCCCACCCCCCCGTGCAGCCATGGAGAAGATGTCCCGAGTGACCACAGCCCTGGGTGGCAGCGCGCTGACGGGCCGCACTATGCACTGCCACCTGGATGCACCAGCCAATGCCATCAGCGTGTGCCGTGATGCGGCCCAGGTGGTCGTGGCAGGCCGCAGCATCTTCAAGATCTATGCCATTGAGGACGAGCAGTTTGTGGAGAAGCTGAACCTCCGTGTGGGCCGCAAGCCCTCACTCAACCTGAGCTGCGCGGACGTAGTCTGGCACCAGATGGACGAGAACCTGCTGGCCACGGCGGCCACCAATGGCGTGGTGGTCACATGGAACCTGGGCCGGCCATCCCGCAACAAGCAGGACCAGCTGTTCACAGAGCACAAGCGCACAGTGAACAAAGTCTGCTTCCATCCCACTGAGGCCCACGTGCTGCTCAGCGGTTCCCAGGACGGCTTCATGAAGTGCTTTGACCTCCGCAGGAAGGACTCTGTCAGCACCTTCTCGGGTGAGACCCTGGAGGCGGGTCGGGCAGGTGGAGAAGTGCATCGTGTGCATCAGAGGTCTTCAGATATGCCCCCAGAGAGCACTAGAAGAGTGGATGAGGGTCAGCACGGGAGGGGCAGGATATGGGACCAGGGAGAGGGCAGAGCCTGAGCAGACTACAGCCAACCTGAGCTGCTGAGCAGAGGGTTTGTTTTGCTGCCCAGAGCTCCAGGCCACTTCACAGCAGGAAGCCCACCGGGACCTCCAGGGTCCTCAGCTCAGGGATGGAGAGGAGGTGGGGTATGCTGCCTGGCACCCTTTCCCAGCAGGCCCAGCTCCTTGGCAGCTGGCCTTAAGCCACCTATCCCTTGTGCACCTTGAAGAGACCAAACAAAGCACGGGGCAGAAGCCTCAGTCGCCTCAGAGAATTGGGGGCCTCTTTAGACAGACCCTTAACTACCTGTGCTGTGGAAAAGCTAGAGTCCTTGAAGGCTCTTGGGTGGTGGTCCATGGGGGTGGACATAGACCTTTAAGGTCTCCAGTCCCGTGGGGCTGACCCAGCTGCTCCAGCTCAAGGTGAAGGGATGGGGCAGAAGTTAGGGCACCCTCATCCAGGCCTCCTTGGGCCTCCCTTAGGGGAGTGCGTACAGATAGCACAGTGAGGCTCCTGTTTGCTCACTGCTCCGACAGCCAGTCCTGAAGCCGGGCCACTGCTCTGTGCAAGAACTGCTGTCAGAAGCACAATCCAGGGGAGGATGGAGGTCCAGGTTTTGGGTTCAAAAACTACACGGTGCCTGGAATCCTGCTTCCCGGCCTAATCTACCCTGTCTTCTCCGTGAAGCCTCTCCTCGCCACCCACCACCCCAGGGCAAGCTTAGCAATGTCTACCCCACCTTCTAGGCCTCCCCACCTTGGCCGCGGGCAGGCATATGACTGCAGTCCACAGTCTGTCCAAGGCCTCCACCATTGGCCACTCTCTCTCCCGGAGCCCCTTCACCTTCTCTCTCCATTGACATCCTGCCCACAGGCCAGTCAGAGAGTGTGCGGGACGTCCAGTTCAGCATCCGGGACTACTTCACCTTCGCATCCACCTTTGAGAATGGCAACGTGCAGCTCTGGGACATCCGGAGGCCTGACCGCTGTGAGAGAATGTTCACCGCCCACAACGGGCCTGTCTTCTGCTGCGACTGGCACCCTGAGGACAGGTGTGGGGTGACGTGGCGTGGGGGCACGGGCGGCAGGGTGGGATGGGTGGGCTCCTGGAGGGGCTGCCTCCAGGCCTGTGAGGCAGAGAGTGGGGAGCCATCCTATCCCCGGAGAGGACCCTGAGGGCTTCGTGGATCTATTGTAGGGGCTGGCTGGCCACGGGTGGGCGTGACAAGATGGTGAAGGTCTGGGACATGACCACGCACCGTGCCAAGGAGGTGCACTGCGTGCAAACCATCGCCTCAGTAGCCCGTGTCAAGTGGCGGCCTGAGTGCCGCCACCACCTGGCCACCTGCTCCATGATGGTGGACCATAACATCTACGTGTGGGACGTGCGCCGGCCTTTTGTCCCGGCTGCCATGTTCGAGGAGCACCGCGACGTCACAACAGGCATTGCCTGGCGCCACCCACACGACCCCTCCTTCCTGCTCTCGGGCTCTAAGGACAGCACACTGTGCCAGCACCTGTTCCGTGATGCCAGCCAGCCTGTTGAACGGGCCAACCCCGAGGGCCTCTGCTATGGCCTCTTTGGGGACCTGGCCTTCGCCGCTAAGGAGAGCCTAGTGGCCACCGAGTCTGGGCGCAAGCCCTATGCCGGTGACCGGCGCCACCCCATCTTCTTCAAGCGCAAGCTGGACCCTGCCGAACCTTTCGTGGGCCTCGCGTCCAGTGCCCTCAGCGTCTTTGAGATAGAGCCTGGCAGTGGCAGCATGAGCTGGTTCGTGGACACCGCCGAGCGTTATGCCCTGGCTGGTCGGCCTCTGGCTGAGCTCTGTGACCACAATGCAAAAGTGGCTCGGGAGCTTGGCCGCAACCAGGTAGGTGAGGTGGCCCAGGGACCATGACCTTGGGGGCTCCCCCAACTGCTCTACCCAGACCCTGCCCTGGGTTCAGTGCTCAGCTTTGGCGGCTGCCACCACCAGCCACCACCCTGGTACCTGAGGGTACCCAGTGCCATCATTGGGGTGCAGGCTTGAAGCCCCCTCTTGTGGCTCATTTTTGCTTTTGGATTTCCCAAGGTGTCTGACCCCACAGAGGCCCACATAGCTTCTCATTGTCTTCCTGGGACCACAGGCTCATTTCCATGTTGGCTGCCTTCAATTTCTGCTTCTTCCTATTCCCTCGTAGGGTAGAGACTAAGATTTTTGTCTTTGGCATAGACTTCAGTTTCCCCAGCTGCGGTGGACCAGGACATTGGGTGCCTGGGGCAGCTGAACATTGAGAGTTTGTGGTTCCATCCAGGAGTGGGGGAGGGGGGGTGCATGGCATGCCAGGAACCCAGGCCCCTTTTGAGTGCCTGGCGCCCGTCCCTAGGTAGCACAGACCTGGACCATGCTGCGGATCATCTACTGTAGCCCTGGCCTGGCGTCTGCCACCAGCCTCAACCACAGTGTGGGCAAGGGCAGCTCTTGTGGCTTGCCACTCATGAACAGGTAGACATCTGGGGGTGGCTCTCCTCAGAGGGTGGGGCTGTTGGAACCCATCTACCCATTGGCCTTCCCTACCCCCAGTTTCAACCTGAAGGATATGGCCCCAGGGTTGGGCAGTGAGACCAGACTGGACCGTAGCAAGGGTGATACACGGAGCGACACGGTGCTGCTTGACTCCTCAGCCACACTCATCACCAATGAGGGTAGGCTGGGGGGCGCACAGGGCATTGATGGGAGCGGGGCTAGGGCATCCCAGAATCAGCTCCTCTGGAACGCCCCCCGTCTCTGTTATGGGCAGATAATGAAGAGACAGAGGGCAGCGACGTGCCTGCAGACTACCTGCTGGGCGACGTGGAGGGCGAGGAGGATGAGCTGTACCTGTTGGACCCGGAGCATGCACACCGTGAGTCGGGGCTGGGGGTGGGGCTGGCCGGTGGGGCCAGCGGCTCAGACCCCATCCCTGCCTTGCAGCAGAGGACCCGGAGTACGTGCTGCCCCAGGAAGCCTTCCCACTACGCCACGAGATCGTGGACACTCCGCCTGGCCCCGAGCACCTGCAGGACAAGGCCGACTCGCCCCACGTGAGCGGCAGCGAGGCTGATGCGGCTTCCCTGGCGCCCGTGGACTCCTCCTTCTCGCTCCTCTCCGTCTCACATGCTCTCCACGACACCCGGCTGCCCCCTGACTTCTTCAGTGCCCTGGTGTGTGACATGCTGCGCTTCTACGCCGAGCAGGGTGACGTGCAGATGGCTGTGTCCGTGCTCATCGTGCTGGGCGAGCGCGTGCGCAAGGACATCGACGAGCAGACGCAGGTAGGTGACTGGGACGGGGGAGGGCCTCCCTGCCCGCCCCCAGGACTGCCCCCCGCCCCCAGCGCGCTCCGGGGGGAGCCCCCCAGTGTGCCCATCTCCAGACCTCTGCCTCCCTCCCCTCCCCGCCAGGAGCACTGGTACACGTCCTACATCGACCTGTTGCAGCGCTTCTGCCTCTGGAACGTGTCCAACCAGGTGGTGAAGCTCAGCACCAGCCGCGCCATCAGCTGCCTCAACCAGGCGTCCACCACTCTGCACGTCAACTGCAGCCACTGCAAGCGGCCCATGAGCAGCCGCGGCTGGGTCTGTGACCGGTGCCACCGCTGCGCCAGCATGTGCGCCGTGTGCCACCACGTGGTCAAGGGTCTGTTCGTGTGGTGCCAGGGTTGCAGCCACGGCGGCCACCTGCAGCACATCATGAAGTGGCTGGAGGGCAGCTCCCACTGCCCCGCGGGCTGCGGCCACCTGTGCGAGTACTCCTGACCCGCCCGCGCTGGGCTCGGGGCGGGAGGGGCTGGGCGTGGCAAGCCAATAAAGGAAGCAGGAGCCGCAGTCTGAGGCTGCCTGTCCCCCGCCACTCGCGCCGCCGATGGCCCACGCCCTGCGCCGGGCGACTCCGGTGGGTGGGTGGCAGCGTCGCCATGGGAACTGGCAGCGGCCGCTAGCCCCTCTCCCGCGGCCTTCGCACCGCCTTCCGAACAAACCCTCCCTTCCGGGGCGGGCCAAAGGAACTGCTTCCGGGGCGGGGCCGGCGTCGTTGCCGCGACGATGGAAATCCCGGCGTGCTTCGCGGCGGCGGGCTCATGGCGCCGGGGGCGCGACTGCTCTTCCTGCTGGCGGTGTGGACGCTGGCAGCTCTGGCCCGGCGCGGCGCCGGGGAGGCGGGCGATGGAGGGTGGTGAGCGGCGCCGGCGGCCGGGGCGGGCCGGGGCGGACCGCGGGGTGGGGCGGGCCGCTGACCCGCTGTGCCCGCAGGCAGCGGCCCGGGTCCGGGGCGCCGGCGGCCCTGGCGGAGGAGCAGCGCTGCGCCGTGGAACGTCGGGCGGACCTCAGCTACTCCGAGTTCGTGCAGCAGTACGTGCGTCCCCTCGCACTGGCCACCCCTCCCACACCCCAGTGCGTGTCCCCCGGAGCGCTGCTGTCCCCACTCCCTTGTTTGCCGACCCGTCCGCTCGGGCCCCCCTAGTCCGCCCCCCCCTTTCAGCTAACGCGGATGGACGAGGCTGAGACCTGGCCGTGACTCTGCCCTTGCAGCTACGCCTTCTCCAGACCCGTCATTCTGCAGGGGCTCACAGACAACTCGGTGAGTGCTGGCGCCCCTCCTGGCCACTTGTCAGCCGTGCTGGGCCCGGCCCTTGAGTCTCTTCCCCACCCCCTCAGAGGTTCCGGGCTTTGTGCTCCCGAGAAAGGCTACTGGCTTCCTTTGGGGACAGCGTGGTTCGGCTGAGCACTGCCAATACCTACTCCTACCGGAAAGGTGAGTTGCCCCACCCTGCAGCCCAGCCTGCTTGCCAGCATCTTGCAAGTAGCTTCGGCCAGTCCTGATCAGCCCCTTTCTCGCAGTGGACCTGCCCTTTCAGGAGTATGTGGAGCACTTGCTGTATCCCCAGGACCCTACCTCCCTGGGCAACGGTGAGTCCAATTTGGTTGGCCATGGGCTGGGATGGGGGCACCCAGGTGCCAAGATCTCTGCGCCTCCCATGTTCTTTGTTGGCAGACACCTTGTATTTCTTTGGGGACAACAATTTCAGCGAATGGGCATCGCTCTTTCAGCACTACTCCCCACCACCATTTAGTCTGCTGGGTACCACTACTGCTTACAGTTTTGGAATCGCAGGTGGGTACTTTGTAAAGCGGATTTGGAAGGGAAGGGAAGACTATAAGTTGGGTTACCTCAGCAACTGCTCATAAATGACCCCACAGGAGCTGGTTCTGGGGTGCCCTTCCACTGGCATGGGCCCGGGTTCTCAGAGGTGATCTACGGCCGCAAGGTCAGCACAGGATGCGGGCTGGGGCTCGGGGCTTACTGACTGCAACAGAGTGACCTTATTGCTCCCATCCTCAGCGCTGGTTCCTATACCCCCCTGAGAAGACACCCGAGTTCCATCCCAATAAAACCACGCTGGCCTGGCTTCAGGACATGTACCCAACCCTGGCACCATCTGCAAGGCCCTTGGAGTGCACCGTCCAGGCTGGTGAGGTCAGTAGGTGGCAGAAAGGGGCCAGGCTGGACCAGACGCCACCAACTAATCCCTGTGCCCCACCCCCACCTCCCAGCAGGTGCTGTATTTCCCTGACCGGTGGTGGCATGCCACGCTCAACCTGGACACCAGTGTTTTCATCTCTACCTTCCTCAACTAGCCAGAGTGGGCGGCTGGTGAGCCCAGCACACACCAGCGCACACCCCTAGAGTGCTCACAGATTTTATTACAGGACAGTGGTGGCAGCAGCCCACCCTCACCTGCTGTTTCTGGCCCAGATGGGGGTGGAGGTGGGGCTCACGGTCCAGCAGCAAAACTGATGGGGGGGGGGTTGGGGACACCAGGGCAGGGATCTAGGGACACCAACTATGTACAGGAACTGGAGCTACTGCCCCAAAGCCGTCCTGGGCCAGGGCACTAGGCAAGGCGGGCAGCCCTGGCCCTTGCTCAGCCTCAGTAGTCCTCCACCCAGCCGTTCTCGGAGATGAAAGCATCAATGACCTCTTTCATGGCCAGGTTGGGGATGAGCTGTTCCTGGGTCAGGGGGCTCCGGGTGACAGGGTCAAAGTGGCCCACGCGCTGCAGTGTGCAGTGACAACAGGATCAGAAAGTGCTCAGTGGTTATGGGTCCTACTCCCAACACTTTGTGGGCCCTCACCTGCAGATGCTCCTCAATGTCCTTTCGGTCATAGGTGATGCCGCTGGGCGTGATGCACGGTTCCCGCATGAGCTCAAAGCTGATCTTGCCACACAGATAGTCCGGGATGTCTCGCTTCTGCAGCATATGGGGTGAGGTCAGGCACCAGGATGGGGACGCTGGTCCAACTCCTGCTACCCAGAGGACAGACAGCTTACCTTTCTCTTCTCATCCACCTGGGAGAAAAGCTCATCCATGTCTGCTAAATACTTGTCCTGCGAAGAACCAAGCAGCTACGCGTGGGCCAGATGCCCCCTCCCCCTCCCCTGGGCACACCCTCCCGTCACAGGCACGCAAACATGCACACATCCACACGTGGGCTGGGGCACCCTCACATGCTTGGCCTCGATGCAGGCCTGCTGGGCCCGGATGTGGCCATCGTCCTCATCACCCTCGTGGTTCCGCTGACATTCTTCTAGTTCCCTGGGGGTCAACCAGGAGCTAGTCAGAAATGGCTCTGGCCAGAAGAGATCACACTCCACCCCAACCTTGGGCTCATTCAGGTCTCGCCTTCCCTCCATCTCCTGCTTGCCAGTATTGGCCTTCAATAAACACTTGTGTTCTTGACTCAGAGTTAACCCCGGAGTGCTGACTTGGGGCTGGGTGGGGCCCTGGAGCCTGCCACTACCACAGCCCACCTCTCCCGCTCGGCCACAATAAGCCGAGTGAGGTAGGAGTGCAGCTCGTTCTCCTGGTGGATGCGCCGCTCCTCGATGCTGTTCCAGCGCTTCTTCTTAGCGATGCGCAGAGCACTAGGGATGTCATCCCCAAAGTTGAGCCGTTGCTCCTTGGCCAGGTTGTAGGCTGGGGGAATAGGGGCTTCAGGTCACCTGGCCAGTCCATCCACCCGGTCCCAGGCGCCCCTGTAACCTGACAACCTGTAGGCCCACCTCGCTGCAGATTGGCAATGGCCTCATCATAGCTCTCCATCTCTAGCTGGCACTGCCCCAGGAAGAAGTGTGCCTTCACAGACTGCCCGTCCAGTTCCAAAGCCCGCCGGCAGTCTGCCAGAGCCTGCTCATGCTGCTGCATCTTCAGGTAGCACAATGCCCGGTTGGTGTAGTACACTGCCACCAGGGGATTCCGGGTCTGGGGACCAAGGCCAGGCCAGCCAGCATGAGGGAGTGAGCTCTGTGCTCCTTCTCCGTCCTAGGCCCTGTCCTAGGTCCAGTTTAGAGCCCACGGCTAGAATCAAGACACCAGAAACTTCTCAGCTTCAAAGCCCCTGCGTACTGAGGACTGGTGGAGGATGAACTCCCGCTCCTGAGGCCTGCATGAGCCCACCCTCTTGACTCCCAGCAGGTCTTGTAAATCCTAAGTTTCTCAGACCTGTGGAGATCCCCAGCTTTGGGCCTGGAATTCTCAAGGAACAAGGATCCCTGGTCCTCGGTCTGGGGGCCTCAAACACCTTGAAGCTCCCACCCGCCACACTTCTCCAGCAACCAGCAGTGGCTCGAGAGCCGCAGCCCTGACCCGACTGAAACAAGATCATCACTGAGCTCTCAGGGCCCAAACGCCCCCGCGTACGAACCAAGAGCCTCCGAAGGTCCGGTGGGAATGGCCGGGCAGGGGCTCCGGGGAGGACGCGGGGCCGAAGCCCGGGCCCCGCCCCCTCCCCTGGCCCGGACGCCGGTCCCTTCCCCCGGCGCGGGCGCACTCACGATGGCGCGGCCGTAGCAGGCCGCCGCCTCCGGGTACTTGCGGCCCACGAAGAGCCGGTTGCCCTGCTCCTTGAGCTCCTGCGCGCTCGGGCTCTTTTCGGGGCTTCCGCCGCCGGCGCCCAGCCGCGCGCCGCCCTCCTTCTCCTCCTTGCCCTTCATGGCGCCGCGCGGCACAGCCTGGGCTTTGCTCCCAGGCTCCGCGTCTGGCCCGCCCTACGCCCGCAGCCCGAGCCCGCAGCCCGAGCCCCCGATCCGCTCGGGCCCGGTCCAGCGATCCGCCACCGGAACTTCCGGCCGCGCGGGGCGGGGCCAGTGGGGCGGGCGGACGCGCGGTAGGCGGGGACGCGCATGAGTCCGACGAGCCGCGGGGGAGGGGGGGAAGGAGGCGGAGCCGGTTGGGAGCATGCGCTCAAGGCAAAGCGACCCGCGACGTCAAGTCCGGAGCAGCGCCAGGACGGCGGCCCGGCAGCTCTCGGCTCCGCCCCACCGAGGCCCCGCCCCGCGCGCGAAGATGGCGGCTGCACGCGGGCTGTGGGGCTGTGAGGCCTGGAGCCGCCGGGCCGCCGTCCTGGCCGCAACGGGGAGGTGCTGTGGGCGCGCGCGGACCGCTAGGGGCGGCTGGAAGGCCTGGACCGATGACAGGGCGGGGGGGGGCGGTCAGTAGGGCGGACGACCCCCGTTGCCCGAGTCTCCGTCACCGCCCTTCCCCAGGCACCGAGAGGAGTGCCTGCGGCCACCGAGGGCCGAGCGGAGAAGCACGTGACACGAAACGAGCTGGAGCGGCCGCGGGCGTGGAAGCTGGTGGTGAGGGCTTCCCACGTGCGGGGCCGGGCCTGGCGGCGTGGGCGGAGCTTCCTCGTGGTGCGGGTCCGCTTGGTGAGGTCCACCACCCGTGACCCCCGAACCCACCCCGGACCGGATTAGCCGGGAGAGCTGGGCGCCCCGCGAGGTCGCGGGCCGGACCTGGCCGGTTAGTGTCCTTGCCTGTGAAATGGGCCCATGGCCATGTCCGTGACGCTGGGGGTCCCTGGGAAGGGCAGCCCTACGCCGAGCTTGTCCAGACCCTGGTAGGGCACGAGTCCTGGCTGCAGGGATTCCGGAAGCGGCAGCCTTCGTGTCCCACCGCGCAGTGGTCGCAGTACACCCTCAGCAGAGGTGAGGGCCCCGTTGGCAGGCAGGGGTGCAGTATGCAGAGCTGTACGGGAGGATCGAGTGGCCAGTGTCCCCGGGCCCCAGCCTCCCTCTGCCCCTCCCTAGGCAGTCCCTCAGGGCTGTGGACCCCTCACCATGTGGAGACAGCAGTATGGACATGGGCTGTGGGGCAGAAGCTGTGCCCTGATCTGCTGCCCGGCCTTGGTCCCAGCCCGGCCATTCCTGAGGACACCACTGCCAGCCAAGAAATGCAGAACGCAGGCTGCCTGAACTTGGCTGTGGCCCAGGGCCTGCTCACCTGCCCGCAACCTCAGGCCACAGGTTTCTCTGGAGGGTGGGCTGTCCAAGCAGGAGGCTGGCTGCTGTAGGATCTCAGTAAATGCTTGCTGAACTCACACCTGACTGTGAGGACCCCAGCTTCTCCCCACACTCATTTTTCTCACACACACAGACACACACATCTCATACCAGTGCAGAGGAGAAGGGGGAAGCTCAGGCTGTCCACATGTCCGCAGTCTGTTCAGTGAGTGGGAGGGAGGCCAGGCCAGCCCCCAGAGCCCCGGTACAGCCACCTGCTGCAGTGTAAAATATTTATTCATTCTCCAAAAAGGCTCAGACCGCAAATCGTGGGGGAGAGGCCAGGGCAGGGTCTCCTCTGGGGCCACACCTGGGGACCTCCCCTGCATAGCCAGGCAGTCCTACCTCCCCAGGCCTGGGAAGGGGCGGCCAGGGCTGATGTAAGGCTTGGCCTGGACTCAGTGAGTTGCAGGGGCCACCTGCCCCCACGGAGGAGAAGCAGTCTTGAGATGTACATTCAGAGAGGGCGGACATGCAGACTCGCCTGGTGGCCGGCCCACATACACCTGTGCCCTGGCCCGTGTGGCCCTGGGAAGCCCATCAGGGTGGTGGAGGGATGTGGGCGCCCAGCAGGTCGTAGGCGAAGATGTTCCAGAAGATGGCAAAGAGCAGGAAAGTGCCATAGGCGAGCAGCACCACCCACCAGCCACACTGGTCCCGCAGGCGTTCCTCATAGCTGCGCAGGATGGTCAGACCCATGCTGACCCCTACCACTGCACCTGCCAGGTGTGCCATGAAGCTGGGCTGGGGGCCTGAGGCAGGCAGTGGTGGGGAAAAGCGGAGCCACACGGCCCGGCCCACCTCGGAACTCACTGCAGAGAAAGGTGGCAGGTGGGAGGCACCCTGGCCTTAGGCTGAGGCCCCCCAGCCCCCTGACCCCCTACTTACTGCACACCAAGGCCAGCACCATCCTCAGCAGCTTGTAGGGACACCTCATCCCAGCCCAGTTCTGATGGGGCGTGAGACAGAGGCTGTGAGGCAGGCCTTGTGGGCCCCTCCCCACACCCGCCCCGCAGTCTGCCCTATTACCATGACGACGTTGGCCAGGTGTGCCGAGCACAGGGCGTAGACCCCACCAGAGCCCCCCACCACAGGGGCCCGCATGTCGGTAATGGAGACAGTCAGGGAGCCTGTGTGAGCAAAGGGAGAGCCATGAGGGTGAGGCTCACCAGTATGATGGCCAGGGGCCACGTGCCTGCCTCACCTGCCAGCACACCAGCCAGGTAGAGCAGGCTGATGCGGAGGAGACCATGCACCATCTCCAAGGGCACCCCAATCATCAGCTGCAGGAGCGCGTTGAACCCTAGTTGCTCCAGGCTGGCCATGTGGGTGTAAACAGATGTAAGGTCAGCTGTCAGGCCACCAGCCCGACTCGAGGGACTGAGTCTTCCTGACTCTGTCAGAGGGATGCTGGCGGTGGGCCCCCACTCACCCAACATGCATGAACATATAGGTGAGGAAGCGCCAGGCTCGAGCACGGTGGCCGGGGTGGTACACGAGGGGGCTCTTCATGTACTCAGGGTGGTAGGTCTGCAGCACCCACTTGTTGAGACGAGCCCCGTAGCACAGGAACACGATGATCTGGGAGGGAGAGGTGTTAGGGCCAGGCAGGGCCAGGCCTGTGGGCGGTTCCTGAGTGGCAGACAAGTGGGCACACCTGGGCAAGGGTGACTGAGGCCATAAACACGGGGGGTGGGCAGCTGCGGTGTCTGTAAAAGTACCAGTGGCGGTCCACCTCTCGGGGCAGGATCTCGTAGGCAACGTAGCGCACAAACCGCTTGTAGACACCCAGGCCTGGCTCATCCAGCAGCCCGTCCCGGGGCAGTGCCCTCTGTCCGTTGGCGATGGCCCGCTTAAAGCTGCTTGAGCGTTTACTGCTGATCTGGAGGGGGGCGGCCCTAAGCATGGGCCACCATACTCCCCACCCCCACCCCCCGAGCCACCCTGTCCCCTTGGCCCACCCAGCTCCTGGTAGAGTCTGAGTCCCTGCCCCAAGTCCACACTCCTCCCTGGTGGGAAGGGCAGGGAGTGGGGGCTGCCTGCCCACCCCAATCCAGCCAGGCACTGTGCCTGCCAAGGCCTAGGCCCCTACCCCTGCTGTCCGCCCATTATGGCACTGACCAGGTCCACCAGCTCCTGGTAGCAGACCTGGCCCCGCTCGTTGCTCTGGGCCAAGGCCACCAGCATGTCCAGCTTGGCTGGGTCCAGGGGCAGCTCATGGCTGTGCACCAGGCCGGTGAAGGTGTCCGCACCGATGAAACCTGTGTGCTCAGGGTCCAGCTGCTGGGGTGGGGTAGGGCCATCGGCCAAGGCTTGAGAGTGGGGGTCAGGCTTCCAAGCCACAGGGCTGGGCCAGGCCAGCTGGGACAGGCAGGCTCCAAGCACCCCGGGGCCAGACCTCTGCACCCACACGGTCCCAGGAGCTGCCAGGGCACCAGTGCCTGGGTCCCAGGCCTCCAGCTCTTAGGGGCCTCCCCACCTCATTCCTGCCTTGCCCATCCTCCTAGAAGGGTAGGGCCAAGGTCTGAGGACAATCTCCCTCCCTCCTATACCTCCCCAGGGACCCTGATCTGGCTCGCCCTCTCCCGGAGTGTCCGGCAGGGGGCCAGGGTCATGGGAGAGGGGGCTTGAGAGTAGGCGCCGAGCAGCGGGACTGGACCGCGGCTCTCTGGGAGCTCCGTCGCCTCGGCCCAGCCCAGCGGCGGAGGGCTGCGGCGGGGGCTGTGCGGGCGCCACCCACCCACCCACCCAACCACGCCACGCACCTGCTCCTGGATAAGCTGCAGCAGCGAGCTCCTGTCCATAGAGCCAGGCGGGGCCGGGGTCGGCGGCCGCGGCCGGAAGGGGCTGCTTTGCGGACGACTCCGCTCCGCCCCGGCCCGCCCGCTCCTCCCGCTCCATTCGGCGCCGCGTCACGGAGCCGGAGCCGCCCGCCCGTGCGCGCGCGCTGCCGCCGCCGGCCCCGCCACGCGCGGCCGGGACACGCGCGCGCTCCGCATGCGGACGCGCCCCAGGAAGGAACGGCCCCGACCATAGCTTGGGTCTCGCCGACCGGCTCACCGTCTTCCCGTTCCAGGTTGGGGCTGCTCGTCAAGCGGGGCCAGCGGCTGGGAAACTGAGTCACGGCACACCACCCCAGCTCCCTCCCTCGCGCGCCCCTCTGCTTGGGGCTTGAGCGCTGAGGCCACCTCCTCACTGCCTGTGATCCTTACTCAGGCCAGGGTTCCCTGAAGGTGCCAGCTTGCCTGCCAGACACGCTTGTTTGCTGGCAGCAAGGCACCAGGGTCCTATCATGTGGGCACCAAGGCCGACAGGGCAACTAGCAGGGGTCCGTGGGGGAGGCTTGGTGCAGCCGTCCCTGCTCAGCGCGCAGACACCAATCCACAGCACCCACCTGGGACTGGAGACCCCGTACTGCTCCTGCAGGCTCAATGCTGGACAGTGGGACCTCCAGTTCCGGGAGTTCATGGGGAGCCTAGGCAAACCCGTGGACGATGGTGCAGAGACCCCAATGCACAGGGCTGCAGCTGGGATAGGAAAGGGTCCCTGCTTCCTGGGGAGGGCAAGCAGACCCCTCCAGGGATGGAGGTGACAGAGACCATGGTGATGTGTCATAACAGCAAGCCCCTCAAGGGCCACTCAAAATCCTGATGCCACAGTCAACACTGGGGCAGCTGGGCCTCAGGCGGAACCACTGGCTAAAAGAGCATCCAGCGCCACCCTAAAGCAGGTGAGCAGCACACCCACGGGACCGGGGCCAGCAGGGCTGGGAGGCTGGTGCAAGGACAACTTCAGGGTCAATCCCAGAACTTGTGTGTCAGGCTGGAGCATCCCTGTGGAGCGGGGAGCTCCCCCAACCTACAAATAGCCCCTCGGAGCTTGGGGAAGGCTGCCTCGCAGAGAAGGGCTGATGGCAGACAGGTAGCGCCCAGCCACACCGCAGGCTCTCCGCTCCAGGCCCCAGAACACACACCGAGTAGACGCCCGGGCCCCACGCTGGGCACCCTCCTCAGTCCAAGAAAGGTTCTCGCTCCCCCACCCTGCAGGCTGGGGCTCTCTGGCTGTCCCCGCCCAGTGCCAGGGGCCGAGGCCTCTGGTCAGGGTGTGAGGAAACACGACAGACTTCTCAGGCCAGGCCAACCCCGTGCAGAAGCAGGGCGTCTGTGCGCACCCCAGTCCCGCCCCTGAGTCCCAGACCCTCAGCACACCTCAGCCAGGCTACTGGGATGCTGAGCTCTGGGGGGCGGGGCAGCCATCAAAAGGGTCTTGCGTATCAGAACCCCTCAGGCCAGCACAGACCTGGATGGATGCAGTGGCTCCTGGAGAGCAGCTGGGCCCCGAGGGAGACCGCAGAATGGGGACCCAGGCCTGGAGGGGAGGTGTGGGGCTCAGGACTGAGGTTTCCAGCCCATGCTGAGACAAAGGATGTGTTTTAGTGGATTCAAGAAACATCTCTTCAAAAAGCAGGATCTCAGGTGCAAAAGACAGAAGTGAAGTTTAATCAGGAGACCCCACCTCATGTCTTCCGGGAGGGGTGAGGCGCTGGGCCCATCTCCAAACCAGGGAGGAGAGGGAGACCATATCAACCACGTCCTTCCCCCACCCCCACCTTTGACCCCCTTCATGCCCACTGACTGCCTGGGACCAGAAAGGAGTGGAGCCCTGAGAATATTTGGGTCTGGGGTCACTGGCTTCCTTGCCCATGGCGCCCATTCCCTCCGACACATGACACCCAATGCAGGTGATGCTCGGCATCTGCAGCTGGACAGGGACACAGGCTACCAGGACCTGGAGGCCGGCCCTTGGGGCTCAGGCAGGGAGGCAGACCAGGTGTCCCCAGACAGAAGGCAGGCCCCTCGAGCAGGTGGCCCCCACACCAGCACCCTGGGGGCCCCTGAGGCCTCATCGGCTCTTCAGCAGGGCTCGGAAGAGTGAGAGGCTGAGGATGGCAGTGACGGCAGCTCCAACGGCCCCCAGCATCACCCGCAGCCAGAAGGAGGTGGTGGGCAGCTCGCCGGGGGCCAGGTGTCTGCAGGACAGAGAGGCTGGCTGGGGGCAGATGCCGCTGCCCGAGCCCCCACCCCGCCTCCTGGGGCTGCACTCTGCCCGCACGGGGCCACCAGCAGGACTTGGGCCCATGCTACAGCTGCCCTGCTCTCCGGTCAACGGGGATGACTGCTTCCCTGGATGGGGCCTGGCCTCCCACCGCAGGGCTGGGTGCAGGTACCCACGGGCAAGCGGCCATGGCGGCGAGCCGGGTGAACACAGCAGTGCTGAGCCTGGTCTGGCCGACACACGAGAAGGGGGCAGGGGCAGGCAGCCGGTGTCTGCGGCAGAACTCTGTGGGCGACAGCCCAGGCGGCAAGATGCCTTCGGGCAGGTCTGCCTTGGAGGAGACAAAGAGGCAGGGGGTCTGCCCGTCCATGTAGTGGCGCTGCAGAGAGAGGGGCTGCATGAGGGTGCCATCCCGGGCGGCCAAGGCACACGGACTGCCCCAGAGGGACCCGGGATGGGGGTGCGGGGTGCCTTGCCTTGTAGACGTCAGCGCAGAGCACGAAGGACCTGGGATCGCTGCCATCGAACATCAAGCAGGCCACGTCACAGGTGGCATCGGGCTCCGTGGCCAGCAGGCTGTCTGCACTCGCCTCGCACAGCTAGACAAAGAGTGACCTCAGGGAGGGGTGCAGGGTCAGCCCTGTGGGCCACGTTGAGACAGGCCCCCCAGCGCAGACCCAGGGTCTATCCTGGGGACCCCAGCACTCACTATCAGGTACTTCTCCTGCCCGTTGACCTGCACTGTGTTGACGGCATAAACGGCACGCTCCTCAGCGAAATCCCTGGTATCCTGGTGTGGAGGAGGGAGGCGCCTGAAGCTTGCTGGCCCGGACACTGCCCAGAGGCCCCCCCGCCCCCGTGCAGATGCTCACCCCCAGGCTGCGGCCGAGAAAGGCCTGCAGGAAGGCAGACTTGCCCACTCCGCATGCTCCCACCACCTTGCACAGGAGAACGTTCCTCTGCGTCTGCCCCTTCTCCTGGTCCAGCCTCTTCTCACGAGTGACTGGGGATGGACAGCCGGAGTGAGTGTGACCAAGGGGGCTGCCAGGGAGGCGCTGGGCTCAGGGCGGGGGTGGGCACCCACCTGTGATGGCGTGGGCTTGGGAGTCCTGCTCGCAGAGGGTCGGGTAGCCCAAGTAACCAAGATGCTCAAGACAGCGCCGGACGTCCAAGTAGGTCACCAGGCTGGGGGCGGGAGGGATGGGGTCACGGCCGAGCGCCCGGCACAGGCAGTGTTCCCGCGGGCAGGGGCTGAACTCACGTCCACTGGCAGAGGTACCCATGGAGAGACAGCCGGCCAGCCTCGGTGCAGACCTCCAGAGGCAGCTGGGGGCCCCAGGGAGCAGTGGGGAACACGCTGAAGAAGCTCTCCAGCTCTGCAGGCGAGAGGCAGCCATCACGGTCCTGGGGGCAGAAGGGCCGCAGTGACACGTACCTGGAGGCTGGCGGGATCGGGGGCGGTGCAGGGTGGAGGTCATGACTCCCTTACCTGGTCATACTTCTCAAACACTCTTTGCACAAATTGGTAGCCAAAGTGGTTGAGCTCGGTGCTGCAGCCTGGGGGCACGTGGAGCCTGTGGGGGATGTAGGGGCTGTCCGGTTCCCAGGGGAGCCCCTTGCCCGCCAGGCCCCCCACCTCCCGTGTCTCGGTCTCGGCACAGGGAGGCTCCTGCACTGCCCCCTCAGCCGAGCACCACGGCAGGAGCGCAGACAGGAAGGCATTTGGGGCAGAGGACCATCTGCTTCGTCCCATCCTGACCACCCACAGCGAGGCAGCTCCTAGAAAGGCCGTCGAGGCCCAATCCCAAGGGCCCCCACTGCGGGTCGAAGAGCCCCCAGGCACCCGCCTGACACTGAGAAGGAAGGCTAAGCCCCACCCACCACTCACGGTGGGACAAGGTAGTCAGGAGTCAGCTCCAGCGTGTCTCCGTAGCCGAAGCGTCGCAAGATGGTCCACGTGGTCTCGTGGCGCCCCCGTTGGATAAACAGTGTGTTCAAGAAAAGAAAGCCTGTTCCAAAAGAAACAAAAGAACAGGTAGCACCGAGCACAGCCTGGACCCCTTCCTGCTCCCAGGGCACGGCAAGGCATCAGGACTCACCGTCCAGGGTCAGCCGGTCATCCTGCACACCTCCTGCCACGTTCTTGCACACCACCATCTTCACATCCTCCAGGGCCTGAGGGGCCAGTGGGTGCCCAAAGCAGGATTTCTGCCCCCGAGGGAAAGTCGCCATCAGCCAGCCAGCCGCCTCAGTGACTGCTCAGCGTCACTAAGGGTACCTGAGGCTGTGCCCTCGAAGGACGGGCAGCGCCAGCAGAGGGAGCCGCACCTGGAAAGCGTTGAGCTCCTCGTCACTGAGCGCCTGGTCTAGATCCTGGTCTGAGAGCCTGAAGATGCGCGTGAGGGCCTGGGCACACGCGGGCCTCAGCTGCAGGGACAGCCAGCTCAGCACAAACCCCATGCCACCGCTCCCGCCGGCCCGGCCACCTCCCCGGTGCCTGCCGCCCACCTGCTTGGCGTCGGGGTCGTAGAGCGGGGCCATGGGATGCAGCACTGCCTTCTGCGCGTAGTAGAACAGCTCTGAGATGTTCCTCAGGTTCTTGGCAGAGCACTGGTGGCCACAGGGACAGACTCAGACACGTGACCAGTACCACAAAACTCAAAGGGGCCCCCCACAAAAGGCAGGCATGGGGTGTCTTCCAGGAGACCTGGGGAGGTCCGCAGGCCCGCAGCTGAGGCCAGCGGCACACGGGCACCCGCCCACGCACCTCCACACACGTCTCGATCTCAGGGAACTGGCTCATGATGGGCAGCACAGCCTCCATCGAGCTCCCCGGCCGCAGGTCCGACTTGTTGCCCACCAGGATGATGGGGACTCTGGGGGAAAGGCCTATGGTCACCATGGATGGGGAGCAGGCGGGGCCCACCCCCCTGGGCCCTGCCCATTACCTGGGGCCCCTCTCAGTCTCCCCATTCACCAGTGGGATCCACTTGGTTCGTATCTGAAAAGCAAGGGCTAGCCGTGAGGACAAGGGCCTGCCTGTCTTCATGGCTCCCTCCTGGAACTCGTGCCTGGACGTGGGGAGGTCAAGGCCCACTGAGGAACAAAGTCCTGGGCACTCGGAATTGTGGCCACCTGCAGAGAACAGTCAGCAGGTGGGGCCTCATCTGATCCTAGCAGTTCCCAAACACCACCAAGGGGCCCGGACTCAGCAGCCTAAAGCAGCCCCTTCCACAGGCCTGAGTGGTTCAGACTTCTAACCACCCACGTACTTTGTGGGGAGGCAGGGCCACAGGAGCTCCCTGGGGAAGCTGTGGGGGTCCTGAGTGGTTCAGACTTCTAACCACCCACGTACTTTGTGGGGAGGCAGGGCCACAGGAGCTCCCTGGGGAAGCTGTGGGGGTCCTGCATACAGGCCCCCAGTACCCAGAGCCTCGGGCAGCTGGATGTCCATCTGGAGTCTGTTCAGAGGACAACATGGAGCTGGGTGCCAGCAACAAGGACCTGGGGTGCAGAAGGAGCTCTTGCCCTCACCTTCTCAATGGTGGCCTCCTCAGACACGTCGTACACCATACACACCACGTTTGCCTGTGGGAAAGGGGGTGAGGCACGGCATGACCACAGGCTTCCTGCTCCACGCCGCCCTTGATAGGGCCAGACACCTTGGAACCCCACCCCTCTTTAGCACCCCTCCAGCCAATGTGCCCCAGCCACCATCAGCTGCTCCAACCTGACAAGTCCTCCCCTGTCCTCTTCCACTGGAGCCGCCAGGCCTGAGCATGGCAGCTCTGGCGGGTCCCCTGGAAGGCTCAGGACAAACAGCGCCACCCCTAGAACTTGGCACCCTGGCCCCAGCCCTGCGTTCCCGTGTCATTTCAGGCAGAGTGAGTGACAGGGGCAACACCACAAGGGATGATGGTGACAAGAAGGCTGGGTAGCTGTGGCCTTTACCCTGGCCCAGCGATGCCCCAGGACACAGCAGAGGCTCCCCCAGGGGAGCTCTGTTCAGGCACAGATCTTTCTGATAACAGATAAGCAGGGCACCCGCTACGGTCCAGCTCAGAGCCCTGCACTGGACTACGGGATAGCAGTACAGGTAGCCAAGGCACAGAGCTGGATAAGGGGTCACTTTGGAAGGGCAAACAATGGGTGCACAGAGCCATGGAGCTGACCGGCCATGTGGGAAGCATGGTCCCTCTCCTCCCCAGGTCCCTGCAGGGTGAGCCCAGGGAACCTGACAAGTGGCAGCGCTGAGAGATCATGGCAGGAATTAGCAAGACTTCAGGCACCCTGAGCACCTTAACCTAATCCCTGGGAGGCGGCAGCCGGGGGCTCAGCCCTCAGGACACAGTGTACCTTGTGAATCTCGTCCTGGAGCTCCTCGGGGGTCTGCTCCGCTTCTGCAGAGGAAGAGACCCTGACTGTGGAACCTGCCCGAATGCCTGCCCCCATCCCCCAGGGCGAAGCGCGGGCGGCCCGCTCTACCTGAGTAGTCCACGATGTGGGTGGGCACCTTCTCCGGGGTGACGTCTGCGGGAATGGTGATCTCCTCAGCGCGGGGAGGGACCTGCAGGGGACGCGGCGTGAGGGCGGCCGGAGGCCGGGGGACCGGCACCGAGGGCTGCAGCCACGCTCGCCTCTTACCTCCGCGGGGAACTCCTCGCCCACGAGCGACAGGATCAGCGACGTCTTTCCCACCTGGGCTGCGCGGGGCGGCGCGGTCAGCGCATGGCCACGATCGCCGCGCCCCCTCCCCACTCCAGCCCGACCCTGGCCCCGACCCGGCGGCCCCGAGACCCCCACCCGGCTCCCCAGCCCGTCGCCTACCCTCGCCCAGGAGCAAGATGCGCACGTCCCGCTTCATGGCGGCTACGCGTATCCCGGCCCCGGCCCACCCCCGGCCCCGGCCCCGTCCCACCCCCGGCCCCGTCCCCGGCCCCGTCCCCGGCCCTGGCCCCAACCAGCGCTCTCCCACTCGCCCGCACTTCCGGCCCCCGCCCGCACTTCCGGGCCCCGCTCGCCGAGCCACACTAACGAGCCGGGCGGGCCAGAGCGTCCCGGCTGTGCGGCGGCGCCACCGCGCGGGCACACTGGGCATCGCAGACCCCGCCCCGCCCCGGGCCGAGCAGGGTCCTTCGCAGGGAGCGGGCGGGGGTTTGGCGGAGGCTGCGCTCAGGCCAGGACAGCAGGCGCCCGGAGTGACCAGCTGACGATGCCAGAATGCAACACGCACGTTTATTTGAACTCTATGAGGTAGAAACCTCGAAACAAGCCCGCAGGTAAAGAGCCCACAAGCACTTTCCTTAAGTTCAGGTCTTGATGATTGGCAGTCCCAGGCCCGTCTGGTGTGGCGAGACCCAGCTTCTCAGCCAAGCGGGGGCCCTGAGCTCGAGGCCCCCCGGGAGGCCCGGTGGCCTGTGACTTCCCACACCAGGATGTCACTGTGGGCCACTGAGAAGAGCAGCCGGGCAGATGGGGCAAACCTGCAGAGCTGCACCATGTCGTCATGGCCGGCGAAGTCCCGCACGGCCCCAGACTCACAGTCCACCAGCCTCAGCACACGCTCTGTGGGCAGATGGCATGGGGCTGGGCCTGGGCAGGCGAAGTGCGTGCCCGTCATACCTGTGTCTGTGGAGCTCCGGGGCCCAGGGTCCCCCAACCTGTGCTGGTGTCGGGGCCTCTGGAGGAATGTGTGCTCAAAGCCCTGTGTCCTCCACATCCCAGGGCCCGCTACAGCTGGGACCAGGGGCAGCAAAGCTAACGGGAGGGCCCATCAGCACCCACTGCCCCACCACATGGGGCTTGCTAGGCCCTAAGCTAAGCCACTGAGTCCCTCTGTTGAGGCCCTGGCGCTGGGTGCTGCAATCAGCACCCCACGCCCCTCATCTCCTGACCCTACAACTCCCCTGGGGCATGTGTCCTTACCCCACTTCAGGGATGAGGAACTTGGGGCACTGAGATGAGAGGTATGTCTCAGGTGGGAGTATGGGTGAGTCCCCTCGGCTCCACTCAAGACGGGCTGGAGTCCCATTCCACCAGGACTCACCAGCAAAGCCAATGGCCACGAGGTGGGCTCCGGGGGACAGGCTCAGCGACACGGCATAGAACGGCAGTGGGATCCTCTCCACCACCTGTGGACAGTGAGTGTGAGCCTCCCTTCCCCAGCCCTGGGTCCCTCAGGCTCCTGGCACCACACGGGGGTGCGGGGTACACATGCCTGCTTCTGGTAAAGGTTGTAGAAGGCCACCTCTGGATGCACGCCGAGGCCCGCACACACCAGCAGTGCCCCATCCCAGGGGCAGAAGGCAACAAGACAGGGCAGGGGATGGCTGGCAACCTGTGGAAGAGCAAAGCATGCTGTGGTCAGTTGGGCAGGCACCGTCCCCACCCCTGGTGCCCCCGGGACTCTTACCTCCGTGAGGGTGGGCGATGGGGAGCTCAGCCAGTCCACAAGCTCACAGTGGCCCCGAGGCCAGTCGGCAGCCCAGATGCTGATGCGCTGGTCTGAGCTGGCAGCTAGCCACAGGTCGGCACCCTGTGCCCCAAAGTCTCCATACTGGGGGTGGGTAAAGGCCGGTGGGTGCCTTCTGCCCTGCCCTACCCAATCTCCCTCCCCCGCCAGCTTCCCCCAGGCCAGGCCCTGCCAGCTCATGAAGCTACTTCACCTCTTTGTTCGTGCTCTGGATGGTGGAGATGAGAGCACCCCGGTGATCACTCAGTACACGGAAGGTCATCCCCGTGCGGGGGCGGCTCACAGCCACAAGCCCATCCTTGTCTCCGGAGAGGATGGTCTGACCTGGGCCAGCCAGGGCCACAGCGTCACCCTGCAAGCCCCTGGCCCCCAGCCCAGACAGGTGACTACACGGTCGCCCCGCGGGCCCCCACTCCTCACCATCAGCAGAGTAGGCCACAGCCGTCAGCGCAGCCTGGTGGGGGTGCATCTTGAGCTGCATTGCAATTCGGGCGATGCTGAAGACACGCAGCGTGCCGTCACTGTAGCCGGCCACCACCTGCTGCTGCTCTGGGGGTCCGCAGGAGGGGGGGCTCCAAGCCAGACAGAGGCAGCTCTGGGGACCCACAGGAGGGAGACACAGGCACTCCCCTGGGGATGGGGAACGTGGGCCCAGCCCCAAGGCTGGGATGGACACTGAGGGAGGACACAGAGGCCAGGCAGGGCTGGGAGGTGGTCTGGGCTCGGCCCTGGTGCCCCCTAGTACCTGGTTAAGCACCTGGAACTGGATCAGGAGCTCCATACTGGCCAGGGACCACACTCTCACACTCCCATCATCACTGCACGTGGCCCAGTGGGATGCGCTGGGGCTGAACACCACCTCGTTCACCTGCAAGGAGCCAGCCAGCGCCCGCTGAGGCCACCTGGCCCTCGGGCACAGGGGAGACACAACAGGGCCAGGTCTGTTCTGTCTTTTAAAGATTCTTTTTTTTTTTTTTCCCCAAAGAATTTATTTATTTGAGAGAGACAGAAACAGCACAAGCAGAGGGAGAGGCAGAGAAAGAAGGAGAAGCAGACTCCCCGCTGAGCAGGGAGCCCAAAAAGGAGCTCAATCCCAGGACCCCAGGATCATGACCCGGGCCGAAGTCAGCCGCCTAACCAAGTGAGCCACCCAGGCGCCCCAAAAGATTCTATTTTTTTTTACATAATCTTTGCCCCCGACGTGGGGCTCAAACTCACGACCCCAAGATCAAGAGTCGCACGCTCTGCCGAATGAGCCAGCCGGGCGCCCCCGGTGGGTCTTTCTGACGAGAGTATCCATCTCTGCACAAGCCTACCTGGCCCCATCCACCTCCATGTGGCATAAAGAAACCATCCTGGCCTCCCTCCCAAGTGTCCCCACACGAGACCTGGGTGGGACAGAGTTACAAGAAGCCCCCCGGTCAGTCGAACCTGATGGCTCACTTGCTAAGACAGCACAGAAGGAACCATCCTGGCAGGCCCTAATAAGTGGTGACGTGACGACGTGTGATGACATGTCCCCAGAGGGCCGCACACAAAAGGTAAAGGAAGACAGCCCAGGCAGCAGAGGGCAGGAAAAAGGATACAGAGGCCACATGCCCACAAGGGAACACAGAATGGTTTAGCCTAGAATGTGAATTTCAAGGGTAAGTACAAACTCATAATACATCTCCCTTAAAAAAAATAATAATTCAGCTGTTTGGCTGAGCAGTGACTGGCCCCTCTGGCACTCGGGCCCCTATGTCCATTTCCCACAGGAGGGGCCCCCAGACTCTGAGAAGGAACAGCCGATCTGGTTCTGGGCGGAGCTACAGAGGGGGAGCCTGGAACACCTTGTCCTTCCACACAAGAGGGAAATCACCAGTGCCCATCAGCTCCAGTCAAGGACTCAGGCCCCAAGTGTGTGGGTGTGGGTGGATGAGGAAACACGGAACACTATCTGGTACTGACCTGCGCTACGCAACAGACAAACCTGTGAGGCTTTGGGCTCAGAGAGAGGAGGCCCACAGCCAGGGATGCCCAGAACAGGTGAGTCCACAGAATCAGAGTTGGTCAGTGAGTCCCAGGGGATGGGCAGGGGAATCGGGGCGGAGGGGGGGTGTTTAAAGGGTACGGGGCTTCCTTTTGGAGAGGCGAAATGCCCTGAAATGTGATTGAGGTGACGGTTGTGCAATTCTGTGAAGATATCAACACGACAGACTTCAAGCTGATAAGACAACGTATACCTTGTACCTTAACACAGAGCCATCATCAGAAATACACAAGAAGCTCACGATACTCACCCATCTCAAACTCAAGTTTCCTTTATGGCAACCATTACATCTGAACAAATGAACTGAGACTAAAAAAAAAGGAAAAGGACTCGGGAGCCAACTCGAAGAACCTGCCACTGGTTAAAGACGGGGCTTGATCAGCATCAAGAAAAACAGTGACCACGAGGAAGCTGGACCCACATTTCCATCCAGCAGCTCACACAGAGCCGCACAAACTTGTAGACCAACGCTGGAGGCTGGGGAATCAAGCCAGCACTCAGGAGACCCGGCCCAGGGGGGAGAGACTCGCCCACCCTGCAGCTCCTGCCTGAGCTCTACCTCGGAGAAAGCAAGCTCCCGAGGCCGTCTCTCCTGGTCAGGATCAGACCAGCACCACTGGCAAGTCATACCCGAATAGTGAGTAATTCTCCAGGCACAGTGCCAACAGGCAAGCAGCCCCTGACCAGACCCTGGCCTGGCCTCCAGACCTCTCGGACCCCAGAGAACATAGGGCTGAGAGGCAGGTCCAACCCAGCCGGTGGGAGGTTCCAGGACAAAGCAGCTCGTTTTTTCAACAAGTAAATTACAAGAAAAAAAGTAAGAGAAAGGACAGAGGAGGCCAAAAGGCCTGGGTGGGGACGCCTGTGGGTCCTGGGTGGACAAGGGGTAAGCACGCAGCTCTAGGCTGTCCTTATCCGGGGACCTCCTGGACCATCTACACACAAACCCGTCTGACTGCTGGGCTTAGACTTGGAACAGGCCAGGGAAAGGAGGGGCAGAGCAGGACACGTGGGGCTTACCGCCCTGCCTCTGTCCAGGTTGGAAACGCCCTCACCTTGCTCCTGTGGCCACTGATGAGGCGGGTGCTGGTGCCCTCGGCCCAGCTGATGTACCAGAGCGTGCCTGCTGTGGTGCCCACCACGCCCATGTCCATGCTGTCGTGGAAGACCGCACTCACGACAGCCCCGTCCAAGGTCAGCTCGCGCTCCATCAACACAGAGCTGGACCTGGGGTGGGGGGGGTGGGCAGTGGGTTGAAAGGGTGGCAGCAGCAGCAGCCCGGGAAGCCTGGTGTCCCGGGGGTGTGTCCCTGTCTTCAGGCTGCAGCCCACAGGGGGACCTGGGACACTGCCCCCCCCCCCCCGGCACAGCGACGCGCACGGCAGCTCACCTGGCACGTGAGCCCTTGCACCTCAGCTCCGGCACGGCCCCCACCGCCCACAGGCGCAGTCGCCTGGTGTTGCTGCCACTCAGCAGCCGCGCCCCCGAGCACAGCAGCACTCCTGGGAGGTAGGAGTGGCATGAGCCCCTTCCCCAGAGCCCAGAGCTCGAGATGAGGTCCCCCGGGGAGAGGCCAGGGCACCCACCAATCTCGCCGTCGTCCGCGTCCCAGGCCAGGAAGCAGCAGCCGGCACTGGCGTCCCAGACGCAGACCCGGCCGGTGTTGGAGCCACAGTACAACAGAGGTGTGGCCCCGAAGCAGAGCGAGGTGAGTTCGCCCGCCCCCACCTCCTCAGGGATGGGCTCTCGCCGCACCTGGGGGGACACAAGGGCAGCGTGCATCAGCAACGTCCTGGGGCCCAGCCAGACCCCGTCCTGCAGAACACCCTCGGAGTCCCGGCACCTGCAGGCGGAGGCTGGTCCCACGCTGCTGCAGCAGCCACAGGGTAACGGCACCTTGGCCCACGCAGGCCAGCTCGCCAGCATCCCGGGGGTTGAAGGCCACGCCGTGCACTGGCGCGGGGAGGCGGGTGGAGGACAGGAGCTCATGGGTGGCCATGCTCCACAGGGCCAGAGTGCGGTCCCCATAGTCCCCTGGCGAAGGCACACGCTAGCTGCATCAGCTGCCCGGGGGTCCCAAGACAGGCAGGGAAGTCCAGAGGCCACTGTCCTCCCCACACCCCAACTGACCCAGTGTGACAAGGAGCTTGTCATCTGGCGAAAATGCCAGGGCTTGCACCGCGGTACTGTGGTAAGAAATGAGGTGCCGGCAGGAGCCCCCCGGCACGTTCCAGATGCGGATGTGGCAGCGAGAGGCGGTGCCACTGCAGCCCGAGGCAGAGGCCAGGACCTGGCGGGCAGGAGGGCAGGCATTCAGCAGGGAGGGGGTGGCCCACAGGCCCATCCTGGCTCTGGCTGGACAGAAGGCTGGAGCAGCATCCCCCGTCCTGCTCTGGAGGTGAGAGCCAGCCGTGGTTCTCAAGAATCCAGGCTCTGACCTGCACGTCAGCCCTGGGTGTACAGAGCGGGATGCAAGGCGGGCACCTGAGCATCGTGGCTAAGGGCCAGGGTGGAGATCTCCTCGGGGTGGCCGAGCCAGTGCTGCTGGGCGCCAGAATGCAGGTCCTCCACCACCACCAGGCAGCCACACGTGTAGGCAAAGAAGCCTGTAGGCAGGGAGGGCACCCCGGAGCCAGTCGGCCGGGGCCCGGGGTGCATCCTTCCCTGTTTGCTTCCACAGCCACAGGGGCTCACACCTGGAAAGCCCGCTCCGAGGCCAGAACACACAGGCTACCAGGAGAATGCGTCTTGGCTTGGGCACTGCTCCCACCCTGCCACCCAAACCCCATACGATGGCAAGTGCTCACGGGCTCTCCCTGGGGCCTGTCCTAGGGGCGGACAGAGCTGCGCCCCTCCCTGCGGCTTCTGGGCTGAGAGCAGGGTGCGCCCCCACCTGTATCTGGCTTCCAGACCACATTGGCCCGCCCGTTCCCGTTGTAGCCCACGACGGCCTTCAGGAGCAGACGCTCAACGCTGGCGTCGGACACAGAGGCACTCTGCGAGGACAGAAAGAGGTCGCTGGGGTGCCCACATAGTGCCCGCCCACCCCCCCAACTCAGGCTCTCCCCCATCAGGCTGGGGCCTGGGATGACGCCTCAGGAGATGCAGGCTCCCAGGAGACAAACGGCAGGAACGCAGGCCCCAAAACCCGCACAAAAAGCCAGCAGAGCTGAGGGTGCAGAGAGAAAAGTGCGAGTGGGGGGTGTGGGAGGCACCTGGAGGGCAGGGAGGCCAGGTAAGGGCAGCAAGACCCGGGGGGGGGGATCTTGGGGAGGGCACAGGTGCGAGAGCAGGAAATGGGAAGCAGCCAGGGCCAAAAGGGAGGGCTCATCAGGACCCACCCGGGGCCCCTCTGGGCATCTGCAGGACAGCGAGAGCCTTGGCCAGCCAAGCCAGAGTGCAGGCACAGGGTGGATGAGTCCCCTGCAGGGGAACTGTCACCAAGACCTACATCAAAGCCCTGTCACCAAAGCTGTGAGCTTTGGAAGCCGCCCCAGGGAGACCCCAGAAAACCGAGTTTCCTAGGGAGAAAGAATGCTCCTAGAAACTACAGGGCCATGCCACCCCCACCTCTGGGCCCGTCGAGTGTCTGCTTGTGAAAGGCCTGCGGGGATCCTCCACCCCCACTGACCCTGACCAGCGGGGAGGTCTTATGGCGTGCCAGGAAGTGCCTATAGCAGTCAGGGCGAGCAGAGGGATGCACCTGAGCTCTTCCAATGCTCCGAGCACCTGACAGGGAAAAGGAAGAGGCCTCGAAACATCAAAGCACCCATGACCCCTCAGAGACCCCTCCCTGCACACAGTCACCCGGCACTGCTGGGTGGGACAAGTGTCTGAACCACAGCAGACACGTGGGGTCAGAGGACGCAGATGGGCTGCATCCCACTGCTAGCCAGGCCCAGCCGGGGCCTCAGACTAGCCTACTTGCCCTGTAGCTCATCTCACAGCTCAGCCCATCAAGCGGCTGGGCCTCCCTTAGGCCACCTGGAGCCCACGAAACACCTTGGTCGGTCATGAGTATCCCCGCCCCACCCTGCTGCCCCTCTTCTGCTTACTGGACCAGTTATGGGGGTGGGGACCCATGCTGAGGCCCCAGGGGGCCCCTGGAGACCCCCAGACCCCGTCTCCAGCCCCACTGGCCTCCTTCACCAGCATGGGCAGGCTTGAGGCCTGATGGAGCCCCTCAGGGCTATGGCTCTCCTCAGAGGGTCCTTCTTCATCTGACAAGGAGAAGGTACCTGGGGAGAGGGGGAGAAGGGAGCAGTGAGAGAAAGGAGCAGAGCAACACTGCCCCCGCCCCCGCCCCCCCAGGCCTGGACCAGAGACACCCAGCAGTCCCTCCTGGGCCCTCCACCCTTACCACCATCACCCTTGAGGGGTCCAGCACAGATGCCCAGCTGGAGTGGGGATGCCGGGGATGGCTCAGGCACCTGCTGCCGGGGGAGCCCGTTGGCCCCAGACACCGTGTCCTCCAGCTGCTTTGCATCCAGGCCTGGGGACAGAAAGAGTCAGCCTGTACCACACCCCCCCAGTTCTGCACTAGGAATCCCAGGAGAGGAAGGGGCGCTATGGCACCCCCAGAGACTGCAGAGCCAGCACCAAAGGTGATCACAAAGCCTGCCCCTGCGCTGGGGCCACTCACTAGTCTCGCAGGTCGGGGGCGCCCCGGGTGAGTCTCCGGCACTGCAGAGGCAACGAGAGATCAGATGGGAGGACGTAGCTGAAGGCCAGTGGACGCAGCTCTAGGGCAGGCACTTGCCTTCCTGGGGGAGACCTCTCCAGGGGACCCAGAATGTCCCAGAGGAAGATGGCATCCCCCACGCTGAGGAGCTGCTGCTGGTCAGGGGTGAAGGCCACAGCGTGTACGGGCTCTGAGTGGCCGATATACACCTGGAGACAAGGGGAGTCAGAGAGAGACCATCGAGGCACAGCTAGGGCACCACGGTCCTCCCGGCACTAGGCAGAAGCAGCGCTTCACGCTGCAAGATAGCGGACATATCCTGCAGACCCGGCTGAGAGTCCCCGACCCGCCAGATGGGGGCGCGAGGAGGAGGCTCTCAGGGGTGTCAGGCCCCAGCAGGCACAGGGGAGTTGGGGGTCTCATCCTCTACCCTCCCTGCCACCCACCTGCCGTGCGCCTGCCTGTGGCCCCCACCTGGCAGCTGGGGCAGGCCTTCGTCGGGTAGTCCCACACCTTGATGGCCCGGTCAGTGGCCGTCAGCAAGAAGCGGGCGTCCTGGCTGAGGGCCAGGGAGGGGCAGGCCACAGGGTGGACACCGGGCAGCTGCAAGAAGCCTTCTTGTCGGTCGGTGAGGAAAGAGCGGAAATCACAGAGCCCCGGACATGGGAAGTCGCCCTTCTCGAGAAATGCCACTTCCGAGGAGCAGCAGGCAGCCCGGGCCTCCCCCTCCTCGAGGCACTGGAGACACTAACGCTGGAGCCCGGAGGGAAGAAGACGTCAAGCTGCCAACCACAGCCCTGGGCTCACCTCCCGGACCACGCGGCCCGACGTGGTATCCAGCACCATGACCGTGTTAGAGGACGTGGACACCAGCAGATGGCCAGGGGGTCCGGGGCCAAAGCAGACGGCCACAGCCGAGTCCAGGCGGCTACTGGCCAGGTCCAGGGCACCGACATCAATTTGCAGCAGCTGGGGGAGAGCAGCAAGCAGCTACCGGGCAGGGCCTCCAGGCAGAGCTGGCACTCCCGGCGCCAGAGCACAGGAGGTGAGCAGCCTCAGGCACCCACCCACCGCACCCCTGCCTGCCTGTGGCTTACGCGTTCTGTGTCTATGAGTTGAGGCAGCAAGGATCAGATCCTCTCGGGGGTGAGCCTGACCTCCCACCTGCCCCCTCCCACTCCACACAGGGCCAAGGAGAGCCCCTGCCCCTCCCTGCTCCCTCCGCCCTGGTGGAACCCAGGATAGCCATGTGGCTGCCGCTGGGGATATATGCATGGAGTCTGCCAGCCAGGCCAGCATGGACAGACAGAAGATTCCAGCTGACTCACCTCTTCTAGGGAGGCCGCGTTCATGACAGTCACCACATGCCTGGAGGGGCCCACGAAGGCCAGCAGACGGCTATCCCCGCTAACCACCAGGGCATTGGGGGTTGGGTGGGCGTCCCGGCACACCATGTTAGCTGCCGGCAGCACGGAGGCACAGGGTCAACTGGGTGGAGACCCAAACCTGCCCCCAGCTGTGGCAAACAGACAGCAGTGGGCACGAGCTATGGCTGGGATAGCTGGGGTTCTCCTGGACCACGACCGGCTGCCAAGTGACCGCCTGGCTGGCCCAAGTTACTACCTAGTGGCCACAAGAGGAAACACATGCCCTCGGGTGACCCAACCCCCACCTAGTGCTCAGGCCATTCACCTCCTCCCGGGGCAGGGTTGGCACAGACCCTCACTGACCTTTCGTTTTGGGGGGCCTAAGAAGTTCTAAAACCACACTCACCCGGGAGCTGTAGGTAGTGAACAAGCCCCACCCCACGGGGAGCGGATAAGGACATGGTCAGGAGGCTGGACGGGGCAGCATGGGGGCCTGACCTGCCACACGCAGGACGCGGCAAGGGGTGCTGGCGCAGTGGTACTGGGCCAAGGTGCCCCAGGAGCAAGAGCTGAACAGGAGGCTGCCGTCGGGGCTGGCGGCCAGGCCGGTGACTGGTCCTCGGTGACACCTGCACCACACAGGGACAGCCACTGCCCTGGCCCTGAGCTGCACCATCCCAGACCGCTCACAGCTGGTCCTGCCTGCGTCCCCAGGGGGCAGCAGGGCATTGGGGCTTTCTGTGGATGGCCCTTTCCTGCCCGGCCCAGCTGCCCACGTACCACCTCAGCTTCCGCCACGGGTGTCTGTGGGGCTGGAGCCAACTGGGCACCCACCTGTGCTCCACCAGAACCTCAGCAGCCTCCAGGCTGAAGGAACGGACGGCCCCACTGCTGAAGCCGCAGAATAAGGCTGGCCGCGTGGGGTGGAAGGCGATGGTACACGGGGCCTCCTCAGGGGACCTCAAGTCATAAAGCTGGAGGGTGGGGTCCATGAGGGTGGGCAGGGATGGGGCTACCAGCTGGCCTCAAGAGCCTGAGAGCCTATCTCTCCAGGTGGCCCCACGGACCCTCCAGTGCTCCACGCCTGCCTGGGCCCCACCCACTGGCCCTCAGTCCCTCCCTCTGCAATGCCTCCCTTCTGGCTGCACCCCACCTGCTGCAAGGTCGCCAGGTCCCAGACGCGGACAGTGTGGTCCTGGGACACCGTGGCCAGCTGCCTTCGGCTGCCCTCGGTGGCCAGGGCCAGCACCGGAGCGGTGTGGGAGCGAACCAGCATGCTGTACTCCCGGGATGGGATATCCAGGAAGCCCAGGTGGCCGGAGGACGTGGTAGACAGCACACGTTGACCATCAGGGCTGATGCACACTGAAGTGACTGGGCCCTCGTGCTCTGCGGACACGGTGGCTCGGTGACCTCCCCGGCCCCCTCCATAACACAGACAAACCCATTTCCTTGCTCTCCGTGGGGTAGGACAGGCAGCTCCCCGATGACCACCCACTCCCTGGCTCAGGACTCGACCCCCTGGAGCCCTGGGACTGACGTCTAGCCAGGGTATGACCCAGGAACACGACCCTCCCAGGGCAACTCTGATGCCAAGACGGTTTCATGGTCCCACCTGCCTCCAGAAGCACAGAGGAGAAGTCCAGGGACCAGAGGCGCAGGTAGCCATCCTCGGAGCCCATGGCACATAGGGCCTGGGACACGCTGAGGCTGCTGATGCAAATGCCGGGGCCTAGGGGGTGGGCAGAGTCAGCCCACAGCATCAGGGTGGCTCCCCCACACCCCCATGCAGCAAGGGACCCACCTACCCGAGCTAAAGGTCTGCTTCTGTGAGAGAGGGCCGCCAGGGCTCCGCGTGGGCAGGAGGCGGCGCGCGTGCCGCACGGCCATGCGCTGGTGGTCGATCTCCAAGATGTGGCCACTGCGGCCGCACACGTAGCTGCTCAGGGAGGCGACAGGTGAGGGCCGAAGGGGCAGGTGGGAACAGGACCCAGCCAGTTACGGGCGTGAGGGTAGAGCTCACAGCGTATGGCCATCCTGGGCCCGGCCGAAGGCCAGGTCGGTCAACTCCAGCACGCGGTGCTCCCCCAAGTCCACAGGGCAGGAGCGCAGCTGGCCCCCTCGCAGCCGCCACAGCTGCACACTGCCCTGCCCGCACGACGCCATCCTGCAGGGCAGAAGCGCGACACTGCAGTGGCCCCCAAGCCAGGGAGCGGCAGGCTCACCCCCCATTGGGGCCCGTGGCTGCCAAGGCCTCATCCCACAGTGCAAGGGCAGCACCATCACCTGGTTTCGTCAAAAAGGGCCACCTCAAATGCCTGGATGTCAACCCTGGTGTGCACCTTTGCGAGAAGGGCTGCCGCACCGCCTCGTCCCACCTGGGCCGTGCCCCAGGCCACCACCATCTGCAATAAGCCCGTACTGAGTACCTGCGGCCCACCACCGACCCTACCTGGCCTCCCCCAGGCTTCAGCTCTCCTTCCCTACGCAAGCCCGCCTGAGCGCTCAGTGGCTGAGGGGGTGGGGACGTTGGCCCCACGGCCCAGAAGAAGCTATAGGTGTACCCCTGGGCTTCCACACTCGAAGCTAGGCCCGTCTGTGGGAACAGAGAAAACACCGACCCACAAGCAGAGACGGGCCCGGGCTGAAACACGCCAATGCTTCAGATGCACCTGACTTCAGAACGGCTGACCCGCCAAACACAGCCAGCAGGACAGCAACTCTGTCCATGGGCCTGACAACACGAGGCGGCGCACAGGGCAGGGGGCTTGCCAGGGGAGCTCTGCTTCCTAAGTGTTTAGGACTCTGCCTGCACCCCGGCACGGGCCACCCCACCTCCCTGACCCGGCCCCGGTACCGTCCTCCCGTGGCGGTCCTTGCCGACGCCGCAGAGCAGCGCCCCACTGTTGGAAAAGCTGCGGATGGAAAGAAAGCAGTCAGCGTGGCGGGGGCTGGGCCCCCACCCCTCTCAGAGGTCCCACGCCCACCTAAGGGAACAGAGGACGTGGGCCGGGCTCCGGAACAGGGACAGGCACTCCCCGGTGTGGAAGTCCCAGAGGCGCAGCATGCTTGGGGGCCGGGCCTGGGCCGAGGCCAGCAGCAAGCTGCTCCCATCCAGCGCCAGGGCAGAAACCTGGAGGAGGTGGTAGGTTGAGGGGACAGCACTGCGCCCACAGGCACAAGCCTCCCCTGGGTCGGGCGGGTGGCGCCCACCTTGTCCGTGTGGCCAAGAAAGAAGCGCTGCTCGCGGGTGTCAATGTGCAGGACGACGATGACCGCGTGGCAGGGATACACCACAGCAGCCCCATCCTTAGTCCACAGGGCCTGTGCACAGGGGCCAGATGTGGACGTCACAGGCTGCTTGGCCTCCGCTCTCCCCAACCCCAGCACATCCCCCGCCGTGTCAGGAGCACGCGCGCACACACACACAGACGCACACGCAAGACCTCCTCCAAACCCTGTCTGCAATACTAGAAACTCTGGGGTTCAAGTAACGAAATACCACGACCTACACACACTCAGTCCGTGTCTAAAAGGACCTGGCAAGCACAAGGCCACAGACCCAAAACTAGCGCCCACACCAGCCCCACACACCAAACAAGCATCAAAGCCTCATGGAACACGTGAGAGCTCTCAGGTCTAGGGAAGCTCAAGCACCCAGGCCATGCTAACATGGCCTGCACTTGCGGCAGAAGAAAGGGACGCTGGGTTGGGAAGTCCCCGCTTCTGCTGAACGAATGCCGAGTCGCGTGCAGACACAGGCAGAGCCAGGCATCCACGGTGGGGGGCAGGGGGGTGAGGGCTCCACACCCTGAGGAAGCTTAGATGTCCACATAGCCACCTTAGGGAGACACGGGCTTTTCCCATTGCCCCCTCTGTGTAACTGACACTCACACGGCCCAGTAAGAATACTGGATCCCTCACCCATTTGGTACTGTGGCCCCCAAAGCCAATGACTCCCTTGAGCCTCAGGATCGGATCCGGGAGAAAGCTCTGAAACAGGCAAACTCACAGTGAGACCCCAGGAGGTGAGGCTCCCATTCCCCTGGGACGGCACCAGCCCCGGCTAGTTTCTCCCTCCCAAGAAAGCAATGCAGTCCTAGGTGGTTTCTGCCGGCTGCCCTGTGGCTGGAAGCCAGAATCTGGCCACAGTGCCAGACCCTTTGGGGACCCCAGCTCCTGCCCCTGCCTGCACTCCAAGGCCTCCACAGATCACCTGGTGCCTCCTTACCCTTGGTTGGAAGAGATTCTTGTCCAGAGCCATATCCTGCCCATTCTGCTTTCTGTCAGAAAGCTGGATGACAAAAGGTTTCAGAGACCCAGCAGCCCTTACCCACACCTCACCAAGGCTCCACCCACCTCAGTGAAATGGTTTACCCCTCACCTTCCTGGGGGTAGGCACTGACCTCATGCACGGCCACATCCTCCAGCGCCGCGGGCACCGTGGTCGGCTTAGGAGCGGACACGTGAACACCGTTGCCAGCCGCATGCTTGTCAGTGACCTCTGGCCCGGCCGAGCGCTCTTGGCTACGGTCACTGGGGCCATTCGTACTGGGGACCTCCGAGCGCTCACAGAACAAGCTGACCTCTGGAAGGGGCCTGGGCACTGAGGGGGTCTGGCAAGACTGCAGGGGCACAAGTGCCTGTCAGGACCCTGAGGCCACCACCCTCCAGCCCCATTTCTAAGGACAGAGAAGCACTCACGGCTGTGGGGCCAAACATCTGGACCATGGAGGGCAGGGTGTCTTGGAAGGGATTGCTGAAAGCCACTGGGTGAGGGGGAACCTGCAGCATGCACCCCAGGAAATCTGGAATGGAGTCAAAGGCCAGAGAAGCCACTGAACAGAGTGCAGAGAGGCCTGCGGAGAGCATGGTCTCAGTGCCTTGCCCACTCCTCCAAAGCCACAGCCATAGCTCAGCCCACTCTTCTGCTCCGGGCCCCAGCATGCCCTCCTAGTTGGAAAGTTTGAGAACACCAGGCACCCTACACAACTTCCCACGTGATCCTGGCATCTCAGGACAGCCTTGAGGCTAGCCCTGGCCCCTGTGGGCACCTCCCTGCCAGGTTTGCCACCCCATACAGTATCAACACCCCCTCCCGTGAAACTCCATGTCCCTGTAGGCCTGAGCCTACATCTCTGGTGACTCCACAGGCCCACCTGCCTCAGGAGGGGAACAGCTCTTCCGAACCGGCTCAGGAGATGCTTTTGAGCTGTCGCTTGGAAACCTCGACAGGGCAGAGAGAAACTTAGTGTCCAGGGACCACCCTGACCTCCCTTCACTGACCTCCCGCAGGATGGGCAGAGCCACTCACCGGATGTGGACGTAGTGGTCATACCAGCTCTCCCCCTTTGGCACTGGGAATGCCATTTCTCGAGGTACAGGTGTGACAGGCAGCTTTGCCCGCTGGGCCTCAGCCATAGTAACAGCTACAAAGAGCAGAGCTGGTCCAGGGAAGGAAGCCCATCCAGCTCCCTCTTCCAGCCCAGGCGAGTCTCAACACCAGGTGCCACCAGCCCAGCCACCACCACCCCCTGCCCCCCACAGGTGCCTCAGGAGCTGGGGGGGCTCCAAGATGGCACAGCACAGGCGTTTCCATCACGGGCTGGGATGTCGGCCCCTCCTGCTGAGAACTCACGGATTGGGGGAGAGCGCTGGAGCAGGCAGGCTGCAGGATGAGCACAGGACATAAGTACAGCACTCACCGGGGTCAAAGCACAGGTCGCTGGTGTAGAGGCTCTTCACGAGCAGGCTCGCGCACAGCTTGACGCTCTTGAGGTGACCGTAGCGCCGGTTTAGGTACACCAGGAGAATGTCATGCAAATCAAGCTGTAGACATGTCCAACGGGCACCAGAGGGGGCAACACTGGCCAGCTCTGAAGAACGGGAGCCAAGATCAGTGCCTACGGTCTCACCAGCCAGCCCAGGGCACTCTGTACTTGGCCTGCCCCAACCACAACGTCCCCCCAGCACCACCTCTCCTTGCGCCTGGGACTGCCCACCTCCCTCTCCGCTCTCAGGCCGCCTCTCCTGGACTACCGCAGCCCGTTCGTGTCCCGTTTCCACATCACCTTTTACAGATAACCCAGCCTCACAGATGAAGGGAAATTGCAGCCACGTGGCCGTAGACTTGAACTCCTTGAAGAGGTTGGAGAAGGACACACGGATGACCTGGCTGTCCTGCAGGGCACAGCATGACCATGAACAGACAAGAACGACTACAGGAATGCAGCACCACCACCCCCAACCCCCACTCCCAAGCTCGGCACCTCGGTGGCCACATCCAGGTGAATGACGAAGTGCTTGGCTGGCAGGGGCCTGAAGAGCACGTACAGGTACCGGCCAGTCAGCCCCAAAGACTGGGTACTGGTTTTGGGGAGCTGGATGTAATTACCAGCAGAGACAGAACCCCGGATGCGATACACAGTGCATTTCAGAGTCTTATCCTAAAGAGAAATAGGAGAGGCAGCACTGTCCACCGAGGGACGCCGAGAAGGGCACCATTGGCATGACCCTGGGGTGGTTCTGACAGGTTTCTCAGGAGGACAGAAGGGGTCTCTACCGCTGCTGCCAAGTCCCCGTGCCCACTTACAGTGACAGGAGCCACATCGCCTTCTTTAGTGGACCGCTTCCACTCGCCCACCTTGAAGTGTCTAAAGACGTTGAGGAACGGGTGCTGCCACACTGGGGAGCCATGAAGGTGTGAGGACCCCCATGGGCATGAAGGTGCGTCCCCAGATGCCAGACCCCCGCCGGTGAGGGGGTGCATCCCGCTGTGGGCCTCCAGACCTTCCAGGGAGGGGCCAAAGGCTGGGTCTGTGCTACGCCACCCCCCCCCGCGGTGACAGCCATTACTGCGCGCCAGCCCCGGTCCCACTGGCCCCCCCCGCCCCCCGCGCTGACCGCCCCCCAGCCCCCGGCCCCGGCCTCCCGCGCGCTGGTACCTTTCGCCATGGCGTCGCCGCTCGCACTTCCCGCCTCTGCCGCCGCGCGCTCCACGCAGGGCACGCAGCGCGCGCTTAGCAACGGCCGCCTGGCAACAGCGCCACTACTGCGGTCACGCGGGCGAGGCCACGTGACCTGAGGGGTGGGGCGGGACGCACGACGGCGCGGCGTTGGCCATGTGACCGCGGTGCGACCAGAGCCGGGTCGCGTGACCGCGGTCAGGGTTGAAGGTTCGCCGGGCTCGCGGTGGGCGGTCTCTCGGGCACCCTGAGAGCCGTCGCGGCCCGGGCCTCTGCGGCCACTCCCAAGCCAGGACCCTATGGCGATGCCCTAGCAAGGCTACAGCGGGAACCAGGGAGGTGCCCGACTTTCTGGGGCCCACCTGTATATTGGGAAGGACACGCACCCTATTTATGGGAATGCGCTTGTCACACTCACTGCCAGCCCACTGGGCTCCACCCTACTACCACCAGCCCTCTAGCGTCCACATCTGGGGTACTCCACTCCACTCCACTCCGCAGGCAATGCCACCCACCCAGGAGGCAAAGCAGTGTCCCACAGGGCAACTCGGTCTGGGGGGTTAAGACACAGGACTAAGCCTCCTGAGATCTGGCCCCAATCCTGGGCCTCTGGGACTCGATCCCCCGGCCAGTTGATAACATTTGTGTATCCTGAGATGGGGCTCAAGCACTTGCCAACGGGGAGAGAAAGCTGGGTGGTGCGGGTAAGGTCCAGCGACATCCAAGAAAGATGAGCTGGCCCAGAGAGGGCCCCAGCACCTCATCAGGACACAGGAAGGCCAGAATTGGGCAGAGCTGCAGCTATGGGGCCAAGGAAAGGCTGGACCTAGTATGTGAGGACCCTGACCCCACCCCCCACATACCAAATAAAGGCCACTCGAAAAGGGCAGTTTCTCAACTTTATTAGTCTGGAGCTCCTCCCTGCCAGCCCCAGGGGCTGGTCCCTGGGCACAGTGAGCAGGATTGAGGTCAGACAAATTCAGCTTCTGGCCCCTGGCAGCATAGGACAGCTGGTCCAAGGGGTCAGCAGGTGCAAGAGTCCAAATGCTGGCACTTCAGGTGTGGCCGGCTCCTGGCCAGACTCAGGGTGAAGGACGGCCTGCCTCAGCGGCTAAATAGGGCTCCGTGGTCCTCTCCTGGCGGGGGGCAGCGCTGGGCCCTGGGGCAGCATTCCTTCCAAGGCAGCTAGGAGCAGTTAGTGATTCTGGCCAGGAACTGCTGTGCCCACCACTCGTCCAGGTCAATGGGCACAAAGTCTGTGGGCAGAGTAGAAGGCTGGGCAGTGATGCTGCCTCCCAGATCAGTCAGTGTCTGTCCCTTTGAGCTGACCACAAGCCCCTCCCCCAGACCCAAATGTAGCAAGCACTGGGAAGAAGCAGGTCAAGTTCAAGCGCCCTCCCCAATCCCCTAGGGCTAGAACGCAGCAGGGCCCAGGTCAGGGTTGGAGGGAGTGGAGGGGACTCCCTGAGAGCAGGGGGGGCTCACTCTGCAGCCGGGGGCTGGGGGTCTTCTCCACGTACTGCACAGGTCTGGGCCCACTATCGCCAGTTGGGCCACTACCCAGCTGCTGCTCCACTTGCTGCCAAGCTGTGGGGGGAGGGCAGTAGGGCTAAGCCAGGCCCCTGGCCTCCTGTCTCCCACCCAGGACCCCAGCTAAGAAGGGGAGTAGGCAGCCCACTGGACAGTCACAGGACCAACGGGGAGACAGCCTAGGAAGAGCCCAGCCCTCTAGCTGCTTGGAACCAGGTCACAGTGGGGAGGAGGAACAGGGGCCCGGGCCTCACCCTTGGGCCTCGACACTACCTTCAGACACAAATCGGACGTTCTCCTCATGGGCCAGCGTATAGGTCTCTTGGGTTCCCTCAAGGGATGGAGATGTGGCGGGGGGCCGCCGGCCATTCACCCGATTGAAAACAAGCCTTGGTCCCGGACTGTGGAGGGGGGAGGAGCCGGTCAGCAACTGTCCTAAGCCCAGGTGATGCCTGGCAAAGCTCCAGGAGCAGCTTCAGGCCACCCCCACCACTCCCAGGCCAGGCCCAGCCTGGGCACTTCCTTGACCTTCAAGGTAGCTGCGTGCTGCAGTGGTGGCCGAGGAGGCCTCTCTCCTGCAGGCCCAAGCCCCCAGCAGCTCGATTCACACCTGCAGTCCCCAGCCCTGTGCCCCAGACCCCCAGCAGGGTTCCATGCTCAAGGCACACAGGCACTCCTCCAAAGGTCTCTCGGGCACCCCTACTGCCACCTGCATCCCACCTCCCCAGGACCAGCCAGGCCTCCAGCAACCCACGTTCAGATCTAAGCTACAACCAGATCACTCTGACCCAACCACAGTTGGCCAGGCACAATTCTCGGCCATTTTCTCTACCCCCCCCCCCCGAAGCTTCTCCATCTCACCACTGTCCCCAGTGTGGGAGAAAGGACCCAAAGAACAAACAGGCAATCGGTGCCCTTCCCTCTTCCTGGCTGCCCCAGGCTCCGTGGGGATGAGCCCTAAGTGATGGTCTGGCCAAAGAGCACTAGTGGAGAAGTTGTGACTTCAACCCCAGCCCAGCCCATCCCTGCAGGTCCCAGACGAGGCAACACTCTTGCCCACAGGGGGTGGGAATGCTGAGTGAGGAGATGGCCCCCAGGCTCTGGAGCTCAGCCTGGTGGGCATGGGATGTCCAGGGAGCCACTGGGCCTGTCCCGGTCAGCGATCAGTGGGGCCCAGGGCACTGATGGGCTGCCCTTGCCGGCGGCAGCTGGCCTAACCCTGCACACACAAAGCCCAGGATGGGGCCGTGGAGGGAGCGGGGCCCGCACCTACAGCAGGAGGTGGGAGCCGGGAGTCCTGGGCTGCACGTGCCACTCCGCCAGGCACTCGCGGTCCCGCCGGCCTGCTCGCCTTCCTGGGCTCAGGTGCCCCACCGCCGCTCGGGGGTCCTCCTTGGCTGAGAGGGGCACTAAAATAAAGAGGAGTGTCTTGAGGGGCACCGGTCCCGCCAGCTCCAGGCCAGTGAAGAAAATGTAGGGGGGCAGGGCTCCTCCCAGGCCTGAGCTGCACCAACCAGAAGGTATGAAGGTTTGTCCTCAACTTGGACAGCCCCTTGCCTGCCACCCCCACCCCCACAAGCCTGCAGACTCCAGGAAAGTGGAGGCTGGACACGGAAGAAGGAAAACCAAAAAGGGAACTGCAGCCGTGGGCTGTGGGTCACAGGGACCAAGGCCGTGGCCTGACCAGGGCTGAGCAGGGGCCCGAGCAGGCAGGCACCCACCTAATCCCCTACCCCACTGGGACTTAGTTACATAGGATGCTCCACAGGCCCTCTGGGGAAAGGGCCCTGGCTCGAGCGTGCACCTGTGGATGAAGGCCACACTGTGCCTGCTCCCAAGGATGCTGCCGTAGGCACACTCCAGTGTCCCTGCTCAGCACCCACACGGCATCCTGGCACTGAGTCTCCTCTCTGACTCCCACGGTAAACCACCCACCCATTTCCAGCCCAGGACCCTGGGCTCGAGACAGGGAAGTGACCCGCCCAAAGTCACACACTGTGAATGGCTGCTAGTTCCAGAACATACCCGCACACCTGCCTGACCTCAAAGCCCACGACTCAGTAAAACTGCCAGGCCACCTCCCCGACCTGCTCGCGTGACCATCTGGGGGTCACGTGGCGCCATTTTATCTTCTTCCCGACAATGAATGTCACCTGCACTGATCTCTGCTCTCTGTCTCACACCGGGAGCAAGAGCGGCTCAGAGGCACGGCCCCATGGCAGGCCAGAACCCCAGCCTGCAGAATTAGCGGGTCAGACGCTTTGAGCACCTGCGGCGCACCAGGCACACCAAGCGTGGAGGATGCAGCAGTGGCCCAGACACCCCCTCTCTCGTGGGCAAGTCGGGGTGAGGGATGCCGGGTAGTAAAAAGGCACTACAGGGGAAAAATCAGGATAGGAAGGCGCGTGGAGCCACTCTGGAGGGTGGCCCCCCGAGAAAGTTCAGGAGAGGGGGTAGGGGAGACTCACTTGGCCTCCCAGCAGGGTCTTTTCAAGGCCACGGGGACTGGGAGGGGGCCCAGCACAGCCAGCACATGCTGTGCCTGCTCACCACTCCCTGGCACGCAGTAGGACCCACACAGGACGGAGGCAGGCTGAGGGTTGCGCTCCCTCAGGCCAGGCTGGTCAGCACCCTCCTAACCCAGCAGGCTGCAGTGTGCCCAACTGGCTGAGGGTGAAGGTGAGGCCTGGTGGGGGGGTTAAGGGCTCTACGCGGTCTTTCCCATCTCCCTCCCCAGCATGCCCCAACCCTGGCACAGATGCACCCTGATTTCATCAGCAATGGGACTCAGGAGAGAGAGGTGACACGCTTCTCCAGGTCAGAGGGTGGGGGGCACCCTGGACCACTCTGCTCCCAGGTTATCTGCCTAGGTGACCAGTCGTGGCTATACACCTATGTCTTGTTTACTCCTCTGGGCAGCAGGGCAGCCATGAGGACCAAAGCTGAAATCACAAGGCAATATTATAACACAGCCTGGGTCCCAAGAATTGCCCTCCAAGGCCCTGCTCCCTTGTCTCCCCAGGACCCACCTGTGGTTGCCCTAGAACGTTTTCATCACTAGGAAGCAACCTCAAAATGTCAACGTGCCCCCAGCAGAAGCCACCCCCACCCTAGGGAAGGGCCTCAGCCCAGAAAGATCCCCACAGGCTGCCCCCTCCTGGCAGGCCCCCACCACCTGCACCCTCAGAGCTGCCTCGGGGGGCCCAGAGTCAGCCACCCTGTTTATCTGCTGCCCCTACCCACCGCCTAGCCCAGGAGGCCTCAGGCTTTTGTGGGCTTGGAAGAAAGCCCTAGGTCCAGGAAATGCATAGAATAAACGAAACCAAAGGTCCAGAGCTGAAACAAAAAAGTAAAAGGCTCAGCTCTGGGGGATGGGGGGGGAATCTGACCTCCAGGTCAAGGTCATGTGGAGGCCAAATTGGCCAGGACTGAGATTCCTGTGGGGCAGGCGCTGGGCACTGGCAAAACTGCTGGTCAGGAAAGGCAGAAAACTGCAGGTTCCGGCAAGGCCTGAGCATCTGCGGGAGGCCTCCAGTGCCCAGCCAGGGTGTTTTGGGTGAAGGGCACAGGAGAGCGGTGCCCTGGTAGGGCCAAAGGGAACCACGTGCACTTTCTCCCCCAGCCCGCCCTGCAAGGACGGGGCTGGCAGCCTCCCGCCGGGGCCAGAGCCAGGAGGCCTTGCGGGCCAGCACCCTAGGAGATTTTGCTCCCGCCTTCCTGGGCAGCTCGCCTCAAACCTTGGCCTCGCCGCCCAAGGTCGCCCGGGGAATCTGAGTCAGCCGCGTGGAGCTCCTCCGATCCAGGAGCTGGTCCGCTTCCTCCCCACTCGGGCTCCGCCAAGGTCCCACTGGGCCAGAGTGGGAGAGGGGATCGTGCACATCCGCCCCAACCCCCTCCGACCCTGCCAGGTGCCAGGTGAGGCGGAGGCGCGGAGGTGCGGAGGTGCGGAGGCCAGAGACGCCCGCGCGGGCGGGGTCGGACGCCCCGCCCCGCGCCCGCCCCGAGCATGTGGCCGGGTCTCCGCGAACCTTCCCCAAGGTCAACCTCTCGGTCCCGCGGCCCCCGGCGGCCGGCCCGCGCGTCTCACCTCGACAGGGGCCAGGGTCCGGGCGGCTGCGCCCGCGGGGGCGGTGGGGTTGGCGGCGCGGGCTGCCGGCATTTCAGGAGCTCGCCGAGCCGGCTCTCCACCTGCTGCTGCGAGGGACCTGCGGGCACGGGGCGCGTCAGCCGCCGCCGCGCCTGGGCAGTCACTGCGCGGACCCTCCCCCCGGCGGCCCTGCCCGCCCCCCGCCCCGCGCACCTGTGCGGCGCTGCGCGACCAGCTTGCTGGGCCCCTTGGTGATGGTGTACATGGTGCGGAGGGGCCGGCCGCCCGCGCGCTCACCGGGACGCACGCCCTGCCCAGCCCTCCGCCGGGGCTCGCACTCGGCGGGGGCCCAGGGCGCGGCCCCTTTAACGGGCGGCCGGGCGCGGCGGGGAGGGGGCGGGCCGCTACACGCCCCCGGCCCTTAAAGGGCCCGCGCGTCCGGGCGGGCCTCGGGGCACGCGGCGGAGGTGGCGCTCCGCCCGTTGGGGAGACTGGCTGCGGAGGGCAGCCACCAGCGCCCCACCCCACATGGCCCACGGCCAAGGCAGAGGAAGCGTCCTGGGGCCTGGGACGGCCTTCCACCGCCGGAAGGCCAGGTGAGCCGCGGGTGCGGGGGTGCGGGTGGGGGCGCGTTGACAGGCGCTGGGGGCGCTCTGTGCGCACCCTGGAAGCAAGGCTGTTCCCATTCACGTTGGGGAGCTTCAGCCAAGGTGCCTGGGTGGGCCTGAGCCAGCGTGAAGGGTCATTCTTGGCCTGGGTCTTGGGACCAAGGGGCCGGAGACCAGAAAAAGTGGGTTTGGGCAGAAACCTGGCGCCCTGGGAATCTCCCTTGCACTCTGTGGGACAGGAATAGTGGGTGCACTCTGCTCCCTGACTGAGCCTCCCATGCCAAGACGCACCCCCAGCTCCAGGGACGGGGGATCCCATTCAGTCCGGGAGCAGTGTGGGGGTGGGATCTTGGGGAGAGAGGTGGGTGAGTGAGGATGCCCGGTTTGCCTGTTTCATCCCAGTTGGAGAGGACCAGTTACTGGTCCCCAGACTCAGGTGGCCTGCCTGGAACGAAGGGGGAGGCGGGCTCCACCCCCCGGGTTCCTTCCTGAGAATTACATAGAAGTGCCCCTTCCTCCCAGCTCAGGGGCTGCTCAGGGCTGAGGGTTTCCCCACTGCTGCCCAGGCTGTGGGAGAGGAAGCACCACACTCTGGGGTCTGTGAGCCCCAGGACCTAGCGTGCTCAACGGAAGGCTCCCCTCGTCCTCCGTTTGGTTGAGTTCAATCCTTAGCATGCCCCCCACCCAAGAAAACACTTTGCCCAGAGTTGTCCAGGAATCCGCCCCCGAGGCTCTTACAGCCACTGCGGGGCTCGCATGCTGTTCCACAAATATTTGAGGAAGCTCAGTCCAGCAGGCACCAGGGTCTGGGGTGTCCACTGGGACCTGGTCTGGGAGCTGCCGCCCCCAAGGGGCAAGGGGACTTACAGCAGCGGCCCAGTGGGCCCCTGGAACAAAGGCCCAGCTCCCCCCACAGCTCACTTTGAGAGCAGACTTGAAGCCTCTCCACCCCCCAGGCAGAGCGCAGGACATTGAGAAGGTTGGGGGGTAGCCCTGTCGCTGGGGCGGGGAGTGACAGCAGGAGGAACTCCCTCCCCACCTGCTCTGTGCTCTGTCCCCCCCCCCAGCTTTCCCTTGAGCCTTTGTGGCTGGTGGGAGGGAGCCAGGCCTGCTCAGGTACTCTTAGGGAAGTGTGTGTCCCAGGGGCCCCCCTCCCCAGCTTCCTGCTCCGCAGGGTGGGCTGGGCTGCACCCTGCTTGGCTGCGGCAAGCCTGTGATCCTGAGAGGGGAGACGGGGTCCCCCCAGGCAACAGCATGTCCAAGGAGTCCAGGCCCGAGCAAGCCCCTCCCCAGCCCCCCTGTGCACCCTGCAGTGTCTGTCCCTTGTCCCTCCCCACAGCCGACTCAAGGCCAGCGTGGTCCTGCACCATCTGTGCTGGCTGCCTGGCCTTGAGCACACTGCTCACTCACATGCTGGGGAGACAGCCAGGGTGCGGGGGGGGGGGGGGGCTGTGTTCCCCCTGGTGTGGGGAGCAGGGCCCCCAGGCTGACACAGACTCTGAGAGCCCCTCCCTCGGGCACACCCCTCAGGCCTGCACAGACAGACAGGCCCAGCCTTTGCTTAAGCGCTCTGAAAACCCAGGTCTTGAGGCCCTAACGTTCAAGCCCTACCTGCAGGCCTTGTTTAAGGTCAAAGGTTGGGTCCAGAGCCCTCAAAGCTCTGGGGAGAAGCCGCTGAGCACAAATGATCCTGACAGGTGGGAGGGGAAAAGGTGCAGGAGCAGCAGGGGAGGGGGGGTATGGGGTGAGGGAGAGCCCAGGGGTCCCCAGGATAGCTGAAGGAGGAGGAAGGCCAGGTGGTGGGGGCAGGCAGTGAAGCCCCCTGCATGTTGGGGGGGCTGGTCTCCCCCAGAGGGGGCCTTGCCAGCCTCACTGCTCCCAGGACACACCCTGGCGGGGGTGTTGGCTGTGAAGCCCCTGCAGGGCCCACCACCTTCCCTGTTCCTGGGGAGGCTGGGAACCTGCCCCCAAGCCCAGCAGGGCAGCCGCCCCGGGGGGGAGGGGCCTCACCCAGCTTGCAGATAAAATGGCTGTCTGGGTAAGAAAAGGCCTTCGCCTCACAGACCCCAGTCGTCGTAATAAAAGCAAATAAAAATTTTCTTTCAAAGATTCTAAATACAGTTCTAAAACTTAACCTGAAAGAGGAGGAAGTTTGTTTTCAGTCATTCTCAGTAACTGGCTCCATCTGAAATCTACGCCCTCATCAAGGCAGATCCAGGATGGTGGAGGGCCAGAGATCCCCCGGAAGGGCGCTGGCTGGGGGCTCCTGGGTCTACTGCCCAGTTTCTGGGATTGCTTGGCCATTCCCAAACCTAAGTGCACTGGGGGGTTGAGTGGTGTCCCCCCAAAAGCTATGCCCACTGGGAACCTCAGAATGTGACCTTATTTGGAGTAAAAGTCTTTGTAGATATAAGTTAGGCAAGGTTTCCACATAAGGCCATCCTGGATTAGGATGGGCCCTAAATACAATGACGTGTCTTTGTAGGAGAAAGAGGAACGTCTGGACGCAGGTAGAGAGATTAGGTGAAGGTGAAGGCAGAGTGCCTGCAGGCACCAGCCGCCGGAAACGCTGAGGCACCTTCTTCCTGTAGGGCCTCTGGAGGGAGCAGACCATCCTTCTCTCGGACTTGGGGCCTCCAGAAGTATGGGAAAATAAATGTCCGTTGTTTTAAGCCACTGAGTTTGGGGTCATTTGTTACAGTAGCTCTAGGAAGCCAGTGTATCAAGGGAGGCGGCGGTGGATGAGGGGACAGGAGGGGGAGTGCCCAGCGCCTGGCAAAGGGCTGCGGAGGAAGCCTGCACCCCCATCGGGGGTCTCCTGTCTGCTCACGGCTCTCTGGGCACTAGAGAGTTATCATGTGGCTAAACACTTATTTGGAAAGGTGGCCCATGCCGAGGTACCTTGCACACAGTGGGTGAGAAGCTCAGGAGGGCTGCCTGGGAGCTGAATTCTGCCTCAGGAGACAAGATCCTAGAATGCCCCACCGAGCACAGGCCCTAGCAGGGTCAGATACTTCACTGGGGGTCCTGGACCCTCCCAGGGTCTGACACACAACCATGACTTTCCAGAAAATGTGTGTTCGAACGTGTTCACACAAGCATTCATATGTGTATACACATACTCACACACACTCGTGCACACACTGCAGCCTTCTCTAGCTCTGAGCTTGGTGAGCGCAGCGGGCAGGGGGTAGCTCACACAGCGGCCAGCCCAGGCCAGCCCAGAGCAGCAAATGTGGCAGGTGGTTATTGCCTGCAGCCCACGGACAAGTCCTTGAAACAGGCAGAGTGACATTCCTCTAGGGACTCAACTGCCTCGATGTTGACACTTTGCTAAGGGCAAAAGGCAATCCTAGCCTGATACCCACCCCCACCCCCAGGACCCTGTGAGTCTACTTTAACATGTAAGAATTCCTTTGGAAACTTCCTTTATCTCTACCCCCCAAGATACATGTTGGCAGCATCCCCCAAGCATATGGCCCACCAATATATATCTGAAGGGTCTCAACTCAGGTTTTATTAGATGGTAATAAATGACCTTTACCCAACAATAGCTAGCCCTCTCAAGGTCCTGGAAATCTTGCTTCCAAATGCCTTAGAGACTTACAGTGTCCCTAACCCCCTCCCAACTTGAAAGGATGTAATGGGGGGACGCCTGTGTGGCTCAGTCTTTAGGCATCTGCCTTCACTCCCTGCTCAGCGGGGAGTCTCATCTCCTTCTCCCCCTGCTGCGTTCTCTATCCTTCTCTGTCAAATAAATAAATAAAATCAAGAAAGAAAGAAAGACCACTCCTCATGACCCCAGCACTGCTCTTTCTGCCCACGGGTCCTGTCCCTGTGCTTTTTTTTTTTTCTTTTTAAAGATTTTATTTATTTATTTGACAGAGTGAGAGATAGCGAGAGCAGGAACACAAGCAGGGGGAGTGGGAGAGGGAGAAGCAGGCCTCCCGCTGAGCAGGGAGCCCGATGTGGGACTCGATCCCAGGACCCTGGGATCATGACCTGAGCCAAAGGCAGACGCTTAACGACTGAGCCACCCAGGCGCTCTGTCCCTGTGCTTTAATAAAACCACCTTTTTGCACCAAAGATGTCCCAAGAATTCTTTCTTGGCCATAGGCTTCGAACCTTAACGTCTTTCCTACATCAGATAACAACCTAAGGCCAAGTGCTGTTAAATGAAGACACTGCTGGGTATTTGGGCAGCTTCTGAAGCTGGGCCATATGACCTGGAGAAATCAGGGAGACTGGTCAGTCTGGTTTCTTGCCTCTTACAGAACACCTAGTGTAAAGGAAAACACTTGCAACACTTTATATATGTCCTACAACTTAACTCAATTCTGACACTATCTGCCAGGCATGAATGCAGACCCCCCCCAGGCTGAAGGCCCCATCCCATGAATTCGCCACCACGTCCAGGCTGTCACCAGCTATAAGTCAGGGTTCTCACAACCCCCTTCTCGAGTGCCATAATTTACTAGAACAGCGCACAGAACTCAGGGACCTAACACCTTACTTACGGTTACTGGTTCATCATTAAGGCTATGACTCAGGAACAGCAGATAGAAGACACCCACAGGGTGGGTGGGTGGGGTGTGAGGGTGGGGAAGGAGCACGGAGCTTCCAGGCCCTGCCTCCTGCCCAGGAGCGCCACCCTCCCCCTCCTGGCACCTCCATGTGCCCAGAGGCTCCAGAACCCCTTCATTTTGGGTTTTTAGGGAGGCCCCGTTACACAGGCGTGGTTGATGAGATCATTTATCGTTCGTGATGGGCTTGGTCTCCAGCCTTCTAATCACACGTCGGGTCTCCTGGCTACCAACCCCTGAGCTCCAAGAGTCACCTGGTTGGTGTGAACCCAGGTGAGGCTGAAAGGGGCTTGTTATGAACCACAGCAGATGCTCCTCTCAGCCCCCGCACATGGAAGGCTACAGAAAATGCCCAGCTCAGCCGGCAGACCAGGTGGAAGGAGGCAAAAGGTGATTCAGGCAAGGGAATCTCTGGCTTGTGAAACAGAAAGCCTAGGGAAGGGTGGTCACGCGCAGAATGCCAGTGGGGCTGCCTGGACGGGGCGGCCGCCGACTGAGTAGCACTTCCCTAGGGGGCCGGTCCAGCCCCGACAATCCTACGCCACTTCCCCACCCTAAACTGCAAGACTGTCCTCGCGGTACCCAACCACATTCCGGCCCCTCCACGACAACCCCAGGTTAAAGCCTGGGTTGGGGCCACCCTCTGAGCCCCGGCCAGAGTGCTGTCGGGTATGGGGGTCTCTCTCGTGAAAAACTGCGCAAACAAGGGAGAGAATCTAGCCCGCTGCGGAACGCGGCCCTCAGCCTGCAGAACGGGGCCCCTCGGAGCCACGGGCCCCAAGCTGACCACCGGGGAAATACCCTTGGACACAACAAATAAGGCTCCGACTCGATTCCGGGGTCGCCGAGCCCCCTCACAACGTCCGCAAACCCTGGGCTAGCGCGGGTCTTGTCGGCCTCGCAGGACAGCCCTGAGCATCACAGGTCCGGTCCGTCCGGTCCGTCCGGTCCCTGCCGGCCAGGACCGCTCCACCCACGCCCAGCTGACACGAGCCCCGCCCAGCCGACACGAGCCCCGCCCAGCCACGAAGGCCCGCCCACAGGGAACGCTATCGTAGCCACGCCCCACCGGCTCCGGACGCCCGCAGTTGCCATGGTTTCCAAGGCGCGGGCGCGAATCGTGGCCCCCAGCCCTCGTCCCTTAGGCCCGCTCTGTCTGCTCTAGCGCTGGGGGCCCAGGTGACACCGCGAGACTGCCCCCGTCCCCACTTCACGCGGACCCGACCAGTCCCAGGGCTCCCACCCCAACCCGCCCGCCGGCTTCTGGGCGCTGGGGCGGGCATTCCCCCCTCCCCCTCCGCCCAGGGGCAGTGCGCATGCACTATGGTACTTCTGCGCGCCGGTAGGTTGCGTCACAATCCCTTAAATCTCGCGGGCGGGTAGTGTGTCAGCAGCGCCGCTGGTGTAGTGGTATCATGCAAGATTCCCATTCTTGCGACCCGGGTTCGATTCCCGGGCGGCGCATGTGGTAGTTTTCATTTTCCCCATCTCAACAAACTAATTCTCGCTAACGACACTGATTTCAAAAGGAAAGAAGACCACAAGGAAACACCCATTCCGGAGCAACGCGGACAAGGCAATTTTGGAGAATGAGAGAGTGACAAGCTCCATGAAAATGCCGGAGCGGCCATGGGCCACTGGGTACTGAGCTGACGGTCGCCTGTAAGCCAGCGACCCCAACTCAACCGACCAATGACCTCGCCGGGGTTGCGGCTCCCGGTGCACCTCCTGCGGCTGCCGGCCCTTTAAACTCCCAGCCGGCCTTGCGGCGCCGGACTACAACTCCCGGCCGGCCTCGCGGCGCCGGACTACAACTCCCGGCGGGCCGCGCGGCGTCGGACTGCGGCGCCTGGTGGGTCTCGCGGCGACTGACTGCGGCTACCGGCGGGCCGGCTGAGCTGCTGCGATGCTGGTGGCGGCGGCGGCCGAGCGGAACAAGGAGCCCATCCTACGCGTGCTGCGGCAGTACATGGACCCGGCCCAGCGCGGCGTCCGCGTGCTGGAGGTGGCCTCGGGCTCCGGCCAGCACACGGCCCACTTCGCGCGGGCCTTCCCCCACGCCGAGTGGCAGCCGTCCGACGTGGACCAGCGCTGCCTGGACAGGTGCGGCGGGGCGCGGGAAAGGCGAGGCCCCGGCTGGCGAGAGCGGGCGGGGCGCGGGGTCAGGCGGAGCAGGGCCTGTTCCGCTGTCCCGACTCCCCACGCCACCGGGGGACCCCTCTCAGCTCCCCTCAACCATGTGCTGCCCTTCTACAGCATCTCGGCCACCACTCAGGCTCAGGGGCTGTCCAACGTGAAGGCCCCGCTGTACCTGGACGTGACCTGGGATTGGGAGCACTGGGGCGGGATCCTGCCCCAGTCGCTGGATCTGCTGCTGTGCATCAACATGATCCACATCAGCCCCCTGAACTGCACCGAGGTCTGTGGGCGCGTGGGCAAGCCACCCACCTGCGCCGCGGGGCAGCCCTCTGGGTGCAGCGGGAGGGAGCAGGGTGGCACTGAGGCCTGAGGAGGTCAGGCTGAGTCTCTGGCCAGAGAGGCCGAGGGCTCTTTCAGGTGCCTGGGGAGAGAAAGCTCCTCACTGACATCCCGCTTCCTCACTCCCCAGGGGCTCTTCAGGGCAGCGGGACATCTGCTCAAACCCAAGGCGCTGCTGATCACCTATGGGGTGAGTGCTTCGGCCAGAGATGATGGGCCTCCCCTGGCAGGCAATCCTGATCCCAGCCAGTCTCGGCTGCGTCCTACTTTCTGCACTGCCTCCTTTTGGTTGCAGTATTTTCAGTTGCCTTCTCCCTCGACTCCCCTGCACCCAGGGTCTTCCTTCTTGAACATACTCCTGGTCATCTGCCAGTCTCCCTCCAACCCCCTGGCTCACCAGCTGGTCCTCAGCTGTCCCCCGCCCTGGGGGCAGGGAGGGGTGTGTCCTTTTCATTCTCTGGGTGCCGGCGTGCAAGACTGCCTGTGTGTCCACGGAGGCATGGCTGACCCCGTGTCTGTGGGTGGCGGGCAGAGCCGTGTCCCCATCTCCGCAGCCTTATGCCGTCAATGGGAAGATCACTCCGCAGAGTAACGTGGATTTTGATCTGACTCTTAGATGCAGGTCAGAGCTGGATAGGTGGGGGGCCTGGCTGGGAGGGCAGGTGGGCTGGGTGGCTGCCCCCAGCCACAGCTGCACCTTCTCCCCCGCCTGGCCCTCACTGCAGGAATCCTGAGTGGGGGCTGCGGGACACGGCCCTCCTGGAGGACCTGGGCCAAGCCAGCGGCCTGCTCCTTGAAAGGATGGTAGGTGGGAGGGCGGGGGGCATGGGCCGCTTCCCTGGGGGCCTGGTCAGCCGCTGCAGCCCACGCCTCGCCCTAGGTGGACATGCCGGCCAACAACAAGTGCCTGATATTCCGGAAAGAGTAACTGCACCTGCTCTCACGTGTTTGTGTTTCCACCAAGATCCCCCCCTCCCCTGGACCAAACCCAGAGGCCAGCCCCTGCCTCCCAGGGCTGGGCCATGAGGACTGGCCTTGCCCGGTCTGGGGGCTCTTGGCTGATGGCCACAGGGCTGCTTAGAACCTGGGAATAAAGTGTTGTCTGCTGCTCACTGCTGGTGTCAACCATGCCTCCTCCTGGGACCACACCTGGTGGTGGGCAGGGGGGAGTCTGGCCTGTGGGGTCAGGGTTTGGGGCCCTCCTGGACCGGCTGCTCTGCTGAGGGGACAGAGGAGGGAGTGAGAATTCAGGCCCTGCTGGCTGAGCCGGCTGCTAGGCTCTCCTGCCCCAGGAGGCTTGTGCTGCTGCAGGGAAACCGCAGGTTCCCAAGGACAGAACTGGGACTAGAGCCCATGCTCCGGTGTGCTAGCGGGACACCAGCTGAGGGCCCCCCAGGAGGTCCAGCACCTGTAGGCCACGAGGTCTGGGGAAGCGCTGGCTTTTATTCAGCAGGACAGGAAGGCAGGGCGGGCGGGGTTAGTCCTGGAAGCGGTTCAGCAGCTCGCAGGCCTTCTTCTCGAGCAGCTCCCAGATCTTCTTGACGCGCTTCTCGCTCGCGGCGCGGACGTAGCTGCCAGCATCCAGCACGGCCACGCCGTCTCGCACCTCCCCCATGATGACTAGTGGGCCGTCGCCAGCCGTCACGTTGGGGCAGGGGCAGGTCCAGTCCATACCACTCAGCGTCACCTCCAGGTACTTGGTGCCCAAGAACCTGAGGCCCATCTTGTCGTCCTTGAGCACCTCATCCAAGGCCACGCGGGCGATGCCACCGCCCCCCGGCTCGGGCTCCTCCAGCACTTCGGTGAGCCGCCCCACGATGGCGAAGTCGCTGCGGCACAGGCTCAGCGCCAGCTTGCTGCGGAGGCGGCAGGCCCGGCAGGGCGGCGTGCGCGGCACGGGGCAGGCGTCCTCACAGCTCGCGCGGCTCTCAAAGTTGTTGCCGTTGCCCTCGCAGCCGCCGTACACGAAGGGGTGGCACTGCTGCAGCAGCGGGCTGTAGGCCCAGCGCGGCTCCCAGGCCTGGCAGCGGCCCTGCACAGCCGGCAGCGCGCAAGCATCGCCAGGGCCCCGGGCGCAGGCCTGCTGGCACGCCTCGTAGGTCTCGAAGCCGCGGCCACCTCCCTCGCAGCTGCAGGCAGGGAAGGTCATGCAGCCTCCCCGCTGTGGGTCAAAGTGCCAGAGGACCAGGCCGGGGGCCGTGCTGCTGCAGGCCCGCAGGTCAGGCAGGCACTCGGCCGGGCCAGAGGGCGTGGGTGCCCCGGCCCCGGCCGGCTCCCGCCGGACCACGGAGAGTGGGAAGTCAGCCCGCAGCAGGCCGGCGGCGTTGCGTGCCGTGCAGGTGTAGAGGCCGGCATCCTCGGGCCGGGCATTGTAAAGCACCAGCTGCCCGATGCTGGTGACCACCACGTTGCCGTACATCTGGTCTGGCCGCATGATCAGGGTCTCCCGCTGGTCGCTCTGCTTCTCCCAGGTCACGGCGGGTGGCGGGCGGCCGCTGACGTCGCAGTGGAGGCTGGCGGTGCCCCCCACATACACCGCCTGTGGGGCTGGGCTGCTGTAGAGGGCAGGCGGCGTGGGGGCGTCCCCGGGCGTGGGGCGGGCCGTGGGCTCCGGCGGCCCTGGGCTGCTGGGCGCCCAGCTGAGGACGTGCTTGCAGGGCACAACGTGCAGGCGGAGGCCACGCAGGCAGGCCTCCGCGTCCATGTAGCAGCGGTTGTAGTAGGTGAGGCCGTCCGAGGCACAGGTGAAGCTGGGCTCCTTCTCGCAGCGGTCCCGGCAGCGGCACACGGGCTGCCCGTCCCATATGTCGCAGTCGGAGCCCTGCTGAGGGCATGTGAAGCCCTCACACGAGGCCAGCAGCGTGGGCACCGCTGGGCCGCCGGGGAAGCGCGCCGCCACGCAGCTCTGTAGCCCACACACGTTGGTACAGCACTTCTCGGCGGCCTCGCAGTCCTGGGGAGTGGGGAGTAGCTCAGTGGGCACCCTAGCTCCGCCTGTCAGCTTGTCCAGAGGGAGCTGAGCCCCAGCTGCCCTTCCCGGAACCTGTCTCCCCTGGGGAAAGCCCAACACGTTCCCAGAAATTTCCTTCCCATGCTCTACTATCAGACCCTGTCGAGTGTGTCACGTCACCGAAGCTCACTGAATCCTCAGGTCCTCACCCCACAGAGCGGGTTTCATCACACCAACGAGGAAACCAAGGCCCGCGGCAGGGGTGGGGGTTGGGGGGGGCCACGTACAACGTGCTCAAGGCCACTGAATGTGGTGCAGGGTAGGGCTGCAGGGCAGGTGTCCACGTGTGAACCCCCCTGCCTTTCGACCTTGCTGGTCCTGAGAACAACTGGTCCTAGGGTGGGGGTGGGCAGGTTTGGGGAGCGAGGAGGGAGCTCTTAATCTCAGACACATGAAGGCAAAGACTGAGGGTGTCCTCTGGGACCCTCATACACAGAACAGCCTAAAACCCCAGCAGCCGAGTGTGGGGAGCCTGAGGAGGCAGCAGACTCCCAGGAATGGGGCCGCAGTGCAGCTGCTGGGGTCCCCCTGTGGGCAAGGCCTGGGTGCAGGGGTAGGGCTGGGCTTCCCCAGACTCACCCAGCCCCCAAGGTGCCCTGAGCCCCCCACATTGTCTGACCCCCAACCAGGGCCTGTGCTTACCTGGTCCCTGACGCACTCACGCTCACAGGTGCTCTGGGCATCCACCCACAGGTTGGGGCTGAGCTGGTTGGGGCACACGCCCGAGTGGCTTCTGGGTCCTGGCGGCAGGCTGGCCCCCAAGGTCAGCCCAACCACGAGGAGCAGCGGCAGGAGTGGCCTCGGGGCCAGCATGGGGACCGCCGGGCCAGGGGGTGGGGGATGTGCCACCAGTCCTTCCTCAGGCCCTGCCTAGCCTGCCCCCTGAAAGCATCTACCTTTCCAGGCCTGCGGTTGCTGCCCCTGCCCTCGGGCCCCTGACTGATCCCCAGGGCTCTTCCCTGGCCCCCAAGGTCCGAGCCCACAGCAGTGCGAGGGGCTGGGTAGGTTCCGGGCCTCTCACAGCTCTGAGTCTGTGCATGTGGCGCCAGCCCCTCCCCTGCCTGGCCCCTCTGTGGTCAGCACAGGGCAGGGGGTGGGGAGCGGAGGAGGGCTGGGGAGGGGCCGAGGCCCAGGAGCACGGAAGACACTGGCCACGAGGGTCAGGAGGGGCGGAAAAGGGCCAGAGAAGGGCTGGCCCTGGCGGGGGAGGGGAGGGGAGGGGAGGGAGGCTGTAATTGGAGCCCCTCCTCCCTCTAGGCACTGGGCTGGGGATGGAAGGGCCCAGGGGTCAAAGCTGCCTCTCAGACCTTCCCAGCCCAGGTCAGAGGAGGGGCCTGGGCTGGCCAACCCCCTCTGGCTCCCCAACCCGCCCCAGCTGGCCCAGGGCCTGGCTCTCCCCCACAGCAGGTCCACACCAGCCCCTTACCCAGATTCATCATGTCCATAGACACAGGGGCTCTGTGTTCGACCCCGCAACGAGTACGCGCTCTGCTCCCTCCGCAGGAAAAAAATCTCACAACCTTCTCCGTGATCCTTCTCAGGGTCACGACATGCCAACAGGTCTTGGGGTCAAACTGAAACCCTTTCTGCTAGTGTGGAGGCCTCCGGTGACCCAAAGCTGATGGGGGTTGGGGGAGGCCGATGCAAGGCAGGACTTTGCATTTCCGGAGCGCCCCCAGCATGGCTCCAGGTCCAGGCTCTTCCACGACCAGGCAAGGCAGGTACCAAAGAAGTGAGGTCCCAGGACGCTCAGCAGGGAGGAAACCATGCTGGCCGGCATAGCCAGCAGTCACACAGGCAGCAAACACTGGAAACGAGGCTGCTGGGGCCGAGGAACTGAGTGTTTACTTGGGCTGACTTGAATTTCAGTAGCTGTGGCCCCACACAATCCCGAGGCCAAGGTCATCTAAAAAGCACCCTGGAAACAGCAAGTTTCCCAGAAGCTGCTCAAGCCCCTGGGAGGAGGAGCCTTCCCTGGGCGGGGCGGGGTGGGGGGATGGAAGCCCCTCCTTGGCAGGCCTGGCAGGGAGATCTAATGCAGCAACAGGACAAAGCCGCTGGACTCTACCCTTCCAAACCCTTCCCAGGGGCCTGGGGCCCCAGGAGCATCTGCTCAGAGAGCGAATGGAAAACGTCCCATGGCCCTGCGTCTGACCTTCTGACCTGGGAGGCAGGGAAATAAAAGCCTTGTCTGGTCAGAGTGAGACCAAGAGACGCCCCAGATGCAGAGAATGCATACAAGGGGACCGCGGGTGTGGGGGTTCCAGATCCAGGACAGTCCCTCAGAGAGCTGCAGCTAGAGGCCTGGGTCCCCGAGCGGTAGGTAGGGGGTGGGGAGGCTCATTCAGAGGGGTTCCCCACCCGTCAGTGCCACCACACCCCTGGACTGAACCCCATTAGCAGGTGGCTTTCCCACCCCAGGCCCGGGTCTGGGGCCGGGAGGCCGTGCTGAGTCTCTGCAGATGGGAAGCCCCCAAGTCATCCACTGCATCCCTGGCTCCATGCCCACCACCCTCAGGCAGTTAGGCCCGCCTACACGGACATGGGAGGGGGCTCGGGGCGTCCCACTTTCCACCCTCAGAGGCAGCAGAGAGTAGCGGCCTCTGGAGTGCGGCGGGCTGCCTGTCTGGCCCACTGAGAAACGACCCGTGTGTGGCCTGGACTGAGGTGGCCGCGGCAGCCAGGCTCAGCCCTCACGGCCAGGGCCGGCACCAGCCACACCTACCACCTGGCCAGTTAAAACCAGAGGCTCTCAGCCTGGCAATCAGAGCTGAATCACGTTTACTGTACAAAGAAAGGAAAACCGTCCAAACTGAGCACAGGAATGGCGTGTCAGACAGCAGCAAAGAGTAGTGTTGATAAAGTGAACGTAGGACTGTCCACGTCCTCAAAACAAAGTCTGTGTGACTGGGTTCAAAGTCCAAAGAAAGCCCCCCCCCCAACCCCGCAGGCAAGGCAGGATGGGTGTGGCCTCCCCTGCCTGAGCCTGCTGAGGCCAGGCCTCATTGGGGACCCCAGACGCCCCGCACACGCAGGCCGCGGCCCCGCCCTGCCTCCCAGACACACAGCATGTAGAGTCCCAGAGCCGAGGGCAGGGCCGTGAGGAGGAGGTAGAGCTGAGCACCAGTGTGACCGGCGGCCAAGTCGCCAGCAGGCGGCAGGAGGAGGCAAGGCCTCCTGCTCAGGGCTGGCTGGTGGGGTCTCCAGGAGAGGCTCGGGGTCCACCGCTGGGACCAGTCCAGGCAGCATCACTAAGAGATGCGTCAGAAAGGTTTTGGTGACGTGCGACCATGAGGGCCAATGCCAGGCAAGGAGCGGGTGTGGGGTCACATCCGAGGCCGGCGAAACAGAATCTGGTGAGGACAGAGTCCAGGTGCCCCGGGACACAAGCGGGCGGGTGGGTGTACACCCACTGAGTGTCTTCTGCATCTTCCCCTGAGACACAGGAATGTCTGAGAAACACCAGCAGTCCACTGGGGAACGGAGCCCTTGCCCCCAGCCCAGAGCCCATCCGAACTGCACAGGATGTTGTCTAGGAGGGCTGGCGGGAGCCCAGGAAGCTGCGGCCACACCACGCCGACCGCTGGGGGCCGGAGCCGCCGCTCAATCATCTCGGGGCACACACCGACCCCCGTGTTCACAAAGGCTGGTGGAGGCAGCCATGGGCCCGAGTGCACTGCCCAGAGCTTCCACGTGTCCCCCCCGCCGCTGCACAGCCCACACCCCGCATGAAGTGTCTGAATTCAAAGGTTGAAGCCCTGACCGGGATTCCTCATCTTTGCCTCAAATCCCCTCCCCCTCTCCAAATGTCCCAAAGCCTGAACCCACTGCTGACGGGGGCTCACCATGCGGCTGCGTGGAGGCTGCCCCGCCCGTCCTTTAAAAATGTACAAAAAGGTGAACATCTTCCATATAAATAAGAAAGGGAGCCAGGCCTCCCGGGTCCTCAGAGACAGCACCCCCTTGAGGCTGGAGCCAGGCAGAGCCGCCTCCTGGGCACTTCCCAGCCGCACCGCACTGCGGGGTCCCGGGCTTGATCCCCCGAGACCCCCGCAGCTCTCTCCGGTCCCACGGAACTTGTCTGGCGGAAGACCACTGCCTGCGCCGTGTGCCCCCACGCTTCCCGAGGGCAGTGTGGCCAAAGCCTTCCCTGCACACGGCGCCAGGCCCAGCGCCCGGCCAGAAGCGTTCCCCAAGCACGAGCCCTCCCAGAGCGCACTGGACAGGGTGGTGCCCAGCCTGCCCGCTAGGAGATCTTGCAGTTGCTCCTTGAGCAGTTCTGGGGCGGGCTCTGGGGAGGGCGGATGGACTTGGACCTCTTGAGGCTGTTGCCCTTGTTGCTGCTGCCCCCTGCCCCACTGGCCAGCGAGTAGGAGCGCCCGTGCATCATGACGGCGTTCATGCCATTGGCCATCGAGAAGGACTTGAGATGGCTCTTGATGGTGACGGGCAGCGGGAGCTTGTCGATGAGGTGCACGGGGGTGCAGGAGACAATGGCCCGACAGCAGAGGTCCTGCAGGCTGAACACTGCACATGGGGGTCAGACCGCGGTGGGGGGAAGGGACAGGTCAGACTGCGAGGATTGGAGAGGGCTGCCCTGGACACCCACCACTCCACCCCAGCTGCCAGTGTCCTGGCAGGAGACATAGGCTTCCAGCCACCCTGGCCCTTCTGGCAGCTCGGGTGGGATGGGGCTCAGGCTGAGGGACAGGGAAGCACACAGCCAGGACCTTTATGGGTCAGCTCTAGGAGGGCAGGCTTAGAAGCTGCTCCCTTTCCACTCTGGGGCAGAGTCCACAGCACTGCCTCCCAACACTGAGGTGCAGACAGGATGTCCTGCACGGTCCCTTCCTGGAACACCAGGACCCCACACAGAGCCAGCTTAGCCAGCTCAGCCGCCAGGGGGCCGGGGAAGCAGTGGAGGAGAGCTGGCCTCCCCTGCAACCCGGGACGCCGGCCCCTAAGCGGGCTGCCGGAGCCCCAGTCTGTTTCCGTTTTCTCGCCCACAGCCCGGGGCAGCCCCTTACCTCGGTTGGGCCTCCAAATCTTCTCCATGCCGTGCCTCATGAGCACGATGCGGGACAGCTCGGTGAAGGACTCGATGACATTAAAGTTGCACAGTGGGCTGACCTCAAAGAAGGTCATGCCATTCTTCTCCGCGTAAGCACGCGCCTGCTCTGTTGGAACTTGCCGCTTGAAGGCCAGGTGCAGCCGATTCCCAACCAGGATCCGGGGAACCCCAGGTGCATGCTTGGGGGGGGCACAGGACTCAGCAGAGGCACGAACATGGGACACCCCCTCTTGGCACTGTCTCCCAGGCCCCAAAGTGGGCAGGGCCCTCACTGTCCATTCTCTGACCATCGAGTGCTATGGGGACACAGAGCCGGGGCCACAAGGGGGGGCAGCAAATGGGGCCCCCCCGGCTTCCTGCTGGGGATGGGAGTGTGTACACCTGGGAAGGGTGACCCTGAAGGGGTATCCGCGGGTGCACACCTACCTCATCGATCTCCTTGATCCACCGGTCGATGCCATCAAAGGACCAGCGGTTGGTGATGTCATATACCAGGAGGATCCCCTGCAAGGGAGACGCGGGCGTCGAGAGGCCTGGGGCCGCCTGGATGGAAGGGGTCCTGTGCCGGGCACAGTGCCCGCTGCGGCCAAGCACCGCTCCCTCCCAGAACAGGTGGGGCCAGGGCACTCGGCTCCGGCCAGACGGCTTTCCAGTAGATCATGTGGGGGTTACTTAAACACACGGCAAGGTGGGAGATGCATGGCTTTGAGACTCTCATGTTTCGGAGGCAGCCCTGGTACCGGCTCTGCATGCTGTCTGGCCAGCTCCGTATCCCTCTCCTCACTGAGGCCAGGCCCGTGTTGCCCGGATGCCCTCTGTGTGGGGTGATGGCAACGGGGCATCTCGTGGGCTCAATGCTGCCCCCTCCCCATCTGGGGTACTTGGCTGGGACAATAGGCATTTTTTCAACTTCTTTGCTGTAAACACACTGTACGCATTAACCTGTGATCATTTAAAAATCACTCAAGTAACACAGGCAGTCTACACAGGTCTACAGGGTGCGGCAGGCCCTGCGGACAAGCCTGGCAGGCAGACAGCAGCCAGGTCCCCACACTCCGTCCAACAGTGTGCCTGCTCTGCCCGGGGCACCCAGGGGCTGAGCGGAGGGGGCTCTGCGTTCCAACCCAAACTTGCAGAGCAGGACGCCAGTCACTCCGGCAGGCCCCCACCAGCCGGGCAGAGCATTTGCTACGGGGACTTTCCCGCCATATCCCTCAGAGACCAATTAGTCGGAGCTCAGCTCTGGGCTATGTGCACCTGCATGACTCGCCCGTCGTCCCTGCCCTAGATATCTCAGGGACCTATCACAAGCCTCAGAGAGGGGACTCCACCAAGCGAGTGCAGCTGCGGGCCCCTGTCTCTCTCTGCCCCTATGTGCCACACTGAAGCAGGCTCGGGACCCACCCTGTCCTGCCCCAGCAAGACTGCGTTCAGCCTGTGTCTCCGTCACACACCGCACGGAGCAGCTGAGATCAAAGAAAACAGGGCACCCTCCATCTCACCATGAGCCCTGCCCCTCAAAACTGTCCTTCCAATTCTGGGAGACAAAAGCGTGGCCCCTAGGTCTTGTAAGCACAAAGGTCAAAATCCCACTCTCTGGCCGGAAAGCCTCAAGCTGAGCAGTGCGGAGCCACGTGCCGACCGGGAAGGGACACTCGCTGGGGAGGAAGAGCCAGGCCTGGAGGGACAGCCTTCGGGACAGATGGGCCCAGACCCATGTGAAGTCAAGGGCTAAGGCACCCGTTTCGGGGACGCTGGAGAGTAGGACTGGACGGGACCCGTGAGTAGCTGGGTGCGAACCCCGCTGCTTGGGGCACAGGGAACAAAGCCTCCAGTTGGTGTGCAGGGAGGGCCACGGCACTGACGCCCCAACCTGGAAACGCCCCTTCAAGAAATAAGCGAGGATGTTCCCATGAGAACTGTGCCTAAACAGGCAGTCCCAGGACTGCGGAGTAAGTCAAGCTACGGGCACACCACACCGATGACCCACCGAGCAGTGCACGTGGGCACACAGCAGACCGTGGGAGATACCCACCCTCAACAACTCACAGAGGGCAGTTTCCGTGCACAGCCACGTGCTGGAAGTCCGGGCGGGGACTCACGTTCCAGCTCTGCTAGCCTGTGTGAGGCTGAAGCGCTCAAGCAAGGGGGCAGAAGCTCCTCCCTTGGGCTCAGGTGTCAGCTGTACCCCTCGGCCGCTGGGGAACCCCTGGCTGTCCCTCCCAACCTCCGACGACCACCACCCGTCTGGGGCTGCCCCAGTCTGACGGGCTGGGGCTTGACAGAGGAGACACCCCACACACACCCGTCACAGGGAGGAAGGACACACAGCGGGTCACACTGTAGGCAGCAGGGACCGAAAATGATCATGCATGTGGCCGGGAAGGACAGGTGGCATCACGCACAGGCGGGACAGCTGAGAAACCAAGGCCAGGTTCTTCATTACCAGAATACCCCAAGGGGTTCCAGCTGTGAGTTCCAAAGGAGGAGGAAGGACGAATAAATTTCACTATATTATACTTCTGTCATCAACGGAAGTCCTACGTGCTCAGGCTTTTTAAATGAGTGGGTACTCCAGGGTACAAACAGAACTCCTCCCCATCCCTCCAGGAATAACTGGTTCCTGTCTTATTCCTGACCCAGACCAGGTCACGGTGCACGCTGCCCAGCCCCCACCCAGGACCCCCTGCCCCACAGCAGCCAGCACCTTCCGCCAGGCTCATCAGGTAGTACCCCTGTTGGCGCTCAGGTTATTTCACCTAATCTTATCAGCGACACCTGCGAAGAAACCCCCCCCCCAGCACTGGAAGATAAAATCCAGACAAGTGGAACTGCGGGGCCCAGGGGTTGGTGCCCTTATTCTATCAAGGTTATTTCTGTTGATTTAGGAGAGCACACACATGTGCAGGGGGCGGGGAGGGGCAGAGGGAGAGAATCTCCAGCAGACTCTGTGCTGAGTGTGGAGCCCGATGCAGGGCTCGATCTCACGACCCTGAGATCATGACCTGAGCCAAAACCAAGAGTCCGAGTCTGACGCTTAACCGGCTGAGCCACCCAGGTGCCCGAAGGTTATTACTTCTGAGCTACAGCTTGTCCCTCAGAAGAGGCACAGATTTTAAGTATGAACAGTTGGATGAGTTTGGACAAATGTGAACATACCTGTGCCACCAACACCCCAACCGAGGTACAGAGGTGCATTTTTCATGAATTTAACTTTTGGCATGTGTAATGCATTTTGTATGGTAAAGCTCCCAAGGAACAGAATACTGTGAGTGAAAGCCGCTGCCTACACTCCCACAAGCAGCACAGAAAATGGGGAGCAGCTGTCTAACGGCTCCCGGCCCATATGCCCACCCACCTGGGCAGTGACAGGTGGCATGCTGGTGCCCCCGTCAGCACTCACTTCATGGTAACTGCGAGCCCTGGACCATTTCCCACAGGAAACCCCTTTTCATAGGAACTGAACCCTCTCTCACCAGACCAGTGCCTAGCCGTGCTCCACCCAGTGCTAATCCAGCTGACCCCAAAGCCTCCATGAAACAGAACCTCCCCCCCCACCCCGCCCCCATCTCCCTCCTTGCACTGAGCCCAGGGGACCCCAGGGGACTCCAGAGGACCCCAGCCGACAGCGCCAGCCTCCCAGGGACAGGAGTAGCCACCTCAGACCCCAGCAACAGCAAACATGGGCCATGGAAAGAAAGTACTCATGGCAAGAGCCACAAGACAGCACTGTTGTGGGGCAGGTGAGAGTAGCCAGGGCTTGGCCAGGGGCTTCTGTGACCTGGGCCCTAAGGGACCTGCAAGGCCTCTCTCTGGTCTTAAGTGAGGGTAGGAGAGTGACAGGAAATACAAAACTCAAGTAGAAGCCCCACGACTCTGGGTGCCGTCCGCTGCAAACCCAGGTGGGTGCCACCCTGCAGACCCCCTGCACCTGTTCACTGCCACCGCCTGATGGGATGGGAGCACGACAGGCGCCTGCTGCCACCCATCCAGGCCTGAGACCTACCACGGGCTCCTCCGGCCCCAGAACAACAAGAACCCCCAGAACCAGCAAAGCAAACGCAACAGCCAACACACAGCTGGCTAGGCTGGACGCTTGAGAACAGACGTGGGAACGCAACTTGCTTTCCGAAAACGTGTCATCTGGCAAACGTGCAGGCTGCTTCCCGGCTTTCTCTCGTGGTCCTAAGTGTCTGTTCACAAGCACGTGTCTGTGGTCTGTCCCATGCTGACACTCAGAGCAGGCAGGCAGCTGAGGCCAGGAGCCCATAATCATCATACCCAAGGGAGCGAGCCCCAGCTCTTCGTTTTCCTCTTGATTACAAAAGTAATGTGTTTATCGTAGCACAACTGAAAATACTCAAACCAAAAAGAGCACAAGAGAGCTCACCAGTAACCGCAGGGTGCGCGACAGTGAACACGAGCGTTTACAACATCTCATCTTGTGTATGTAAAATCACACACGCAGGGGCGCCTGGGTGGCTCAGTCGTTAGGCGTCTGCCTTCGGCTCAGGTCATGATCTCAGGGTCCTGGGATCGAGCCCCACATCGGGCTCCCTGCTCCGCGGGGAGCCTGCTTCTCCCTCTCCCCTCCCCCTGCTTGTGTCTCTCTCTGTCAAAATAAATAAATAAAATCTTTAAAAAAAAAAATCACACACGCAGTCCCTTCCTTAAATAAGAGGGGCCGTGGACCGTGCTTCCGCGTGCCTGAGCTCTCCCACGCTCACCTGAAGGGCGCTGGGTGCTGCAGGCCGTTCCTGCTACTTAACCCACCCCTGGTGGGGACGGGGCTGCTGACAAATGCCCCAAAGCGGCACCCCACTCCCCGAGGTCCTTCTGTGTTTTGTCATGGAGGATCAGCTGCTCCCAGTGGCACCCCAGTTATGGCAGCTCTGCAGGGCGCCGTCGACACCGGCGTGAACACTGGTGACGTCCCCAAGCCAGCGGCTGCAGGAGCGGGGCTCACTCCTCTGTGCCAGCTCCCAGGACGGGAGCTCCTGGCCAACCTCAGCAGAGCGCAGACGAAGGCCCCATTCAGGGTCTTCCTCCCCGAACGCTGGAGAGGCTCCCACTCAGGAAGGCCCTGGAGGAAGGGCTGGGTTGGGTGTTCCTGTCAACACCTCCTTGGACTCAGTCTGACTCCATCACAGACGAAATTTCCCTCTGGCTTCCCAGGTCCCATAGAGCAGAAAGAGTAGCACAGGGGGCGGGGGGGGAAGGGGGGGTGGCGCGGTGCTGGACATTAATCACTGCTCAGAAAGCAAAACAGATGCCCGTGGGGCTCCCCCCAAGCCCCAGCCAGAGTGTGTGTGGGGTGACAGGCAGCCCCCTTGGAGCCCACACCCCACACAGCCAGGGGCTCCTGCCTGCGGTGCACAGCAGATCTGACTTCAGGGGTCTCCTCAGCAATTCCAGAAGCCTGGGGGTCACGGCCTGCCCTGCAGCACAGACAAGACTGGTCCTGCATCCAGACCACTCACTCTGACCCCGCAGTGAGAGTCTAGAGCAGATCTGGGCACACAGCTACTTTCCCTTCTCCTTCTAGCCTCGAACCACATACAGATCCAGTTGGCACACAAGTATGTTGGGGGGAACCCAGAGGATGCAGACAGAAACGAGCAGGTGCCCACATCCCTGCGCACCGCCCTGCCCCACTGAGGACCCACAGCAGCCCCTTCCATGGCGGCTCCAAGGCTCAGGCTCCACTATCCTCGTCAGTGATCCAGGCCAGCCCACTCCGGAGCCCCCAGCCCCGAGACGGGCTTGCCTCCCCAGGCAGCCCCCTCCATCAGCACATCCAAGTCCAGAGAGGTCACCTCTTCTTCCCGGGGAACTGGATGACTGAGCAGCATCTCCAAGGGTCTCAGCACACCTCCTGTGGCACCTCCACCAGCAGGAGCCATGGGAGCCGATGGGCACAGAGGGCACCCAAGGTTAGACCCCCAGTGGAAGCCTGGTGTTCAGATGTCAAACTTGGCTTAGAAAGAATCACGCACGTGGGGTCTGACAGCACAGCAGCGGGAGGGGGTCATCCTGGAGAACAGCACCGGCACGGTCGCTGGGCTTACCTGTGCGCCCCTGGAGTAGGACCTGAAGATGGTGCAAAACCTGCCTTGGCCCGAGGTGTCCCTGAAACACAGGGGGGTTGGGGGACGCAGCCCATGGGACCCCAGCATGCACAGTGTCATCCCGGTGAGGCGCTGGCCCCTGCCCACTCCCACTCCACAGCTCACCCTGGCGGACCTCCATGGGCCTGTGTGCCTTGGAACCTTGCCCTGCTGGGCTGGAGAACCCCACCACTGTGGGAATTCACGCCTCCTGCTGAGGTTCTGGAAAATGCTCCTTCATGTGTAGCCCAGGGAAGAGCAAGGGCAGAGGGGCCATGGTCACAGTGGAAATGAGTGTTTCTGGGCCAAAGGGAGCTGGGCTCTATCAGACCAAACAGCCCAGACTTCTGGTTTCTGCATCAGAGTCCGTTCCACAGGGACACAGGGTCTGTGCAAACGGCTATTCCAGGGAGGGTCAACAGGATGCCACCCTGTCTCTGAGGACTCCTGACTCACTTGAGGCATCGCACAGTGACACTGAGGTGCTGCAGTCCCTGCCCCGGATACCTCGCCCCGCAGGGCCTGACTCACCAGAGTTCCAGCTTGACCCGCCGTCCATCCAGCAGGATGGTGGTCGTCTTATAGTCGATTCCTGGAAGGAAGCAGAGGGTAGCTGCAGGCGACACGTGGGGAAAGGCCCACCAGGACCCACCGTGCCAGGGCCAAGGGCCGTGCCACCCCCACCTGGTGCCTTCCCGTGGCTCCAGACCAGCAACCCAAGCAGGCCACCCCAGTGTCGCCCCGAGAGTGCGTGCTGGGTGCTGACAGCCGCAGGGCGGAGGGAGGAGGCTCGTCTCCGTGCTGACCTGCTTCGTCTGGGTCCTGACATCGACCTCCCAGAGGCTAAGGGTGTCTGCGTTCTTGGTTCACTGTAGCCCCTGGGTACTGACGACTGGAGCGTGCTGGGAGCATGATGAAGGGGCAAGTAATCTCTAAAATGCCATCTCTCTGGAGAGCTCTCTGCAAAACCCATGCTTGCCCTAGCTTCAGTTTTTGTTTTTACTCTTTTATGAGTAAAAGAGTAGGAGCAGGGACACTTAGCTTACATGGAACATCTTCAAGTGGTCTGTGGGCCATCCAGAAACTTCCCACAAGCTATGTCTTCCCTCTTCCATTCCTAAACCTTAAAAATCTCATCAGTTTCTTGACTTTATAACACTTGCTCCAAGAGGGCTTGAAAATGGGCTTTTTTTTAAGGTTTATTTTTTATTTTTATTTTAAGATTTTACTTATTTAATTGAGAGAGCGAGAGAGTGTCAGCAGGGGAAGGGACAGAGAGAGGGAGACAGAATCTCAGACTCTGCACTGAGCGCAGAGCCTGACACAGGGCTCAATCTCACGACCCTGAGATCACCACCTGAGCCGAAACCAAGAGTCGGATGCTTAACCGACTGAACCAGCCAGGCGCCCCATTTTTTTAAAGCATACTCTAGACCCAATGTGGGGCTTGAACCCACAGTCCCGAGATCAAGAGTCACATGCTCCACCAACTAAACCATCCAGGCGCCCTGTTTTTTTTTATTTATTTTAATTTAATTAATTTATTTGAGAAAGAGAGAGGGCACAAGAGCAAAAGCACAAGCAGGGGGAGAGGCAGAGGGAGAAGCAGACTCCCTGCTGAGCTAGGAGCCCGATGCGGGACTTGATCCCAGGACCCTGGGGTGGTGACCTGAGCTGAAGGGAGACGTGTAACTGAATGAACCACCCAGGCATCCCAACGGTCTTTTTTTTAAAAGATTTTATTTATTTATTTGAGAGAGAGAGAGAGAAAACTAGGACAATCAGGGGGAGAAGCAGGCTTCCCGTGGAGCAAGAAGCCCGATGTGCGGCTCGATCCCAGGACCCCGGGAACATGACCTGAGCCGAAGGCAGACGCTTCACCGACTGAGCTACCCAGGTGTCCCAAAAATGGGCATTTTTAATGCAGGTGTTGTTCACACACGCATCATGTGCACATGGCACACCCCCAACCCTGGCACTGGGGCCTCTACCCTCACTGTCCTTCTGCCTGGCCAACTCCCAGCTGTGCATGAAAACCTGGCTCCCATGCATCAAAGGACATTAACAGAATGAAAACGTCCTGTTTTCCTCTCCGACAAAACAGGAGAAAACATTTGCAAATCACATATCTGATGAGACTGGTATCCACAATATAGAAAGAAATGCTACAACTCGATACCAAAAACAACCCAATTAAAAATGGGCAAAAGACCTGAATAGACATTTCTCCAAAGAGGATACACAAATGAGCAATACGCACATAGAAAGGTGCTCAACCCCACTCAGCATCAGGGAAATGCAAATCAAACCACAATGAGATGTCAACTCACACCATTTAGATGGTTATTAGAGAAAAAAACAAAGAAAATCACAGGTGCTGGTGAGGGTGTGAAGAAGCTGGAGCCCTCGGGCACTGCGGTGCGGGTGGGGAAGGGTGCAGCCGCCACGTGGAAAACAGCCTGGTGGCTCCTCAAAAACTCAAACACAGAATTACTATCTGATGCAGAAATTCCACTTCCGGCTTACAACTAAAAGAAGTGAAAGCAAGGAATCAACTACGGATGTATTTCCACACCCATGCTCACAGCCGCACTGTCCACAGCCGCCAAAAGGTGGAAGCAGCTCATGTGTCCACCGGCAGACGAAGGGAAAAGTGTGGTCTGTCCATGCAGTGGACCAGTGTTCAGCCCTAATGGGGAGGACAGGCCAACGTGTGCTCCCACAGGGGTGGGCCCGGAGGGCATCACACTCGGGGAGATAAGCCTGTGGCAGGAAGACAAATATGGCGGGATTCTGCTTCTCGAGGCCCCTCGAGCCGTCAGATCCCTGGAGACAGAAGGTGGATGGAGGTCACCAGGGGCGGGGGCAGGTGGGGAGTCAGCGATTCATGGGGACAGAGCTTCAGTTTGGGAAGATGGAAAAGCTCTGTGGACGGACAGTGGTCGTGGTCCCACAAGAGCGGGAATGAGCTGTGTGCCTAAAGACGGCGAAGGGGGCAAACTTCCTGTTAACGTGTATTTTACCACAATTAGAAGAAAAGGGAGAGAACACTCTCTTGCACGTATTCTCAAGCGAAAGAAACACTCCGCAGGAAGAAGCAAACTCAGGCCTGTCCCCACCCGTACCCCCCAGCCAGTTCTCTCATCTCTATGCTTCTGTTCCATGTTCCCCGACTGGCGTCCGCTCAAGCATCCTCGGTCCTGGGTGGGAGCTCCTGTAATTCTGTCAAACAGGAAGCACAGATCTGGCCCAGGACTTGCCTCTTTTTGGTCCTGGATCTACACCTCCTGCGAGACAGAAACGGCGGTGACCAGAAAGGCTGTGGATATGGACGCCCATGCTCTGGGCAACATCACCTCCAGGTGGCGGGTCAGCCCAGCAGGCTGGGGGCTAGGGGACGGGACACTCCCCGGCACCTCTCCGAAGCTCCCCGCGAAAGGGTGCTGCCCAGTCACCCCGAGGTGACTCCCAAGGCCCAGCTGGGAGTGGCAGGGAGGAGGGTGTGCCCAGCAAAGGCCCAGGAGACGAGGTGCGGTGTGGCGAATGCGGAATGCAGCTGGGCGCCTTGCGGCTCTGTCTGCCCACGTTCCACCGCACGCATCACCATCCCGATGGCGCCGTGACTTTGGGGTGCAGGCTCCGCTCTCCAGCAGCGGCGCTAAACGCCCTGCCAAGCACACAGCAGGCCAATGAGCACGCAGAGCTGGGAGCTATCCCAAGGAAGGGTCTGCTCCGTTTCCAACCTGTCCTGCTGCACAGCCCGCCCGGCTGGGTCTGAGGGCTCCCCGGAGCACAGGGCTTTCAGGGAAGGCTGCAGAGGAGAGCTCGGAGCGGCAGGGAGCCATGCCCGCCCCCCACCCCACCTTGCCAGGAGCCCTCACGGCCCCCACAGAAGGCTGAGCAGCCTGTGTGAGGGGACTGAGGGAAGTGGACAGCGGGGCCCAGCTACGGACGGCCTGGCCGCCGGCCGAGAGCTCCTGACAGGGCGGAGAGCCCCAGGCTGACAGATTCACATGGGCACCAAAATTTCAAATATATCCTTCATGCCTACCCTGCCCCTCATCCCCACCTCCCAAATCTGGACAAAAACGTACGGTGTACTTCATAAAGTCTCAGAAGATACAGACCCACAAGTCCACAGAGAGAGGCCTGCCTGTGGGAAAGCAGACTCTCCGTGCCTCACCAGGGATAGCGTCAACTAAACGTCACTGCTCAGGCAGCTCCGACAAGTCCTGGGTCTCCAGATCTGATGCTGGAGGACTGCAGTCACACTCCCCCTGCCTCACCCCAGCAGTCCATGAACACTGAGCCCCTCTTTGAAAAACTGCTCAAAACACGGAATCTTGGACAGCCCGGGCACGACCATCAGAATCAGCTGGTGGGGGCTCGGATAACTGCCTGGGTGCATGTGGGGGTGACCAGGCCTCCTGAGGTGACGGGAGCAGCTCACACGCAGGGTGGGGGTCATACTGGGTGGCCAAGTCTCGGGCCCCAGAACTGGGAACACTCTCTGGACAGACACAGGGCACTGGGAGGCCAGTGGGGGCCAGCAGCAGCTGACCAGTGCCCGGGGAGACAGGTGCTGCTCTGGTTCCCAACCCTTCCCACGCGAGAGCTCTTGAAGCAGTTATTTGCCCAGTGTTCTGGGGGGTCTTTCCCGTGTCAGTGCAGCCCAGGGCCCATTCGGTGACTCCAGCAATCCCACATCCCAGCTGATGTGTCCCACTCCTAGCTAATAGCCAGTCCTCTCATCTCTGTGCTTCTGTTCCATGCTCCGGGAGCTGTCCTCAACTTTACCATTCTCCTCTGACCCTTCAAAAAATTCTGCTGCTCTTTCTGACCTCATTTCTCAATGCTCTTTCTGGCCCTCTGAACGCTCTTTTCAAATAACATTCTGTTCCTAGTTCTTGGACGCAGTATCTCTTTGTATCTCAGGCAACACTAATTACCGGATTGTTAAGGTTCTCAGATGTCTTTCCTCACACTGTGTGGTGACTGGCTGTCCACCAGCCCTCGGAGACCCCAAGAAGCTGCAGGAAGTCCAGGTGACTCTGCTCAAGTGGGGCTCACGATGGAGCTGTCAGGCACCTCGGGGTGTACAGAGGTCCCTCGTCTTGGACTGGGGGCTGTTCCTGCAAAGAACTAGCTGCTGCCTCTGGGCAGCACGGGACGCTACCTGAGCACCAGCAGCAGGGGCGGCCAGGGCCCTCCGCCGTACCCGCTTCTCCCAGGGAGCAGACCTCCCATGTCCCCGCTCGGCCCCCGCCCTGGCTTCAGTACCAGAGGGCCCAAGGGCATGGGGTCCTGCCTGCACCTCACAGCCAGGCTTCAGGCCTCTGCGCTTCATCCCGCGGTACCTGCGTCCCACACACTCAGCCTCTCTCACCTGACGGGGCCACAAGTTCCCAAGAATGTCCTTTCTACTGTGTTACGGGGTTTCTCAAGGGAGTGGCAATTCACTCGACACAAATTACTGTTTATGTTCCTACTATACACCAAGCGCGGTTTCGGGAACAACAGGGGCTTGCGTCGTGGCTGTCCCACACCTGCACCCGGACGGAGAGCTACAGAGGGTCCCTGTGAGGGGACATGTGTTGTTGTCACAGACTCAGGAGACACAGGCCAGGGACCGCAGGTGAACTGCCGTGCACATGATCGCTGTGCACCAGAGGGAACAGTCCTGAGTCCCACAAACAGCTCCAGCGTCTGGCAGGTATTTGTACAGGAAGCACCTGCGGACCTCACTCTGCGTGAAGACCCGTCTTGCACAGTGTGCAAGCCCTATCCGCACACCACATTTGGCAGGGATGCCACCACCTTGTGAATCACGGGGGTCTTGTTGGTTCAGAATTTTACCAAAAGTTCTTTACCATTTTGAAAAAAACCCACCTCCCCCTTAGTAACACCTGCACCAGGTACATTTCTACTGTCATCTTGTCAGCGTCTAGTACACCTGGATCAGAGCACAAGCGATTTAGGGTGCACTGCCCCTCTTACCCCTCACGTTACAGATACGCTGCGTGTACACGTTCTAGTTCTGCACGTGGATGGCATGGATGACCTGCAGATCAAACTCACTGCTTCTCAGGACAGTACAGGGGACGCTACAAAGTACTGGCCCCAGAGGGCCTGACATGGCTGAGGACGGCACCTGCCGACAGCGCCATGACGCCACGTCCCTGCACCACAGCCCAGGCAGGGCGACGGGGGCAGCTCCCGGCCCTGGGGAAACACCGGCGGATGCTGGAGGAGCAGGAACACTGTAATTACGGGCTGCTGACTGGTGTTCTTGTTTTTGATAGTCACCCCCTTCCTGGTGGTGCCGGGGGAGCTCACCAAGGCACCCACCCTGCTCACAGAGACCCACTTCACCAGGACGTGTGAGCACAGCTGTGGGCGTCTGTCTCCCCTGGCTTCTCACCCTTGGCAGGGGTGCGCCTGTCACCTGTGGGGCATCTGTGGCCAGACGGCCAGCCTGTCAAGGGTGACCTGGACAAGAGCCACCCTGCTGGCTGGAGCTGATGTGTGCTGTCCCGTCAGGAGTCGGCAGACGGACAGGCTACGAGTCACACTCTCTTCCGCTCCCTCCTTCAGAGCTTCACCAGAGCTCACACGCCTGTCAGCACGGACTCAGGACCACCGACCTCCAAGAAAACCCACTGTCACTAGGAATGACATGGTGCTCAGGCAGAGAACACACGAAGAGGAACCAGACAGCTTCAGCCGTCTGCCTGGTCAGCTTGATTTGCTGTATCAATCAAGACTGTCGGTTCAATTTTCCACTGTTCAGAATGAAGACCACTACACACAACCGGGCGGACCTCTGGGTGTGGGCATTTCCCACACACCTGTCAGACCCACCTGAAGGGAGAGGGCAAGGAAGGACATCGCCTGCCCGGACAGGTCATCTGTCACCTCCTTCCTGTCTGAGGTCCCAGTCTTTATGGAAGAAACGGCAACACTTAACGTGTAATTATCCAGCTACTTTACAACACGATTAAAAGCCACAGGACTTTTTTTTTTAAAGTAAGTTTTTTGCCCAACATGGGGCTTGAACTCACGACCCGGAGAACAAGAGGGGTACATGCTCTACCGACTGAGCCAGCTGGGCAGCTACTCTGGATTTCAGCTCGGGTCATGATCTCTGGGTCCTGCGATCGAGCCCCATGTCTGGCTCCCCGCTCAGCAGGGAGTCTCTTTCTCCCTCTGTCCCTCCCCCTGCTTGTGCGTGCGCGCTCTCTCTCTCTCTCTCGCTGTCAAATAAATAAATAAAATCTTAAAAAAAAAAAAAGAAAGAAACAGAAGTGCTAACTGGTGTCTTCCTTTGGAAGTGGAAGAGGGAGGGGAAGCCATTCCCCACAGGCTCTCCCCACTGCAGCGGCTCCTGATAGGGGAGCGGCATCCAGGGATGGCTGGGAGTGCCCCTGGGTAGTGCGGACCACCAGCTCCAAGCCCTCACGGCGAGGCAGGCCACCCACTGAGGTCACAGCAGGCTCCAACAGTGACACAGCGGGTGGAGCCCCCAGATCATGCCTCCCAGGGGGAAGGCTCGAGTCGTTCTCCAACCAAGGCACACCCCGTGTGCTTCCAACAAGACATCTAAACCCAAGACAGGCAGCTATTGCTTAACGGTTACTCCCTAAGGAGGGAAAACAAGCTCTCCCAAGTCCCCAAAGACAGACAAGAAGCAGAAGAGGAATGTTGGGGTCTTCTAGGAAGCAGAAAAAGCTCCCCATGACACAGGTGGACGCACAGAATGCCCTGGGACGCACACAGCAGTCGTCCTGGCGGGCCCAGGCCCAGGCAGCCCTCCTGCACACACACGTGCAGCCTAAAGCACCTGAGTGGCCTTCACGCTTCTCGTCCAAGGGGAAGGCCGCAGCACAGGCCTACTCCCAGGAACTGCGCCTCACACCACACAGCGTGCTTGGGGACATAAACAGGGATTCCACACATCCCCGGTAGACACAGAGGCGGCACTGGGCAATGTGGCAGGCACTCCTGTGTGGACACGGGGTCCTGCCTCCCGGCACTCACGCCCCTGGGTACACGGTACACCCCTCCCCCAGAGGGTGGTGGGAACAAAGACTTGCTTCTGACCCTTGGAGTGAGGCCAAGGTGACAGATGTTCCTCTGTGATCATGCTACATGGGACTGTCCCACTGGCAGATTCTCTACCTTGCTGGTTCTACGAAGCAAGCCGCCCTAGGCAGAGCCCCGTGTGCCTTGGAAGTGAGGTGGCGGGTACCGCCAACAGCCCCACAAACTTGAAAAGGATTCTCTGGGGTGTCTGGGGGGCTCAGTCAGTTGAGCTTTGGACTCTCGATTATGGCTCGGGTCATGATCTCAGGGTCACGGGATCCAACTCCGTGCTCAGCGGGGAGTCTGCTTGAGATTCTCTCTCCCACTGCCCCTCCCTCCTGGGACACACGTGCACTCACACACTCTCTCTCAAATAAAGAAATCTTTAAAAAAAAAAAAAAGTTTGTGATGCCAGGGTGGCTCAGTCGTTAAGCATCTGCCTTTGGCTCAGATCGTGATCCCAGGGTCCTGGGATCTCCCCGCTCTGTGGGGAGCCTGCTTCTCCCTCTCCCACTCCCCCTGCTTGTGTTCCCTCTCTTGCTGTGTCTCTCTCTGTCAAATAAATAAAATAAAATCTTAAAAAAAAAAAAGGATTCTTTCTGTTGCAGCCCACACCTGACTGCAGCCCGAGAGAGACCTTGTGAGGACCCAGCTAAGCTGTGACTGGGTTTCTGACCCATAGAAACCGCTGGGAAGTGGGTGCTGCTTTAAGCCCCTCAGTTTGTGGTAATTTCTTCGTCGGCTTGGGGCTGCTGTGCCAAAATACCATCAACTGGGTGGTTTACAAACAACAGAGACTGACTTCTCTCGGCTCTGGAGGCTGGAAGTTGGAGACAAGGCGCCAGCAGAGTCCGTGTCTGGTGAGGGCTGGCTTCCTGGGTCACAAACAGCAGGAGGGGCCAAGGAGCTTTCTGGGTCTCTTTGACAAGGGCACTGATCCCATTCCGGAGGCTCCACCCTCGTGACTAAGTCCCTTCCCAAGGGCCCCACCCCTGACCATCACCTGGGGGAGTCAGGTGTGAAGATGTGAATTCTGGCAGACACAAGCATTCAGTCCAAAGCAAGAACCAAGACCAGCAGTATCTACCAGAAATGCAAACACACACTCCCCTGACCAGTCACCAAAAATCTACCCAAATCAAAACAGTACAAAGAACTTTTCATGACGGTGTGGTGGGCAGAATAACACCCCCAACCTGTCCCTGGAGATGTCCTCCCCCTAATCCCCGGAACCTGTGAACACGCATCCCACAAGGCGAAGGGACCTTGCAGGTGTGACTGGGGTGATGGGCCTTAAGAGGGAAAGGGTCCTGTGTTATCTGGGTGGGCCTGAGGTCATCAGGAATCCTTAAAGATGGGGACTCTTTCCTAGCTGAGTCAGAGATGAGATGCAAGGAGGAGAGACTCAAAGCCTGGAAGGGCCTGACCTGGCTTTCAAGACAGAGAAAAGGGAAGGCGGGCGAGGCATGTGGGTGGTCTCCAGAAGCTGGGGCTGCCCGGTTCACAGCCAGCAGAGACCCGGGGGGCCTGCCAAGGCCATGAGCAAGGAACAGACCTCCCCGAGAGCCTGCAGAAAGGACGGCCCAACCACCAGAGCACGGAACCGTAAGATAATGTGTTACAGCAGGAACAGGGAAGGAGTACGCTGTGGGAAAGGAACGGGAGGTTATCTACTGCAGCACTATTAACAGACTGGGTACAAAGTAAAGCCCGCCCACTGGGGGTGGTTAAGCAACAGAAGGTGACCCCTAGGACGGAAGGCTGTCCTAAAGAAACAGGATAAAAGGAAAGTGAATGGAACTCTCACCCCCCGCCCCCTGGGACAATCCGAAAACCATCTGGTGGTGCCTACTAAGGCTGAACACACCCTACAACTCGGCAACCCCACTCCACAGTGTATCCCCAACAGAAACACACACATACAGGCACCAAAAACAAGTATGAGAATTTTCATAGGAACACCATTCAGAAAAAACCGAAACACGGAAACTTTCCAAAAGCCCTGGTGCAGAAGAACAGATAAAGACACTGCAGTCGGCACAGACGACAACCACACGGCACCGAGGGGGCCTCACACACAAACGCGCGGCCGTGCCTCACACAAAACAGGGCGCGTGTGACTCCACGTCTAGGAACACTCGAGAAATACAAACCAGCCTGGAACAGAAACATCGGCGGCTGCCAGGTCTGGGAGCAGACAGGCTGGTCTGCAAGGAGCATGGGGGCTGAGGGTGGTGATGGGTTCTCAGGTGTGCACACCTGTCAGCACTCACAGAACTGCAAATTTTAAATGGATCCGGGCTCTGGGCACACAAATTATACCAAGAGAGCTGATTAAAAAGAAAAGGCAGGGGCGTGCCTGGCTGGCTCAGTCTTAGTTAAGCGTCTGCCTTCGGCTCAGGTCATGATCCCAGGGTCCTGGGATGGAGCGCCGTATCGGGCTCCCTGCTCGGCGGGAAGCCTGCTTCTCCCTCTCCTCCCCGCTTATGCTCTCTTCTCGCTATCTCGGTCTCTCTCAAATAAATAAATAAAATCTTTAAAAAAAAAAAAAAAGAAAGAAAGAAAAAGAAAACAAGGTCATGATCCCAGGATCCTGGGATCGAGTCCCATGTCGGGGTTCCTGCTTCTCCTTCTCTCTCTGCCCCTCCCCCTGCTTGTGCTCACTCACTCACTCTCTCTCTCTCAAATAAACGAATCTTAAAAAAGAAAAAAAAGAAAAAAGACTGACAACATCAAACACTGGCCGAGATGTAAAGCAACTGGAACTCACACATATTGCTGGTGGGAATTCAGAATGATAGAGGACTTTAAAACACAGCTGGGCAATTTCTCATGAGTTAAGCAGACAAAAACACACGTGGCCGAGCAACCCCACTGCTAGAGGCACATGCACACAAAGACTTGTGAGTTAGGAATGTGTTTCATGCCAGTAAATCATACACTTGCAAATGGTCAACATAATATGCATATTTACCACAAAACTAATTTTTTTAAAATATATGTATTTTTTTAAGATTTTATTTGACAGAGAGACACAGCGAGAGAGGGAACACAAGCAGGGGGAGTGGGAGAGGGAGAAGCAGGCTTCCCGCCGAGCAGGGAGCCCGATGCAGGGCTCGATCCCAGGACCCTGGGATCATGACCTGAGCCGAAGGCAGACGCTTAACGACTCAGCCACCCAGCCGCCCCAAAACTAAATTTTTTTTTCAAGTTTTATTTATTTAAGTCATCTCCACACCCAACATGGGGCTCGAACCCATGACACTGAGATCCAAGAGTTGCACATTCCTCAGACTGAGCCAGCCAGGGGCCCCCCGAGAAATAAAATTTTTGGGGGCGCCTGGGTGGCTCAGTTGGTTAAGCGACTGCCTTCAGCTCAGGTCATGATCCTGGAGTCCCTGGATCGAGTCCCGCATCGGGCTCCCTGCTCGGCAGGGAGTCTGCTTCTCCCTCTGACCCTCCCCCCCCCCATGTGCTCTCTCTCATTCTCTCTCTCTCAAATAAATAAATAAAAAATCTTAAAAAAAAAAAAAAAAAAGAAATAAAATTTTTAAAAAACTTTAAAGATTTGTACAAGAATGCTCATACCAGCATTCTTCACAACAGCCCAAATCAGGACATGACCAGTGACCAGAACCATACTGACAGGTGAATGGATAAACAAATTGGGGTATATGTGCGCAAAGGAATGCTTCTCGGGAACAGGACAGATGGCTATGGTGTGTGCCCCACGTGAGTGAGTCTCACACACATCCTGCCGAGTGACACAAACCAACAGCACGAAAGACCATCTTGCATGACTCAATTTACAGGAAGTTCTGGAGAGGCAAAAGTAACCCTAGAGTGACAGGAAGCACACCAGTGGGGGCTGGGGGCTGGAGGCTGGGGGCTGGACTTCCAAGAGCCATGACAGAACTTTTAGGGAGAAGTGGAAACAATCCATATCCCGATTAAGGCAGTGGTTATATAGGTACACACTTGTCGAGACTCACTGAACTCTACACTCAAAATGGGTCCATTTCATCATATGTAAATTCTATCTCAATAAAGCTTTTTTCAAGAAAGTAAACCCACAGGATATTGACATGCCTAGAGTTTAGATTAATAGGTCTTTTGACCTTGGGGGCTCTGAATCCAGATTGGATCTGGGTGTGAACACCTGTCCCCTAGCATGCTGAGCACACAGACATGGAGGGAACAAGGACACTCGAGCTCCTGTCCTTCTCCAAGCCAGGGTCTGACCCACAGGCACACATAAGTCTGTTGCTGGGGAAAGGAGGAGGGGGGCCGCCTGATGAAGGACGGAAAAGGAAGCAGAAGTTACCTAATGCATTTCAAGATGCCTTTCCACATACACTAGCACGCCGGCTTTCAGGAGGAGCACTCTAGGGCAGTCTGTGTACCGGTTTCCTTAATAAACCACAACAGACCAGACCAAAGCACAAGCTTTCATAAGGAGCAAGCACACACTGTGTACAAAATTTGGCAAAATACAGAACACTTAACATAAAAAAAAACACAAAAATTACTCATAACCCCCAAATTGAAGATACCCACAATTAATGTTTTCGTGTGCCTCACTGCCCGATTCTTTCATTTCACACACACTCGTACGTGATGTCGTTAGACAGACTGCCTGCTTAACAAGGTACCAGCTTTCCTCATGTCACCGCATACTCACTATTCCCCCAAAACACTATTTTTAAAGGCTATATAATATCTCGCTCTATGAATATACCATATTTCCCCTCTGGACCCTTGGGTGTTTCAGGCTTTTCATTTCTATTATTAAAAAAGAAAAGGAAAGGGGCACCTGGGTGGCTCAGTTGTTAAGCGTCTGCCTTCGGCTCAGGTCATGATCCCAGGGTCCTGGGATCGAGCCCTGCATAGGGCTCCCTGCTCCACGGGAAGCCTGCTTCTCCCTCTCCCACTCCCCCTCCTTGCGTTCCCTCTTTAGCTGTCTCTCTCTGTCAAATAAATCTTTAAAAAAAAAAAAAGAAAAGAGAAAGAGAAAAAGAAAAAGAAGCCTTGATTGTCTTCAGTTGTGTCCCCTATTATTCCCCAGGAAAGACCCCTACCTAATTTCTAAGGCTCTGGAGAGCACATGCTGCGGACTCCCTTCCTGCACGACTCACTCCTGGCACTCCTAGCACCAAGCGTCGCCAGATTTCCTGTCATGCACTTACAGGTGAACGTTCCATCCCAAAAGTTAAACATCTTTCTATTTTTCATTAGAACCCCCTCTCTGAGGACTCTGTGTGTGGCCCTGGCCAACGGACTTCAAATGAGGAAAATCCTCCTAAAAATGATACGACCACCAAGCTGTCCTCACTTACCCAGGGATCTGGTCATTGCTGGACCCAAATCAAATCACTGCCAGCCCCGGGGACCAAGAGAGCTGCGAGTGTGAAGGTGCCCAGGACCTCGGGCTCCCACGGGAGACTCGGGTCAGACCAGTGCAGCAGCTTCTGCAGGGAGACGAGGGACCTGCGCTCAGGGACACACCTCCTCCCTGTCCAAGCTGCAGCCGTAAGGAAATCAGACCCAGCTCCTGACATCTTCCTGCCAGCATCAGACCCCGGAAGGACAAAACCACCCTGTGAGAGGTCACCATGTTCCTGAGTCACTCAAGGCCGTGCACAGCGTTTCAAGTCTGAATAACATCTCTAAGCTCACTAGCCATCCTTGCAGACCTGATTACCAGGTACTCACCCTACCTCGGCTCCTGGGAAGGTGCAGACCGGCAATGACCCAGCTTGCGACCCCAGAAACTACCAGATGGGAGTGCAGGCCCATCTCCGTCACAGCACTGCTACCGATCCCGATCCAGAGCACTTTGTTCTGACCCACTCCGGTGGCTTCCTGGGCTCAAAGACGTGTGTTTATCACCTGGCCAAGATCTCTGTCCAGGGTCCACATGAACTCATGTGCCCAGACATGTCTGTACTCTTGACACTTCTCAAAATCGGTAAAGTCCCTGCCTGCTCCCAGGATTCAGGCCTCCTGCCATTCTCTGTTCTTGCTCAGAGATGTTGGCCTCCTGACACCAGGCCCTCTGCACTCCTTCTTGGTTAGACCCCTCTTGTCCTTCCCTCCTTCCTCACAACCCTGAAGCCCTGTCTTTCTGAGCACCGCCCATCCATCCTGCACAAATCGCGCCCCCCTTATGTGTTCCAGACAAAGGGCCAAAGCTTGTCCGGTCGTGTCCTTGGGTCCCTGCCACACCCACTGGTGCCAGGTTTACTTGGCCACCTCTGTCTTCCTGTGCCTCTCCCACCCTCCAAAAGATGCACACCCACAGTTGACTAAGGCACTCAATACTCCAGTCTTGGCAGAAGAGAACCGCACGCTGCGGACATGAGACTTCGCTGGTCATTACCAGGCCTATAAGAGCACAACCGTAACTAGCAACCTCCTTACACCTAATGCTCGCTTGTATTTACTCTCATTCCCAAAGGATTTAAGGAGCCCATGTCCTCCCACCCGAAGGGTGACCCCATACACCCAGTCTTCCCAGTCTCCCACTCCCAGCCTCCTTCCCCTGCATGCCCAGGGCAGCAAACCCAGCCCCATGGGCCACCTTGCTCCAAACCAGGGCACTGGACACGGAGACCTTACCCCACTTCCTCCATATGGCAGATGGCAACACCCTGACCCATGTGGCCCCAGACCCACAACACCCACACCAGGTGCTGCCCACTCCCCAGGCCTGGCTACAACTCCACCCTCTGCCTTCCCCTCCTCCTCCTCACTGGCCACGGGCGCCAGACCAGGTACAATTCAGGTACAACAGGAGGGGAAGTACCCGAAAAACACTTCCCGCCTACTTCCTTGGCTCCCTGATGGGGTCTCCTTCCTGAAACACATTTCTGTTGACTTCATCAACCAAGCCACACTCTTGCTGATGGGAATATGACACAGCAATGTCACAGTGACAGCGCAGCCCTGCAAGAGAGGTCAGCCCTGCATCGCCATGTGCCGGCTACTGAGGCAGATATTCTCTGACCTGCCTGAGCTGACAGAAACTGCTCAAGGCTGGGGGAAAAACTTAAAATTTTAAATATTCTACCTACTTTAGGACAACTTAGGCAAGGCCATGCCAGCTCAAATAACCAACCGGCCTAATTAGCTTCATCTGAAGCAGACACACAAGTCTGCGCCTCCCGGCCTGCCACCCCGTCAGGCTGGGCTAAGCTGATCTTTACGCGGCACACATAGCAGATGAGTGCCTCTGGCAAAGGGGGAGCTAGGAATCCCAGCCCCGCACAGATAGGTGTATGTGTGGCACTCTGTGGCCTGCTGGAAACTTCTCTGGAAACTGGTGGTTTGCTGCCCTGGTTAGCAGCTGACCCTGGGAGCTGTCGGGGCTCTGCTCTACTGGTCTCAGCCAGGAGGGAGGCAGGCAGGGCTGGAGCAGCTCAGTGAAGGGAGAACAAATGGGCCTCAGTGACTGTCCCAGGCCCCAGAGCAGAGGGAGGAGGCAGCCCCAGTATCGGGGAGGGTCTGTGATGAAAAGAGGGTCATCCCTGCCAGTCAGCACCAGGTGCCCAGCAGCCATACTCTGCCTAACAAAGCCTGGAGAGAAGCGTCAACCAGGAACTCAGTGACCAGCTGCCCAGGGGAAGGGGGTCGGGCAGCCAGTGCCTAGGGAGACAACGGGCGCCAGGCCCGCGCTGCCTATGGCAGCTGCACTCTCTTGTCTGAGCCTCAGCTTCTCATCTGCCAAATGGGACAATGATGGTGCCTCCATCACAGGATGGCAGAGACGCCTAGATGATGTTAAGAGCACTGGGGGAGCCCAGCACTGTGACCATGCTAGGCACACATCATACTCCAGGCCAACATCCCTCTTTGGAACCTGGCATCTGACAGAAAGGCAAATCCCAGTAAACTGCCCAGAAAAATGGGCAGAGTCCAGACACAAGCACCAACCACACACAGAGGAAGAAAAGGGACGACGAAGGACGACCCAGCAACCAACACCAGGTTTCTGTCAACACAGAGACACTGCACACAGGCTGCTCGTTCATTTAGGACACACAGCAGTTAATGCCTCCTGGGCATACATCTCACACCAACACCAGGGATAAAACAGCGGACGAGACACCAGAGACCCATCCTGACTCAGGAAAACAGCATGGTGGCGCATCTAGAGATGCAGTCTCTCCTTGGATTTGCACTAAGGATAGAAACCAACTTCCAGCCAGGTGAGAAGAGATGTTCAGAACTGTCCAATGAAGGGTCGCCTGGGTGGCTCAGTCGTTAAGCGTCTGCCTTCGGCTCAGGTCGTGATCCCGGGGTCCTGGGATCGAGCCCCGCATTGGGCTCCCTGCTCAGCGGGAAGCCTGCTTAGCAGGAAGCCTGCTTCTCCCTCTCCCACTTCCCCTGCTTGTGCTCCCTCTCTCGCTGTGTCTATGTCAAATAAATAAATCTTAAAAAAAAAAGAACTGTCCAGTGAAAAACCATGGAGCTGGGGGACATGATGAGCTCCAGCCTAGCCATCGGGTTGCTGAAGTGGGCTGCTCCCTGCTGGGCAGAGCAGGCTTTGTTTGGTCCCATACACACCAACAGCCAGCAGGCCCCAGATACTCACAGCACACCTCATGCTCGCCTGGCTTTGTCCACACCCATCACCAACACTGCGCTCCTCCTACCTTCCCCGCCCCCCAGGCCCTGGGCTCAAAGTACACTCAGCAGCTCCCACCGACACTGACCCCAGAGGAGCAGACATGGAGAGATGGATTCACATCCACTCTTGAGTCTCCCGGGACACGGGCATATCAACCCCAGTGTATCTTCCTGCCGGCCCCCAACCCTCGATGTGAAGGTTTGTGGGAGCCAAGGTGCAGAGCATGTAACTGCCCTGAATGTTCACTGGCCTCAGAAGAGTGGGACCAGGCCTGTGCACCGCGGCAGGACAGTCCCTGGGCTCCCAGCGCCCCAGTGCAGAGTCAGACCTGCGGGTGCACTCAGGACTATAAGCTGCTCACAAAACACCTGCGCCTCATTCCTGCTAGCTTTCACAACCAAGCCTCCTTGACACTTAGGCTCTGGAGTGTAACTTCCCTGAGGATGGCCCAGGCAGAACCTCTATGCAAAGTGTTCTGCTGTCTCCCCAACAGAACAGAGGCCTCCTCTAAAACCACTGCTGTGTGTTCAGAAAAGAGAAAACTCAAGCCTCCCGAAAGGAAGGTTTCCAGCTCTACAGGGACCTACGAACCACAAACCAAGAGCCTGCTGCAGGCTCCCATGGGTGTGGGCACACGGTCACATAAGGCTGTCACTGCTTCAGGTGCCAGCACTAGAAAAGGCCGTTTCAATGACTCACGTGTTTGCAGAGCTGGGAAGAATGATGTGCACTCATGTACCTGTCTGAAGAACGAGCTAGACAAGACTTCGATGCAGGTAAGTAATCAGGTTGGCCCAAGGAAAGGAGTTTGATTACACGTCCTTCACCAAGTGGGGATTTCCCTGCCATGGGTCATCTGCTCCTGGTGAGAGGAACCACGCAAGTTTAGGCAGAAAACAAGCCTGGAAACGTGCTAAGCGCTTTTAACAATGAAGAGAGAAAAGAAATACATGTATATCCTTTTAAGAGAATCAGAAATTTAAAAATTCCTGGAAGTTATTAACTCTTACAAAGAACAAATTCACATGATGGGGAACCCTGAGAACCAGCTGCTCCAGAGCTTCCAAAACCCTCAAGGGTCTCCCTTAGGAAGGCTTCAGAGCAGAAGCAATTGCTCTCCCCTCTGCCCACTTCCCCAGGGACACAGCACTGGCCACCAGGGTCAGCGAGCTGAGCCCTGACCACACACAGCCGCCCCTTGTGCTGCGCGCTTCATAACCTCAAGGATCCTAGACACAGGCCAGCACTTTGCCTTTTCCACTTGATGCTGGGGTGATGGCAAGGACCTGTGAGTGCTCCTTTCCTCACCACTTCCGGCTGATGGCCCTCACCCTGGACCAGCTCACCGTGAGTCTCCGACAACTGCACTGTCGCAGGCAGGTCACCATGTTTTACTTAATATTGACCCTAGTTCAGTCAATGTGTCCTAGGACCTGTGGCAGCCACCACGACCCAACAGAGAGCACAGGAGGTGGGTCCCATCTCTCCAACCAGCGGCTCTGTGTTCCCTGAGAGCTCGCCGCACCCAACTGGAGTCCCTGACGGTGAGGCTGAGCTGATCCTCAGAAGCATGTATAAACGCTCCAGGAAAACACCGCTGCCCCAGACGAGCCCCAGCCTTCTCACGCTCTTCTCAACACGCATCACCAGCCTCCCGGGAGTGGGGCTCCAGGAAGCAATGCTACCACTGGAAAAGCAACTCAACCACTCACTAAGTCAGGAAGGACACCTCTGACAGTCACTGCCAAGCGTCTACTGAGGTGGCAGTAACCAATGAAAGGGCCTGCTGAGGCCCCAATGGAGGCTCTCCCTCACCTAAAAACAAATCCAGGGCCCCCCCTTTCTTGCCCTTCGAGCCATCTCCTCTAAGGTGGGGCTGAGAGCACATGCTTTAGGAGGTCGCACCGTGCAAATCCAGCACAGCTAACTACAGCTGAAGCTGGTCCAGCAGGAAGGGCATCTAGCCAGCGCAGGTGATCCAACAACCTTGACAAGTCCTAAAATGAAAGGGTCATGTCCACACACAGTCAGCTGCCTATAGGCAACAACCTAGCCAACAACAAATGCTCAGAGCAGTCAGACAGGACTGACAAGAGTCCAAGAAACAAAGTAACAAAGGGTGTGGAGAACAAAGACCTGAAGAAGTAAAATCAGAAAAAGGCCCTTGCAAAGACTGGATGTTGACATGCTATCAGCAGATTTCCTGGTTCCCCTCAAAAAAACCTCCATGTGGCCTGGGACAGGGCCCCCACCACAGAGGAGGTTCTGACCACAATGATCCCCTGGGCACGTTAGCTGCTTTTTTTCCTACGTGAAAGATGTAAATTGATGGAAGCTGGGACGAGTGCTGGGGACGTGTATTAGCTGTGTACTTGAACAACGCAACCAGAAATTGAGGGGTGGGCATCTCCTTCCAGCACAAGGTGCTGGTTCCCTGAGCACTGAGTAACAACTGTCTCACGGGGTCAGCCTGCCTTTGAGGAACCCCATCTGCACACACATGCCACAGGGTCACGGGAAAACCCTAGCCATACCTGGCACACCTGTCCCAGCTTCTCCACCTGGACTGCACAGAACCCCCGTGGCGGTGGAACCCCCACCGCTGGACGCTCCCCCTCAGGTACCTCCATCCGGGCTCCGGAACATACCTACTTTCACGCACCCTCTGGGGGGCTGTCACTCCGGGGCTGGGATGGCGCGTGCCCACAGCCACCACGCTGCTCTGCTCTGATGGACCCAGGGGTCCACTGCAAAGCCATTCGCCTCGCTGAAGGCCTCCATCTGACCTGGCCAGGGCCAAGCATACTGCGAGCTCTGGATCCAGCTGCTCCCCGCCCCCCACCCCGGGGCTCGGGCCTTCGCCGGAGGACACAGGGCTGAGAAAGAAAACACACAGCGAGCTGCCGCAGGCCTGCTCGCTGCACGGAGGGCCGCCCGCGCCACGGCCTTACCGTTGCTGTAGGCGTACGGGGACTCGGCCGCGCCGTCCTGCAGGCTCTCCAGGATCTCGCCCTTGCCCACGTCGCTGTCGCCCACCAGCAGGAACTTGAGCAGGTAGTCGTAGCTCTTGACCGGGCTGCCCTGCGTCCCCATCCTCACGCGCGCGCGAGCCGCGCCCGCATGCCCACGGCGCCGGCCGCGGGAGCAGGGCGGGGAGGAGGCCTCGGACCGACCTGCGGGCCCGGGGCGCGGGTGAGCGGGGGCGGCCAGCGAAGCCCGGGCTGGCGGCGAGGGCCAGGTCCCGCCCGCGCCGGCCGTCCGCCCGCCCGCGCCGTCCGCCCGCACCTGCGCCACCACCCGTCGCCGCCGCCGCCGCCACCACCCGCCTCACCTCAGCACCACCGCCGCCGCCCCGCCGCTTCCCGCACAGCGCCGCGCAGCCCCGCCGCCCCGCCCCCGGCCCGAGCGCCGCCATTGGCTGCCCCCGCCCGCCCAGGCCCATTGGCCGGAGCGCACGTCCGTCACGACCGCCCGCCCCCCCGACCGTTTCCCACACTCCACCGTTAAGCCTCCGGTCGCCCCGCCTCCACGCCGTCGCCATTGGTCACCCGCCGCCTCTTTCCCGTGGCCATTGGTCCGTACGCACATCCGTCACGACTGCCCGCCCCCACCGCGCCCCACTCAGCTTTGGGGGAAGATTCTGGCCGCCTCGCCTAGTCGCCGTCCCCATTGGCCACTCGCCTCCGGGTTTCCTGGAACCGCTGGTTTGCCTGCACGTCCGTCAGCACCTCTACCGCCCCCGCCGCTCCCCACAGAGCACCCAGAGTCACCAGCAACCCTGCCCTCTGCCCCCGCAACACTTCGGCCCTTGCCCGCCCCCTTCCCGACGCCATTGGCCACCGCTGCTGATCCTCCCAGAGCCACTGGTCCGCCCGCACGTCGATCACGGCCCCTCTCAGCCCACCCCACTCGCCCCGTGCTTCCCGCCCCTTTCCCTACACGCTCACCAATCAGGAGCTTGGGGCTTCAGGTTGTTTGCATACGCCCCCTCCCGCGGGCGGGAGCAGGATGGTGACGGTCCCCGGGCTGAGGTGACACGGCTGTGTCCCGGAGAACGAAAGTCCTTAGCAAGGTGCAGCCGCTGCTCCCGCAGACACCCCCGCGAGGGTGGCGAGGCCCCCTGGAACTGCGCTCCCGGGAGCCGCCCTCCCCGCGGTGGGGCGGGGACCGGGCGTGGCGGGCCGAGGCTGGCCAATCAGCGCTCGGAGAGGCCCGGGGAGGCGGGACTTCCGCTTCGGCGGGGGCGGGGCCGCCGGGGCGACGCTCGGAGCTATCCCGGGAGCGGGCTCCCGGGATAGCGGGCGGGAGCGGGCGGGAGCGGGCGGGAGCGGGCGGCCGCCTGGGCCGGGGGCTCCTAGCTTACGGCGCCTGGTCGCCCAGGCCCAATGTTCTCGAACCTCGGCTGCGCCCTGGGCGGCCTGCTCTTGGACGCCAGGGCGGATGGCTGCAAGGGCTCTACCCCCAGGGGCTCGTGGCCGGAGCCACGCGGCCCCCCGGGTCCGAGCAGGTCAGGCGGGGTGGGGGTCCCGTCAGGGGTAGGGCGTGGGGCTCCAGGAGGAGGTGACTCCGCAGTTGTTTACAGGATGAATGGGCAAAGAAGTATGAAGGACCTGGGAACACGTGTGAAGACGCACTTCCAGTCTGCAAAATGGGAAATCGAAATAATACCCTTTCCACCCATCTGATCGGCAGCATCGCTGCGGGCCAGCCCGCGGGAACAGCCCTCTCGGAGTGCGGTGGTCCAGGCTGGTAATTCAGCCCGGTCCAATGGTAGGGAGCTGTTGGATCAGCCGGGTTCGTGCAGCCCTATACGGACGCGAGAAGAGAAGAACGCAGATGACAGCATGCTTTATCCAGGATGATTTCAGTATTTACGCTTCTAAAAATTCATTTTACTGAAGGTTTTAGGTATAGAGAAACGATGCGCGCATAGGAAGAGGTCTGGACGTATGCTCAGCAGACGGACAGCGTCATTTGCTCTGGGGTTGGGGATCAAGAGTGACTTTCTCCTCATTGATAACATTTGTTTATGAGAACATATATATGACACCTAATAGTGGGTGACTCAAAAAGTTAGGTATAAAAATACCATACAGTGCAGTCGTTCAGCTTCTAGAGAAAAGAAAATTTACATCCACACAAACTCTTGTACCGGAATCTTCATGGCAGCACTATTCGCAGTGGCCAAAAGGTGGAAACAACCCAGACATCCATCAGCAGATCAATGGGTGAACAAAATGTAGCCTAGCCACACAATGGACGTATTCATCCATAAAAAGGAATAAAGTACTGATCTGTGCCACATTCCAATTATAGGAAATGCCCAGAACAGGCAAATCCATAAAGCAGATTAGTGGTCACCGGGGCCCCAGGGAAGGGGGAAATGGTGAGTGACTGCTTATTGGGTACAGGGTTTCTTTTTGGGGTGATGTGAAGCTCGTGATAGTCATACTACTTGGTAAAGTTACTAAAAATCATTGAATTGGCAGCTCTTTCTGCCCACGGGTCCTGTCCCCATGTTATAATAAAAGCACCTTTTTTCACTGTAAAACAAAAATCACTGAATTGTGCACACAAAATGCATGAATATGCCTCAATAAAGCTGTTAATCGGGGCACCTGAGTGGCTCAGTCGGTTAAGCGTCTGCCTTCGGCTCAGGTCGTGGTCCCAGGGTCCTGGCATCGAACCCCGCATCGAGCTCCCTGCTCATCTGGGAGCCTACTTCTCCCTCTCCCACTCCCCCTGCTTGTGCTCTCTCTGACAAATAAATAAAATATTTAAAAAAAATAAAAATAAAGCTGTTAAGAATAATAAAGAATTACGGGGCACCTGGGTGGCTCAGTTGGTTAAGCAACTGCCTTCGGCTCAGGTCATGGTCCTGGAGTCCCAGAATCGAGTCCCGCATCGGACTCCCTGCTCAGCGGGGAGTCTGCTTCTCCCTCTGATCTTCCCCCTCTCACGCTCTCTGTCTCCCATTCTCTCTCTCAGATAAATAAATAAAATAAAAAATCTTTAAAAAAAAAAAAAAAGAATAATAAAGAATTAGTTGTCAAACAGCCCTTACCAGACCAGGTAGGGCTGCCTACAAAGCAGACCTGTGCAGAGGGAGCATGTCACCATGACGACCATGACCCACTGTGCCGCACTGAGGACAGCCCGGCTAGCTTGTCTTCCCAGCAGGTAAGGAACCGGTTGCAAGAACTTTCTTCCCAAGGGGTCACTGAACCTGGGCCATAGCTCCAGCAGCAGGTGGCTTTCAGACAGCAGACCCCAGCAGGAGTGGCCCCACACGGAGTGACCCCACCCCCAAGCTGCAGACAGCCTTTACTGGGAAGTGAGCCCATGTGCACACTGCCAGTTCATTTTGGCCTGATGCCTGGGGAGCATCCTGATGACCTGGTCCCTCTGCTGGGTGAGCAGCACCTGGGCCTTCCTCACCTGCCTTCAGGGAGCGGCTCTCCTCTTGTCCTCCTGGTCCTCCAGGGCAGCATGGAGCCGGGACACAGGAGGACAGAGGCTGGCCGGGGATGGGCAGGGCCTCTTGGCTCATTCATAATCCACAGAGGAGCCCTGACGGCCCTGCTTATACATTTGCTTAGGCCATGTCCTCCCCCGGGACAATGACCATTCCCCGGATGCTGGGTTACAGCACACACAACGTCCAGTGTTTACAGAAAGGCACATCCACCCACAACACAGATGTTACAGAAACAGCCAGGGGGCAGGGTCTTGTTGGGAGGCGGGGGGCCCAATCCCCAGAGGGGCCAGAGACTGAGTACTGACGGGCACAGAACAAGGGGGCTGGCAGCTCACACTTGCCTTCCACCTGCCCCCCCCCCCCCACGCCTCAACCCAGCAGGTCAGGGAAGGTCCTCAGGGGTGATGGGGCTGGACCTCTCCTACAGAGCTCACTGCAGCCTCTGTCCCGGCACCGCCTACTCCCTGCTCTGAAGGACTAAGACCCTTGTCCAGGGACCGGAAGCACTGTGAGGTTAATAAGTTCCTTCTTGGTTTCTGAGGCTGCCTGGGGGTTCCCTGGGGTGAAGGGGTGACAGGTGAGAAGCTATTACCATCCCCTTTCCAGAGAACTTAAATTAAAAGCACCCTTCACCCCTCTCAGGACTTCCCCTGAAGGGACTCCAACGGCTTTAGGCCCCACTGCCGGCTCTCCCATCATCCAGGACAAAGAGAGGAATTGGGCTCAGCACCTATGTTTTCTGACTGAGCCTTTCCCAACACAGCCTGTGCAGCAGGTGCGACCATAGCTACTTTGTAGGTTGGGGGCCTGTGCAGGGGTGTGATCCTGGGGGCAGAGTGGGCTTCTGGTCCTCCGCTGGGTCCCTGCACTGCTCACATCCCCTCGGGCCTCTCCCCTCCCTGCCTCAAACCAGAGAGGCACCAAGGAAGCCACAGGGTCTGGGGCAGCAGGGCCAGTCCAGGGGATGGGGGTGGCCCAAAGGGTGCCACTCCCTGGTCTCCAGGAGGCCTTGTGGACAGAGGAGCCGGCCTCCCACAAAGAGGCATGCCCTTCTGCAAAGATTCGGAGACCCAGTAAGTGCCAGGCCCGGTCCTAGGGTCTGAGGAAGGGACAGGACTGCATCCCTGCCACTGAGGGACCTCGGGCTAACGATGAAGCAGCCCAGAACAGCCCCCTGCTTGCAAGTCCTGGGCCAGCCCTGCTGAGGTGCCCACATATTAGATGGTCAAGGGTAATTCTGGGTACCCCTGGCCCACAAGACCCAGGAAGTGTCTAGTAAAGAACCCCCCCCCCAGTCTCCCCTGCAGCTGCCACACCGGGTTGGCTCTGGGTAAGGATGGGGGCCAGGCCTCCAGACCCGGCTCCTGTCCAGGCAGGGAGCAGGGGAACAAAGGAAGTAGTCTGAAGTGGTCTTTGCCCTCCCCTCCACGATACCCACTGCCCTCTATGCTGGACCCCAAGCCCTGCTCTCCAAGAAGGGTCCAGGGTTTACCCCTTAGGGCAAACAGACCTTGGCCCCAAAAGCTCTGTGCCCAAGCTCTCTGGGAGCACCCATGAAAGTTTCAGTTACCTGGCGCCAAGCTCAAAACTGGTGCCAGGGAGAGGCCCGTTCCCATGAAACCCCACAAGTGGAGGAACCCAGAAACCTCTCTGTGTGCGTCCAGCAAGAACCAAGGGTGGATGCTGCAGCTAGTGGACCAGAGCATGGGGAATGGCAGACATTCACACGGTCGCAAATACCTCTGTATAAATTACCTATTAAAGGGTTAGTGGCTTTGCAGAGGAGAACCTGGTGATCAAGTGGACGTCACCAGGATAGACAAATAGACACTGTGTGCCTCTCAAGGTGACGCCCTAGGAAGGACACAGCGGTGGCATTTACGTGTTCTTTGTGCCAAGAGCACACATGCTGAATCTCTTGGTGAGAATCATCAGATGAGCCCCACTGAGGGACATCCTACCGAGTGACTGGCTGTATCTTCCACGCCCATGTCGTGGGAGGCTGGCACCAGGCTGTGGCCAGGACAGGCCACCCACCGAGAGGCTGCCGCAGAGCTCACTGGGGCACCCGGCAAGAGGCCCCACCCACGCTACCCCAATTCCCCTCACTGTGCCGTGACTGCTCAGTCCGTCCTTCAGAACAGAACATGTTAGGGGTAGAATCAGGGGCAACTGATGGTCAGACGGTTCAGGAAAAAGTAGAGCAGAAATATAAAAAAGCAAATATGGCAAAATGTGAACAAAGGGGAATGCGGGTCAGGGCGCTGAACAGTATGGTGCACAGTTTCCTTGCGTCTGAAACACGTCAAAGTAGGACGCTTTCACTCACGGGGTGGGGGGGTGGCAGGGAGCGCACTGTGGGGCTCAGACCTGCCTGCTGTGTGGCCTTCAACTAGTCACCATCCCTCTCTGAGCTCATCTGTGATGGGCGGGAGGCTGCTCTCTTCCAGCAACCCTGAGAACCTGAGTGGGAAGTGGCTGAAACCGAAAAGGAAACGTCCACTTCTTCGGGCGACCTGAGGTCCGGCCTCAGGGTTCTGCCCAGGTCAGCATGGCAGAGGCGGTCAGAGACCTGGGCTGGGGACAAGAGAGCCCACCGATTAAGGCTGTTCCCGGGAGGGTGGGAGCAGCATCCCTCGGTGGCAGCAAGTGGCTGGAGTAACCGGCGCTGCCCTCAGGAGAGGAAGAGGCAACCCAGCACAGAGGGTGACAGTTGCCACACGAGGCCTGTGACGTGGCCACCACCGCCCAGTGGGCTGGCCAGAGCCCCAAGCAGAGAGGTGGCATCTGCTGACTGGGGAGGCAGCCCCAGAAAGACAGGGGGTGGAAGCCGCTCTCAGCAGGCTCCAGGGGCCTGGGGGCAGGTGTGGGCACACTCTCCTCGAGGGCTTCTGGGCCTCTGCAGGGTCCCTGCACTGCTCGCATCCCCTCGGGCCTCTCCCCGCCTGCCTCAGACCAGAGAGGCACCAAGGAAGCCACAGGGGCCCTGCAGGGCTCCCCTTTAGTGGAGGCTGACCTCTCCGGATTGCAGCCCTTCCCTACAAAGCCAGGATGCCAGGCACACAGGTGCCCACCCGAGGGTCCTAGAGCTGCAGGAGGGGGAAAGTCAGTCAGGCGGGGCCTCTGCCCTGCGTGGAGCCCACAGGTTTCAGGCGACATACTCACCAGAGCCAGGGCAGCTCCCTCCTGCCCCAGGGAGGACTGCGCCCCTGCCCTCGGCCCTGTCCCCCATACCAGGGCAAGGCCAAAACCAGACAGCAAGTGGCCCTGGGTCCATCCGCCCGTGCCAGGACACCTTCAAGGCGTTAGACCTGCAGCGAGTCCTGCTTCAGGGGATGGGGTGCCCCCCAGCTTGGCATCAAACAAGAAACAGGTGTCAAACACCTCAGGACAAACAATGGGGGCCAGCTGCCCCATGACCCCAGGAGAAGGGGAACCTCACCACACCCCCACCAAAGTTCGGATGAAGGTGGGGGCCTCCTCAGGCCTACCGCCCATGTAGCGATGGGAAGGCAGAGGGGCGCACTCCTAACAGGTGGGAGGTTTTATTGTCACAGCAGAAAAAGGCAGAGCTAGGACCTGTTCCCCGAGACGCTGGGCTGGTGGGACCTTGCCCACGGGCTCCCCACTGTGGCCTGCAGCCAAGGAGTGCAGGCTACAGCACAAACGTGTCCCACTCCAAGATGGCAAAACACACACGATGCCACCTGCATGTGCAGGCTTCCTCCCCCTGGTGATGCTGGGGCTCACACCCACAGTCAGATTCCACGCCAGCCAGCAGGCAGACGCAGCCTGAACGCTAGGACCCCTCCTCCCCACACTGGGGGCCACAAACGTGTCTGCCCAGCAGCTGTCTGCTTCTGTGGGAAGCCAGTGAGGGAGATGGAAGATTTGGCCAAGGGGCCTGTTCCTGCGTGGGCGCGGGGCAGGGACAGGGTGGCAAGGTGAATGGGTGCTCGGTCTTCAGCAAAGCAGTTCCGGGCACCCCGTGTGGCCTGGCTTCACACAGGGAGACCCAAAGGCCCGTGGGCAGCTCCTCATGCAAAGCAATCTCTCCAGGGGGCGCCACGCAAACCCTGTGTGACCCAGGCTAAGGGTGCGTCCGCCCGGCTTCCCGGACGGCCCTGGTTCACCGGGGCTGCTGGCTTGGGCAAGGGACACAGAAGTGCAACCCCCTCAAGCAAGGAGATGCTTGGGGTCAGCCTCAAGAACGTTGAGTGTGTCCTGGAGGGGTCCCTCCACGCCATGACAGGGTGGGGCCACTGGGAGCACCAGGGAGACCTGCCAGCTCACCTCACGGGGAGCGGGCATGGTGGGCAGAGGTGGGGGCTCTGGGTGCGATAGGAGGGGGGTTGGTGGGCACTGGGTGGCCAATGCCATCACCAGAGGTCAGGAGGCGGGTCCCGAGGTAGACACAGCCAGTGATAGAGCAGAGGCCTGTGGGCCTGGCTGGCTGCCCTTGTGCCCTGCTGCTCGGCACCCCATCACCTCAGAGCCAGCAGGAGATGCACAGGCCTCGGACAACTGGGGGCAGAGAAGGCAAAGATCAGGGACACGTGCTGTCCTGATGGTCCACACCCTGGCAGGGAAGAGGGCAGACTGTGGCCGCACGGTGGTACTGGGCAGGCCGGCGACCAGGCCCCTCAGTCCTGCTTGTCCCCTCTCTGCCTCCAGGGGTAGATGAGCTCTCCGAAGAACAGCTTGCGGCACAGGGAGCCCCAGGAGTGCGTGGGGTGGCAGCCATAGCTGGGGAGGCGGTAGGTGTGCACCACACGACCGTAGGGCAGGGGGTTTATCTGGAAGCACAAGGGCAGCGCTCAGCCAGGACGCAGCCCCCAGCTCCCTGAGGCTCAAGCTTGCCAGTCCGAGTGGCCCCTCACTGGGGTCCCTGGGCTGTCCGCTGCGGGGCAACACCCACTCTGTCCAGACGGGCCCTCCTGTGCTCCCCAGGGGCAGGGTGAGCAGCTCGAGAGGGAGCACTCAGACCGAGGTCAGCCGTGCTCTCCTCTGGGCAGGCTGCAGGGAGGCGAGGCAGGCCAGCCTGGAGGGGCGCCGACCCCTCGCCTGCAGGACCCCCCCCCCAGAGCCTCCCAGTCAGGGCCCGGGAACATCCCGCACCCTTGAGAAAACCGTGCAGGGCCCCAGCTGCCTCAGCATCTGACCTCTCCCTGAGACGTGGCCCTCGGGCCAACCCCACCAGCCCCCAGCGAGTCACCCAGCAACCTGCCCGCTCTCGCACAGGCCAGAGGGACCGTTTCAGAGAAAGAGCGCGTCCTGAGGCCTTTGCCAAGTCCGTGCTCTTCCTCCTGGAACAAGAGCCCATGGGGCTCAGGGCAGGAGCCCGGGCTGGCGGAAGGCATCAGGCACAGCCCAGGGGATCCCATCCAGGCACCTGCTGAGGGAGGTTCCAGGCAGAGGGGGTCACGGTGCCCAGAGGTCTTGGGGGTGAGGGAGCCTCCCCTTGCGGCCCCACCTGTCAGCTCTGCTGCGCCCGTGCAGCCCTCCCCCAGGGCGGCAGCCCCAGAATGTGTGCAACATCATGGCGGGGGGGTCTGCCCAGGGGCACCGAGTGAGAAACGTGCAGAGGCCTCACCTGCATCAGGAGGCGGAGGGGCCTGCCAGCCTCGTGCTCCAGGACTCGGAACTTCACACCAGCTGCAAGGACAGCAAGGTGCCTGTGAGGCACACGGCCCTCGGCAGACAGCCTCCGGGGCCTCCTGCCCCGTATGCCCGCAGCGGCAGGCCTGGGCACAAGGGCTGTGGTGGCAAAGGCCCCTTCCTGTCCGAGCAGCACTCAGAAGGCTGTGGGTGGTCCGGGCCGCACACCGGGCTCACCTCCCCGCACGCCCCTCCCAACCTCCCCGTCCGCCTCCCCTCCGCCGGCTGCCTGGCCAGTATCAAAGCCTCTGCAGAACTTCACTGAAACACAGAAGCTGCGTGTCTGGGAGGCGGGGCAGGGTCAGCTGGGCTTCAGGGCCTCAGGCTGCACTGCTTTCCAAATGGGACGTGGCTTCTCCCACAGAGTGGACAGGGTCCTTGGTGGGATGTGGCTGCCATGCTGGCATCTAAACGTCTTCCAAATTCTGTATGAGCGGTGACTTGGGAACCCACTGTGCCCCTGGCCTGTGGTTTGGGCTCCCCAGCCTGGGAATTTCCGAGGCAGAAAGTTCTTGAAAAGAGAAGCAGGAGCTAATTATCAATTGATGAAGAGGCCCCAAGGCAAACTCGGTGAAAACGAGAGGAGGCAGCAGTATCTGTGGACTTTTATGTGAAGTTAAAACAACTCTGCTCTGACCACAAGCTGCGGGCTGGGGGAGGGAAGATGCTGGGTCTCAGGCTCCTAGCCTGCCTGGTCCTGGCACTCTGAAGTATGGACACAGGCTGGGGTCCCCGGCATGGGCCACCTGGGGGTCTGCAGGGGAGGTGGCCTGGAAAGAGAATTTAAGGGCACCAGGAAGGCAGACTAGGTCCAAAGTGCACGGAGCATGCAGGTTCAAGTTCTCTGGCCCTCCAGAGGCTGGAAGAAGCTGCTGGGAGCTTTGGTGTCGGGGCTGAGCTGCAAACAGCATGCAGGGTCTCCTGGGCATGCTGCTCAGCACAGGGGCCGGCGGAATAGCCGCTGGATGGGGGCTGTACCAAGAATGCCCCATGCTCCCTGATGTGTTCAAAACCCTTCAACGGGGATGGGCCAACTCACAATGCTGTGACCAGTTAGGTCAGCCTCCCCCGGCCTCCCCTCAGGGGCATCTGGCCTACCTAGCGGTTGGTGTCAGCATGAAAACAGGGGCAGCCACCTGCAGAGGGGGACGGCCAGGGGCAGCTAGGAGGGGGGGTGCTGTCCCGTGCACCGTGGTCTGCGGTCACACAGATCTGGCCAGCCCAGCACCCTTCAGCCTGGCCTGTCCCCTCCAAGGTTGAGGGGCACCAGCAGGCACACAGTCCCACACGAGCTCAGAGGGACGCTTCTCTGAGCCACGTTCAGTACCACCTACGCTACTGCAGACAGATGTCAGGGCAAATGTTCACGCTCGTCACAGAAGAAGGTGACAAAGAGGAAGGGCTGCCTCTGTCGCCTCTGAACCCTCCAGCTCACCGCAGGCAGCTGGCCCAGTGGACATCAGGGGTCTCGGCTGCCCCCACCACCCGCGCGCCCTGCACACCACTGCTTCTGCAGGGCCCGTGGGTGCACCCCGCACACAGACCTACCCGCAAGCCTGTAGGGCCGGCAGAGCCGGAGGCCAAGCGAGTACAGTGGCAGGGAGTTGATGAGGTCCACGAGCAGATGCATCAGGCCCTGCACAGCCACCACCAGGAGCCGGAGCTGCAGTGACAGACGGCACTCAGAGCCGCACCAGGGCCATGACCGCAGCAGCCCAGGGGTCCTGGCCACGACGAAGGGTGAGCAGGGGCTCCAGACCCCTGGGGAGGACACGGATCGCATCCTGAGGAGGGCACAGCTCCCACCCTGATCCTGAGGCCCAGCTATGAGGAGGCAGGGAAGCAGTGGGCAGGGGCAGCTGACCCCAGGGGAACATGCTACTGGCCCCTCGGCTGGGGCCAGCTGGGTGTCCCTCCCCCGGGCCCTCTGTGCACCCAGCTGTGTGTCCCAGAGCGGTGGCAGGCACCCCCCGGGGTAGGACCCCTGCCCACTCCAGGGCCCAGCACACAGTGCCCCGAGAGTCTGGAATAGCCACGGCCTCCCCGGGGTAGGAGTGGATGGCCTGCCCACAGCTGCCTGGCTGGCAGGCAGGGCAGGCAGGGATCACTCCAAGCACTGTGGGCAAGGCCCAGCGGCCAGGTCAGCCAGCAGCCTCTCGGCTCACCAGGGTGAACACCAGGTAGTACAGGGCCGTGGTGGGCAGGAGGAAGACCAGGATGGTGAAGAGCAAAGTCCCGATGAACAGCTGCAGGGAGAAAGAACACCACCGTCAGCATCAGCAAGAGCCCCACGCCAGGGACGGCCCCAGCGGCACGAGCCACACCTCGCGGCCCATCCCCACCAAACCCACCCTACAATGGAGCAGAAATGGGATGCCTGCCAACAGGACACCTGGGCTTCCGAGACAGCTCAGGAAAACCCGCTCATGACAGCTTTCTCCAGTATGGGGCGGGATGTGTCCGCGTGCCATCCAGACTCGGTGACACGCGGGGAGACAGAACCAGCCAACAGGGCGTGAGCACATACACCAAAGGCGGGAGGACAAGCATGCCGTGCAGGGCAGCACACAGGGTCCACCTGGTCAGACCAGGTGTGAGCCGGCTCCTGTGCATAGGTCATGTCCGTGCCCCACCGTCCAGGAGCTCCCTGGGGCCCAGCACCCTCCTCACAGCAGGGTCCGCCTCCCACCTGGGGCAAGGTCCTGCACTGTGGGAGGGCTCCACGTGCACCTTGCCCCCCGCAGAGCAGTGCCCCAGGCTCCACGCTGACCCCCCCGCAGGGGAGCTGCCGCGACATGTGCCGCACAGCCACACTGGCCAGGCTCATGTAGAGAGGGACCAGGTTGATGGGAGCGTGGAGGCTCCCCCTGCACCCTGCCCGGTACCTGGTCCAGGTCATAGGAGCAGGAGTCCACTCGCTGGCGCAGAACATTCCACTTCTTCCCCCGGAACAGACGCCAAAGCGAGGACAGGCCGCAGATCTTCAGACAGTACAGCCTGCGGGGCGCGGGCAGCGTCAGGGCGGGGTGCCGCGCCCCCCTGGCGGCCACCCGTGACCCTCAGGGCTTGGGAGGCCACCGTGGGCCGGCCTGCACGAGTGGGGCGCCCACACCCACCTGGCCCCGTAGACGTAGAAGCAGTAGATGTGGAAGGTGAGCAGAGCAATGATGTCAGACAGGATGGACAGGGCGACCGTCAGGCCCAGGCAGGCTGAGAGGCCCACGTGCCACAGGATGCGCTCGATGAAGGGGGACATGAGGTGGATGTAGCCTGGGGGGATGGGGGTTGGCTCTGAGGGGGGCACCCAGGGAGGTCCTGCCCTCCCCCCCCAATTCCTCACTGAGGAGGGGTGCCTGAGGCTTCTGGAAACTGAGGGATGGACTTCACTGCTGGCCGTCCCTGGGCTGAGCAGCCAGCCCAGCAGAGCAGGGCTACACACACATACCCGGGACGGCAAGAGGACAGAAAAGCAGGGACGGAGGGGACGGGGCCTGGCCTGGCCCCACCCCCTGCACTGGGGGGGCATTGGGGGGGCTCACTGGGGCCAGGTGGAGCCGGCACTCACTGATCCACAGGTGCAGGTGGTAGAGGAAGAAGCGGCCCAGCACCTGGTCCAGCGCCCGGTTCATCTTCAGCCCAGCAGGCGCACCCATCAGCCACTGCAGCAGATGCTGGAGCTCCTCGGCCACGTGCTGTAGAGACACAGGAGGAACATGAAGTCCATAAACTGGGCCCCAGCACAGCCAACCCATCTGGGCAGGAAGAAGGTAGTCTGGGTCCCTCTCTCCAGGTGTCTCCTAATGTGATGGGCACACGAGGTTTCCCACACTTGTCTGGCCAAGGAAGCCCTCTTCACAGATGCTCGGGGACCTGGGGCTGAGAGGCTGACAGTGTGCCCCTGGCCCTCAGGCCACGGAGGCCCTGATGGGCATCAGCTTTCTTCCATCTCAATCCTCACGCCACTGGACCCACAGGAGAGCTCAGCTCCATGTGCCCAGAGGTGGGACAGAGCCCGGCTCACCATGAACCTTGGGGGAGCTGATGGGTCTACCCAGTGCCCCTCTGCTGAGGACCCCACCCCACCACTTGGCAGCACGGCACCACAGACGCCTGGGCCTGAGCTGGGTGGGCGCCCCAGGTGACCCTGAGGGTGTCGCGCCCATCAGGGGCCCAGGTAGCAGGTGGGAAGGACAGATGAGGTCTGAGCCATGAACAATGTCCAGTGAGGGCCAGAGATGGCACGGGGATGCTCACCGGCAAGCTGGGAAGCTGAGCAGCATCCTGGCCGACCAGGGAGGAAGGCCAATGTCTGGGCACTGGGCCGGTCCCAGGGCACAGGCCCCGAGGACCCTCAGCCTCATCAGCAATGCTGCAGCCATGGCCATGACAGCCCTGCCCCACAGTCAGAGGCCTGCCTTGCCCCCCACCCCCGCTGCCCACCATGTGGGCCTGTGAAGGCCTCAGCTGAGTCCCGGGCAGCGAGAAAAGGAACAGAGCATTCTTTATAAATAGAGCTTATCTAATATTTAAAGGATAAGAGCTGGGCGGCAGGAAGAGGCTTTCATTTTTAAATTAAATATTTATATTTCTGCGCAGTTCTGCAAGAGGGAGATCGAAGATGAAGCTGGCCAAAAGGCAGAGCATGGGTGAGCAAGGTACAGCAGCGAAGCCCCCGTCCTGGCTTCCAGGCCCTCCCTCCTCCTTCCTCTTGGACCAGGTCTCCCCAAGAAGCCATAGGGGCTCTCGGCCTGTGAAGGCCCCTGTTCACGAGCAGGCCGAGGGCACGGCTGCAGCTGGACACGGATGGGAGTGCCAGAGGCTGCACGCACAAGGACCACCCCACCAGGCCTCAGCCCCTCGACCACACCGGGGCCAGGATGCCACTGGCAGAGGCCTGGGGGAGGCCCACGTGGCCAGAGGGACTGCTCCAAGCAGGAAGACAAGCCCCCAACAGGAATGACAGGGCCTATGGCTCTGAAGAAGGGAGGCAGAGAAGAGCAACAGGGTGGAAACTGGGAGAAGTGGAAACTGCTGGTACTCAGCATGGGAACCACCGAATCAGCAGTGGGAGAGGCCTGACTGCAGCTGGACACAGACAGCCCTGGATACACGGGAGGTTTCTGTGGTGCTTGCTGTGCAGAGGGCCAAGCCCAGAGCCAGCTGCCTCAAGAGCCAGGAGCCAGGGACCCTGGGCCTGGGGTGGGGGTGGGGGCTCCCCCGAAAAGCCTCAACCACAAGGTGGCCCCAGGCATGACCACCTTCAGGAAAGGAAGGTAGAGGCCAGGAGCTGAGATGTGACCCAGTGGGGGCAGGTGGGCATCCGGTGAGCCAAGTGTGTGCAGCCCTGGGGACCGGTCTGGGGTCAGGGACCAGGGCGGCTCCTCTAGCCCAACAGAGGGAAAGAGTCATGTGGCTCTGGCCAGCTGAGGGGCTTCTGCTACCCCCAGGCAGGGCCCCACTCCCACCCCTGGGACACAGGTGTTCCGGTAACTCACATCAGCCACAGGGACGAGGGCCTCCGCCAGTGGCCCAATGCGGTCCTTCCCACGAAGCCACGACAGCAGCGCAAGGCCAAGGGCCACATCGAGAAGCACAGAGACAAGCACGTTGGCCTTCCTGGAAGGAGGGGGCCAATGGGAGTGGGTGGTGAGCGGGGCCTGGTCGGAGGGGGTCAGCATGGGTGGGCCTGGTGCAAAGAAGTGGGGGGGGACGCGCGACTGGCCACTATGAAGGAGACCCAGGCAGGGCTGCACCTCATCAGCTGGGTGGGGTTCTCGGCCTTCTGGGTGCTGAAGACGAGCGTGAGCTGCTCCAGCCGGTGCCTGAGCTGCTCGCACACAGAGAGCTTACTCCAGACAAGGGACAGGGGCCACAGCTTGAACAGCCTGTGAAGGAGCCGAGAGGTGGCCGTTCGGGCGGTGCAGCGGTCCTCCTGCCTGCCGGGGAGTGGGGGCCCCTCAGCTGGCACCAACACCCCTCACCGGGCCCATGTCAAGACCCTGGAGGCCCTGAACACAATGGCCACACTCCCGAGCTCAGCAGGACAGGGACACTGTGGGGGCGCACGGGCAGGCAGCCCGGTGGGGGTCACGGTGCGCTCGTGGCTGTTAATTGGGAACCCGACCTCCTCACAAAGCAGTGACTTGAGTCACACCCAAAGCCAAGTGCCAAGGCTTCACCCCAGGAGTAGAGAGAACGTGCTGTCCTGCCAACCAGCGCCTTGCCCTGCTGGATGGGTGACCCTCATCAAGGGTCTGCAGGCCGGCCAGGCTGCCCCATGAGACTCGTGTCTCGCAAGGCAAAGGAAGCACTGAGGTACTTCTGCACGGATTCCAACACTGAGAGGAGATGTTTGCAAGTAAAGGTAAAGAAAGGGCCCTATTGTCTCTTGGCTCCATGTCCATCCAGAGCCTTGCTGCCGCCAGCAGGAGCCTGCAGGGCTTGTGCCAAGCGCAGGGCCGCCACTAGCCATGCGCTCGGACCCTCAGGAGGAAGGAGGAAGTCTTCAAGCGGTTCTGAGCCAGCTCCAGGAATGAGTCACGTTCAGCACAGCCATCCTGAACTCCAGTCAAGTGGAAGGCACTGTCTGCACTGAGCACCCTCCCCCCGCCGTCTGCACGGCAGGGTCCCCGAGGCTCAGACCAGCCCAGGGCAGCCAGGGCCCCAACAGCATCCCTGGGGCTGCCCTAGGGGGCCAGGGGCTTCACTTCTGCACAGTGACAGCGATGCCTCACGTAACTGCCACTGTGCTCTCCCCACGGCTCTAGCCTGACGGGCTGATCAGGATCTGCGGCACACGAGCGTCGTTAACCTTTCTTGAGTCCTTTGAAAGGTGATAAAAGCCCAGGACCATCTCTCCCCCAAACTGCACCTTGGCTGACACATACTTTCCTGTAATTCATTCCAGGGGATTGTGAAGATCCAAAACCCACCCTTTGTGTCAAGAGCCCCTGCAGCCCTCAACCCAAGGCACTGTCCACACGGAGCTGCCGAGGCGCTCTGCCAAGTCAGGCCAGAGTGCTCAGCAGCCCTCGGTCAGCAGGTGAGGCCAGTCCCCAAACCCGACAGCCAGAACCCCGGGACCTAAGTAGGGGGCGCCATCGGGGAGCTGGCTTCTCACAGAGGGAGGGACCCCTGGAGCCAGAACACCCAGGGCCCCCAAGGGCTACACCCCTCGGCCAGGCCTGCAGCCAGGAGTATTCCAGGGGACTGTACAGACGAGCCAAGGCTGGGGACCACCACCCCAACCCACGTCCATCAGTGAGCGGACACTGCCCCCACCAGGGCCAGGAAAGCAGGTGGGACCTGCGTGCCTTCCTTCAGGAGGACAACTCCCAGGCACCAGGCCGCGCAAATACCAGCCGTCAGTCGGCAACAACCTGCGTGTGTTCACGGTCTTGCTCGCCTCGCAGGAGACTGAGCCACCTGAAGTCCACCTGAACGGCTACCCAGTGGGTCCCACGCCAATGCTGAGGCTGCCAAGGGAGCCTGCTCTGCCCAGGGAGCAACCACCACCCAGACGTCCTCGGAGATAAGAGGGGAGGGGACAAGAGATGAGAGCGGGAAGCCTCAGCAGGGCCTGTCTGGGCCTCCAGGCCTCTGCCCACGGTGGGGGCTAGGGCTCAGCAGCCGGACTTCCTCCCCCCGACCCCCCGGCCCCAGGGGCACGTACCGGCAGGCACTGACGGCCGAGACGAGTGACAACAGGCAGGCCAGCAGCACGCAGACGGGCCCCGATGCGCGCTTTGCCAGCTCGGCGAGGATGCTGGCCTCCACGCCCTCTGACTGCCAGTGGCTCAAGCGCACAGGGCCGTCGTCGAAGCGGTCGCTTCGGAAGAGCGCCTCACTGCGTGCCACCGTGTCAAAGACAGCGGCCAAGCCCCCGGCACTGGGCGCGGCATCGCCGGCCTGGCGGTCGGGCAGGGCTGCGGGCGGGTGCAGCTGCGACAGCAGCACCTTGCGCTGGTCGTAGAAGACGAGCATGACCTGGTCCTCATAGGGGGCGCCGGGGTGGGGAGGCACCTGCCGGCGGGTGGCCTTGCAGCTCCATAACTTGCTGCCCGGCTCCCGGCACAGCTGTAGCCAAGGCTCGTGGGAGAAGATGGTGCCCAGGCCCTCCAGGAACTGGCCCAGGCTCTCCTCAGCCCCCCGCCGGCGGTGGCACCAGGTGCCCAGCACGGCCAACCCCACGCGGCCAGCCTGATGCACCTGGGCCAGGAGCTCCTTCACCTGGAGGGGGATGAAGGGAAAGTGCACCACAGCCAGGACCACGGCGCTGCTCTGCTCCGGCACCCACCGTCCCACCAGCAGGCCGCTGTCGGCCGAGGCGCAGCACGTGGGGAAGAAGGCCTTGAGCACCATGCTGGGCACGCTGGAAGAGAGGGGACGGGCTCAGTCTGGGGCGGCCCCAGGGCGGCCGGCAGCACCACAGACGGCCCTGAGGACACACACACACACACACACGGCCACAGGGCCCATGGGGTGGACCCCAGCGGCCCATGTCACATGGGCACGGCCCCTACCCCCATCCCAGGCCGGCCAACGCTTGCCCCCATTTCAGAGACAAGCAGGCTGAACAGGGTAGGGGACGTGCGTGATCCCCGGAACCACTCACGACAGTGCGTGGGGCTGAACGTGAGGGCTTTGTTTTTGTTTTCAAGGAAACTGATGAGAGTTTGTTATGTGTAGCACATGGAAAAATGTACAATCTCATTAACAATTAAAGTAATGCACATTAAAATCTAATGAACCCTGATTTACTTACTAAGCTAGAGAGAATAAAGATGAAAATGTAAATGGATTACTGCTGGGCTGAGAGAAACCAGATGCAGGCACACGGTTGGTGGCTGTGGGCACTGGTGCAGGGGCCCCAGGACATACCGGGGGACGTGCCTGTGCCCTAAGCCCACCCCCTGTCTGGTGAGCCCCCAGAGGAGCCTCGGGGCTCTCATGGGGCTTTGGCAGCCACTCTGACCCACCAGCCGATGGCTGTGCCCACCCACCATTTCGGGGCTGAGTTCCCAGCAGGGGACTGACTCTCTTGTCACAGTTGAGCTAGGCAGTTGTCTAAACGTGGGGGACCTGGAGGATGACAAGCTCCCCACTGTCTTCTCTCAGGCTGAGGGCTGTGAGCCTTCCTGGCCTCTAACCAGCAAGACCGGCCCCAAGTAGCTATGACCCCCGAATTCTGTGGGACCCTGAGCCTTGCCTTGCCCAGAGGTAAGTTCACTGGGGATGCAGGTTTCTCAGCAAGCACTGAGCCCCTCCCAGATGGTGGGCAGCCGGCCCTCATCCAGCAGAGCCCTGAGGGCTTCACCTCGGAGCATGCTCTTTCTCAGACACTGACTGTCCCCAGCTTGTTGGCACAAAGGACCCAGCAGCCACCCTGAGCTAAGACCCCCAAGCTGGAGCCCACACCCGAGGGAGGGACACAGGCCTTGGACGGAGCCCAGGCCTCCAGGCCCCACCGCTCGCCAGGCCCTTGGGGACATACACGTTGGCATGGTGGGACGTGTCATCCATTTGCTATCAGCTGGGGGGCTCTGGGAGGGGCCTTACACAGACACAAACGCCCAGGGCTTAAGAGGTCACTGGTGCGGCAGCTCGCCCTCCCTGCAGGGAGGCCAGACTGGGGCCGGGAGGTAGAGGCCTCTCCGGGCAATTGCGCAAGTGGGTTCCAGCTGAAAAGGGTCCTCTGAGCTGAGCAGCCGCACTCCCGAATGTCTCTCCTCACCAAGTGACTGGTGCCGGCAGGGGAAAGCCCGGAGCCCAGCAGCAGCCCCGGGCCCCAAATCCCCGTGGCCATCACCAGGGACCCACTTCTCTTCCTGACCCTCCTGATGGGGCAATGTGAGATGGACAGAGCAGTTCTGCCTGCGAGGGACCTGGGGCTTCGGGCTTGCTGACCACGGCGGGGGGCCGGGCATCACACTAAGCCGGCTCAGCCAAACAGCACTATCACACCCCACTTGGGGACTCCTTGCACAGGAACTAAGGAAAACGACCCATGGCTACTGTCGGAAAAGAAAAACAATTGGCCTAACAGTGAACAGATGCTCTGGGGGAAGCTGCATCTGTCGGAGCAATGGGGTTTTCACTTCGGGAAAATTCATTGAGTTATACTCATACGGTTTGTGCATTTTCTTTGTGTGGGTTATGCTTCATCTACAAAGTTTGCCTAAAAAAGAAGAAGAAAAAGAAGCAGCTCCTTATGTCTAAGGAAGAAGAGCAGAGGGCAGAAGTTGCTGTTCTTATCCGTGGGGTAGCGAGAGAGAACAAACCACGGGGCCAACTCCCATCCCCACCCCCACCTCAGCCTCTGGGAGTGAGGAACACAAAGAAACCTGCTCAGATCAGACGCCCAGAAAAAGAAGAGCAGGCAATCAATAGCGGAGGTGCAGACGGGGGAGGGGGCAGGAACTTGGGCAAGGAGCACATCTTTAAAGACCAGGATCCAAAACAAGGGCCCAGGCCTGGGAAAGCCTCGTCTGTCAGGGGGAACACCGAGCTCCCTTCCCAGGTGGGTCAGGCAGCCAGGTCTCTGGGGCAGGGACAGCCCTGCTCTCAGCACCTGAGGTCATCAGTCTGCCTTATGAGGGAAGCTGTACTTCTCTCCTCTGCGTGAACTGACTGTGGGGAAGAGCCCAGTCATGGCTGGCCAGGGACAGCTCCACGGCTGACCCCCGCCTCTGGAAGCTACTCCAGAGCTCCCAGAAACTCCTTTTTACCCCATGTTGTTTGTTTTTGTCTGGCGTTGGGTAAACAGTGCTTTCTCCCCGTCATCTCAGAAGAATGGCTGTGAACCTACATCCCCCAACCCGGGGCTCGAACCCACCACCCCGAGATCAAGCGTGCACGCTCCCCCCGACGGAGCCGGCCAGGCACCCCTACCGTTGTTTTGTGCCCTATGTACTGCGGTCACTGCTGGCCCCGAACGCCCTTCCCCAGGGTCCACCGTGGGGGCCGGCTGGGGGTGTCACTGGGACACGGCGGCCCGGCCGCAGACCACCCACCCGGGCCCGCCCCCGGAGCCCTGCTGTCTCAGGCCCGCCCCTTGACCTGCAGCGCCCCCATTTCACAGAAGAGTAAACAGAGGCTCCAGACGCGGGGCGTCGGAGGGGGGGCACTGTGCCGCGCCGGCCCTGGGAGGAGCCTCGGGGCCCCTTCCGTCGCCTGGCCCGCGCCCGGCGCCCGGTCCCGCCCGGCTGGGGGAGTCGGGGGGGGGGGCCCACAGCCCGGAGGCCGGGGCGGGAGGGGCGGCGCCCCAAGGTCACAGCACACGGACGCCGGCCCGCCCCCCCGAATGCTCACCGTCTGCTCCCCAGGGATGGAGTGGGGGACCGCGTGGGGCGGGCCTGGGCGGACGACAGCGCTCGCCGCCCACAGCCCCGCCGCGGCCGCGCCGCGGGACACGAGCCCCATTTCCGCCGGCTCCCAGCGTTGCCGCGCGACGGTCCGGCCCCCAAAGGCGCCCGAGCTGCACGCGGACCCCGCCCGAGCGTTCCGCGCGCGCAACGTTCCAGTCCCCGGAGTCTGCGTGCGCAGCGTCCTTGTCCCTCAGCAGCGTCCTTGCCCCCCCCGCAGTGTCCTTGTCCCCCCCAGCGTCCTTGTCCCCCAGCAGCGTCCTTGTCCCCCACCCTCAGTGTCCTTGCCCCCCAGTGTCCTTCTCCCCCCCAGTGTCCTTGTCCTCCCTCGTGTCCTTGTCCCCCCCAGCGTTCTTGTCCCCCACCAGCAGTGTCCTTGCCCCCCCAGTGTCCTTGTCCCCCCCAGCATCCTTGTCCCCCAGCAGCGTCCTCGTTCCCCCCACGCAGCATCCTTGTTCCCCAACAGTGTCCTTGTCCCCCTCCGCCAGGGTCCTTGCCCCCCAGTGTCCTTCTCCCCCACCCCCAGTGTCCTTGTCCCGCCCTATGTCCTTGTCCCCCCCAGCGTTCTTATCCCCCACCAGCAATGTCCTTGTCTTCCCCTAGCAGTGTCCTTGCCCCCCCAGCATCCTTGTTCCCCCAGTGTCCTTGTTCCCCCCACACAGTATCCTTGTCCCCCCAGCATTCTTGTACCCCCTCCAGTACACCTGCAGTGTCCCCAACACCCCTGCCTTCCAGTCCCCCACCTTCTCACAGCTGACAAACCTCCCCCATCCCTGAGGGACCCGGTGGACCTGGCTTTTGAGGGTCCCCAACCTCACCTTGCCACCGGTGAAAGGACCCCCAAGCCCTGTGTGGGGTTCCAGAAGGAGCTGCCTCCCCAGCTCCAGACTGGCCCCCTCCAACAACGGTCTCTGCCAAGGGGCACCCCCAGGTCCCCCCAGGGCCCAGTGGACTAGGAAGGCTGGGCCTCAGTGGGCCAGCCCAGAGGCGGCAGCCATCTGGTTTGGTCGTCAGAGGGGTCCCTAGCGCCTCCTGCTCCAGCGAACAATATCCCTGACACCAGTAGCAACAAGAGCATTTATTGAGCACGTAGTGGTCATGCTTCCTTACACTGACCACTGAAATCCCGCCCCCCACATGGGCTGGTACATATGAAGGGGACCTTGTCAGAGGCAATGTCCTGGTGACCAGGCGCTGTCCCCTTCCCACTGAGACCCCTCACTGGAACTAGGGGCCTGGCTGGGCCCCAAACACAGAGTTCCACCCTCACGCCCCCACCTCTTTTGGGCCTCATTTGCCCATGGTTTTTAGGTAACAGGAGTCCATCCTCATAGGAAGGCTCTCCAGGCTGGGCCACCGCCTGGAACCTTCCCAGCACGCCCCACCCATGAGCTTGGAGCCCTTTGCTCCTGGTTTGCAGAGGAGAAAATGCAGGTTCAGCCTGAGAGACGATCTCACACGGGAGAAGTGGACTAGGGGTATGGAGGCTCCCCTCCCAGCCATGTGCCACCCCAGGGTGCCTCTGGGGCGGCCCCTCTTTTGCGTTGCCTTACCTCAGTTAGGCCCAGAGAAGCAGCAGGAGGCTCGGCACTTGGGGTGCGTCTGAAGATGGGGGACAGTGAAGGGCTGCACCCCTGCCCAGCCCAGCCCAGCCCAGCCCAGCCCAGCCGCACCCTCCCTGCCTGCTTCTGTCTGATTAGGAGGCTGGGGCTGGGGCACCTGGCCCGAGAACCTGCCTGGGTGAACACTGGTGGCTGCCCAGCGCAAGGTCTGCAGGCTTCAGGGGCTGGGCCCAAAGCTCAGGCCTCCTGGGCCCTGACCCGGCAGGGCCAGGGCCTGAGTGGACATGGGAACCATGAGTGCTCGGGCACCCTAAACTGGGGTGTGCAGAGGGCCCAACTTTGGAGGCTGGGAGGCGGCTGGTTTGTGGCAGCCAACGAAGTCTGAATCGTCTCCAAGAGGAAGGTAGGAGGCAACCCAGGACCTGGCCCATCGGGAGCCCTGCAAACGCACAAGGTCGGGGAGGCGTGGCCAGCAGTCCTGGAGGCCCCACCAACCCCCAGTGTTCCTCCCGCAGTGGCCTGGGGCCCTGGGCTCACCCACACCCCGTGAGGGGCTGCTCCCATCTGAGCCCACGGGTCAGGCCAGCTGCGAGCGGTACTGGTACACCTTGATGTCGCTGTCACCCGCATCTGCCACCACGAGCTGGCCCTGAGGTGCACAGGCCACTCCCAAGGGCCGCCTCAGCCCCTCGGACACCAGGCAGACGGGCGCGCCGGCCCGAGGAAACAGGGTCACGTGGCCCTGCTGCTCATCTGCCACAATCACGCTGCCCTCCACGTCAGTGCATATGCCTGCCGGGTTGCCAAAGGCGTGCCCCGTCAGGCCCCCCAGGGAGCCCAGGGGCTGGCAGGCACTGCCGAACAGCCGCACATCCCCAAACTCCTCACTCACGGTGAGGCCGCCGTCGGGCCCCGGGCCCACCCAGCAGGGGCCCTCCAGACCCAGTATGGAGGCTGGGGCCCGTGGCTCCAGGGCAGGGCTCAGCGCGAAGCTGTGCACAGCCCCGGGCACATAGTCCGTCACCAGGAGGCGGCCGGTGGCGTCCACAGCCAGCCCCCGGGGGGCCAGGAAGGTGCCCACCGTGACCCAGCGGCCTTGGGGGTCTCGGGCAGTGTGCCGAAGCGCGTGCACAGCCCCACTGACGAGGTCGCTGACCACCGTGAGCCCAGCAGCTGTCACAGCCACATCCTCTGGCACGAAGGCTCCAGCCCCTGGCAGGTGGCAGGGCAGGTGGCAGATGGATCGTCCTTCGAGGTCCAGCACATGGACGCAGGGTGCAGCCCCAGCCGTCAGGAAGAGCAGGCCATCCAGGGAGCAGTGCAGACCCCGGGGTCCTCCTGCGGCCCCCGCGGGCACTGGGATCCGCCCAAGCAGCCGGGGCCGGCAGGAGTGAGCGGGGTCTCTGGGTGGGTCCAGCTCGCAGAGCAGGCCCTGGGGGCGGCCTGCCAGTGGGTCGGGGAGGCCCAGGAGGCCAGAGGACAGACAGGTGGGTGGCTACGGATCACAGTCTCAGCTCCTCTGAGCCGAGGTCCTGCAGCTGGGCCCAGTGTGGCGCTGCAAGAGAAATAATGCCCACTAGGGGCCAAGCGGTGGTGACCCTTCTCCCCCTGCTCCCTCCCGGGGGTGCTGGCGTTCTCCTGTTTTACACAGGAGGAAACTGAGGCACTGGGTTGAGGGGGGCGGCTGGCTTTAAGCGTAGTGTCACCAGGTCCTGAGTGCTGGCCTGGTCTGCAAGCCCAGCCACCAGCCACGTGTCTAGGTCCCATTTTTCCACATGTGGCCCCTGAAACACAAGTCTGGGGAACATGGGACCTGTGAAGGTGGCTACGGGTTTTTCTCTGAGGCCTGCATGAGCTCCCAGGCATTGGGAGGTCCCGAGGTGTGGGGGGGGGGCAGGGGGTAGAGGGGGATGGTGACAGATGGGCAGTGTTTCTCAAACTCATCTGCCCAGGGAACCCTTCCTTCCTTCAGGCAAGGAAAGTGACCCTTCTTAGGGGGCAGCCCAAGGCTCTGCCCATTGCCCCCACAAAGACCCTGGAAGCTTCCAACCCCTGAAGGGTTAGGCAGGGGGGCTCTCCGAGAGCAGAGAGGCGGGCGGGGGGTGGTCTCCTACCTGGGGCTAGCCTCCCGACCTCGCTCCAGCAGCAACAGCCTCTGTTGTTAGAAACCAGCCTGAGGGAGGGGCCACCTTGACAAAGCGGGCATGGGCAAGTGGGAGGGGCATGTGGGACGCGGGCCAAGAACACGTTTGAGCAGTAACCCAGGGAAGCTGTGTGGCGTCATCACTCAGCTGCTAAACCCCCTAGGCGCGCCCCAGTCCTGCCACATTCCTGCCTCGGGTCCTTTGCACTGGCCTCTGGGACATTCTTCCCACTGTCCCTGCATATCCGGATGCCACTCATGGTCAGCTCAGCCCACCCCTCTCCAGGGAGGCCCCCACACCCCTCCAAAACCTGCCGTAATGCAATTCATGAATTCAGGAGGCACTGAGCTAACATCCGTGTGAGTCCGCCTCACCCACACTCCCCCAGTAGGACCACAGGGTCAGGCCCTCGGGGAAGGGGATGCACCCCTTACATGTGGGCTGGGTCACTCACCAGAGTCTGGGGTGGGGAATCTCCAAGGGGCTCATCCTACCCCTCAAAACTGGCAGGGTTGGGTCCTGTTTCTACGCCTGTGAAACTGGGTTGATGCCCCCTAAGCTCACGTCTGCCTGGTGGTGATAAGAAATCTGGGTGCAGTAGACACATGGGGGTGCCAATAGAGGGCCAAGGAGGAGCGGGTCTCCCTCGGACACAGGACCTGGGGACTCTCCAGGAAGCCCCTGGAAGGGAGGGGTCAGTGCCTGTCTGTGACCCATAGTGCTTCCCACCTGGTTGGCCCACACCCCAGCTCTGGACTTGGCCTCTTAATGCCCCACGGTGGGGTGGACGGCCGATGCTATCTGCTGCCGAGCACAATTAATGGGGCAGCCGTAGGTCCTGCTCCAACTGGCCCCAGCCCGGCTGGTCCAGCTCGGGGAGCCGGGCACAGGCAGGAACTGCCCTCCCTGGGGCCATTCCTGGGTGGGTACAGAGGTATGGCCAGCTCCCGGGGAGAGAAGTCATTAGCTGGGTCCAAGGGTCCCGCGGGCACCCCTCCCTACCTGCCCCCTGCCCCCCGCCTGTGGGAAGGGCCAAGTGTGGCTGTGCAGGGAGGGAGGCAGTGAGCTGTGAAGGCCACCCGATGCCTATCGTGGCTGCAGGGGCTGGCTGGGGGCCAGCGGAGGCCACGCCGGGCAAACAGCCCTGGGCCACAGAATGTGGGGGCACCACTTAACCATAGCGGGAGCAGCCTCCAGCGAGAATCTGACATCAGGGCTGCCCTGGCCAGACACGGGGGCTGGAGGCAGGCCCAGGGGTCCCTGTCCACCAGCAACATGCTGGAACACAGGCCTGACTAGCTCCCACCCACACCTGCCTCCCCACCTCTCCTGGTTCTACCCCCTTTGATGGAAAGCCCCCCATTGGCCTGGAGGGGGGGCCAGTCCACAGGAGGCAGGTCCGGGTCTGAAGGTGGATGCCCAGCAGGGTGGCCCGGGACACTGGCCACTCAGATGTGGAGGCCAGGGACATCTCCTTGGCAGGGAGTGTCTCAGTGGTGGACGCTGAGGCAAGAAGGAGGCCCAGACAGGGTATGTGAAGATGGTTTCTATTTAAACGTTCACAACTGTGATCACTAAGGAGCTATGACTCTCTGCTGTCCCTTGTGGCCCCAGAGATAGGCCACAGCCGTGGCAGGTGAGGTCAGTCCATGGGCATGCTGGGCAGGCTCTAGGCCACACCCCTGGGGCTGGGGCAGGTGGGGGGCCAGGCAGTGGACACGGGGTTGAAGGGCCCTGTCTGTTAAGAACAGAGGAGGCAGCAGATGCTGTGGTCAGACCTTGGCGCCCGGGGGGCTCTGGAGGCTAGGGACAGCCTCAGGGGGCCAGGAGCCCCCAGACCCGCCACGGGCACCCCAGCTGCTGCCAGGAATGACAGGGTCCTCTGAGGCCTGAAGGGGCAGGCCCGGGAGTGGGACACTGGAGTCAGCCTCGCATTTGGTGGTGTGGCTAGAGAAAGGCTCAGCTGTTGTGGGGCCCAGCATGCTAGGTGGCTCCGGGGTCCCCCCGGCCAGCGTGGGGCCCAGCTCCAGCTGCCCCCAGGCCCCCACCGGCCCCTTGGGCCCCTTGGTGGGCGCCCGCTTCACAGAGAGGTCGAGGGGTGCATCCGGTGGCTGAACAGCCCACTCTAGCGTCTGGTGGATGGTGAGCAGCTCCTGGCGGATCTTGCCAAGCTGCTCCCGCAGAGGCCGAGGGGCCAGACCCCCGGCAGGCACCAACTGCCCCAGGCGCTGCTCTACCCTGGCGTAGTCACCAAGGGCCCGAGTCAGGTCCTCACCCACGTGCCCGGGGCCACCTGGCATCAGGCCCAGGGGCTGCTGGGGCAGGGGGGCTGCAGGGCCCGGGGTCTCGGAGTTGCCTGGCTCCTTGTCCTCAGGCCAGAGCATCACGGAGGGGCCAGTCCGAAGGCTAGGGGGTAGAAGCCGGTCAAGAGGCTGCACTGCCCACCTCCCCAGTGCCCCCAGTCCCTGCGCCACACCCCCTGGCGACCCCTTTGCAGCCTGGCTGAGGGCCTTGGGATCCCAGAAGGATAGAGAGTCTGGCTCTCTGGCCTTGGTTTCTCCTCTGTGGCCTGAAGAATGGGGCCCAGCCACCCTGGCCAGCTCCCCTCCCACCCCTCCCCACCCCCGTGGCCAGGGGCCCCTGACACCTACCTGCTCTGGGCACTGAACTTCACCGTGCTGGAGGGGGCCTTCAGGGGCTCCAACCTGCTTCCCAGGGGCAGCTTCCTCTTGGGGTCACTCTGGGCAGCCTGCTCCAGCTCCCCCTCCTGCCCTGAGACCCTGGGGGCTCCACGGGGCCAGGGCCTGCCCAGCCCGGGTACTGGCACCTTCAGCGGCCCTGGGGCCGGAGTCCCAGGGGGACCTTTTTGGGGGGCTAGGGGCTTGGCAGGGACAGCCTTGCCTGCCGGCAGCCCCAGCGTATGCTCCAGGAGCAGGGGATAGTACAAGCGGGGGACCAGGGCAGGGTGTTCAGGGGTCTGTGGGGACGGGAAAGCAGAGGCCGGGGGCAACAGGGGGCTAGCCGAGGCCAGAAAGGGCATGTGGGCTGTGGCAGCCAGGGAGGGCCCCAGGTAGGAGAAGAGACCAGGGCCCAGAGGGCAGTCGACACCTAGCAGGGACAGATGGAGGCTCTGGGCCTCAGGGAGCTCGCTGGGGGTGGGCGGGGGGTAGCAGGGGACCCCCCCGCTCTCAGGGCCCGCTGCAGCCGCGTCCAGCACGGCTATGCGCCTCCGGCCCCCGCCCGACCCTGGCTTCCACGCCTCGGCCAGGAGCCCCCCAAGGCCCACATCCTTCTGGGCAGCCTCCCGGGCCAGGGGGGATGGCACCCCGGGGTACCCATCAGCCCCCAGCTTTGGGCCCCCGACGTGGCGGCGCGGGGACAGGACACGGGAGGCCGGGTCGGGTGTGGCGGGAGCGACGGGCAGCTGTGGTCCTCGGGGCTGGCTGCCAGGGTCTGTGGGGCCCAGGGGGCGGTCCGGGCTGGGCGCGCGGGGCCGGGGCGCGGTGGGGGCGCGGCGGCAGGCCCAGTCCGGGGAGTGGAGCAGCAGGGAGAGGGAGTCCTTGCAGAGGCTGTACTTCATGTGGTTGTACAGGTGCGACTTCTCTAGGCAGGTGAACGGGCACTGGAAGCACTTGTAGTTGTAGGGCTTGCCCCACGGCCGCGGGATGTAGTGCGGCTTCTTGGGCTTCCGAGCCCGCGCCCGCGCCCCGGTGCCCAGGCGGCAGGAGCCCCCCTCGCGGGACATGGCGGCCTGCTAGTGGGCCGGCCCGGGCCCCATGGCCACCTGCGCACAGGGGGCCTTGGTCAGTGCCCACCCCCCGCCCGGCTCCCCACTGCCCTCCGCCCACAGCTCCCAGGGCTGCGAGGACAAGAGCTGGGGGCACGGGCACCCAGCTCCACCCTGCAGCCTGCTCCCCCCACCCTTGTGTGTGCGGTTCCCCTGGCCTCCCCCACCTCCTCCTTCAGCTCCACGCACTCGGCTAGGGTCGCCCCAGATGGCAGATCAAAATAAAAGACACCAGTTCAGTCTGACTTGGGTAAACAGCGAATACTTCCGTAGCAGAGATATGTTCTAGCCAATGTTTGGAATGTATGCTAAAAAAAGCTTGTTGTTTCTCTGAAATGTAAGGTTAACTAGGCATCCTGTATTTTATCATGTTCACCCCCCCACCCCAGGCCCGCCAGCTCCCAGCCGGCCCATTTCTGGGCTGATCCCACTCATGCCCGCCTGAGTCTCTGTCTGCCCGATGGCCATTTGCTGAGCGACTCCAAGCCAGGTATGGCTCCTGGGGACACCAGCCCTTCCTTGTCCCACCGCCCCCCCCAGAGCCCTCCGCTGTGCTGGGGAGCCAGGATGAAAGCTGCTGTGCTGAGAGACCAGCTCTGAGTTTCACAAACACCGTGTGCGCGTGCGTGTGTGTGCACACGCGTGTGTGCGCATGCACGTGTGTCCCTGCTCTGGCGGGAGCCGGGTGGGCGCGGGAGGTCTCTGAGGGGGTCAGCCTCGTGTGGGGCCAGGCCAGGCGGGGGGGCGTGGGCGTCCCAGCATGGCCCCACGGCACAGCCACCTGCTCAGCCTCATCCATCTGGGTGGCTTCAGGCAGGTCAGCGGCCGAGCCTGCAGCGGCCAAGCTCAGCCAAGACCCTCCTCCCCCCACACCCCACACACTCGCTCGGAAGCCGCTCCACTCTCCATCTGGGCCACCACCTGGGCCATCCACCGCCCCAGTGAGCGCCTGCGTGGGGCACACGTTGAGTGTGTGCACACCGGCTTCGGGTGTGTGCACACGAGCGTTACAAGGCTCCAGATGAGCCCTTACCCAGCGCCTAGAGGGACAGCCTCTGCATGGCTAGGCCGACTCGGTAGAGAGTCAGCCACCAGAATGCATGGGGCCTGGGCACACACACACACACACACACACCACTCAGAGTGGACACGGTGGTGGTGCACACGGAAGGACTCACAGCCCAGCCACAGTGGCAAGTCAGGCACCTGGACACATTCAAGGGAATGTGCACACACAGGTGCACACACACCTGAGGACAGACATGGTAACCGACACTCTTAGGGATGCGGACACGCAGACACTCGCCCTGTTCCCTAGGACTCAGGGCTGGCCGGCGCATCGAGCAGGGCAGGGCTGGGGTGCAGTGCAGCCACGGGGCACAGGCTGTCCTCCCCTGCTGGCCTTCAGGCTCTGCCGCCCCCAAACACTGGGTGGGCACCCCCAGAGGGGTGGAGAGGGCTGCCCATTTGAAGGGGCCCTTCAAAGGGGGATCAGCATGGCAACCACCACTGCAGGAGAAAGCAGATGAGGACTGACTGGTTTGCGGGTGTCCATGTCTTGAAGGGGACGGGGCTCGGAGAAGAGTGTGGGGGTTGGGAGGAGGGGGCTGGGCTCAGGAAAGAGCCTGGGGCTCCCCGAGGGGCTGCAGACCCTCTTGGACTTGGTGGTGGGAGCAGAGGGGGGCCACATCCCTGTCTCCCGAGCCCTCCCCAAGATACAGATGACAAATGGGCATGTGTGCTTGGGAGACAGAGGCGGCTGCACTGGGACCACATCGATCACCCGGCCCTGGGAGCCACACAGCTGTGCCGCCTGGTGCCACCACCCATCCCACCTCCCAGTCAGGCCCCTGGACTCAGGAGGTGGCAGGCTCCTCCCGTGCTCCCTCTTCATATCAGTCACCTGGGTGTGTGTGTGGGGGCCTGTTCAGGCACCATCTCAGCAGCTACTGACCCCACGGGGACCCAGAGGATGCCTGGCACCCACCCAGCATGCTTGTGCACAAGCAGAGGACGCCCCTAGACACCAGCATGCACCCACACACACCCCAAAGCACATTCATTTGCACCCATGTCCCAACGTGTGACTGGGTGCACGCTCCTAGGGCAGCCTGCACCCCCAGTGTGCTGGCCCACACACCTGAGCCCGCTAACCTTTCCCTGTCCGGGAGAGTACTGGTGTCCAGACAGGAGAAGGAGGCCCCACTCCAGGGTGTGAGAGAAGGCACCCAGCGCCTGGAGCCGCCAGCAGGGGGATTGGAGCCCTCCCATCCCCCCTGACCACCTGAGACTTGGCCAGCGCCCCACAGGGCTTGGTAGAGAGGGATGACCAGGCTCCTCCTTGGCTGAGGTCGAGACCCCAACTCCCTCCCCCTCCGCGGCGCACCTCACCGCCGGAGGGATGGCGCCCTATTACAGGGACAGGGCTGCTGCGCCCAGGGGGGTCCCCGTGCGCAGAAGTGAGGGACATGGGGGCTGGGGCTGCCCCACCCGCGCCTGGACACTCCTGGAGTCTCGTCGCCCCCGCGCCCCTCGAGCCCACCCCGGCCCCGCACGGCCCCCAAACTTCGCTGGACGCGCCGCGGCCGGCGCCCGCCCGCCCCACCTGCGCGCCGGCCGGATCGGAGCCCGAGGCGCCCGGCGAAGTCTGCGCGAGGCCCCGAGGACGCGGCGGAAACTTCCCTTCTCAGCGCCGCCCGGTGCCAGCCGCAATCCCGGACCCCGCGGGACCGGCTCGGGCCCTCGGGGCAGCGACAGGGACTCCCGCAGGGGAAAATGAGGCCCGGCGCTGGGAGCGGCCCCCCGCGCGGTCTGCGGTCACTCACTCGGCAGCCGGTCCCGAAGCCTCCGCCGCCGACCGCGCGCGTCCCCCCGACGCCGACTCGCACCCACCGAAGTTGGCGGCGGGACCGCCGCGCGTGCGCCACGGCGCGCTGGGGCTCGGGGGCGCTGCGACCTCCGACCCGGGCTCACGGGGGGAGGGGACTCGCCAGCGCGGGGATTGGTCTCCCCGGGGGCACCCCAGGTGCCCCCCGCCCACAGCCGCCCCCTCGCGCGCACTCACCTCGCGCGCCAGGACCCGCTTGCTCAGCCCTCTCCGCAGCGCCGACACCTCCTGGGTGGAACGGTGGCCGGTGAGACCGGTGGTAGCGCCCGAGCGGCAGGGACGGGCGGGTAGCGGTGTGGACGCGGGGAGTGGAGGCGCAGGTGTGTGGCCGAATGAGGGGCGCCTGGCACCGTCCCCGCCCCCGTCGCCTGCAGGCTGCTGCGGGGGTGCGCAGCGGCGGCCAGGTCTCCCGGGGTCCCCGCAGCGGTGTGACGGGGTGTCAGCGGCCCAGGGCGCAGGGAGAGGCGCCGTCAGCACTCATCCGTCAGGGCAGGGCTCTGGCCCCTGACAGCCGCCCTTCTGAGCCAAGGCCTGGGGGCTGAGCCCTGGGACAGGGGGAGCTGTGGGGCACACAGCCAGCCTGGGGACGGCTGCAGCCCAGCCTGGGATGGGGCAAGAGCCCAGACCAGCCAAGAGACAGAGCCCCAGGAGGGCTGGAGCCTGGAGCCCGCCGGCAGAGCCCAGTGCACAGAAAGCAAATCTCCTCCCCTCGCCAGCTCTCCTCCGCCAAGCCTTGACTCCAGGGCCGTTTCCTCTTCTCCAAACAGAAGGCTGAATGGACCTACACTCACTGAAGCCCTGCCCTGCCCACCGATGGGTCCGGGCTCAGGAAAGGATGGTCACCATGGGCTCACTTCCCCCTTTCTGGAAACACTACCTCCCCACCCTGACAGGTGTGCAGGCCCTGCATCTCTCTGCTGTTTGCAGGACGGCTCTGCGTCTCCCCTGGGAGGACCTGGGAGGGGGGAGGGGCGGGGGGGCAGGGAAAGACTTGGGTGTCCAGGACCCTCCATAAAACCCCTGCCGCTAATGTCCTCATGGCCAGACCTGTTTCCAGCCCACCTCCCAAAGTATGCCAAATTCCATGTTGCTCCCCGAGCTGCCAAAACCTCATGGTCAGGGGTCCCACTTCTCAGCTAGGTCCTAGTAGAAATTCATCTGACCGGCAAATTCTATTCCAGAACACAGACATGCTGGGGCAGGGCCAGACTCTGTCTCTCTCAGGGAGTCTTGCCTTTGTTTGGGGGGAAGGCATCTGAACCCAGAGATGTGTGATGGTACCATTTCAGGCACAGGATGGGGTCTGCAGCCTGAGGGGTGGGGGCTGCTCCAGGCCAGCTCTGTGGAGGATCTCCTTCACCCCCCCCTTGCAGGCTCAGCTCCAGTCTTCCGGGGTATTCTCCACTAAATTTGGGGGGGCAGGGGTAACTTGGGGAAGGAAGGAGTATCCTCTAGGGGCCCCTGAGTGTTGCACCTCAAGGAGGGCAGCCAGCGTAGAGCCCTGGATCCAGAGTCCAGCACCTCCCGGGCCCCGTGAACCTGGCCTCAGTTTCCCCATCTGTGCAGGAGGGTGACCAGCCCGTGGCTCAGTTGTTGGTATGGGTCTCCTGGGGCTCTGCTCGACTGTGACAGGCATCCATAAGGAACAGGACCCCAGGGTTCTGGGGGTGCCCAGGGCGAAGATGCCGGTTGGAGGGCGAGTGTCTCCTTCTTGGCCCAGTGCCACCTTCCCTGACACCACCCGAAGGGATTCGCTTCTCCTCCTCAAGTGCAAAGGCTAGGGCTGGGGGCTGGGTGGCACAGCACGCCAGCCTTCTCTCTGCTCGCCTGGCCTGGCCCAGCTGACCAGCTGACCGTGCAGGCAGCCCCAGGCTGGGAGACAGCTTGAACGGCCGTCACGCCAGCAGCCCTGTGGAGAGTAGAGGCCAGGAGGCCTGTTCCTTCTGCACACAGGCCCCTGGATGTGCTGAGCCAGGCCTGGGTCCCTCATCACGGGCCTGGTCCAGAGGGGGCAAGGGCACAGGCCACCCGGAGACGGCGTGGGATCCGGGGACTCCTGGATCCTAGGCCTTGGCCTCTTGGTCCCAGGGATGGCTCCTTGCTTCCCCACACCCCTCCGGCTGAGCCCTCCGAGGGTCTGGGAGGGGCCACAGCTGCCCGCACAGGGTACGGACTCGCCGGAGGCTGTTGCCATCATTCAGGGGAAGGAAGGTGATGGACCAGAAAGTCCTCGTTGCTGGGAACCCTGCCTTTCGGAGTGCAGAGAGGACAGCCAGTGAAGCCCACGTGAGCCCCAGAAAGGAGGGAGGAAGCCGGGACTCCAGGTGGCAGGACAAACAAGAAGAGCCCCCGGGAGGACGTGCTTCAGCACCAGCCATGGAGGCCACCCCATGCATGGGCTTTTCCAGAAGTGTGAGGAAGAGGAGAGGTGGCGGCACCTCCAGAGGGACTCAGCACCTAGGGGCGTGACCTGCGCGCGCTTCTGGGCTTCCAGGAGGGGTCTGTGCAGGGGTGGGCCCGAGAGCCCAGCTGGGTGGCTGCAACCCAATGGCCTTTGCATGGGAGTGTGAGCCGGGCCAGCCCCCCAGGGGCACAGGTGACTGTCCCCAGCACCTGTGGCCAGGCAAGGCTGGGACATCGATGCCAGCCCCTTGCACCCCTGTGCCCTCTGCCCAAGGCCCATCTGCTCCCTCATCACTGGCACATCTTCCCACTCAGGAGTGGGGGTGGGGGTGGGTCATAACGCTCCCGCTGGGACCCACCCCATACATGTTGGGGGGAGCTTGGGCCTGGAGAGTTGGCCCCTGCCCCCTGAAGCAGGACAGGGACCCCCTTGGCTTTGGGGCTTGGTCAGCCGTGCGGCTCTGAGCTCTGAGACCCCTGCCTTGTTCCTCTCATGGGCGGGGGCGGGTAGGAGACCTGGTCTCTGGGTGCTTCAGGCACCAGCGGGGTTCTGGGGAGCCTCCTCCTCAGTTGGTCCTGGTGCAGGGTGCAGTGGGGATCCCTGGCCCCTCCCTCTGACCCCAGCCAGAGCCTCATTTTGGCTATTAACCCCCTCTGCCTGGCTTGCCCACGGCAGTCTGCCTGTCACCTCCATTAACGCTGGTATACGCGTGCAGGAGCGAGTGGTCAGGATGGATGCGCGGCCAGAGAAGGCAAGGGGCAGTGAGCGGGGCCCCCAGCAGGCCTGTCTCACCTCCTCAGTGTCCACACACAGCCCTCACCAGGACAGGTACAGCGGCCGGGCAGACGCTGGGAGAGGCTGGGGCCCCAGGCGGGGTCTAGGAGCCCCTGGGAGAGGTGAGCACCGTGCAGGAGACCCCTGGGCCCAGAACATGGGTCATCCTGGGTATTTCTTCTTGTCTCTTCGAGGTGGCCTCAGGGACTCCTGGCTCGGAGGGCTGGGCCCAGGGCTTGGGCCAAAGGAGGCAGGGTCCCACCTGAGGGTCCTGGATGCCAGCCTGAGGCTGCTGACCCCACAAGCACTGTGGGGTCACGGGAGATTCCTGGCGGGCTTGTGCGGGAAGCCGTGGAGCCAGGGACGGGCAGGGATGTGAGCAGGTTTGTGGGTCCCTGCTGCAGGTTAGTGAGGGCAGGGCACATGCAGAGCCTGGGGGATTCTCAGGGAATCTGTGAGGGGTCGCCCAAACAGGCCCAGGGACGTGGGGCAGAGCAGGCCCACCCCGAGGGAGGAAGCCCAGCTGGGAAGCTCCTGGCACCGGGGGACCCCAGGAGAAGCCCTCCGGCCCCAGCTCCCCTGGGCCTGCGGATGATGACTCTGCCCACGCGAGCTTTGCTGAGCCCTCCCCCACCAGCTGCAGGCTACTCGTTCTGGAGACCCCCGCAGCCCCCCCCGCGGCTCCGTCCCCGGACATGTTAGGTCCTTGGCCACCCTGGGGTGGGGTGTAGGGTGACTCTCTGTGTGCCTCAGGTCACTCCCTGGTGGGACAGGGAAGGGCTGCGTGCAGCAGGAGTGAGCTCCCTGTCATGGGAGGCATGCGAGCCGGGGCAGGGGCCTTTCGACTCACGGAGGTAGCAGTGTGGCCAGACTGATGGGATGAGAGGCTCAGGCCGCCTGAACCCCCACCCGCTTGCAAGCCCGCGTTGGCCGGGCAGCGCCTGGGGCCGACAGCAGCCATATGTTGGGAGAGAAGCTGTGTGCGTTGCTCCGCGGCCCCCGGGGCCCGGCCTTCCTGGGCCTGTCACACACGATTTTCCCTGCCTGAGTGGCAGGCCAGCCAACGGGCGGGGCAGGTGGGGGCTGCTGAGCCGGCTCCAGGTCCCCCCACAGCTCGCAACACCGGACTGCAGCTCTGGGACAGAGCCAGGCGCCAGGCCTGGAGCTCAGGACCCCCGGCCTCTTGCCGGACGCTCTGCCCTGTTGCAGTCACCAACCCCCCACCCCCCCACCCCCCGGGGCCGGGTCAAGGTCGGGGGCCCTGAGAGGAGCCCTGGTTGGCTGGCGAGGAACAGCCTTCCTGCTCGGTCATGGGCGGGCGGCCAGGGGTGCACGCGGGCTGTGTGGGCGCCCGGGGCGGGCGGGAGAGCGCCCGGAGCCTCGGCCCTGTCAGCCCAGCGCCCACAGCCATGCGGAGGGAGGCGGGAGGCCGCGGCTAATTTGTACACTAAGTGCTTCTGACAGGGATGCCTCACAAGTGAGAACACACCGTCGCCCGCCTGGAGAAGGCCGCCGCGGCCGAGTGGGCAGGGAGGCGGCCTGGACGAGAGGCCGGGAGAGAGGGCCGTGGGCGGCACGGGGCCAAGCCAGCAGGCAGAGAGGGGCAGGAGGGCCCAGGACCAGGAGCCCCAGTGGCCAGAAGGCGGGAGACCTAGCAGGCTGAGGTGGGGGCGGGGGCCCACCAGTGAGGAGGGGGACGGCCCCTGGCCTTGTGCCTGCTCCCCATTTTGGCAGCCCTGGGAGCCAGGTGCCGCCAGTCAGGGCCAAGGGCTTGGCAGGTAAGGTCCCTGCCCCGGCCAGGCTGGCCGGTCCCCCATCCTCTCTCCACACCACCAGCCGCCTCCCCAGGGGCCCCCTGACCCAGGCCAAGCTCCCACCTTGGCCCCTTGCCAGCACCCTCCATGAGCTCCTAGGTCATAACTAAGGGTCTGGTCTATGGGGTCCCCCAACTCCTCCTCGGACAGTGTGTGCCCTTTGGGGCCGGGGACACCTGGCCCCTCGTCCCAGCCTCCGTGCAGTCTCCCTGCTAGAGCCTCCTCCCCTGCATGCGAGGGTTCCAGGGGAGGGGGTGGGCACACGGCCCCCTGCCCCCAGCGGAGACCCCTGCCTGGCCTGGCACAAGGACCGCGGGAAGCCGCTGTTCCCACATCTTGCTTCCTGAGCCTTCCCCGGGAGGGTCGTGGGTCCAGGCTGCCAGGACGCCCCAGGGGTGCCAGGGCCAGCCCCGTGCCAACTCCAGGTGGACGCGCCCCGGCCCCCCCACGGGACGAGGCGCAGTGTGGCCGGTGCAGGGTGCCCGTGAGATGTGCTGTGGCAGCTATCCTGCTGCCCGAGGCCTGCCCGGAGCGCACACTGCTGGTGCCTTTAATTGCTTTCACATTTGATAGGTTGGCCTGTGACAGGCCTCTTACACCCGCCCGAGCACCGGCCTCTGCGGCCCCCCTACGCCGCGCCTCCGTCGGGGGGGCGGGCGGCAGCCGCCGCTGTGCACGCCGCTCCCCGGCCTGCCCCCCACGAGACGGGGATGGTGGGGACGTGGGCTGGCCGGCTGGGGCCAAGGAGGAGTGGACAGCCACCAGCCCGGATGGAAACTTTTCTCCCTGTGCAGCCCCCTCACTCCATCTGCTCCCGCCTAATGACCCTGACAGATTCAGACAGCGCCCCCGCCCCGCCCTCGAGAGCAGATGTCGCACAAGGAGCAACTGTGCACCTGCTGTTCTGCCTGCGTGGGGACCAGTCTGCTGACCACTGCACGGTCTGACCCAAGCCTCTGCCCCGCCCGGACACCCAGTCCTTCAAGGGCGCACGCAAGCGGCAAGCAGGGTGCCCCTAAAGGCTCCTTGTGAGCCTGACCTGGGGCGCTGGCGAGCCACATCCACTGAGGTGCTGCCCTCCCCCCGCCCCGGGGTCAGGCTCGGATGCCCCTCAGCACAGCCCCGGCCTGTGGAGGGGGCGCGGGAGCCCAGGGACCCTGGGAGGGGCGGCAGACAGACCTGGAAGCACCCTTACAAAACAAAACATTTTTATTTGGTCCATTGGAGCCTGAGTCTGGAAACACCCATGGAGAACCATCCTACAGGGATGGGGACTGACAAGTGATAAAATAGTCTCTGTGTCAGAAGAGCTGGCCATATATACAGGGTTAAAAATATTCACAGCTCAGAGTAAAAGGAGGGAATATAAAGGAGGCCCAAAGGGGAGTGGCGTGCTTCCCGATGTTTCTCTAGGTGTAAAAGACCCCCAAGCCCCATAGGGCTGCCCATGGCCTGGGGGCTGCAGGACACTGAGGCCAAGCAGGCCCCCAGGAAGCTGGCCTCAGATGTCCGAGGGCAGACGCAGGACTCTGGCCTGACAGCAGCCTCAAGGGAGGACGGCCGGGTAGCCAGGTGACGGCTCAGCTCCCTGGGCTTCTGAGGTGGGGGAGGAGCTGGGAGGGGCTGCTGGGCCCTACCTCTGCCTAGACAGGGAGGCCCAGGATTGCTGCCGGACCCTGCTTGTCCTGGCAGAGGTCAGGTGGTGCTGAGGACAAACCACCTCACCAAACCGCAGGGTGGGCCTGGGCCTGGCTGGACCCTGACCCACAGCCCCTGGCCTCCAGCCCCTGGGCATGGCTTCTTCGATCCTGGGACGCGCTCCAGGAATTGCATAGTGTCGCCAGAGGGGCCACTGGGACCTCCCCCATCCCCGGCCCTGAGCCCACGGTCGCCAGGCACCTGCCTCCTGGGACACACTGCTGGGGCTCCAGGGACCCCTTCTTGCCTTGTGGGGGCCGGGGGCGGGGAATTGTGCTCTGGGGGCAAGCCAGGGACAGAAGGCTCCTGCTCTCATGTCCCCCAAGGAGGTGGTCCCTGCTCTCATCCTGGGATCCCAGCCTCTGACCCACACAGACGGGGGTGGTCCCTGCTCTCATCCTGGGATCCCAGCCTCTGACCCCCACAGACGAGGGTGGTCCCTGCTCACTGAGGGGTTCTAGCCTCTGATCATCATAGAGGAGATGTTGCTCTTCATCCTGGAGTCCCAGCCTGACCCCTACAAGGGAGAGATCCCTGCTCTCACTCTGGGGTCCTGGCTTTGACCTGCCCAGATGTGGTTCTAGGAGCAGGGCTCTTGGCTGCCTCAGCCAGGCAGGAGGCCCCAGCCCCCAGGGAAAGAGAAGCCTCACCTTGGCCCTGGCCGTCTGAACCCAACCTTGAGGGGGTCGGTCAGAGGGGCTAGCGTACAGGCCCCTGGCGCTAGAGGCGGGTTCGAGGTATTCTGCTTGGCAGCGGGGAGGCCCAGGGCAGGAGGGAGGGGCAGGGAGGAAGGCCTAGGGGGAGCTACTGCAGCTGCTGGCTCCCTGGGCAGGGTCCTGAGATTCTGATTCAAGCGTCCTCTGCTGGGGTCTCCCTCATAAAGTGCGCGTGGGGGCTGGGAAGGTGGAGTGGTCACAGAGGCCGGGGGCCATGCAGGCCAGCGACTTCGGGCGTGAGAGGGGGGCTGTGGGTGCCCCTGGAGGCTGTCCAGTCACTGAGGAAGGCCTGGGCAGCCTTGCGGTGCGCCAGGCGATGGGTGATGGAGAAGCCCGCGTTGCCCTCCAGCTGGGACAGGATCACCAGGACCTGCCTGGGGGAGGGGGCCGGTGAGGGCCAGTGGAAGCGAGGTGGGGGGGGGAGCGGGCGGGGCAGGGGCGGGGCCCACCTGTGCAGGGGGGGCACGCTGTCCTGCGTGCGCAGGCTGCCGCGCGTGGACACCACATTGAAGCTGTCAGAACAGTCACACTGCACGTGCAGGTAGGACTTGGGGTGCCGGTTCTCCACCACCACGATGAGCCCCGCCCAGCCATGCGTCAGGTAGTAGCAGGTCATGCCCTCGCGTCCCTGGCCACACAGAGTGCAGGAGTGGGCTGGGGCGGGGGTTCCTTCCGCGTCCCCCTCCCCCGGGACCCTGCCAGCCGGCCCACCTCGTGCCGCTCGCCCCGGCTCTCGGTGAGCAGAATGATGGCGTCGGCCAGCGTGGTCGGCTGGGCCTCCACGGGCTCCACCATGACCAGCCTCGAGCTGTACACGGCCAGCACGTGGCCGGGTGGCTGCGGAGTGCAGCGCGGGACCCCCGCCGAGGGGCTGGAGGCTGCGGGGGGGGCCAGGGGGCGGGCGTGTGAGTGGGGGGCACGCGCAGACCTCCGTGCGAGCGGGGCGGGGAGTGCAGGTGCGGGTGCGCGGTTACCCTGCGTGTTGGCCGGAGGGCCCGGCGCGGCGGGGCTCCAGTGGTTGAAGGCACAGCACACCACGGCGTACTCGCCGGGCTCCAGCATCACGTCGCAGTTGACGAACTTCTTGACGGCGCGCTTGCTGTGGGCTAGCAGGCGGCCCAGGCTCAGGCGGCCACCGCTGCCGAAGGACGCGCGGAACACCAGGACGCACAGGTCCAGGAGGTGACTGTCCACTGAGTCTGCGCGCCTGTGGCCGGACGCACCGCAGCGGTCAGCGTAGGTGCGGGGCCCGCACGGCCCGGCCCCCTGGAGCTCACCGCCTGCCACGATCCGGGTTCCCATGCGACAGCGCCCCGCTGCGCAGCTCACGGCCCGCCACCATCGGCTCCTCCCCACCCCCGGCCCGCCCCACAGCTCACTATCCTGCCCCCGCCACCGACCCCTGCGGCCCCGCCCCCCGAGGCCCCGCCCCGCCCCCTGGAATTCACCGCCAGCCACCATCAGCTCCCCCGCCCCCGCGGACCCGCCCCGCAGCTTACCATCCTGCCACCACCCCCAGCGCGGCCCCGCCCCTGCAGCTCACCACCCCGCCCCCAGCGGCACCCCCCAGCTCAACGCCCCGCCCCCGTCCCCGCCCACCTGCTGCCCTCCTGGAAGAGGGCGAACTCCAAGGACGCGCGCTCCAGCACCGTGAGAGCAGTGACCCCCACGGGCCCGCTGGCAGAGCTGGGAAAGCAGCCCTGCACACGCGCCTCCTGCCAGTCCGAGTGCACCTTGCAGATGTCCACCGAGTCGAAGTACCTAGTGAGCGAGAGGGCAGCCGCACGGGGCAGCTTTCATCCCAGCTCAGGTACAGGCACTTCCTGTGCCCTCTCCAGTCCCTGTCCCAGGCCACCCTCGGCATCTCCTGGGACCAGTGTCTGGGAAGCCCTGGTCCCGGCTGTTGCCCGTGGACACCACCAGGGGGCACCGGGTCCCAGGCCTGATCCGGGAGGGCAGAGCCCTGGTGGTCCAAGCCCTGCACGCCCACCCACCCTGTGCTGAGCTGGATTCGGAGAGGTACAGGCGGGCTCCCCAGGGCAGGACTCTGCACGCTGGGACAAGGGGAGGCAGCCAGGGCAAAGGTGGCCGGAGCACGGGGATGGCCATGGGGCAGACCCTCCACACCCGCCGCCTGCAGTGTCCAGGTACCTGATGAAGTCGCTGTACTCCATCCAGAAGACACCCTCGCTGCTGCCATGGGGCATGAGCTCACTGCGCAGGTGCCCTGGCCAGTGCGGCCACTCATCTGACCAACTGCCATTCCAGGAGAAGCGGCCCCACGGGTTCCGGAGACGCAGGAGCCTGTGGACCACAGGGCTGACGGCCACGGCCACGCCTGCCACTGCCTCCACCACACACCCACCCGGCCCCTACCTGGAGCCCTGGACGTCTCGGACATCCAGGATGGAGTAGGCGTGGCGGGGACGCAGGCCCAGGCTCTCGTAGGCAGCATCATCCACCTTCATGTTGCCCCCCCCACAGGAGGCACCCATGAGAAACCTGTGTGGGCACAGCAGCCTCAGTGACCGGGAAGGCTCCCTGACTGGGGGCCCCTTAGTAACCAGGAGCCTCTGCTGGCCCTGCCCCCCAGCGGGTGGGGGAATGGGAGGTGGGCAGTGGGGGGGGAGTGAAAGGTAGGGGGCCCCTCCCTGTCTGTGGGGACCCACGTGAGACACATGGGACTCAGGAAGTGCTGGCCCAGTCCCTCCACTGAGGTCCCGAAGCTCAGAGGCCTTGGGCTGGGTGGGGGTCAGGCAGGCCCCGTCCCTTGGAACCCTCCTGAGGCTGGCTGGCCCTGCCAGCTCAGGGCTGTGGCTCTCTGAGGGTGGCGACACTGCCCAGTACCAGCCGAAAGCACAAGGTCTTGCCACTAAGGAGCCATCTCTCCCAGGCTTAAGGTTCTGGGCCCTTCCCACAGACACACTGGCCCGTGTGTGCCAGGTCCTGGAAGGCAAACCCCACTCCCAGCAGGTGCCTCTGTGGGGCTCTCTCCATGCGGCTCCGAGCAGGCGCTGACGGTCATCACAGGCCCAGCTCCGGATGAGGCTCATCACAGGCTCCACCCGGGGTGGTAGGCATGGGGTGCAGGGACAGGCCAACGGGCAGCCACCTCCTGCCTGCCCCCCCCACCACCCGAGCAGGCGGGACCACCGGCCCGGCAGTGAGGGATGCTGGCAACAGTGGGGACGCAGGGTGTGGGTCAGAGGGCACACGCCCTGCTCATCCCACCGTGCCAAGCCCCGGCCTGGCTGTCCCCTCATCTCGCCGCTCCTCCCAACGCCGCTGACCGCCACAGCGCCCGCCCCTCTTACCCAGCCTCCTTAGAACTCAGCATTTTGGCCCAGATGAGGTCAGTGTCAACGGGCTCCTCGCGGGGGTTAGTGGAGCTGACCTGCAGCGCCAGGCTCTCACAGGGAGCACCGGTGAGCGTGGCCAGGCCTTCGATGGCGCGCCCTGCCTGGAGGGCGAAGTAGGAGCCGTGCAGCTTGGCCAGCGCCTTCTCGATGAGGGCCACCCACAGCTGCTTCCGCTGGGCCTATGGGAAGGGCCGGAGTCACGAGGCCTGAGGCTGGCCGGCACCCGGATGCCCGCCCCGCACCCGCCCCCCAAACCTGGGAGAAGAGGAGGAAGCCGGCCTCGTCACAGGGCAGCGTGTCGTCCACGAGCACCGTCGTCCACGTGCCGTCCTTGCAGAGCCGCACCTGGTAGGCGCCCTCAGCACATAGGCTGCGTGTCACCATCACCCGCTCCACCAGGTCAGGCCGCTCGGCCAGCACGGCCAGCGCGCTCAGGAACCTGCACGGAGCCGGGGCCAGACGGTGAGCACCACCACACGGCCTGCCACACGGCCCCTCCGCGGGCGTCCAGCTCACCAGCAGTTCCCCAGCAGCCCCTGCAGGATGTCCGAGGGCCGGAGAGTGCGGAACACGGACCATGGGGCACTGGGGTCCCTGGACACGGAGCAGTTGATCTCGTGGGGCCTCAGCCACTGCCGCACACGCTGCTGGACGCTGTCACCCGCAGGGAAGCCCACCGACTCAGGCCCCGGGGGGAAGCTGTCGTCCACGAAGTTCACGCTGTTCTGCAGGGGCCATGGCCTCATGCTCAGGCTCCACCCAGCTGAGGCCAGACCCACCACCCAGGAGAACACCCGGAAAAGGTTCCACAAGAAAGAGGGTGGGGGTGGGCAGCCTCCTGGACTGGTGTGGAAGGCTTGGCCCCGGCTCGAGTGAGCCACGCCACCCCATGTAGGCATGGGGGACCGCGGCCAACCAGGACACCGCACGCCCCTGGGACACACCGCAGCCCCCAGCCTGGGGGCCACTGGGGTGGTAGGCATGCCGTGCAAGGAACCTGGTGGCTCCCCGTGCTGTGCTGAATGCCCCCGTAAGAGAAGTGGGGACTTGGCTGGGATGCGGCAGCCAAGACACAAGCCCCCAGAAAGCCCCTCCAACTGACTCCGGCGGTAATGCTGCCCTGGACTCAGACCTCCCACACCTCCAAGGGCAGAAGAGGGTGAGGGACTGTCCCAATCGCGTTTCAGCAGGGTCTCCATGGCCAGAGGAAGCACCGGGCCCACCTGCTGGCCTGAAGCCTCCACCCGCATCCCCACTTCCCTGTGGCTTCACCATCGATGGGAAATCACCCCCAAGAAGGGTCAGGAGCACAGACCATGGGGTCATGGACCCCCGTGGGTAAAGAGGAAGGAGGGGCAAGATGCAGGGGATAGGGACCAGGCCGGTGCTCAGAGCCTGGGGAAGCGGTTCCTCCCTCTCCCTGGCCAGAGAAGGGACACCAGGGAAGGACAGAAGGTGCGAATGCCTTGACTGGGGGATAGGGGAAGCACAAAGAGAAGAGGCCCACGGGAAGGGGAGAGCCAGCCCCGGAGCGTGGACACCGTCCTGAGGGCGCTCACCTCCCGGCAGAAGGCCACGATGTTTTCCCAGAGGGCCTTGGCCTCACCCTCGTCTGTCTGCCGCCGCTTCTCCACGTGCATGCTCTCCCTGCGCCTCAGGGGCGCGACGCCCCGGCGCTGGGCCACCAGGAGCTGGGGCGTGTGACAGGCAGCACAGTGCTTGGCCCGGGGTGCGTTGAGCAGAGTGCAGGCAGGGCAGGCCCACTGGCTCGGGCGCTCGGGCGGCACCCCAGGGAAGGGGCAGCTGGCCTTGTGGGCCGAGCAGGGACCAGACTTATCGGCGCTGCAGTCTGGGCAGCGGGCGGGGGGCTCACCATGCTCCTGGAAGCCATGCAGCTTGGAGCAGCCGCACGCCGTGCATCTGGGGGCCGCTGTGGGGTTCTTGAGCGTGCACTTGGCGCACGACCAGGTGGTGAAGTCAGGGCTGGAGGGGCTGGCTGGCTTGAAGCGCACCGTGTCCCCAGCCAGGTCGATGACATCGCTGCTCGGCGCAGCACCACAGGCCTCACAGCGGGCAGGGCTCGAGGGGCCAGGCGCGGGGCAGGAGCCGCACCGCTGCGGTGCCGGGCTGCCCTCGGCGGCCTCCTCCTCCAGCATGCTCAGCCGCTTGCTGGACAGCAGCTCTGCCAGGCGGGAGGTCCCGGCTGCAGTCCGCCCCGGGCCCTGGGGGAGCCCCTTGGAGCCGGCAGAGGGTGAAGGCTGGGTAGCCTCAGGCACCAGTGGCTGCAGCTGGGGGGGGACCTCGCGGCGGCTACGAGGCACCGGGTTGTTCTGCAGGGTGGGCGAGAAGGGGCTGAAGGATGGCGCCCGGGGGGGCTCCTGGTCGGTGGCAGAGGGTGGGTCAGCTTCGGTGCCCTCCCCGGGCTGGGCTGGGGCAGGTATAACGTGGAAGCCAGCGGGGGCCACAACTTCGGGGACCACCAGGGCCTCAGGAGGGATTCTGGGCAGCGAGAGTTTCCGGGGGCCACCACAGGCCGAGCAGGAGTTGGCCACAGGTGTGTTGTGCAGCGTGCAGCGCTGGCAGGCCCAGCCGCTCCCGGGCTCTGCTGCCCGCCCTTCCTCCCCCTGCTCCGGCTCCGCGTCCTCCTCCTCCGCCTCCTCCTGGGGCCGCCCCCGAGCCGGCTCTGCGGACGCCAGCCCCGCTGTCTGCACGGGACCGGCTTCCTCCTTGCAGCTGGCCCTGGGCTCCGCCAGGACCCCGTTGATGACAGGCAGCACGGAGGCACCAGGCACAGACTCTGGGGCAAAGCCACACACCTCACAAGTCTCCTTGCCCAGGAAGTTCCGGAACGTGCAGCGGGCGCAGGGCCATTTCTGCTCCTCCACACTGAGCCTGAGGATGTGGTCGAGGTCAGGCTTGTGCCGGGGGGCCTCGCAGATGGAGCACTGGCGCTGGCCGGCTGGGTTCAGGAAGGTGCAGCGCGCACAGGACCACTCCCCAACCGTGGCCATGGACCCAGGCGAGTGTGTGTGGCTGCAAGGGAAGGTCCCGATCAGTGCAGGCCCAAGGACAAGCGCCCACGTCTCCATCTGGGACAAGGAGCCACAGGATCTTTGCCTTTCTGGGCTCTGACAGACGTCAGGCCCAAGAGGGCAGCGTGTGAGGGGCTCGAGGACTCTGAGGAGTTAGGGGCCCCCAAGGGACCTCACAAGTGTGTCATCAGACCCCTTCTGGAGGGGTGGACCTGTGGGGACAGAGACATGGGGCAGAGCCACACCATCCTAGTGGCCACAGGGCCCTGCTGGGGAGGCAGTCTTTGATCAGTTCCAGGAAAGAGTACAAGTGAACTTCCTCGACAGGATAAAGGGCATCCTCAAAAACCCACAGCAAACATTACATCCAGCGGTGACACACTGCGTGCTTCCCTCCCAAGACCAGGAGCTCAGCACTGCCGGTCAGCACTGTACCAGCGTCCCAGCCAGAGCAATTAGGCAGGGAAAAGGGATAAAAGGCATCCAGTTGGGAAAGGAAGAAGTAAAGCTACCTCTGTTTGCAGACGGCATGATCCTACACATAGAAGTCCCAAGAAGCCACCAAAAAAACTACTAGAGCTAATAAATGAATCCAGGGACATCTTAGGGCATGAGACCGACACAAAACCATCAGCTGTGTTTCTACGCCAGCAACGAACAGCCGAACAGCCCAGAGAAGGGAAGTTAGAACAGTATCACTTCATCTAAAACAATGTAATACCTAGGGATACATTTTAAAAAGGAGAAGAACACTTGTACTCTGAACACTACAAAACATGACTCAAAGAAATCACAGAAGACCTCAATGAACAGACAGACACCCTGTGCTCACAGAGTGAAGACTTAATACAGCTGAGATGACGGTGACACCCAAGTGACCTACAAATTCACAGGTGCAATGCAATCCCCATCAAAATCCCAAATCCCCCCCGCCCCCAGGAATGGAAAAACCTGATTCTGAAATTCATATCAAACTGCAAGGACCCTCCCCCCCTCCGCCAAGTAGTCAAAACAGTCTCAAAAGCGGGAAAATCAAGACAGGTGGTACCGGCACAAGGACAGACTATAAGTCCGCCTATGGTCTGTGTGGCCAGTAGGACAGAACTGAAGAGCCCGGAAATACACCCTCACATATGGTCAAGTCGTTTTATTTTTTATTTTTTTCTTTTAAGTAGGTTCCATGCCCAACATAGGGCTCAAACTCACAACTCCCAAGATTAAGATTCTCACACTCTACTGATTGAGCCAGCCAGGCACCTTTGGTCAAATCATTTTAGGCAATGGTGCCAAGACCACTCTGTGGGGAAAGGGCAGTCTCTTCAACAGATGGTGCTGGGAACGCAGGACCTAAAGCACTAAGGAATGAAGTTGGGCCCTTACCTCACACTGTATTCAAAAATTAACTCAGAATGGATCAGTAACCTAAATGTAGAAGTGAAAACTATAAAACTCTTAGGAAAAAAACCTAAGTAAATTCTGTGACCTCAAGGGGCACCTGGCTGGGTCAGTCGGGGGAGCATGCAAGTCTTGATCTTGGGGTCGTGAGTTCGGGTCCCACTTTGGGTGTGGAAATTACTTGAAAATGAAACCTTTAAAAGAAAAATTCTGGGGTTGCCTGGGTGGCTCAGTCGGTGAAGCATCTGCCTTCAACTCAGGTCATGGTCCCAGGGTCCTGGGATCGAGCCCCTCATCGGGCTCCCTGCTCAGCGGGGAGCCTGCTTGAGATTCTCTCCTCCCTGTGCCTCTGCCCACCCCCTGCTCGTGCGTGCTCTCTCTCTCAAAATAAAATCTTAAAAAAAATTTTTTGTGACCTTGAATTTGACAACGGATTATTAGATGTGACACTAAAAGCACAAGCAAATAAAGGAAAAAAACTAGACTTCATCAAAATGAGGAACTTCCGTGCTTCAAAGGGCACAGATGAAAAAATGATAACTCATAAGAGAAAATATTTACAAATCATGTCCAATAAGAGTCTTGTATCCAGAAAACATAAAGAACTCTTATAACTGAACAACAACAACAAAAACCCTCGTAAAAAAATGGGCAAAGGGCTGGAGCAATCATTTTTCCAGAGGACACACAAGTGGCCATGGAAGCACGTGGAAAGATGCTCAGCATCACCAGCCATCAGGAAAATGCAAACCAAACTCGAGAGATACTACTTCACACCCACTAAGGCTGGCCAGAATCCAAACCGCAGAGGACAGCAGGTACCACAAGGGTGTGGAGAAACGAGAGCCCTCCCCTGCACTGCCTCAGTGCCAACGGTCTAGCAGGCCCTCAGCAAATTAAACAGAGTCACCATCTGACCCCACAATTCCACTCCTGGGTACATACCCCAAAGAACTGAGAATTGGTACCCTAGCAATTGGTACACACACGCACTCAGAGCAGATCTACGCACAACAGTCAAGCAGTGGAAACAACTCAGATGTCCATCAGCGAATAAACAAAGGAAATGTGGAATGTTATTCAGCCACAAAAAATAATGGCATTCTGATACAGGCTACAACATGCTAAGTGAGAGAAGCCAGACACAAAACAGGAGTCCATTTACACGAAATCTTTACAACAGGAGATCCAGAGCCAGTGGGAAGCCCGGTGGTCCCCAGGGCCTGGGAAGAGCTTCATAAGGAACACAGGGTTATGTAGACACCTGGGGACGGGGTAGAGGTGATGGGCGCACAGTGTGAATGTGTGTCAGGCCCTCTGAAATTGTTACTTTATGTCATATGAATTTCATCTCAAAAAGAAAGAAAAAAAAGAAAAAGTGAGAGCTTGACGGGAGGGCCAGGGCATGAGTGGGTGGGGATCACCCCGACTCAGGGCTGCCAGTTGGGTCCCCTAACGCAGTTGCCTATCTGGTCTTTCTGGGGACCCCCGGGCCGGCATCTGACCACAAAAAGCAATCCAACGGTGCTTGAGGCCCACCCACCGGGCACATTCCTGCCGAGCCCAGGGCACAGGTGGGTCAAGGGAGGGACAGGCTGTACTGTGAGGGGTGGGCCCTCTCCACTCACCTGCCCACTGCCCACCCAGACCACCGCAGGCCCACCCTGCCTGGTCCCGCAGCAACACGCAAACCCGTTCTCCCACAGCACGAGCCCGAGGTGTGCTTTGCACCCGGCAGCCCTGTGGGGCTGTAGCAGGGAGCTGCCCAGCCCAGTGAGACCACTGGGGAGGTGGGGCAGGGGGGTGTCCAAGGTCAAAGAAGGTGGCAGAAAGGGTGGGGCCCCCTCTGCTAGCAGCTGGTCCTGAGCAGCCTGTCCCGAATTGCTGGCAACGCGCAGACCTGGGGGACCCTGAGCTCCTCCTAGGATGGGTGCTGCAGGGCGGAAACACGGGACTGTGCGTGCCCCGCCCCACCTGTCCCAGGTCAGATCTGTGCCTCAGCGGATGGGCCTGCAGGGATGGCCATGGGCCCCACATGCCAGGTGAGGCCACAGAGACATGGTCCCCCCAGGTGGCCAGCGAGCCCTGTGGGGGGTGCGTGTGTGTACTTGTCTAGTGCAGGGGGTGCTCCTGACTCCTCCTGCCAGAGACGGGTCAATGTCTGCGGGTGGGACTGGCCCCTTGACCCGCTCCTCAAGGGCTAACCTGGGCGCCAGGCGGTGTCTACACACCAGGACACAGTCTCCTCTGCTGATTGTAGCTGCTCCGCCCAGCATAGAAATCAACTGTTCCTTACAAGGCATGAAGCCTATGCTTCTGATGCCGTGTTGATGCTAAACCCTTTTGGTTCAGGAAGAAAGAAAACTTACCTCTTCAAAAAAAAAAAAAAAATCAAAAAACCTCCCCGAGCAACAGGGTTATTTCCCAGGGCCCAGGGCCAACTCCGTGAAGCCACCTTCCCAGCCTTCGTGGCTGAGGCTCATGAGCTCTCACAGCCTTGCCCAGATGGCCACGGGGTGAGCAGGTGTGGTTGGGCCAGGCCGGGCTCAACACGGGCACTCGGCACCGGGGAGGAGGGCAGGTCAGCTTTGGCCTCGGCTTCTGCGCTACAGAGAGCCTAAGAAATCTTTCTGGGGACCACCGGGCCCTCCCCACACCACCCCCCACTCAGAGAAGGTCCCACAGACACACGTGCACACAAGCTGCTTCCATGCCAGTTCCAGGCTCAGGGGACGCTCGCTCACCCTGCACATCTCCCCTGGCTTGGTCGCAGGGGCCAGCAGAACTAGTCTGACACTTTGCAGACCATCCGCCCATGGGAGGGGTGTCCAGAGAAGAGGCCCAAGCCCCTGTGCCCCGTGCAGGAGAGCCCTCCTAGGACACCCTTGCCCTTGGCTCCAGGGCTCTGGGGGTCCCAGATGCACTGAGCAAGGACAGCCTGGGGAGGGAGGGGGCCCAACTCCTGTTTACCCTCCGAACCCACCAGCTGGCTGATCCATGGCCCGGGCACAGCTGAACATGAGGCACGGTGTCCCCCGGTCCTGGCCAGCACCCGGGGACACTGGTGGGACAGGGTACATGTCACAGCCCTCATCGTGGATAAAGCACATCAGGAAGATTCTGTCTGGGGTTCAGAAACCTTTAAATGGAAATAGTGCCTACAACTCAAATTTTGCCCCGGGGACACAGAGGGCAAACAGAGGCACCCATGGCTAGAATAAGGCTTCTGGGATGCAGCCGTGGCACAGGGGCTCCCAGGACGGGCGGCGGGGTGGTGCTGTGCTCCCTCTCTGACCCCTGCAGCCCACACCTCACTGTCATTGGGCAGCCTGAGAAGTGGCTCCAGGGTCAGTGACTGGGTGACTAGAGGAGCCTGAAATGCGCCCCTGACCTTCACCTCGCTTGGCTCACCTTCTCTGGCTCCACAACCCTGGGGTCACCCCAACATGATGCAGGGCCTGGGCAGAAGCCAAGGGCTCAGGAGAGACTCAGAGAGGCCAGAGCACCCAAGCAGCCTGGGCGGAAGCAATGCCATAGGGAACCCAGAGCCAAGGCAGACTCCTGAGGAAAAGCACTTCCAAACCCCACAACATCACAGACTCCAGCACACAGACTGGGTTGCAGCTTGGGAGGAACCAGCTGCCATGGAAAGAAAGGCCAAGTCAACTGGAAAGTGAGGCAACTGTCCAGAAAACCCCAACACCAAATTCCCGCTGTGCCCTCCGTGATCTGGGAACTGCCAGCACTCTGTTCCAATTCAAAAGGGAGGCTATGGAGTTGCTGTTGGGGCACAGGGTCAAGTCTCCCTAGTACCCAGAACACACGTCTGCAGGAACATGGAAGCTACTGGTCACCACTGCAGGGTGCAACCCAGTCCTGGGGGGATGCCGCTCTTGCCCAGACAGTCGAGAGCAGTAAGTGGTGTCCACACCTAAGGACCTCGGGGCAGCCACCAGAACTGGGCAGGCCATGCCAAAAGGTCTGGATGCCCTGATGGCTGTGGCGGCCTGACCTCTGACCCCTATGGCTCTGAGGTGTGTCTGGGCGCTTTCCTCTGGGGCCACCCTCAGCCAGCCTTGAGTCATGCTCCCCGTTTCTGTGTCCTCATGGGTCGCAGGCGGTGATGCCCATGTGCACTGCTTATGGCTCAGGGTGAGTAGCTCCAGGGCTTAGCAGTGGGTTACGGGGAACCACGCCCACACCTGGCTCTCCCAGCCTCATCAGTGCAAGGGAGTGGTTCCGGCCCAGCGTGCTGGACGTGGAGGCTCTTCCATGAGCGGCGGGGGCTGCTGTGCCTGCTGGTTTCTTCGCAGTGCCTCCTGGTCCCCCGTGCCTGTCAGCGTGCCCATGCCCAGCTGCCCCTCCAGACGGTGGCACTGCACCCCACATGTGTCTGCGTGCGTCCATGCGTGGGGAGGGCCCGTCGGGCTGCCTGTGTGTGGCCACCAGCCTTTCTGCCCCTCACCCTGCCATCTGCCTCGTGCGCCCCCCCCCGCCAGTCTGGATGTCTGTGAACTCCTCAAGGTCATTTGCAGCACCTCCTCCTGCTTCACCTGCTGCTCCCAGTGGCAGACACTGAGTGCCCCTGGGTCTGGCCGGCTGCCGGGGGCGATGGGAAGGAGCCGCCAGCACCCCAGCTTGGAGGAGGAGCCTGGCAGGAGGCCAGGAGAATGAGAAAGTTCGACTTGGCTGGACAGCGTGCGCCAGGATCCCAAGTGAGATGCACGCGTGCCCCTCAGCATCCTCAGGCGCAGTGTGGAGGGAGCTGGCTGGCAAACCCCACGGGATCTACACCTGGCCTGCTGCTCCCTGGGGGCCAGCCCCCAGCCAGGCCCCAATAATTCTACTCCTAGCAATTTATCCTAAGGAAATAAATGGGCATTTGTAAAAAGCGTGTGGACAGATGAAGGCCTGGGAAGATGCAGACCAAGCCATGTGGGGACAGCGCCCCACACCTGCCAGGACAGGGAGGAACAGGAGCCCCCCCATACCATGGTGAAATACGATACCATGGTGCAGCCGCTGTGGAAGGCAGCCTGGCAGTTTCTCAGAAAGTCAGGCAGACTCCAGTAGCTGTCAGCAGGCGCACCCTGCTGTTTTCCCCACCCGAGGGAAAACGAGGCCGCACAAAATCTTGCACATGAATGCTCTCACAGCAGACCAGTTCATAAAAACCAAGAGGAAACAACCATATGTCCGTTACGTGAGGGATGGACACAACAGGATGGGGTCCATCCCTACAACAGGGGATTTACTATTCGGCCATAAAAAGAACGAAGCTCTGGCGCCTGCCACCACGTGGATGGACCGTGAGGGTATTACGCTTGGTCAAAGAGGCCAGGCACACCAGACACTATAGGATTCCACTCATATAACATTTCCAGAAAAGGCACATCTATGGGCAGGAGGCAGGGTGGCTGCCTGGGGAAGGGTGGCGAACAGGCGGGGACCCTGGGAGCCCTGGGGGACACGTGGGTGAGCAACTCCATAAAGACCAAGACCAAAGCCACGCAGCTGCACACTTATGAGGAGTGAATGAGAGCACTGAGTCCCATCGCAGTAGAGCTGTTTGAAAAAGGCACAGACGTCCACTAGTGCATCACCTGTACCACACCGAAGGCGCAGAAGGAACTCCCAACAACCTACATCGCTGGCTCTGGTCGCTCACTGGCCATCAGGCCCCCCGTGCTCCTGCTGTCCCCACGGGCCCTGCTAACTCCTCCAGCACCTCCCAGGAGCCTTATCTGCTGAGGGCTCAGGCCTCGGGTCCAATGCCATCCCAGAAGGGACACCCATCAGGACCCTGCCTGCCATCCAGACACCAGGAAACTGTCCCCAAGTGAGCTGTGTCCACAGGAAGTGACGCCAAGTGCAGCATGGCAGGTGCCTTCGACACAGCGAGAGCCTGTTACCGCGGCCTCCACCCAAGGCTGGAGGAACCGAGTGTCTGTGGAGCAGTGGGTGCTCCTGCCCAGCGAGGCCACGGGGCAGGCTAAAGGCAGGAGTGGGACGTCAGGGCCCAGCACCCCAGACCCGAGCAGTGGGCACGGACAGGGGCTGCCCCACACCAGGCATCCCAGAACTCCCGAGGGGAGGCTCTCCAGCTGATCCAATGGGCAGCTAGGCTGGGAAGCCCGGGTGGAGCCTGGCCACAGCCGCAGTTGGAGGAAGCCGACTCGTGAAGGTCTGCCAGCGTAGCGGCACCACGCACACAGAGGGGCCGGGGGCTGGTGCCCTCCCCTGCACCCCCACCCCAAGCACAAAGCTCCAGAGCAGCTTCGGCACGAGCAGCTGACTGAGCGCGCCATGTAGGCAGGCCACAGCCCACACCACCTGGCTTTGTGGGGAGCGCTGCTGCCCCAGATTTTCTCCACCAGGACCAGAAGAACCCCAGAGCCTCTCAAGTCTTGGGCCCTTTGGGGAGAGCAACTTGCCAAGGATTCTTGGAAACAGGACCCCATCTCTGCAAGCACGGAAGGGGCCACCCGACAGAACAGCACTCCCGCCCCTCGGGCCACCCCCTCCCCACCTTCTTACCTTCGGGCCCGGGGACGCGGGGGCTGGTGCTGCCGGGTGACCAGGGCACCACCCCAGACAGGCCCCCCAGGGCCGCTCCTACACCAGCCGGCTGCTGCAGGGGGCCCGGGGTAAGGCGGTCCCCCGGGGAAGCCGTGGTCCGACTCGGTCTCGGTGGCCAGCGAGGAGGCGGAGCTCCCCATGGCCCCCGCGATGGCGGCCGCGCTGAGACCTGGGCCTGGTCACACGCGGCCCGCAGTGGGCGAGGTGGAGCATGGAGGGAGGACAGCGCCCACGCCGGAGACAGGGCGGCCGGGCTGGTCAATCACACAACAGAAATAAACACAGAGAGAGAATAAAGAGAAACAGGAGAAACAGCATGATTCACAGGAAAGAAGCCCCCAAAAGCCTGGGGGTGGGCTCCCCAGCGCACCAGTGGCCTCAGGGACCAGGCCCCATAGCCGGGGGTCCCAGCAGGGCTGAGGTGCAGAGCTGCAGCTCCTAGCCCGAGGCCCGCCCCACCACCAATGCCCTTGCTCTGCTCCTGAGATCCAACTCCAACCCCTCAACCACCCAGAGGGGTTGGCCACGTGTCCACTTGCTGGTCTTCAAAGGGAGTCAGCCATACCCTTAGTGAGAAAGAAACCACACAATCATGCTTTATTGTAGGAAAAAGGACTGAGAGGCATGTGGCCAAAGGAAATGGAGAAACAAGCAAGTGTGTGCAGCAGAGCCGGGACGGCCTCGCAGGATGGCCTTTGGGAGGAGGGCGCCGAGTGCCCATGCGGCCTGGCAGAGACCCCACGGTGCTCTGAGGCAGGCAGAGTCGCTACCACATCCCTTCTAGAGCCTTCTGGAGGGACAGCCTCCCCAGGCCAGACAGACTCCAGGGCCCAAGAAGAGATGGGTGACTCAGGAACGACCGGGGAGGCGGGCCAAGCCTCTGGCAGGAACGGCCTGCACTCAGGGGAGACCGTCTGACCCCCGACGGGTTGAGCAGGCCTCTTGGCTCGATCCAGATGAGGCAAGTCCCAGTCAGGCTCGGGGCCAAGGAGGACTGGCAGCCTCCTCGGCTCTGGAGGCCAGTGGGGGCCAAGTGACACGGAAGAGGAGGCCAGGGTCGGGAGAAGTCTGGGCCCCCAGACCCGTATGAGTGCCGGCCAGATCAGCTGAGTCCTCTGTGTAGCAAGAGAATCCGCTCAGATGGCCTTTACTCAGAGGACTGGGGACATGCGTGAGACGGAGCAGCCCTGCCCTGACTGGCCTGTTGGCCTCACAGGTCTCCTGCCCCTCAGGCCTCCCCATGGGCACCACCAGAGCCGAGTGGAGGAGGCGGGGGCCCTGTGGCCTGCAAAGCCGACACCATCCCCTCCGCACCTGTGAGGAACGTCTGTCGGTGCCGGCCCACAGACCCGACCGTCGTCTAGCAGCTATGTGAAGAAGGTAAGACGGAGAGATAAAAGGAATCTGGAAGATGCATCTTCTGTAACCCAACACATCCAACGTATCTCCGTGTCAGCGTGAAACTTAGCTACAACCATGTGTGAGCTGCACGACACTCTGTTCTCAGTCGAGATCTCTGGACTCCACCGTGGTCACGCCCCTCTCCTCGTGGGTGAGCCACGTTCGAGGCAGCAGCTGCGCGTGCCAGTGGCTTCCACACTGGGCACGCTCACCAGCGGTCAGTGCCTCACCAGCCAGGGTCACTGCAGACACCTGCCTCTCCCATGGTTCTAGGTCAGACCCCAACAGCCCCTGGGATGCCTGGGCTCCAGTCCACGCAGGAGCCCCTCCCAGGAAAAGCTGGAGCATTTCTGATGCTCCTTTCATAGCCAAATTCTGGGCAGAGGAGGCCTGAGGTGGAACCAGGCCCACTGGAGGTGCCATGGGATGGAACTGCTCGCGCTTGGCTCCAGGGCTGGCATGGTCCTGACAGAGAGCTCTGCCTGTGTCCCCGGGGAGGGCAGAGGGCGAGGTGGGGGGCAGACAGTGTCAGCACCACGTCCATCTGATGCAGGCAGAGCCGAGGGGAAACAGCCCTGAGGCTTAGTGAGGGTGTGGCCCCAGGCTTCCCAGGCGTCCTGCCCAGGTCGGGCGTGCTGCCTGAAGCACATCAAGGACCCACGTGGTCCTCACGAATGCCCTAACCTGGTCTTCAGCGGTGGGGCAGGGAGTGCTCAGGGCTCCTCGCGGCAGAGCATGTGGCCCCTGAGTCCGGCAGCAGCCGTACCCTGTGCCCCAGCTTCCTGACGTATCTTCAGGGAACTCTGACCCTGCAGGCCCTGTCTGGGGCAGGTGGGAGGCCTGTCCAGGGGTAGGCTGCATGGTGGTAGCCCAGCCCCTCCTGGGAGGGCAGAGGCAGCACAGATCCCTGTCCCTGTGGGCTGAAAGGGCAAATGCTCCCCAGAGAGCAGCCGACTCAGGAGGGCCTGTCTGGGGATCTTTGGGGATGACAGCACCCCAACATCTGGGGGTGGTGAGAAGACCTGGGAATAAGACCCCATGAAGGAGTATGCTGGCTGAGCAGGGCTCCCCAGGGGCCACCAGCCCCGTACTACCCTGCGAGTCCCACCTGCACAGGGTGATGTGCGGGAAACTGTGCTGGGCAGGCTGGTCAGTCCCTGGCTCTCACCCTGGCTCCACATCAGAATAACTGGGCACGGGGACGCTCACACACCCTGTTCCCCAGGCCTTGCAACTTGAGACAAAGCTACGTGAGGGCCTCCCACAGGGCAGAGCAAACCCGATCCCTGGTGACAAGCGTCACACGGCCCTCTTCTCCGGCAGGGCCTGCTGGGTGGACAAAGCCCCCCGTGCTGCCTGCCTGCCTCCCCCAGGTGGGAGCATGGGACGTGGGCCAGCCCCGCAGGTGCCAGGGGCGCACCATCCATTGCTCTGTGCATCTCTGCTCATTCAGCAAACACCCATCAGGCCTCCACTGTGTGCCAGGCCCCCAACAACGCTTGAACCCTGCCCACTCAGGGCGTACTGTCTGGCTGCTGTGCCTTAAGAGTGTGATGTAAAACGTATCTCTGGGCAGAAGCCAGAGTGCACACTGTGCTGACACCAGCCTCCTGCATCGTGCAAAGGGGCGGGGGCTCTGCAACATGGCGCCGCAGGGCAAAGCGCCTGTCTGCAGCCCGACGAGCCACACGGCTCTTCCTTGCCCTCATTTGGGAGCTGCTGCCCTAGATTTAAACGGGGCAGTGGCACAGATCTGGCCTCAGGGAACCACGGAGGTGGGGCTGCAGTCCCACCCCCCGAAGGGGTTAACCCTCAGGGGCTGACTGGCCTGTCCCCCAGCCTGGGCTGAGGCAGGTGCCTGGCATGGCACTCCAAGAGGGCAGCAGGGACGATCCACGCAGAGTGAGGAGCACACAAAGGGCCAGGATGGCCCCTCTTTAAGATACCATGTGGGGAGCACCTGGGTTGGTCACGGCAGGCACCCCACCACCCCTCCCCCAGCCCACCTGCCCTTCCCTGCCCCTGCGGGCCCCCTGAGGGGGTGGGGAGTAGGGGTGGAGTGCTGAGGTGCAGGGATGCAGCCAAGTTGTTTCTGCCAAGTGAGAATTTACCTGGGGAAGTAAAGGCCAGGGAGGGGAACGCCATGTAGGCCACACCCCAGGTCCCGATGAAGGATATTTATGGCCCACTCTGTCCCATGCCTGGGGGGCACAAAGAGTTGGTCCCACACTCCTGGGGCCCAAGCCCCGTGTAACAATGGTCTGGGCTCCGCACAGATGTACGCTGCTTGATGACGCCTCTTCCCGTGTGCACACGCCCTGCCCAGCTCCCCCACAAACACATCCGCACTGTGCACACTCCCCATGCCGTGCTAATTCACCCCGGGTGGTGGCGAACTTCATGTCCCAACTCCACAACACCCCTGCCCGGGGCCCAGGGCACGAGTCTTCTTAAATCTCATCAGCGTGCATCTCCCCATCTGACAATAATGGTGCCTTCACGAACTGCAGGAATCCTAATGGGCTGCCTAGAGTCAGGGGCACAGGGGCGGGACAGAGGACAGTGGTCTGCTGGGAGGGCACTCTGTGCCTGAAGGGCCACCCTGCCAAAGCCCAGAATCGCACCCACCAGACACGAGGCCCGTTGCTCGGCACTCTGCCCCGTAGCCTGAGGACAGGAGGCTCCAGCCTGAGTGAAGTCATGCCCGACCACCCTGGGGAGGTCCAGACCGCGACCTCCCTGCCCCCCAGGACTGGCAGGACAGCATCCTCCCTCAGGGTGCAGGATTAGGGATGGGCCATCAGGTATGTGGAGGTTCCTTTGGGGAAGAAACACCAAAGGCGTGGCAGACATGGCCTGGCGAGACACAGCTGCTTTGCAGCTCGCCCTGCAAAGACGGGACGATGGTCTCACACCTCAGACTCAAGGTGGCCAGAGGGAACCAGACGTTGTCAGGGCAGGGGTTCTAAAGAGAGGCCAGGGAACTGTCGCGGGGAGAGGGATTGCCCACACTGCACTCACACCCTGCCACTCTGCGAACAACCTGCAGTCCACACGTACCCACAGCACTCGGGAAAGGGCTCTCCTGGCGCAGCAGACACCAGACCCTCCCCACGCAGAAGGAAGACTCAGCGACAGCAGGCTTGCCAATAGCACCATCCACCTGGAGGGCACTCCCTTTCCTGGAAGGTTCTGGACTCTGGCCCTGGGCCTGCAGACCCACCCCCAGGCTTATCAGCATGAGCCAGAGTCCACTGGAGTGTGTGCCAACCAGGCACCGGTCCAGGTTCTGCCTCCCACCTCCAGACACGGAACGATCCTCGGTCTCCTTGGGCGTGCTCCCATGGTTGGTGGCCAAGGGACTGTGTCCCTTTAGAAGCTGTATCTGTCCCTTACCCAGAGGAGGCTGGAGGCTCCAGAGGAGCCGCGTTGCTCAGCCAGCTCTGCACTGCCTAGTTCAAAACCCCTGACCTCCATTGGCCGGCCAGAGTGGCAGATGGGGCTGTTCAAGATCCTGGGGCCCCAGGGGACAGGGCCTCCCTCAGCCTGGCTCTGCCCACGGTGGGGGTTGCCAGGGAGAGGTACCCAAGTGGGCAGGGTTCCAGGCAAGCAGCCAGGCAGCTATTGAGATCCACCTGGACTCAGATCCCAGAATCACCGGCCACTCTACCCACCAACGGGGCAACCACCGCCCCAAGTCCAGCAGCTTTGCTCTCTGTAGCACATGAGGACCCTGGCGGGGAGGGGCACGCGCACTCCCCTCCGGTCCTTCAGGCCAGAACAAGGGCCCAGGCTCCACCCTGCTGTGGCCTCCTCCCCTGGCTCACTGTTGCCCTCAGGCAAACAGTGAGGCCAGCCACCCCTACCTGCTGGCCCCAAGAAGCGACATCACCACCCTGCTGACCTCGGAGAGCCAGGTCTAGGGACTAAAGCCGTGGGCTCTGAGAGGGTAACCAGCACTTCCTGAGCAAACCTGAAAGGAATTGTGCTCTGTCCCAATCCCTTGCCCTCCTGACCAGGACCTGCTGCCTAAGCACACTACAGGGTGGTGGTCACTCTTGGCATTTCTGGACTCTTCCACGTCTGTCAAGTACTGCATTCCCCACAGGTTCCAGCTGCCAGGGCTGGAATAGCAGTCGGGGCTCCTCGCTGTGCAGCTTACCCCCCGCCCCTGGCTTCCTGGGCACATCGGGGCACCACAGTGGGAGGGGAGCAGACGGGCCTCTCAAACCAGACGCACACTCATGCATGGGGGGCCAGCGCTGCCCACACAGAGGGAACAGGGTCGCTGCACGTCCTTCTGTGTCTGTGGGGTCATACGCCACCTCAGTTGTGCATCACAAAAAAGGAAATTACATTTTCCAAAACAGCGTTTTCAGGGCAACAGGGACATTCTTAGGATTTCAGTTTCCTAGTTCACGAGTTCGATACCATTTAACATCAGATAATATTTTCTACAGAGAAAGAAACGGCACCAGATGTGCATTCTCACTTTAGGTACTTCTGTGTTTCTGTTTGCCAGGTGGCAGCCTGGTGACCTCTGGCCTCACTGGCAGCCCAGATTTCAGGGGGTCATGGGGGCATCTGAGCCTTCAGCTCACCCCAAGGGAGGAAGACGGGCAGTCAGGGAGCCATGGAGCCGTGCGGTCCGGGCCCCATGAGCTCGGGCCTCTCTGCAGCCACCTTTCCAGAACGGCAGGGCTCTAGAACATGCCCCCTCTCCTATTAAACAGAGGGAGGGAAGACCAGGTTAGGGCAGAAGGTCCTGGGATTCAAGGTGAATTTAATTCCAAAGGGCAACTTTTATGAGAAGCGTAGATGTTGAGGGGACGGAGTGCAAGAAGGAACTCGCGCTGCTTCAGGTCTGGGCGGTGACGGCATGGGAGGGGCAGGAAGGGGCAGCCAAGGCCTCCTGTGCACACAGGCACGCGTGACACCACCAGGCAGTAGTGATCCACCTGCTTTCCTCCTGATTCTCTTGCAGCACCGTCCAGGCACATGCCCCAGCCTGGCCACCAGGCAGGTGGGGACAAAGCGCCCCCCAATCGTGGGGAGAAGCAAGAGTGAGCCGGCGTGGAGCAGCTGCTGAGAGTGATGGGGCGCACCAGCACAGAGGCGCTGAGGCCGCTACACGCATGCGTTCCCCTCAGTCTCCTGCGAATCCACGCCTGGTGCCCAAACAAGTCCTTGCAGGGGGACTGAGTCACTGACTTCCCCACCGGCCCCTCCTGGGGTGTCTGTGTTGGGCCAGGACCCCCCTCCGTCCTCCCATAGCCCCCATTCCCCTGCACCTGGCCATCCCTGTCCTGGTGGCACTAATACGGCTGTCTGCAGAACCCCTTCTCAGACCCTTCCCTGGGCTGCTGCCAGGACCCACAAAATGACAGGGTATGGCTGGGCAGGTCTCCAAGCTTAAGAGGTGGAGGCAGCCCAGCCTCACCCCACAGCCTCCCTCCAGCTCAAAGAGGGTGGAAGCCAGCAAGTCCACTCCTCATCCCCCCAAGGCTGCAGGGTGCCATTCTGGACTGCCCTGGGATGATGGGGCTGCCTGCCAGCAAGGAGCTGACAGAGGACGTTCACTGACCACCTCCTCGGGGTGGCTGGGCTGATGCTGAGCAGCACAGAAGCCAGGGACGGGGCCCAAGGGACAGGGTCAGAGCTTGGCACAGGTCTCCTGGTCGTTCTCAGCAGAGCAGGAAGGGAGGAAGGTGGGGGGTCCTGGGTCCACGCCGAGGAGCTCGGCACAGGAGATTAGGGAACAGATACGCTCACAGTCCTGCTCTGGGATACTTCTGGGATACTGGTGCTGAGTAATGGGGTGCAGGGTGCAACCAGAGGGACAGAGCAGCAAGGCGGTGCCAGGAGCAGTCCAGGTGCGGGGGGAGAACAGGAGCAGGTCTGACCCCAGAGCTCGTTCCACACACCCAGGGCCTGAGAGTGTCCTTGCTTGGGGTCTGGGCCCAGGCTTTTAGTCTGATGAAGAAACCCCCAAAGCCACCCAGCGCGTGTCCCCACGCCGACCTGGGCCTCACACTGCAGCCTCACAGTCCGGCACAGAGCGGCAGGATGCTCGTGGATGCGTGTGACCAGTCACCAGTGCTTCCTGGTTTCTGTAGCCATGTTCTTCAAAGAGCCTAGACCGTTCCCATTTAACCATGCCCCCTGCGTTTCCAGCACCGTCTGTGCCTGAGCTGGCGAGTGCAGGTGGCACGCTGAGGGGGGCCCAGGGCTGCTCTGTGCCCAGACTGCAAGACTGTGGGTGGCTACCCCCTCGGGCTCTTCACCCACCGTGGGCCCATGAAAGATAGCTGCAGTTTTCCAGGGATTTTTAGGCCGGAGAATGCTTCTTTCCAACTGCCACACATATATAAGACCCATACAGGAAGCGGTGTGATGAGAAGGCGGTAAAAACGCAGCCTCGTGCATCAGGTCAGAGACCTGCATGTGCAGCCCCCTGTGCCCCTTGGCCTCGGTCTGCTTGTCTGAAAGCAGGGTTTCCCCCGGTGCTAGCCATGACAGGGGCCCGGAGAGCTGGACACAGGCCGTGAGTGCAAGGAGCTTCGGCCAACGTTACCACTGTCAAGCCAGCCATCACCTCTCTGGTGCAGGGCAGAGCACTCAGGACCCGGCCACTGCCTGCTCTCAGAGCCCATGGCCTAGCAGTGCGGTCCCTGAGCCCTGGGCCCAGCAGGGCTTGCACTGGCTCTCAGGAGGTCATGAGGTCACCAGCCAGGCGACTCGGGAGCAGCTTGAGATTTGAGATGCAGAAGGGAAGGGGAGAGAAGTGCCCCTTCTGGGAGCTAAATGATCTGAGAGGAAGTAAGAAGCACCCAACCCAAGGCCAGGCGGAGCCGGCTTCCTGCAAGCTGAGTCCACAGCTCCCCTGCCTGTCTGGGGCCCTCCTTCTTTGAGTTCTCTCTCTCTCTTTTCACATCGGAGTCACTCGGGAGTGGAGGGATGGAATTACCCCCACTCCTCCCCTAGCCCCATCTCTGGGGACAGAAGGGATTCTGGACATGACCTGTGACTCATGCTGCCCTGCATGCCTGGCCCCAGTGCAGGCCCCACTGGGCACCCAGCTCGCTCCTCCGCAGGACCCCAAACTCCCAGGCCTGGTCTCGCAGGGGTCCTGCTGCCTGCTGTCTGCTCACAAACTCCCGCGCAGTAAGGGGGCCGCCCCGAGAGCCACCCAGTCAGGGACACTTGAGCCCACAACGGTCCCCTGGTCAGGACGAGAAGGGGAGGCCAGCAGGAAGAGCCAGGGGCTGCCCAGCAGCCTGGCCACCATTCTCAGGGGCCCCCCTGTAACTCCGCCGCCACCGCAGAGCCAAACCAGAGGAACAGGGAAGAGGAAGTGTGGGGCGGCCGGTGGGCGCCGCCCCCGGGAAGTGCCCGCGGTCCCTCTGTGGGGAGGAATGAGGGGGCAGCGGGGGACAGCGGGGGGCAGCGGGGGGGCACGTCCCGGAACGCAGGCGGGATCAGAACGTGCCTGGACAGTAAGGGCACTCAAGGGCAGGCAGGGGCTGGGGCCGCCTCCGGTGTCCGCTGCACCCCGGGGCTGGTCTCCCAGTGACCCAAATGACCCGGGTCCGCGCCCGCTCCCCTCTCAGCGGCGCCCCCAGCCCAGCCCGGGCTGCGGCCAAAGCTCGGGGGGCGCCGGTGCGGTGGAGGTGGGGGGCAGCCCCCGGCGGCGAGACGCGCTGCCCGCCGGGCCCGTGCTCCGGCGGGGGTCCAGGCCGCGCCCCCGGCCCAGCCCGGCCCTGCCGGCCGGACTCACCTCCGCAACCTGGCGGCGCCTCCTCAGTCCCCGCGGCCCGGGCGGCGCGGCCCCGGGCCTGCTCGCCTGCGCCGGCCGGTCCACAACTTCTGGCGCCGGCCTCCCGCTCTGAGTGGCGGAGCTGCAGCGCGCCCGGCCCGGCCGGCCCCGACCCGGCCCGCGTCCGGCGCCCGCGCTACGCCGCCTCCGTAGCGTAGCGCCTGGCCGGGGCCCCGCGGCTACGGCGCGCCTGAGGCGCACACGGCGCTGTGAATCGCGCGCGCGGACTACCGCTCCCACAGGGCCGCGCGACGCCGCCAGGCCGGAAGCTCGGGGTGGTGCCCGGCGCGCGATGCGGACCGGGAGTTGTAGTCCTCGGGTGTCTGCCAACTGCCGCAGCGATCGGCTCCCTCCAGAGGCCCGCCGACTTCCCGGGCCGCCCCGCCCACCAGCACCGCTGGAGATGGCCGAACCCCGGGGCCCGGGCGGCGCCGCGTGTCGGGTGTGGCTCCGAGTGGCGAAAGGGATGCTTCGAGGACAGAACTGCGACTACTACTCCCAGAATAGCCTGCGCGGGAGGAAGGGGCGGGTCTTCCAGACCGCCCAGTCTCTGCGCTTCCGGCCCCCCTTCGCAGGCAGAGGTGCGAGGCTCTGGCCGGTTCTCCCGGCTGCCTGGACAAGACCCCGACTCTGCCCTGGCCCCCCGTGTCCACGCGGCCCGCAGACCTCCGTAGCGCCCTGCCTGGGTCTCCTGAGCCCCCCTTGCCTCCCGCCTTCCAGCTGCCCCAGACCCTCTCTGCCCTTCTTCAAGGCTTCGTGGTCCACAGCTCCAGTTTTGGTGGGACCGACCTGGGTGGAGACGAGGCCTTGGCACTCACAGCGGGACGCGGTCACATTACTTCTGTGGGCCTCGGTGTCCTCCTCGGTAAAAGAGGACGAAATGAGATACCATCCACGGAGCGCTCAGCCCGGCGCCCGGCAGGAAGACCCCTAAACCTGGGAAGGCGGTGTTGCTCCGCCGGGGCCTCTGAACAGGAACCCTCCCTCGCCAAATTCACAGAAGAGCCTCCTAGGTCCAGTGTCTCCCGTTAGGTTCCCTTTGGGCAGCTTGAGGTCACTCACAACCAGCAGTCACGAAACTGGAGGCCCCTCTGCAGCAGGACATGCAGGAAGGCGGTTTATCAGATGCAAGTGAAGCACAGGGAGGCTGTAGAGCGGGAAGAGGGGAGGCATTCTGGGGCACTTGGGGAGCCTGGGGAGGCACTGGTCATGCAGGAGACCCGGAAGCAAGGCATGTCAGCTAAGAGGGATTCAGGGAGAGTGGCTGTCGCCCAATTCTCCCTCCAGACTGGGTCATGTCTGTTCCAGTGCCCAGAAAGTCAGCTAACCTCAGTAGGACCTACGGGGACAGGGCTCAGTGCTCCCGGGAGACCAAACCCCAGGAAAACCTGTTTCACTCTCCAGATGCTGCAGCAGGGATGGAGCTGCTTCCTGAGTGCTCTAAGCAGCAAGCTTGTGGGGACAGAGAGCTGTTGAGTGACTTGGCCTGCCCTGCGCTTCCTCACCTGCATGAAGGTGACATGTGGCCTCTGACCTCGTGTGGCTGTGGAATCACATGATGGGAGAGAGTCAAGGGCCATCTCCTGGGGGGGGGGGGGGCGCGGCAGGGCTCAGTAACCACAGCTCCCCTTCCCTGCCCCTTCCAATGGACACTGGCTAGGGTGGCTGTTGGACTGGTGTCCACAGCCCTGTAACCTCCCAACAAGAGAAGCAGCTGAAACAGCTGAGATCCCTGTCTGCTCACTGCAGTTTTTCAGAGCCACAGCCTACACGGGGGTAAGGAGCATTCTTGCCCTCCCCAGAAAGGGGCCAAGGCCTCTTGTTGGGGGAGAAGCCGAGTCACCACAAGAAGGCCTCAGGAGGAGTCTTCAGGACTGGAGTTGCTCCGTGTCCGAGAGGAGGGAGTTGACCAAGGGTTGGGAAGGGCCGGACACAAAGCCCTGTGCGTTGGTTCGAGCGTCCCCGTGTGCCCGTGCTGTTCTCAGCATGGACTAGAGATTCTAATGGGATTTGGGCTCAGGGACCCTCAGGGGTGGGACATGCATGCTGGGGCCAAGGTGGGTCAAGTGCAGGACACCTTTGTGCTGAGAGCTGTGCAACCTGTGCTCTGGCCAATTTTAAGGAATGACCCATCATTGCCTGCTTTGCGAACCGCCCCTCACCCCCCATGCCTGGCTTAAACAGGACAGCAAATGCTCATATAAGGTAAAAAGTAAGGGCCCTTCCCAGGGCCTCCATCTGCAGGTCTCTGAACTGCCAGCAGGTGGAAGGGCAGGTGCTGGGGCAGCCAGGCTGGGAGCAAACATGGGCACCCTTCCTTCAGCATGGCTTGGTTGGAGCAGGGCCAAGGCAAAGGGCTGGGCGGTGCTCGAGGGACAGTTGAACCACGACAGCCATGCACCCACCCACCAGTAGCTGTCTTCCTTGCTTTGTGCTCCTCCATCACGCAGGACTGACGAAGACTTGGAAGGTTCAAGCAATCCTCTACCAACATGAGCTGACCTGAGACAGGATTAGCCCCGGGGGGCCCTTCCTGGCTGGCAGTGGGCACTGCCGTCTCCATTTATGGTGGATTTCCAAGTGTTCTGCGGCCCCACCGTGTTCCAGTGGATAACTGTGTCTCCCCATTGGACTGGGGACCTTCATAGGGCCAGGGCAGGGATCTCAGCATCGGCTGCTGGTGGGGCCAGACTATGGATAGGCCCCCACGTTTAAGAGCATAAATGAAACACTTGATGGAGCTAGGCCCCCTCCCCACTTTCAGCTTCTCCTAGGCAGAGATGGGCCCTGCAGGCTCCAGACGGGCAGACAGGGTAGGTGGAAGGCGGGTGTCACCAAGTGCGCCCAGGCTGGGGACCAGGCTCTCCTGGACCCTCACTGACCTGAACTTGCCACGGCAGCACTTTGGCACTCCTAGGGCTGAGCAGGCCCTATGTGCAGAGCTCCAACAGGAGTCTGGGGTTGAAGCCTGCACCCCAAGCCACAGCACAATGCCATCCATCCCGGTCCACGAGTTGTGCCGGTCCCACCTGTGGGCAGCTGGGCACAAGTCCCACTGATGGGCTTGCTAACGAGAACGCGTTGGTCTGCCTGTTTAGGGAAGTACCTGCATGGAGCATCAGGAGCACAGGTGGGAGCCTGGACCTTTACATACTCTCCAGACCCCGGAAAACTAGCCGGGAGGTGGCTCTGGGCAGGAAGTTGGCCTTGGACATGTCCACACCCCAACAGCCCCCCAGGTTCCCGCTTCATTGCAACCTACACAGCATCCAGGTCTCCCAGGCCTGACCTTGGTGACCCTTTGGAGTCCTGGGGCCCCTGCTCACCACAAGCCAGGCCGTGTCCACTCACCACCGCCCTCAGGTCGTTGGCCCCATAGGCCAGCATACCTGGGGTCAAGCCCCTTCAGTGCCCTGCTGGGTGGCTAGGGGTGGGGTCCTTGGCCTTCTGTGGGCCTCAGTTGGTCCATTTGTCTCTAACATGCAGCTAGCTAGCTCAGTGTGAGGGAGGTGGTAAATGCATGATTTGCTGCTCCCGTGGATGCCTGGGCTGGGGAATCAAGTTTGGGGACTTTGGCTAACAACTCCCACTTCAAATTACATATGCCCACTTACCCAAAGAACCTTCTCACGGTCCTCCCCGTGACGACGGTGGTAGCTGAGCTCTCCTCCCCAGCCCTGGCCACCCAGCCCGACCTTCTTCCTCATCTTCAAGCCAAATCCTGCCAGAGCATGTGCTTTCAGTTTGGGTAATCTGCATGACCCCCGCAGGCCTTTTCATCATCCCTGATTACATGTCCCACGGGGACATCGAGTCCCAGACCTGGGATGCAACCCCTCAGCCCAGCCTGCATTCAGCTATGTCCTACCGTGAATACCTGTGACCCCAAAGGCCCCATCACATGGCCCCACCCCAGGAGGGCCCCTCGGCTGAGCTCTGCTGGGGGTCCAGGCTGGAGGTGCAACCCTGGGACCTCCGGGAGGGGTCAGCTTGACCAGGTCTCCTGCAGAGCTCACATGGTACACAGCCCCCCCAATACCTTGGGGGGCCAGGCCCATGGCACCCCACCCAGCCCCCAGACCCCACGGAGGAAGAGGCCGGCCTCTGTGTGTATAGACAGCTTTAATCTTCAGCCAGACTGTCCTGGACTTGCCCTTCAGCATCCAGGCCACCACTGCTCTGCCTGAAGAGTCTTTCTCAAGGGGAAGGAAACAGAGTCACTGTGCAAGTAGAAGGCCTGGGTGTCTGTGTGAAACATCTCCTGGCAATTCATATTTACAGTTACAGGACCGCTGAGTGATGGACAGAAGCAGACCCACGTCTGTGTCACCAGGGCAGGGCTGGGCACGGAAAGCAGAGTTCCAGTATTTATTATCATACATATATATATATTTTATGTGTATACACAGATAGTTTTCTCTCTTGGAAGTATTAAAAAATTGATCAACCTTCAATCTATAAAAAATACCTACTCTACATGATAGAAAAATCTCTCCTCCAAGTTTACACTGATTTACACCCAAGGCTTTCCCCAAAATGTACAATACGAGGCAACGTCTTAAATCTTAGTGTAGAAGGTGGGCCACATGGAGGATGGAGGGACGCAGGGCAACACGCACGCACGCACACGCACGCACGCACACACAGTCTGTGTGCGGGGTCTTGACCCACCCGGGAGCACCCAGGGGCTCCTGGCCGGTGCTCAGGCTCAGGGTGCAGCCCCCACGATGGTGCGGGGCCTGGCAGTGGGGGCACAGAGCCAGGCAAGGAGCCCCCACGCTGCCGGGAGGGCCCTGTTCTCTGCTCTTGATCTCTGTACGGAGAGAACCTGCAAAACCCAGCTCAGGGAAGGATGGCCACTTCAACAACTTCAAACTCCCAGAGGAAACGTGCTTCCAGACACGTGGACTCTGCCTAGGAAACCGGGACTCACCTGGGGCAGCTGAGATCTGCCCAGGGAGGGGGACTCCAGGAGGCCGGGAGGCCACACGGACAGGGAGGCAGTTTCTCACCAGGATGCTGCCTGCACCTGGGGTCAGCCAGTGACATCCACCCTGTCCGGAAAGCATGCTCCACGTGGGGAGACTCTCAAGTCCTGATTTCAGAGGGGAGGCTCCTGCCCCAGCCCCCACGGGAGTATCTGAGGCTGGACTGAAGTGCCCCCTCTGGATGGGTGACGGCCCCAGGAAAGCTGGGACCCCCGCAGCTCCTAGCCAGACCCTGACGCACACCGCCTCGCCTGCCTGTACTTCCCAAATCACCACGTCTGGCGAGAGGGTCCTGGGGCCTCTGTGCCGTGCGGGTGAGGGGCCCTGAGCAGATGCACACGGCAGCACCCCGGTGGGGATGTATCCTTCCTTCCTTTCCTGATGGGTAGGGCTGCAGAGGGGTCTGCCACACGGGAGGGAGCTCCCAGAAGGGCTCACCTAGAGCCTGAGACGTAGTCTCCGCATCTCTGCAGAGAGCAGGCCCGGCCCCACCCTCTCCTGCGTGGGCCCCGGTCCCAGGGCTCCCGTTCTTCTCCCTCTGCAGACCCGTTGTTGCACCCCAGCCCAGCCACTGGTCTCGGCCGTGCGCGCGCCGTGGCCATCTCCTGGGTGCAGGTGGGGTCCTGGGCCCACCAGGCTGGGCCTTCCTGCCTCTATTTGACCTCCAGGATGGATGGGTTGGTCTCCATGATGGCCACGATGATCCGGTCAATGTAATCCTGCAGGCGGAAGTTTATCTCCTCCTGCTTCTGAATCGCGTCCATGAGCTGCGGGAAGAGCAGCGTCAGTGCTGGCTTGGTGCACAGACTGGGACACATCTGGGTGGCCGGGCCTGGATGGGCCTTACCTCATCTCGGGAGACGGAGCTGATCTCTGCAGCCAGGGACTCCGAGAAGGATGTGGAGAAGAGATTCTTGGCGCCCTGGATGCTCAGGTTGATGATCTGCCCGTTGAGCTCATCATTCTGCTCCTTCAGGTTTCGGTTATCCTGGGTGGGGGACACGACAGCAGCGTCCTTCCTGGGGCCGTGACCCCACTGGTGGCTGAGCCTGCACAGGGACTGGCCAGAGTGGCTTCTGGCTCAGGCACCAGCAACCCGCCCCCTCGCATGTGCCCCGCCCCACGCTGGGCTCCTGGAAGTTTCTGCAGGGTACAGGGGTGTGTCTGCCCGCACCTGCTTCAGCCTGCGGACCTCCTGCTCCAACTCGCTCTCTCGTGCGCGGCTGTTGTACTCCTGCAGGCCCATGCTGCTGCCCCGGCCCTTCCGCTGCTCGGCCTCCAGCTTGAAAAGCTGTAGGTGCTCCAGCTGCTTGCGCAGGTCCTCGATCAGCTGCGGGCAACCTCGGGGTGAACAGGGCTCCAGGCACCCGGGCGGCAAGGACTAGCTCAGCCCTCAGCTTCGGAACCTCTGGGTCAGTCTGAGCGCCATTTCCAAGTAGGATGACAAACCCCTCACGCCCAGCAGCCCTGCCCAGCACGTCACCACACGGTTCCCGGCCTCGGGTCTCAGGACACAGAGGGCGACATGCTCACCTCCTGGGTTGCCTCCTTGTCCCTCTGGAACTGGTGCCTCTCGTGGCTCAGCCTGTCCCCCAGCTTCCTCCTGTTTTCCTGCTCATCACTGAGCCGCACGGACAACTCTTCAATCTCATCCAGCAACTTCTGCTTCTCCTGTGGAAGCAAGAGACTTGCTACGGACATGCCTGCCTGCCGCCCCGTTCCCACAGCTTTCCTGGCTCAGTCCATAAAGGCTGCGTCTAAGCCACCCCATCATGGCAGAGGTGCACACACCTCTGGGGCCATGCTGACCCTGACCACCACGCAGGCAGGTGGGCCTGTGGTGCTCCGGAAGGGGCTGGTTGCACAGGACACAGGGACGGCTTCTCAGGGGAGGCAGGGCAGGGACGACCTATGCAAGAGCAGGATCTGACCCACAGCTGCTCCACGGGAACTGCTCACAGGAGCCAGAGCCCATGTGGTCTTGGATGTCCTCAGGGTTCAGAGCTTCCCAGGGACACTTGGCAGGGAGGGGAGGATGGGGATGGAGAGGCCTTTCCAGTGAATACCTGCAGGACAGGGCATGAGGGGTCCAGCTGAAGTTGGCCCTGAATTCAGCCACAGGTTCATCTCAGCTGAACCTCTGGACCCAAGGATCCCGCGTCTGTGGGAAAGCTGGGAAGCCAGGCAGGGACCAACATCTTCCAACAAAGTGACGGCCAGGCCCAAGCTGTCCTTGTCCCCACCCCATGGGGCCTGTGGGCCCAGGGCCATCAGCTTGCTCTCTAGAGCAGCACGGCTTCCTGGCCTGTGGTCACACCCTTGGCTGGCTGTGTGGCTGTCCCGCTTTAGAGAACCCCTCAGTTGCAGATGGTGGAAGAACGCGCTCAAGCTAGCCTGGCTGATCTCATGCCCACATATTACAGAGCTGGGCCCCATGTGCTCAGCGCTCCCAGCTGACCACTCACCTCCTCCAGGCGCTCAATGTTGGCCTTCAGACAGGGTGTGCACGACCTCAGCTCCCCATTCTCCTCGTCCAGCTGCTGCAGCCTGAGACACAAGAACAAGGCTGGGACCTCATACCCAGGAAATGTGCCTCCTTGAGGCAAGGGAGGCCCACTGTCTCGGCAGCCCCACCAGGAGTCACCCGGGACCCACAGAGGCTCCCCAAGACGCCCCAGTCCTTACGCACCACTTCAGTACTCTAGGCCCTAACTTTTCCTTAAGCCAGGACGGTTATTAAATACACTTTGGGTCTGGGGATACTTGTGGGTTTACAAAACAGTTGTAGACATAGTGCAGAGTCCCTGTGGACCCCGGCCCCGTACAGCTTCCCGCATGGCATCTGCTCATCACTGTGGTGCCTTTGCCACAGGCCACACAGCCACACTGGGATATACCAGTCACCAAACCACAGACTTCATTTGATTTCCCACCAGTGCCCCTTCCCACCCCAGGGCCCCTCCCGGGGCCACACTGCACTTTGCCACCTCGTCTCCTTTGTCCCCTCTGGTCTGTGGCAGTCTGGAGGCCTTTCCCAGCTTTTCATGACCTTGGTCGTTTTGAGCAGTTCTGGTCCCATATTTGGTCCGATGCCCCTCACATTGGGTTTGTCTGGTGATGAGATGGGTCACAGAGGCGAGGCGCCCGTGTTATCCGATTGGGTGCCTGAGTCCACATGACTCGCCGCCGGCGATGCCGACCTGGATCAACTGGTGAAGGTGTGTTTCCAGGTGTCTCCTCCCGTGTGTTCCCTGTCCTCTGGAAGCCCGTCACCGGGCCCGGCCCGTGCCCCAGGGGAGGGAGGACTCAGCGCCACCCCGGGAGGGGCATCTCCACGTATCGGGAATTCCTCTGTGAGGAAGGTTCGTGTCTTGTCTCCACGTCTTCGCCAGTCCTCACACTGAGTTGGGCTCTGGGTTATGGTCCAATAGTATCATTATTAGCGTGTTACTCAAAGTGGTCCAGCTTTGACCATCAGGAGCCCTGTCAGCTGCCCCATCGCTGTGTGTAGATACGTGCTTTTGTCTGAGCACTTCCCTACTTTCTGACACGATGAGATGCTGCAGGCTCCGCTGGCTTCTCTCCCATCCCAGCCACAGACTCAGCCCCTTCTCCAAGGAGCCCCTTCTCCTTTCCACAGTCCTGTCCATCCTGTCGCCTTCTGCGGTCCCCTGTACTGAGTAAGGGTCTTCCTGTGCATCACAGTGGGCTGGGGCCACACTACAGAGGCCCCTGTCCTGGGCTGACCTCAGGGTGCTGACCTGCCCCGCTCCAGCCCCAGGTAACTGCAGGAGGCTGACAGGATCCAGCCACAAGGAGCAGGCAGCAGGTCTGCTCAGAAGCACTGACGTGGAGTCCTGCCCTGTCCCCCGAGGGCTTCATGACACCTGGTGTACATCACCCCCTCCAGGCTGCTGTCCTGCTCAGAGCCGCAGGGGAGAGGCTCCAGCACACAGAGACGAGGAACACACTGAACCACACTGTGCCGAGGCCCAGGAAAGAAGGTCCCCCAGCTGCCCAGGCCTGGCTGTCCCCGGAGCAGCACCCACAGCGTCTGCCTACAGGTGGCCTCTTCCCTTCCCCGCTGGGAGATGTGCGGGCTCGCTCTGCCCAACAGCACCCTGTGCTGCCCCTCCAGCCGCGAGCCTGCGTGGGGGCTGCTGTCAGTCTCCAGCTTCTACTGCGTGTTTCCTGCAGGGTGCGCACACCCATGTGCTGTTTTTCCCCACTTCTCCTGACTCTTCAAAGGCTCCTAACTCCAGATAAGCAGAAAGGGACTCCTGTCAAGTCTCAAAAAGGACCGTTGCTCTGATGGGGAGAACATGGACAGCAGAGAGACTCAAAATGACATCGTGGAGGGTCTGTGTTCGAATTCTGATCTTGAGCAGTGTTACAGCTCTCCTCAGTGGGTTTCCCCCTTTCTCTAAAAGCAGCTCCAGGGGCACCTGGGTGGCTCAGTTGGTTAAGCATCTGCCTTTGGCTCAGGTCATGATCCCAGGGTCCTGGGATCGAGCCCCGCATCGGGCTCCCTGCTCTGCGGGGAGCCTGCTTCTCCCTCTGCCTCTGCTCCTCCCCCTGCTCATGCTCTCTCTTTATCTCTGTGTCTCAAATGAATAAAATCCTTAAAAATAAATAAATATAAATAAATAAATAATAATAAATTAATTAATTAATTTTTAAAAAAAAGCAGCTCCATTCCCAGACAGCAGACCGCCTGGGTGGGGCAGCTGCTGAGGCCGCGCACCCCACCTGGCCTGCAGGCTCTCCACCTCGATGCTCCGCTCCCGCTCCATCTTGCACAGGAGCTCTCGGTGCCTCCGGGCCTCCTCCAGCGCCATCTCGCAGGCTCTCAGCTCCTGCTCCTTCAGCTGCTCCTCGAGGGCATTGGCTCTGTGGAGGCGAAGGGGAGGAGGTAAGAGGCCTTCTGCTCTCAGCCCCAGCGCCTACCTGGAGGAGGGGCAGCAGAGGCGGTGAGACTCCCATCCACAGCTCTGCTCAAGGACGGTTCTGAAGCAGAGGCTGTGCCCCCAAGACCGCTTCTGCTTCCCACACCGGCACCCAGGGCCTCCGAACCGTGGTCTCCGTCGCTTTCAGGCCGCTCACCCCCATCCCAGCATGTGGGCAGGAGCCCTCCCAGGGGCACAAGCCCACCAGGCGCCCGCCTCCAAGAGGACCCTGCAACGACACTTCAGGCTGCACACGCAGGTCACCCATGGCAGAGGCAAGGGCAAGCGTTAGCGAGGAGGCGGACAAAGGGAATGTTCACATGGGGGCCCTGACCCTGGCACCTTCCAGATCACCACACCCGCCTGCAAGAGACAGGAACTGACCATCCCAAAGAGAAGGGCTCCAGGCCCTGCCCACAGAGCCCACACCCCCAAGCTGTCCACGCACACAGGGCTTCTCAACCTCTTTTTGGTGCCTCACACCTAAGGGTGAACAGAGTACCAAAGATCACCAGACTCCATAGGAAAGGAGTCGACATAAAGCGGCCAAAGCCATCAGAGAAAAAGGACCCCTCACAGGAGAAAGCCCTGTAATTCACACCTCAGAGCGAAGACACCACTTCCAGGGAAATAGGAGCAGAACATCTGAAGGAGATTTAGAAAGTGATTCTTAGAAACTGAAAACATGAGAAGAAAAAATTTTAAATTCCGTAAGAGTTGAAGGAGAAAACCAAGAATATTACATTTTTATTTTATTATTTTTTAAAATATTTTATTTATTTACTTGACAGAGAGAGAGAGAGAGACAGTGAGAGAGGGAACAGAAGCAGGGGGAGTGGGAGAGGGAGAAGCAGGCTTCCCACTGAGCGGAGACCCAGATGTGGGGCTCGATCCCAAGACCGTGGGACCATGACCTGAGCCAAAGGCAGACGCTTAACGACTGAGCCACCCAGGCGCCCCTACATTTTTGAAAAGAGGAAAATGGGGTGCCTGGGCAGCTCAGTCAGTTCAACGTCCGACTCTTGAGCTAAAAGTCCAGGTCGTGAGATGGAGCCCTGTGTCAGGCTCCGCGCTGGGTGTGGAGCCTGCTTAAAAAGAGGGAAATGACGGAATTAGAGAACAGGAAAGTAAAGAAAATGAGAAGAAACTTCCAGAAGGTCTAACATATTTGATCAACAGAAGTTCAGACAGATAAAGAAAAAGAACAAACAGGGGCACCTGGGTGGCTCAGTTGGTTAAGCGACTGCCTTCGGCTCAGGTCATGATCCTGGAGTCCCGGGATCGAGTCCCGCATCGGGCTCCCTGCTCGGCGGGGAGTCTGCTTCTCCCTCTGACCCTCCTCCCTCTCATGCTCTCTGTCTCTCATTCTCTCTCTCTCAAATAAATAAATTAAAAAAAAAAAAAAAAAAAAAAGAAAAAGAACAAACTGTACAGAGAAATAATTCTAAAAACCTTCCCGAAGCTAAGGGGTATCTTTGAGATTTAAAGGTTGGAACCCATGTGCCAGCACAGGAAACGAGGCCCTCCCAGCATCCAGGGTGAGAGCCCAGAACCCACAGAGGGCACCAGCGCCTGCCTGCCAGTTTCCTTGGAACCCTGCCTCCAGCTATGGCTCCAGACCGAGCCACACTATCAGTGGACGGACACACTCCAGACACACGTGGCCTCACAGAACCTACTCTGCACTCTCCGCCAGGCAACCATCCGGGGGTGCTCTCCGCAGACAATTAATGAGCAAGAAAAGAAGAAAACATGGGATCCAGAAAGCAAGAAGCCAAGCACGAGGGGTGCCTGGGGGGCCCAGTAGGTTAAGCGTCTGACTCTTGGTTTTGGCTCAGGTCATGATCTCAGGGTCCTGGGATTGACCCCAGCATTGGCTCCGCACTTGGTGAGGGGTCTGCTTGGAGATTCTCTCTCTGCCCCACCCCCTGCTCATGCACACTCGTGCTCTCTCCCTCTCGCTCTAAAATAAATAATCTTAAAAAGAAAAAAAAAAGCCAAGCAGGAGAACCTGTGTGGGACAGCCGGGAGGCAGGGGAACCGGTGCGGGACTGCCGGGGAGCAGGGGGAACTGGTGCGGGACTGCCGGGGAGCAGGGGAACCGGTGTGGGACTGCCGGGGTGCTGGTAAAGGGGTAGTAGCCATGCAGCAGGCTGGCGACAATGTGAACCCTGGGAACCCTCACGAAGCAGCAGAAGCATGTTGTTTTTAGGAGAACTCAGGAAACAGCCCAAGAAACACCCACAGGCTTGGACGTGCCAGGCCCTGGGGCACAGAGCGTGAACTTTCCACTCCAGACGTGGATAACTGATGATACATGGATAACTGATAAGTGCCTTGAGATCAGATGGAGCCTCACCAGACAGCTGGAGAAATGAGTGTGGTGGCACATCCAGGTTTCACTGGACGCGGACAGGGAGGGGAACGCAGGTCTCCAGAGATGCAGCAAACGCTTGGCTCAGTGCTAGAACCAAGGCCCTCCGCGAGCATGCTGACCTTACCCCCAGTTCTGCAGCAGGACCACGCAGGCAGGCCCTGCTGGGAGAGCCTGGACAGTGCGCTGTGTCCAGCCCAGGCTCCTGACTGCACAGACGACCTGCTTGTACTGTGTAAGTGACGTATGGGTGACGTCTGCAGTAACAACTCATTCTAACTCAGCCTCCAAAGAGCAGACTGCCCGCCCAACACTGGAGGAAGGTCAGGAAAGTCAGTGCCGTCCAGGATGAAAGCTTCACAGCAGGAGCCAAGTGAGGGCATCGGGCCTGTGTCCAGCCCTGCTGGAAGCACACCTGCTGGATGCACTTGGAGTCCACCTGCTTGTGTCAGGGGCAAGCACACGGAGGCTGCGAGGGGAGGGGCCCTCGCCTGAGGTCACAGAGTGTATGGCAGAGCCTCCTTCACGCCCCCGGGGCCTCCCCACCATCTGTTTGTGTCCCCATGACACCAAGCTGCAAGCAGGCACAGCCCAGAGAACTGAGGCTCCTGAGCCAAGCTCCTATGCTGCACGAAAAATGTATTCCCTTAAACTGGGCGTGAGACTACATGGCACGACCCGTTCCAAAACCCAGACAGAACAATGGTGGGGCAGGTCACGCCACTCCCCCAGTGACGCACTGTCCTCCTCAGTGTGGGACCCAATCGGGCCAGACTGTGCGTCGTCGGTCAGCAGTTGTCAGTCTATTCATCTGTGCTGCTAAGTGGCTGCAAGAACCCGCATGCTTCCAGGGTGGGTCCCGCTCCCAAGTGCAGGGGGCTCTGGGGGCCCTGCCCTCCACAGCCCCTACGTGCTGTCTCTGAAGTGACCGGTGCCTCAGTGTCCTCCCCTGTGAGCTGGTACAGTGGTGGCACCACCTCACAGGTCACAGGGAAGGGGACAGGGGATGATGCACGTGCCCCAAATACAGCACTTGTCACAGCAACAAGTCCATTCCAGGCATGTCAGGGTCAGGATGGGTTCTCAGAATCGGGGACCCGACTCGGGGCCCCCATCAGAGAGTCCCAGTGCCCCTCTCCCCACGCGGCCTCCACCACCACGAAGGCCAGTCTCTACCAGGTGCTTGGTGCGGGCCTCACTGCTCCCGAGATGTGAGGTGGTGCCTCCCCTTACACCTTCCTCTGGAGCCTGACAAGTGTCAGGGGAGAGTGCTGAGTTGGAACTGCCCCCCGACCTGGCTCCCAGCAGCTGGTGGAGGGACAGCTCCAGAGGTGAGCCACACCCTAGTGGCAGCAAGACTCTGCTCTGTAAGGTGCAGAGGGCTGCAAGGAGTGGGCTCTCACACTGATAGGCACCCATGACCACGGAGGCCCTCCTGCCTCACCTGTGCACAAGCTGGAGGTTCTCCTGCCTCAGCCGGCTGTGCTGCTCCCCATTGGCAGCAGTGTCCTTCTCCAGCTCCGACACCCGCTTCTCCAGGAAGACAACCTGGGGAGTGACACAACGGCTTCAGAATCGGGATGCAAGACAGCCTGCATTCCCAGCCAACTGTTTCGGGGGTAGTGTCCACTAGGCTGGAGTTGGATCCATCTCTTTAGTGGAGGAGGTGAGCGGGGGGGGGGGGATGGGAGGAGGTGAGCAAGGGGGGGGATGGGAGGAGGTGAGCAAGGGGGGGGCATGGGAGGAGGTGAGCATGGGGGGACGGGAGGAGGTGAGCATGGGGGAGGGGAGGAGGTGAGCATGGGGGGACGGGAGGACATGAGCTTGGGGGCACGGGAGGAGGTAAGGGTGTGCTGCCACCCCTTCTCTTCACCTCTTGCTGAGCTGGCCCTCGAGAAGTCTGGGGCCGCTTCCACAGCGAGGCTGCCTGGTCCCAAGGCACCCACCCCACAGGGCCTCTCTGGGAACTCTGATTCCACACGTGGTCTGGCTCTGTGATCACCACCCTGAAACCCTGAGCGGCCGAAGGTCCTGCCTCCAGGGTCCAGGTGAAGGGAGTCTCTGAGCGTCAGTGCACCCGGATGGGCCCACATCTGACCTCTCCGTTCCCGCTCCGCGCATACCAGGAAATGTTCCCTTCCATCCCATGGCCACTGGGCCTCTAGGAAACTTGCTGGACAATGTCAGGACTGGTGGAGGATCTAATTAGCCCCTGATGGCACCACTACCACCCCTCACCCAACCCCTCACCCCACGTGGCCTGCACCATGATGCCGCAGCACCCACAAGCGCCCTAAGACCTGGCTGTGTTATCAGTAGGGGGCCTTCCCTCCGGCCCTGCACCCCGGGGCCGACCTTATCAGCAATGTCCTCTTCCATGCCGTCCACGGGGTCTGGGGCAGGGTCCTGCAGGGCATCCATGGTCAGGGCCCCTGACTGGTGCAGGTGCCTGTGGAGAAGAAACAAGAGGCCAGTCCAGAGAAGGCCCTTCAGCAGAGCAGAGACAGAAAAGACGATGAGTTCTGTAAACATGAAGGTTTCCAGGTCAACCTGAGAACCAGAACCCAGCAGTGCGGGCCCAGGCCTCCACCAAAGGGGTCCCGGCAGGACGCTGTTACCCAAGGGCTGGAGAGAATCCCCGTTGCTCTTTGGAACCTGACCTCCCGGCCTCCTTCCCTGGCAGCTAACGGGTGAAAGTACTTTGTCCTGGGTAATAAAACATGACTTCATTCCTCTCTGTGATAGGAAATAATCTTGTCTTCCGCCACGGCCCGTGAAACATTACTTCAGGATCCTGACTTCCATACGCAGCGTCACCCACATGCACTCTTGCTACTTGATTTTCAAACCTACTCGTTGTGGCAGTAACAGTGAGAGACCGGGGGTCTCACCCAGAGTTTCTCCTGGGGTCGAGCTTGGAAATGAACCATCCTCTGCAGCAACAGCTCCAAGGGCCCAGCACCAGGGGCCACAGGGCCCCTGCCCCCCTGGGCCACACCGGGTGCTGTGCAGCCCAGGAATCCCATGGACCTGTGGAAACCCCTGCCTTCACTCCTTAGCTACTGGCCCCCTCGCAGGTGCTCAGCAAACACATGTTTGCAGTCCCCCTAGAGACAGTCTTGTTGGCTGTGGGGACACTGTATCAGCTCTAATTTCCTTTCTCTTAAAATTCTCAGATCATTTGCCCAGAGTGCCAGTAGCACGTCTACCTGTGCCGACCCAGGCTCCCAACGCAGCAGCCTGATGTTCAGAGCTGTGTGGCCTTGAGATAGACACTCATCCTCCCTGAGCCTTACTCTCCCATGAAATGGGGATCAAAAGCCATGACAAGGTGTAAATGAGATTTTATATATAAACAGCTCCTGTTAAGGATATAACACAGAATAAGAATTCAATAAAATGCTATTAAAAATTACATTGCAGATCTCTACGTTATTAAATGTATGAAGTTCTACTTTCTTTTTAGTATTGACTGAGCTTGTGCATTTCTTAAATTTTTTCCAGAAATGTTCTAAGGGGAACAAAAAAGAAGGGCACCTTTACCCCTGGGGATCACAAGTCCCTGGATGTGTCCTGGGTGAGACACTGAAGCCAAACGGTCATCCTGTTTTTGTCCAGTTGTTGCTTTTAAACGCCCATGACTTTGGCCCCAACAAGAGCTCCTCATGTCACTCCTAGGGCATAAAACTGCCCACCCCAGACCCAGAGACCACCCTGCAGAGAAGCCACAGTCCAAGGTCTGTCACCCCCTCCTGAGCTCCTACCAGGAGCTCACAGCACTTCCCAAGGGCTGAACATGGGACAGGAAGGTGGCAGCCGGCATGTGGCCACTTTAGGCACATGCTGAAGGGGAGGGCCTTGATTACGTCAACCCACCCCAACTCGGGAGACCCAGCAGGAGAGGGGGCTGTGGGAGATGTCTGATACACCCCCCAGAGCGCCTTCTGCCCTGTGGGCACCCTTGGCCCTGTGGCGGTCCCGCTGGTGCCCCCCTCCCACCATGTCCTGAGGCCAGCCCTGTACTGGCGCCTCCAGGTCCTTGCACGCACACTGATCCCACAGCCACTTCCACGTGGGGTAAGCACACAGCCAGGTCACAGAGGCCAGAGGTGGTGGGTCCAAACCCCACGATCCAGCTACAGTGCCGCATGCAAAGGCCTGAGACACCGTGAAGAGTGAAAGTGCCAGTTATTTTCAGTTCCCTTAGAATTCTAGTGCTGGTTTTAAGTGCAAAATGGCAGCAGATTACAACTGTGTGCATGTGAGTGTGTGCATGTATGAGTGCGTGTGCATGAGTGCGTGTGTGCATGTGCATGAGTGCGTGTGCATACAGACTGCGGAATACGCTCCGTGGGTGAACCGCAACTATAAATACCTACAGACTGGGCTTTTTCATACCAAAGCCTATCTGTGAAGGGAAGATCACGTTCTCAGAGGGTGTTTCAAAGAAGCGGGCAGACAGAGCAGACAGCTGAGGCAGCACGGGCCGGGGACTCCAGGGCCCATCCACATCCTGGACGTGGGAGGCTGGGCAGAGACTTTTACTTTCCCTCGTTGCAGCCCCTGTAGCGTCTCTGGGGTGGAACATGGGTGTGGGGAGGAGGAAAGCAATGCTAACTTGTAATCACCGTGTGGTTTGGAACAAACATTATGTTCCTTGGAGTCTGGATGCTCCTCTACAAGGGGGATGATGAGAACAAGTGCAGAGGAGGGTTGATGACCTTCACCTCTGCTTCTGCTGGGTCCTAGGCCCCTAAGATTACAGAAAAAGAAAAACAGAAGGTTCACAGGCCACAGACGAGAGAAGAGGTGTAGGAAAGGGGCAGGAGGGCTGCAGCCGACCAGAGAGGCCAGCACCTGAGACTGCACCCTCACAGAGGCGGAGCCAGACACCTGGGCCCACGGGCGGCAAACACACAGCCCAGCCCAGATCCTGAAGCCTGACAGCCAGGCAAGGGTTCCTCTGGGACGGCAGCCGGCATGGAGCCTGTCCGCACACACGCCAGCCAGAGGCCACGCGGCAGCCGTGGGCAACCACTGCACCGTGGACAGAAGCACCAGCCCCAGCTGTAAGGGAAACTCTACCAAGAAAGACAAGGACAAGAGATGGGGAGGAAGAGCCTGTGGCCCGTCAGAGGAGGGGCCAGAGCAGAGGGCCACAGGGGCAGCAAGGATGAGGTGGTCAGGGCCACAACCAGGAGTTTCAGAAGGAGGACAGGGGCGGATAACGCTGTCAAACAGCTTGAGAAAGGTCCCCAGGACTAAGGGGTGGGAACTCCCACATCAAACAGTCCGTCTGTCATTCTGCACAGCATAATTAATGGGAAGAAGAACTCACAAGACTCACCGTAAAGTTTCTGAACTTCAGGGATAGAGAAAACATCTGAAAAACTTCCAGAGAAAAGGTCGCAAAGAAAACCAGAAAGCTTCAGGGCTCTAGCAGCAGCCCTAATGCTGGAAGGTACCGAGTGGTGCCTACGAAGCTTTCATGCGAGGGGTTCCCAACCGGGAATCCTAGACCAAGCCAAAGGATGGGAGGAAAGGACCCAGCAAGGTCTCAAAAATGTATCTCCGGGGGCGCCTGGTTGCTCGGTTGTTAAGGGTCTGCCTTCGGCTCAGGTCATGATCCCGGGGTCCTGGAATCGAGTCCCACATCGGGCTCCCTGCTCCGCAGGAAGTCTGCTTCTCCCTCTGCCTCTCCCACTCTCTCTCTCTCTCTGTGTCTCTCATGAATAAATAAAACCTTTAAAAAAAAAACAACAACCCAAAAATGGAAGACGGGATCAGGGAGTGAAATGACAAGCCCTGAAACAAGTACCGGAGCGCACGCGGGGGCTGCAGGACCACCGCCCACAGCTGCTGAGCGGGTGCAAATGCTGGAGGCCCTGGGGGTGGCGCCCAAACAGCTGCAAGGGCGCCGCGAAGAGGCGAGGCGAGTAGCCACAGCACAGCCATTACTGACTCCAGAAGACCACTGGTCTGAGAAAGGAAGCGAGTGAGTGTTACGCAGCGTCCTGGGAAGGACGTGGTCATCGGACAAGCCTGTGAAAACCGTCCTCAGAGCCAGCCTGGCAGGGGCAGGGCACTGGTGTGCGCTGCCATCTCTCACTGCAGGAAGCCAACAGGTAGACCCAATGCTGGAAAGTGGAGAAATGGCCACAAAAGCGTATTCTTCAGAAACTCAGCCTTAGGCATGCCTCCTCCACCTTCTCCTCACCTTGGAGAACCGGTGGGGGCGGGAAGAGCAGGGCTGCTGGAGAGGCTGACCCGGACCCCAGACCTGGGCTCTGCCATGACCCTCGCAGATGCTACCATGGGCTAGCAGACAGCAGACACACAGGGACACCACCAGCCCCTCCCGGACCTTATGGCAAAGACTTGGTAAGAAGGGCGCAATGCCAGAAGCTTTCAGCACAAACCTCCCCGTCACAAACCAGGGTCTGCTCACAGCGGTGGAGATTCTTTTCAGAACCCATCCCCGAGAATTATTTTCAGTCCCAAAGCACGAGAAGTAATTTCCAAAGATTTAAAAAAAAAAAGTACCTTGGAGAATGGTATTTTCCAAACATGTTTTTAAAGAGTTATGATCAGTGATACATTTCAGAAGAACATCTCAGTAAATAACGACGGGTCTCCTACCTTGCCACCTTCCTGCTGGAGAGCCGTTTCGCTGGACTGTGCAAAATCAAAATAAACAGGAAAATCATGTCAGAGAACAGACAGGGAGGAATGGGAGGAAACAGGAAATTCAGGCTGAAGAGATACGGGGTTGGGGGCATGTTCACAGGCATGCAGCGCCTGCCCCCAAGGCCAGCACCATGCACAGAAAGGCCTGCTCAGCAAAGCATTCAGGGACACGGGAGCAATCTCAGGGCCTTGCCAAGGCCTCAGCAAGTCACATTATTCCACTCCCACAGAAATCCCAGACAGAGCCACGACCAGACCTCAGCTCAGAGGTCGAGCTCAGCACCGCACCCACCAGTCGGCTGCACTGGGTCGAGCTGCTGGCAACTGCCATGCCCCAAATGCATACCCTCCAACTGCTTGGCCATCAGAGGCCCCCACAAGAACTGTGACACAGGACTGTTCTGTGTCAGCAAAGTTCTGTCATCAGCTTTAACTTAGGCACTGAAACCGCAGGGTCCAAAATCCTGCCCAGGCGGTGACTTAGAGGACTTTCCTGCAGCCACTTCAGGGCAGTAAATACGGTCAATTACATATCGTCCAGCTGATAGAATCGTCTGCAGTGGCAAAAAAGGCCAAACTTACCTTGTCTCTCATTTCTCAAGTCCAGAGTTGTTGTTGTTTTAAGATTTCATTTACTTATTTGAGAGAGAGAGACAGATGGAGAGCGTGTGTGAGAGAGCACGGGGGGGTGGGGCAGAGGGAGAAGCAGGCTCCCTGTTGGAAGTGCAACATGGAGCTCGATCCCAGGACCCCCGGATCATGACCTGAGCTGAAGGCAGACGCTTCACCGACTGAGCCCCCCAGGCGCCCCCAGTTTTATTTTCAATGTAACTGCTAAGCTATGGGCCTCAGCCCACAAGAAGCTGCCCTCCCTCCCAACACCGGGAACCAGCCCCATCCTGCCTCCCTTCAGCGTGCTATCTCAGATACACCTACGACTCCCTCATGGCTTGGGGAGAAAACTCTATCTGAGGAGAAACAGGTGCTGTGTCAGTTATGGATTTACGGCCTCCCACCTCCACACTCATCCTTCCTACTTGTTCTGTGGAAATGGATCCGGGCCCCTTTCCAATTCTTCCTTTGCAGTTTCTACCAGTAGAGGGTGCTGGAGGGCCCCCACGTGTCCACATGTCCTCTTGTGCTCAGCTACATCTGGTCCATCTCACCCCAGAGCCTGCCCCGCGGCTCCCCGTATACCGGCGGCGTCCTCGCAGCTCCACGGGCAGTTCTGCCACAGACCGTCTCTGCTGAGGCCCCTCCTGGTGAGGCTTTCTGGCAGCCAGAGGGCAGACTTCCATCAAGTTCTAGAAGGTAGGTTCCCAACAAGTCCCGCCGGTGTGGCACCAGGGGGGGCATCTGCTGCCCATGGCCGCAGCCAGGCACCGGGCAGCAGGTGGGCCCTCAGGGCCAGGTGGGCTGGCTGCCCCTCAAAGCTGCTGTTCTGGCGAGCCTCCATCACTCTCAGCAGCCAGCGCCTCATCACTCAGTCCCCAGTTACGGTTACTCAGTCTTTATTAAACCCTCCTTGTTCACACTACTGTCCTGGCAGGACCCCGACTGACACCCCAGACTTCATCCTAATAGCAGGGGGACTCGGGACACAGTGACCTCGCAGGGACCGCACCACCAGTCCAGTTTTGAGGTTTATAATTGGAAAACAGACCTTCTTACTCTTGATTTCTTAATATTCTTGTTAATTTCTACATAATGAATTTTTTCAGAGAGGCTCCCAGGTACCTGGAAAACAGGATCACTGTAGGCATGTTCTGAGGTTCACTGGGTAGAAAATATATTTGACAAGGCGCCTGGGTGGCTCACTCGGTAAAGCGTCTGCCTTCGGCTCAGGTCACGATCTCAGGGTCCTGGGATCAAGCCCCGCATCGGGCTCCCTGCTCAGCGGGGAGCCTGCTTCTCCCTCTTCATCTCCCCCCTGCTTGTGCTTGCTGTCTCTCTCAAATAAATAAATAAAATCTTTAAAAAAGAAAAAATATAGGGGCGCCTGGGTGGCTCAGTCGTTAAGCGTCTGCCTTCGGCTCAGGTCATGATCCCAGGGTGCTGGGACTGAGCCCCGCATCGGGCTCCCTGCTCCGTGGGAAGCCTGCTTCTCCCTCTTCCATTCCCCCTGCTTGTGTTCCCTCTCTCGCTGTGTCTCTCTCTGTCAAATAAATAAATAAAATCTTTAAAAAAAAAAATAAAAAAGAAAAAATATATTTGACATCAAACCTTCCAGACACAGTTCGGACTGAATCACGTTTTACCATCCACAAACCAAAACCAAATATATTTATTTTGTGGCAATTCCATGGAAACCAACAAGCAAGATTTATATCTCCTTAACTTCAGTGTTTGGGAGAAATTTCCCAACAGTTGTGTTGTGATTACAGTAACGATTTTAATGGCATATGAACCCACCTCGATAGGGTCTTCCTCAGGGAATGGCTGAGACTGGACACAAGGCCCCATGAACTTGCCAGCTACACTTAGCCCCGTCCCAGGCTCCCCTCAAAAGGCCCGGCAGAGGGGGTGCCTGGGTGGCTCAGCTGGTTAAGCGACTGCCTTCAGCTCAGGTCGTGATCCCAGGGTCCTGGGATCGATCCCCACATTAGGCTCCCTGCTCAGCGGGAAGCCTGCTTCTCCCCCTCCCTCTGTGATCTCTCTCGCTTTCACTCTCAAATAAATAAATAAAATCTTAAAAAAAAATGACTTAAAAAAAAAAGGCCCGGCAGAGGCAACTATGGCCGTCCTGTGGCAGGTTCTCAGCACAGAAAAGATCACTCCAGAAATGAGAGATGAGATACATGTCTTTGTGCTAACTCTCAAATACAGACATGGCATTCCTGTACTCGAACCCACTTAAGTAGGACAGCAGATCTCCATATGGGAAGCATAGGAGACCCCTCCCCAGCCAGGTGGCGGGACCTTCCTGGAGCACTGAACACCCAGCTAAACACACACTATGTAAAATAAAAGACTGGTTTTCCCTGCAATAGACCCAGCAGGTCTTTGAAGCCACTAAATGCCACATTTCCCCCAAGTCTCCCCGGAAGGCTAGGTTCTTGTCAGTACTACCGGGACCTCCCCGCAGACTCCCCTTTGAAGCTGCCAACTGGCCACAAAGAAGCCTCCCCACTCGACTGGGTATTTGCTGGAGTCTAGCCTGTGTTGTGGGTGTTGCACAGAACATAAGGAAAGGGGCTAAAGACATTAAACGTGCTGCACTGGAATGAGAGGTAGGTCAGCAGGTACAGCAGGGTTGTCAGCCACAGGGACCCACCAGGCCACTATGGCCGCCCTGTGGCAGGTTCTCAGCACAGAAAAGATGTTCCATGTAAGGACAGGTCTTCCATGTAAAGACAGGCTGATACGGGACTCGATCCTATGACTCCAGGATCATGACCTGAGCCGAAGGCAGTCGCTTAACCAACTGAGCCACCCAGGCGCCCTCAAATCAGTTTTTAAAGACCAAATGTTACTTTAAAATTTCACAAAGCCCTTTCGTGTGACTCTCAGTTAAAGAAATCTTTTAGTAAGATTGAGACAGTATCTGTTTCTTTCACACGCCGGACTTCCTCATGCAGGACACACAGCATGTGAAGGTAGTTCCCTCCCGTGGGGTCAGAAGCAGTGGCTCGGACTAAGGCATGCACACACAGCAAGGGGGCAGAGTGCACCAAACACAGGCTCAGCACATGCGGGGAGGGGTTGGGGGTGGGGGCAGAGGAAGGGTCCCGCTGCCTGCACACTCGCCTTTCAGCTGCAGTTCGGCCCGGCCCAGGCCCACCAGCCGGCACTGCGGTTAACTAGACCCTCCCTCCCGCTTAACAAAGAGCAAGGCCAGGCACTACTCAGTTACCTATTCTTTTCAAGATCATTCAGGCGAGCAGAAAGATCCTCGAGGCGGTTGATTTGTTTGTGGCACTGGCTACAGTAAAACTCAAAAGCCTCATCAGTGAGGATGCTGTGCAGCTTTGCGGCAAGCGGGTCGGTGCTAGAGAGACGAGAAGTGTCAGTTCAGGAGACAGTGAGGGCCCCCCAGGTTATCTGTGACTCCGTGGAGGGTCTGGACAGAAGCATGTTGTCGGGTACCAGGCTAGGGAAGATTCTGGCTCTTCCCTTTAGACCGCTGGGAGCCCACCTCCCTCAACGTCACCTCTAGGACTGGTGACACACACCAGCTCGAGCAGCAGGGGACTTGGCCACACACCTGCTCTTCCTGGTCAGGTGCTCAGAGAAACAGATGTGGCCCATGGGCTTTATTGTAAAACAAAAACCCTTCGTTAACAAGTAAATGGCTGGACACACTGCTTTCTCCTTTGTCAAAAACACATCAATGTGAGAGCAAAGCACAGGTGGAGTTTCTTCCTGTACTGTAGCTACTTTAAGAACTGCTCTAAAGTCCACCAGCCTCAAAAACGGTGCGTGCATGAGGAATCACCGATAATTTTGTCATTTTTAAGACCTTCCTTAAAAACTCCGGATTCTATTTGCCTCCCTGTGATCTAATCTCAATGGACTTTCGGGGCACTGGCGGGGCACCTACTGCAGGAAGAGGAAAGCCATGGCCCTGCGGCAGCGTTAAGACCTGCCGGCTTTTGGAAGCCCGTTTGGAAGTTCCATGTAAAGACAGGCTGATGGGAAATGTCAGTGGTAGTGCAGAAGTTACACGTGAGACAGAAAACAGTGAGAAGACCACGTGAGCGGCACAGACTAAGCAGACAAGAAAGATTACCAAGCTGGACAGACACATGTTTAGCAGCGCCCAGTCCTCCGCCTCTGCGTCAGCACCACCACGGATGTGCGTGTGGAGCGGAGAGCGGCTAAAAGCACGCACACGCGTCACTCATGCCAATTCCCAGACTTGCCACAGAGGCCCTCTCCCAGGCTGGGGGGTCCTCTGGGCCAGGGCAACAGTCTGGGCAAAGGAAGGGGCTCGCAGATGTGGGTTCAGAGATACTCGGCTTCTGCTGTCAGCAAAGAGAGAGGGTTTCAAGAACTGGCCACAAAGGGGAGAGGCAGCTGACGTGGACCAGGTGCTGAGCCAGGCAAGAGCCTCACCTAGAGAGGCAGGCACGCCCTCAGATGGGCTAGTCACCAGCCACAGGCCCCTTGTGTGGACACAAGTGAGGCCCTAAGTGGAAGGCAAGGGGGGAGGATCCAGCTCCATGAGGGAAGGTCTCACCCTTCAGGCCTAGCACTTCAGCTTAGTCAGCCAGAACTTCCCAGACAATTTGGGGACGTCTGATAATTATAAGGAAACGAATCCAAAGAATCATTTGCGATGTTAAAGCCTCCCACAGAGGCTGATCAAAGGGTACAAACTCGCAGCTACAAGAGAAATAAGGTCCGAGGATTGAATGTAAAACATGGTAACTACACTGTATTACATAACTGAAATTACTCAGAGTAGAACTTACATGTTCTCTCCCTCCCCCTGTCCTCACACACATTTACACACACAAATGGGTACACACATGTGCACACATGCACACACACACACCCGCAGTGCAGGGCTGCATTACCTGGGGGTAGGGAAAGCAGGGTCTCTGCAGCTGTGCTCCCCATTGCAGAGGGTCTCCAGGGACAGCTCGGCCTCACTGCCCTCGCCATAGTCCTCAAAATGCTCCTCGCCACCTATCACCGTGACGACGGACTGGCTGTGCAGGTGGGATCTGCAAAGGCAAAACACAAGTGACACACTATGACTTGTGGCCCCAGAACCGCAGGTGTGACGGTACCTTCCAGCAGAACGCGCCACCAGCCACGTGTCTTGAGTTAAAATGTTCCAGCAGCCGTGTTAGAAAGAAGTAAATGAACAGGTTGATTTTAACAATATATTTTAACTTATTCCAACATACCCAAAATATCATTTCTTATATTCCTTATTTTGTTGTTTTTTTTTTTTTTTTTAAGATTTTATTTATTTATTTGACAGAGAGAGAGAGAAGCATGAGCATGGGGAAGGGCTAGAGGGAGAAATGGACTCCCCATTGAGCAGGGATCCCGATGCGGGACTCAATCCCAGGACACTGGGATCATGACCTGAGCTGAAGGCAGATGCTCAACCGACTACGCCACCCAGGCGCCCTTATATTCTTTATTTTGTAACAAGTCTTTGAAATCTCGGGTTCGTTGTACACTTCCAGCACATCCCAATTTGCTCAGCAGCCCCACACATCATGCATTCAGCTGCAGAGACAGGCCCATGTCTCCAGCAAATGCACCCCATGCCTCTTCATACAGCCACTGGCCAGTGTGGGTGCAGACTTTTGCTGTGATGTAAAATTCAGAATAGCAGAGTCCAACCAGGCAAAGTAAAGGGCTTGCTAGCACCTGTCCTCCTCCTGAGAGGGAGATCACTCCTCCATACCGACCTTCCAGAGCACAGGGTCAAGGGGCCAGGCTAGATGCTTGGGCATGCCTGGAGATGGCAGAGGCTAAGCCAATGTCAGGGGACCCAGGGCTTCACCAAGGGCAACAGAAAACAGCTGTGATGTCATCAGCTCCTCCACCAGGGCTGGATTAAGCTCTTCACCACTAATCCACACAAGAATCTGAGAGCTGCCCCTTTCAGAAAAGGAAAGGGAGCCTCAGAGAGCCAAGTGACTGCCCCGCAGGCAGAGTCAGGGATGGAAATGGGTCTCTGTGCAAGTACCCCAGACCAACACGGCTGCTCAACACTCAGACCAAGTTCCAATTTCCCACCCACAAATGCACACACACCCACGGAGCAGTCCTGAAGCCACTAAGGACAAATCCCATGGTCCTACACGCACCCGCTTTCAGAAACAATGAAGCCTGAGTGAATTGAAATGGGGATGATCGCCGTACTTCTTACCATCTTCTGAAGCATATCCGTAAATATGGTTACACATAAATAAACGAGGGCGCCTGGGTGGCTCAGTGGGTTGAGCGTCCAACTCGATCTCAGCTCAGGTCTTGATCTCGGGGTCATAAGATCGAGCCCACGTCAGGCTCTGTGCTGAGTGTGAAGGCTGCTTGAGATTCTCTCCCTCTGTCTCTCCCCTCCCCACTCCCTCTCTAAAAAAAAATTTAAACGAAAATAAACAAATAAATAAATACAAATAAATGGAGCAAAATACTGTGTTCAAAGACTGGAAGACCTGATTTACTGTGAAGATGTTGATTCTCCCCAAATTAAGCTGTACCAGTACAACTCTAACCACAATCCCTGTAGAGTTCTTTGTCCAGAAACCAACAAGCTGATTCAAAAACTCATAGGGAAAGGCAAAGGGCCAAAGGCACCAACACAGCCTGGAGGACTGACATACAGACAGTACAATCTACAACACGCTGGAGTACAAGGACTGTGTGGTACTGATCGAGAATGGACAAACAGACAGACTGCACAGTCCAGACCCAGCCCCACCCACACTCAGCCACCTCACAGGACCAAGGTGACACCAGACAGTGAAGGAAGGAGGAATCTATTCAAAACTGAGGCTGAGTCGACTGGATACTCATTTGGGAAATGATCCCAACCTCACACCCCACACAAAAAATCAGTTATGGAGAGATTACAGATCTGAATATAAAGGTGAAAAAATAAAGCTTTTAAAAGAAAACAGAAGTAAACATCATAGTCATGTGAAGTAAGCAAAGATTTCTAAAACAATACAGAGGGGGCGCCTGGGTGGCTCAGTCAGTTAATCGTCCGCCTTCGGTTTGGGTCATGATCTGGGGGGTCCTAGGATCGAGCCCCACATCGGGCTCCCTGCTCTGTGGGGAGCCTGCTTCTCCCTCGCCCACTCCCCCTACTTGTGTTCCCTCTCTCGCTGTGTCTCTCTCTGTCAAATAAATAAATAAAATCTTAAAAAAAAATAAAAGAAAACGACAGCCCAACAGATCAGGAGATGCCAAATCACACCCATGGCCTGTTTCTGTAAGGTCGAATTGGGATACAGCCATGAACCGTAACCACACTGCACTTCACCAGCAAAGCCTGAGTAGTAGCCACTGAGACCATATGGCCTGCAAGCCAAAAAGTATTTATTATCTGGTCTTTTGCAGAAAGTCTGCAGACCCCTGCAATAAACAAATGGGTAAAAGACTTGAACAGGCACTTCACAAAAAAGATCTCCAAACGGGCAATAAACGCAAGAAAAAGTGCTCATCTGGGAAATGCAAGGAAGAAGCATCCCACACCAACACTGCAGAAGCCCACAGGCGGCGGGCAGGCAAGCACCTACGAGAAGCCCGGTCTGCACCCGGCCCACAGCCCAACAAGCATGCTGCAGACGCAGCCCTGTCCCAGCCCTAGGGACAAACAGGCCAGCGAGACACATGGTGTTTGCAGCCGCTTTGTTCATATAGCCAAAGCTGTCAGCGACCCTGATGGCCACCAGCAATGAATTAAAAAGCTACAGCACACTCACACAACAGGGTAAAACAAACGATGGACAACTATGCACAAAAATTCGGATGAACCTCAATAGCCACAACGTTAAGCGAAAGCAGCCAGGTGTACAAAGGCCACGATGCCATGTGGTCGCTCTGGCTGAGGCACAAGCTGTCATTACAGGCTAGGGCGCCGGCGAGGCTGCGGCCCGGCCGCACTCACATACCACTACCCGATGCTTCAGTTAAAGCGGAAGAAACAAAAACTCTGCAACAGCCAAACGAGCAATGAAATCAAATAAAACCAGTGGCACGAAATAAAACCAAACCACTTCCAAGGCTGCGAAGCACGATGGCTTCCCACCCAGTGCAGGGCAAAGTGCAAGCTCGCATCCCAGGTCCGCACCTATTGGACCTTCTGCCTCCCTCCACTGGTCTTCAAACACATGGGGACACCTGGAGGAGGGGCAGGGGGCATGGGGCACAGGAACAGAAGATCTGGGTAGGGGTGCGGTAAACACAAGCAGGTTCTAAGATCCTGCTGGGAGATGGGGCCTGAATATGGTGTCCTGCCCTGGTTTCTACGAACTTCAGTGAGAAACCAGGATCAAGTTTCTCTCTACAGCCAAGGAAGTTATGCCACGTGTACAACCAGGGTTATTTGTTGCCAGCAGGAGGAGCATCTCCTCGCAAGGCGGTCAGCTGTGGCTGACGGACGGCTCAGGACAGCGGGCGTGGGCTCACAGCAGGACTCCAGGCCACGCTGGAGGGTCCACATTCTTCCCAGGTCCCACAAGGATTCCGCACCACTCTCGGACACCAACCCCTCCACAAACCCCATCTGCCCACAGGACACAGCCACTCGGTGTCTTAGGAACAATACCCAGGGTACAGACCTGCCCGGGAGGAGCAGCAGAGCGCCCTGGCCGGGATCCTCCATGGCGTCCAGGCACTCGGAGGGCACAGCTGAGCCACCGGCGCTGTCCGCATCCCCTTCGGTCTGCAGCTCAGGGTGCACCAGGGTGCTCGTGTCCTCGTCGGTGAAGGTCTCACACTCACTGTAGGTGCTCTCAGACCCCATGTATGCGCTGTCTGTCACCTCGTTGGCCTAGGAGAGAGTGCCAGGGCTCAGTCCCATACCCTAAAATGACCACGTGTCCGTAAACCCCGATGCCCCACACCGTGCCCTACTGCAGGCATTGAAGAGACCACGTGGAGAGACAGCCTCAGGCAGGGTCCCAACCGCACCTCTAAGCAGAAACATTAGCTTAACGAAACAATCCATTATCTTTAAAAATGGAAACACATGTTCCAAAGCAGAAAAACTATAGACAATTCTGAAAGTTAGTTACGTGAGTGTACCTAAAACAGACAGAAGGCATCCCAGCACCATAGGATAAATCCCAGTGTGGCCACCCATGCTGTGGCTACCAGCATGGGAATTACTTCTATCCAAAGAATAGTATAAGAACATGCTAATTCGGGGTGCCTGGGTGGCTCAGTCGTTAAGGGTCTGCCTTCTGTTCAGGTCATGATTTCAGGGTTCAGGGTTCTGGGATCGAGCCCCACATCAGGCTCCCTGTTCAGCAGGAAGCCTGCAATTGTTGAGTTGGTAGGGGTGCTTGGGTGGCTCAGTCGTTAAGGGTCTGCCTTCTGTTCAGGTCATGATTTCAGGGTTCTGGGATCGAGCCCCACATCAGGCTCCCTGTTCAGCAGGAAGCCTGCTTCTCCCTCTCCCACTCCCCCTGCTTGTGTTCCCTCTCTCGCTCTCTCTCTCTCTGTCAAATAAATAAATAAAATCTTTAAAAAAAAAAACATGCTAATTAAAAAGTCACCATCAATATCCGTTATGTATGTTCAGGCTACTGCTTTGAAGTTCAATTACGTGGTCTAACCTCAAAATACTAACTCATCGATTATTGACCAATCCATTACAGTCACTGGTTAAAGGTCTACTTTCCACAAAACCTATCTTTGTTTTCACTTTTCTGGACCCAGCGCCCAGCACATGGCCAAGCATGCAGCACAGTGCAAACGACGTAAACCCAAAGATTCATTCAACAGGCCATTTTCAATTTATCATCTCAGCTTTAATTACAATGCAATTGCATTGATTAGGGTAAGTAGCCAACATTTCATGCTCAAAAGAATCCGAGGTTAACAACTTGAGAACAAGTAATATTCCAGAAAAGTAGTTGGAAAAGGTGCACTCTGTCCTGTCATTCTGATGTCACCAGAGGACAGTGTGCTCAGAAGTGCTATGGTAACAAAAAGTCACTGGTCCTCCACTAACTCTGAGGGCCTCTCATGGCCGCACCCCCACGGCGCCTCGCACCATCGAAGACGCACGAAGGGCCCAGGCCAAGCAGGAGGGATCCTAGTGCGCCAATGACAGGCCAGGGTCCATCCTCCACCCACCATCCACCAGCCCAGTGACCCCACAATGGGGTCCCAACCACTCCAAACCCTGTCGCCTCATCTGCAAAACTGAGATTAAGAGACCACACAGGCAGGTACGGAAAGAAACCTGGAAGACTGTGGGGTCACAGTCCCAGCTGTGTGTGCAGCCAGAATAAAGTGGAAGGACAGGAGACGCAGTGCATTACCTATGCTTCCAAGGGAAAACCCATCCTTCTTGGAATCTAAGGCAACTGAGGAACCCCTAAAAAACCCGCCCTTCAAATTATGAAGCCAAGAAATCACTTTCAGAGGCTCATCATCACTTAGCAGGTATCACTTCCTGCTGGGCTCAGGGCTGGCCCTGTGCTCGAGCTGTGGGCACCATGGGCAGAGACGGACGGTGAGGTAGGCAGGCATCCGAAGGTCAGGGGCTGGGCCCGCGGAGGAAGCACAACAGAGCAGGCACAAAATCCACAGCTGGTTCCTGATGTCTGCTGAGGGGTGGCTGCGGGTTTGCTGCCCAGACGGCACTGCACACTCACACAGGGGTGCTGCCCGAGAGTCACCCAAGGACAGGAGGAAGACTGCGCCACCCCGCCACTCCTTGTCTGCAAGGAAGTCCCATGCAGCCCTCCCTTCCTCAACCGCTCAGTCCTCAGACCCAGGAAGCAGGCGAGTCCCACACACCCCAAACCTCACCTAGCAGGCCCATCGAGGGCCCCGAAGACACTGACTGGGGACCCTGATGATTTCCTATAGGGAACAGAACTGAACTCTTGAGGTCAGCTTTTTAAAGAGCCAACTAACACCTCTGAAATAGCACAATGCTCCCCCCTGGCCGGCAGGGACCCCAGGCCCCCGACAGACAACTTAGCGTGTGCAAGGGCAGGCCAACTCAGCATGGAGCTGTGCCTTTTTTCCCAGGAAGGGAAGGAAGTCCAGGCACTCGGGCCTGCTTATTTCACCTGCGAGGAGCTCACAAGACTCGTGCAGCTGAGGCCAGGGCTGCAGTCCAAACCCTCCTTGGAGCTTGGACAGGACAGTTCAGGGTGGAAGTCACCCTCCGCTGACACAGAAACCGTGAGACAGACGCCGCACAACACCGACTGCCGCAGGTCGGGCACACACACTCCGTTCTAGGCAACTCCCGCACCTTCATCTCCTCACCCCTCCCACATGGAAGGAGAGTCACACACACGAGCACTGCTTCCCACGCCACTAAAGGCTCTTCAAGGTGGCACTTGCACCTTGTTTGCCTCAAATTATAAAGAAACAGTACCCTGGAGGTCCCGTCCCCACACCGCTACTCCGACCACTCAGACACCTGGTGGGGGTGCCAAGCAGTCAGCAGCCTGAGGGGATCAGGAGCTGCTCACCCCCAGGATCTGCCCTGAGTAAGTGTCAGGAAGCCAGGCAGTTCTCCAGAGCAGTTGGCTAAACATCTGCCTTCCACGAGAGGCAAAGATCACCGCAGAGCACCTCCCCCGTAGCCTACACAAGACACAGGACCAGCTCACATACCCGGCCCATCAGCTTCTATTTGCCACCACACAGGACCCAACTTTGCCCAGAAGCCCACAAATCTATGCTATCGTCTTTCAAAATACTTACAAGTTGCAGACGTTAAGATGAACTCATTGGAAAATCAAAGTGCATCTGGAAAACTCTGCCACATGTTACTATTACCTTCACCGGTGAACAAAGGACCTGCTGATGGACACGGACACCGGTGTGGCCAACGCTGCCCGGTATCCTCACTGCCCAGGTCATGGTCCCTCTGAGGGACACCAACTGCTCCCCTCACCCTCGGGCGCGAGCCCGGACAGCCTCAACGGGCCTCACCCGGCTCCACACACCGGCTCTTGGGGATGCCCTCCCCACAGTATCGCAAACACTGGGGATTGCTGTCTAGACCAGGCGTAGCTTCTTGCAACTAACCTCGTGGCCTTCTATTTGCTAGTTTGCTGAGGTTTCAGCAAAACCTGTGTGCTCACCTGAAGGTACATCACACCTTGGAAAAAGTTTAACCTGCTCCCAGACATGCTCCATTAATCCTCCTGCTATGCTGACCAGGGAAGGGGGGCAAAGTTCAGGAAATGTCCCTGTTGGGTTTTTAACAGACCGCAAAACAGTGGCTTTTTTTCTTGATTTTCAAACCTCTGTTGTAACAGTTTGCACAAAAGACACAGTCTCCATCATTTTATTAAGGCAGCTCTGTCCTCTAGAGGCCTCGGTGAGAGAAGGAGGGAGGAAAAGAGGAGGCACAGCGGGACAATTCTTATCATTTCTGTTTGTGTCTGTTCTCTGTGACCCTCCCATTGCCCTTCCAGAAACCCTGACAGATGAGCTCACCCCTGCACGCTGCAGGGGCCTTGGGCACTCCACCCTCCCCCTCTGCATTCCAGTGAATGTGACAAATCTTACTTAGTCCTCACCCCGTCCCCCTCTTCTCAGAAAGGCCACATCAGTAACTCTCCCAGAAGGTGTCTCAAGCAAGGAGCCAACAGGAAGCAGAGGAGAACCCAGGAGCAGTCCAGTAGTGAACTGCCCCACACTATTGTGTGTCCGGCCAGGAAGTCAGCACAAGGCTTATTTATCGCTGAAGATCGCCAGCAGAGGGTCTCCAAATGGGATATTTGGGTGTAATGCACATATTCTCCACTCATATTTTTATTGAAGTTTGAGATTATAGGATGTGCAAGATTTTTTAAAAGAACATCTTTCTATAAGTTTCGCAGTACCTGGTTCCAATCCCCTGAAAGTTACATCTAAAGATCGTAAAAAGCATAAAAAGACATGGAAGAGCCTTAAATGCACATTACTAAGCAACAGAAGCCCGTCAGCAAAAGCCACACATTGGATTCCAACTCTGTGACATTCTGGAAAAGCCAAACTATGCAGATAGCAGAAGATCAGCTGCTGCCAGGTGCTAGCGGGGAAAGCGGGATGAATCCAGGGAGCTGAGGGTGCTGAAGGCAATGAAACTCCTCTGTGTGATACTACATGGTGAACACATAACTTTGTACATTTGTTAAAACCCACAGAATGCATGGGGTGCCTGGGTGGCTCAGTTGGTGAAGTGTCTGCCTTCGGCTCAGGTCATGATCCCAGGGTTCTGGGATCAAGTCCCGCATCGGGCTCCCTGCTCAGCGGGGAGTCTACTTCTCCCTCTCCCTCTGCCTCTCTCCGCCCCACCCCACCCCACTCGTGGTCTCTCTCTCTCTCTCAAATAAATAAATAAAATCTTCAAAAAAAATTTCTAATCAAAAAAACCCCCACAGAATGCATTAACACCAAGAGAGACCCCTAATGTAAACTATGGACTTTTGTTAACAACAATACATCAATACTGGATCATCAAGTATAACAAATGTACCACACTAATTAATACAAGACATTCATGATGGAGAAAACTGTGACTATGTGTGTCAGGGGGATGGGGGGCGGGGAGGGGGGAAGAATGGGAACTCTCTGTACTATCTGCTCCATTTTCTGAAAAGCTAAAACTGCTCAAATATAAAGTATTAATTATTTTTCAAAAGTAACAACAAAAAACGTAAAAAGAAATGTTTCCTCCTTTCTGGGGGAAAGAAAAAATCAGAAGCATCCCTTTTGCATTCTTTGAAACATCGGTTCCCACTGTGCCTTCTGAAGGTGACATGAGCAAGGTGGGAGCCAGAACCCCCAAGGGCACACACAGGCGGCAAGACCAGCACAGAGGATAGGAGGGGGCCAGAGTCAGATAGGACCCCCTGCCCACTCTGCCCAGGGTTCAGGAAGCAGCCCCAGCCTCAGAGGCTCCCACACTTTTGGGCCAAACGAGCTCTTTAAGTACAAAAGGTGTCGATGCCTTTCACTACCCTGAGTAACAAACTCCCTGTGTTAGTGTCCTAGGCTGCCAAACTACCACAAACTGGGTGGCTGAAACAACAGAAACGGATTCTCTTGGTTCTGGAGGTGTCAGCAAGGTTGAACTCTTCCTAAGGCTCCAGAGGAGGCTCCTGGTGGCCCCAGGCAGCCCCGGGCACGTGGCTCCGTCCCTCCAGCCTCCGTGGCTCCTGTGTGTCTCCTCCTCCTAAGAACACCTGTCATTGGATTCAGGGCCCAGCCTACTACCCAGCAGGATTTCATCTCAAAACCCTCAACTTAATTACATCTGCAAAGACCCTTTCTCCAAATAAGGTCACGTTCACAGGTTCCGAGTGATCATATCTTTCGGGAGACTACCATTCAACGCACTATACCCACCTCCACATGAAGTGTGAGAAATTGATATAACGCCCTAGTAGAAACCTGAGCAAGGGACGGAGTGGAAGATGCTAATGCAGATGCTCAGGTCTGGCTCTGCTGGAAGGTGATATAAAGGTCTGAGGCTCACTGCACAAGTGTCTGCATAAGTGTCGCGACCCCCCAGATGCTCCAAACAAGGAAAGAAGGACTCCCGATCTAAGGTGCATTCCTGGAAAATCCGAGGTGTGTCAAAGTACACCTTGTGCAAAGGGAGCCGGCCCTGCTCCGGTGAGGTAAGCAGCCTCTCCCCACCACAGGGTCTGGCAGTTCATGTGACAGGTGACACATCAGAGTCCTGCACGCCTGCAGCCCCTCACCCAGCCACACAGGCCTGCAGCCAGCACGTGCCCCAGTTGGCACCTGGCCTCCAACGCCCAGACAGGCCCTGGCACCCCCAGGTCACATACACACAGAACAAACACACCAATCCTGCTAAACAGGATGCAAGGCAGGGTGGTCCCTGCCCCTGGGGGGCTCAGACCCGGCTGGTACTTCAGGACAAAGCTGTGAGTGCTGAATCCTCCCCAGTGGCCCAGAGGCCTGTGCCATCAGAAGTGACAGTCAGAAAGTGAACCCACGTTATCTGAGGGCTGACCAATGCCTAAAGCAGCCCCTCGGAGCCGGGACACAAGACCCCAGAGAAAGTAGTGAACTCCTGTGGACTTTGGGAAGCTGCCTCGTGCAACCACCATTTTACCAAGGCGCCAAGGCTCACGGCCACCGCATCACAGCCCAGCACTGTTCCCTGCACCCCTCGCTGGGCAACAGCTCTTTGGGTGCTCCGGAGTTTCTGATGTATATTTTTAATAAGCAAATTTCCACATCCAGCCACCTGGGCTATCCCGGCATCTGCCCACCTCTCCACTGGTGGGACACAGTTGTGCGGCCCGTCTTGTGGCTGTGCTCACAGACCTCCTCCCTGCCATGCAGAGAACAAAACACCTGCAGTTATAGGTGACACCAGGTAACCACAGCAACCGTCAGGGCAGGTGGCAAAGGAGCATGAGGTGTTAGAAGTCCCTAAACCCAGAAAATGATCTGAAATTTGGTAAAGCGAGAACTTCACAGCACATCCCCCGCTCTGGCTTTGCTTGGCAGCCTGGCAGAAGGTGACAGCAACACCACTGGAGAGCCCTAGCAGCCCAGCCCGTCCCTCTGCTGACAACAGGCCCCAAGAGGCCGTGCCATGGCCTCCGGTGAGCAGCAGCACAGCACACAGCTGCTGACCTCCTGCCAGAGCCACGAGCCCCCAGAGCTCCCAGCCGAGTGCGCAGGCCTGCAGGGTGGGCCTGGCCCTGCCCTCCACGGCACTTCCTGCACCACTAGCCCGGGCACCACTACGTGGAGCAGGACTCAGAAAGCATAAAGGAAGACATGTCACGTCAAACTCCCTCTCATCCCCTCAGTGAGAACCACTTGCCTCAAAGGTAACGAAGTCGTCGAACTCATCAGGGCAGGCAGGCGGCTCCTCGTCCTGGGCAGGTGCGACCCCGCACAGCTGGCCATCGGACTCTGCAGGAGAGAAGACCCGTGCTCAGCAGGGAACCCAGAGCATCCCCAGAGCCCAGGGGACAAGGCGCCACAGTGGTAAATGCGAGCAGGGCCTCCGGACAGCCCAGGAGAAGCCCGGGGGAGAAAGCAGCATGGCTCACACAGGAAAGCAGGTCCCCCCTCCAGAGGTGGCATGGAGGCCGAATGATAAAATGTTTGTTTCTTTAAAAACCCTGATGGCATTGGGGCGCCTGGGGGACACAGTTGGTTAAGTGTCTGACTCTCAGTTTCAGCTCAAGTCATGATCCCAGGGTCCTGGGATCAAGTCCTACATCAGGCTCCCTGCTCAGCGGGAAGTCTGCTGGAGATTCTCTTCTCCCTTTACCCCTCCCCATTCCAACTCTCTCTAAAATAAATAAATAAAACCATTTAATTAATTAATTAAACCCCCAACAGCATCGTAAAGAGAAGGAGCAAGACCTCAAGCCTGTTACACTGTTCGTGGGCTTTAAAAAGTATTAGGTATCAGACTTAAATTTTTTAAGACTTTGGGTGTGTTTGGGGAGGTGTAAGTACAAAGAAACAGACCAAAACAGCACCTCATCCTGGGTGCTGGGCTCACTGGCAGTTTTTATTTCCTTTGTTTTTGCTTAACTTTATCTTCTGCAATAAATGTTTTATTTCATAATACGGAAAATTTTAAAGAAAACGCTATCCCTTCACAATGGGCAGACCGTAAGTCTGACGTCAGCAAGAGAGACGTCACTTCTCCAACACACTCAGTTCTCAACAGCAGCAGGCCCTTCTCCTGCAGGAGGCGCTGCTTCCACGGTCTCCTGAGCACTGTTCGGGTGCAAGACATTCCAGGGAGCAAGTGATCGATGGAAGACGCCTGTGTTTCCTTAAGTTGTGTCACCTCCACATAAGAAGAAACATTTATGTGCTCCTCGTCCCAGCTCCTGGAAATTTCCTGAGTGTCGGGGCTGAGAGGAGCATCTGCTGTGGTTCATAACAAGCCCCTTTCAGCCTCACCGGGGTTCACACCACCCAGGTGACTCTTGGAGCTCAGGGGCTAGTGGCCAGGGGACCTTACGTGTGATTAGAAGGCTGGAGACCAAGCCCATCACCAACGACCAATGGATCCTTCCAAAAAAACCCAAAACGAAGGGGTTCCGAGAGCTTCCAGGTAGTGAACACATCAACATGCCAGGAAGGTGGTGCATCCCAAACTCCACGGGGACGGAAGCCCCTGCATTCCAGACACTTCCAGACCTCACCCTATATACCTCATCTGGCTGTTCATTTGTAACCTTTTAAATAAACTGCTAATGGTAAGTAAAGTGTCTCCCTGGGTTCTACGAGCCATTAGAGCAAATTATCAAACCTGAGAAGGGGTACTGGGGACCCTGGGTTCACTGCCAGGTCAGACAGAAGTGTGGGTGGCCTAGGCACCTGAAGTGGGGTCTTCGTGAACTCCGGACAGCTGGTGTCGGAGCAAATTAAATTGTAGGACACCCAGCTGGTGTCCCCAGAGAGCTGGAGAACCACTTGGTGATGAAAACCCACACACTGGGTGTCAGTGTTGTGAGCAGAAAACAGATCATAGGAATTACTTATTTAAAATATGTCAGTTACTTACTCAATATATGTCACATAATCTAACATAATATCAGTCCCTTATTTTACTTTTTTTAAAGTAAGCTCCACGCCCAGTGTGGGGCTCAAACTCACAACCCCAAGATCAAGAGTCGCATGCTCCTGACTGAGCCAGCAGAGGATGTTCCTCTTGTCCCCCAGCCAGGTTCTGAAGTCACCACGAGAGCCGGGAGAATGGGTCCTGAAGGACCTTCACCACAAAGCAGCGGCAGGACACATGGCTATTCCGTCCTGTTTCTAAAGGACTCTCAACTCACACAGAATCATAATGCTTTCTTTCGGCAACTGTGTGAATTCAAGTATCTATGCATTCAGCAACTGTAAGATGCCTATGCCAACTCAAAACTACTTTGCAATAGTGATTAAAGCTCTTATGCCAAAAACCCCTATGTGGCTTTTAAGAACCATAGGCACTTGGGGCGCCTGGATGGCTCAGTCGGTTGAGCGTCTGCCTTCGGCTTAGGTCATGATCTCAGGGTCCTGGGATGGAGTCCCACATGGGGAGCCCCGCTCAGTGGGGAACCTGCTTCTCCCTCTCTCTCTGCTCCTCCCCCTGCTTGTGCTCGCTCTCGCTCTCAAATAAATAAAATCTTAAAAAAAAAAAGAACCATAGGTACTTGTGTTGTTTCGTATTGTTTTCCCCAGGAGTGTGGCTAAATATCCGAATGGGACAGACTGTAGCAGGTGAGAAGGAGCCTGCGAGCACGCAGGTGGACCCAGCATGTGCTGGAGTCCCTGTGCTGGAGGTCTGGGTCTCTGGTGCAGGTGAGGGGGCCAGGGTTGCTGTGGACTCATGTTTTTGGTTTCTGGGGCAAGGGTGTGGCGGGGGACCGATTACCCCAGTACAGTTAGAGATTGCACATTTGTTTTGTAAAAAGCTAGACTGTCTTTGGCCTATTTTCCCCTCTCAGATGGTAATAGTCTTCCTCTCCCTTCAAAACCCTGAAACACAGAATTCAAAGGTCTCAAAACGCAGCTGACCATTTTAGATGCGGCAGACATGTGCTCAGCCACGAGGGGTGGACAATGGTCAAGAGGGTCTTGTCCCACAACGTGGACAAGAGGATGTGAACATAGCTGGTGCTTTCATATTCCTGATGGGAACGAAATATGATTCTCCTGTTAGTTTTCTCTCTATGAACTAAAACAATTTTCAGGGAAGTGGACATTTTTAATGTGCATTTATCTTATTCTTCCAGAGTGTGGGGGTGGGCCAGCACGATGGCCTATTTGTAGCAATCCTCCCCCCACCCCAACTCATTCTATTCCTGAAATAAGGCCTGTGGTGTGACAGTGAAAATCTCCCTGCACTTTGCTGCCAACTGGGTCAACACACCAAGTCCCTTGCTGGGTCGCTCCTGGGTGCAGAATAAGCCTGCCAGCCAAAGCAGGCTGCCCGCACGCCAGAGGAGCACCTGAAGTGGGCACCGGTGGGAAGCTGCTGGCTCTGGCAATTGTGCTCCATCCTCCCAAATGCTATCAAACAACAATTTCAAAATCAGCTTTGACTTGCTTTTATTATAGTTTTATTTTCACTCTCCTTTCCTAACCAAAGTTAAATAATGAGATCAAACTACAGAAAAAAGAAAAACAAAGCCTGAATCCCTGAGCCCACCTGGCAGGACGTCCGATGCACACAGGTGGGGTGTCTCCACCAGCATGGCCTCCCCCGAGTCCACATGGGCGACAGCCACCTGGAGGCCCAGCCCCTCATGCCCGCTCCAGGACATGGTCCTGGTAAGTTGGCACTGAGCCAAGGGGCCACTCACCACCCACCCTGCAGAGACATCCATGTCTTCCCTCTTTGCCCATAGCCTGGCCATACCCCTAATACCCTCACCTCTGCCTTCTAACCCCAGATGCCCAATCTGGACACAGTGGCCTCCCTGCAGCCCCCAGACATGCCAGGGTGCCACACCCAGGCGCCCCCCACCCCTGCTCACCCTCCTCCCAAGCTCCTGTCCCCTCCTGTAGCAGCCCTGCCTCATTGTCTGTGGGCTGTCCTGAGGGCAGGGGATGCGCTGTGTCCCCGGAGCCCGGAGCAGTCTGGCTGCACAGTGTCTGGGCCCACAGTCCTCATGGGTCTCAGCTGTGCCCTCGGATGCGGCCCTCATCCAGTCTGCCTGCTTCAAGCTCTCATCACGGCAGCCACCCTCAGCCCAGACACTGGACAGAGCCCCTGGTCATGCAGCCCAGCAGCAGACTGTCCCTCAGGGTCCAGGGCCTCCCACCTCACTTCAGGAGCAGGAGTCTGCCCCCCACAGGCTAAATTCCAGGGAGGGGGGACAACACCTGCAATGCATCACATTGACACCAAACCTCACCCTCCAGGGACACTTCTATTCCAGAATGTTCTCACCACAGAAAAAACACAACACTTCCATCTTGTCTTTCTGTCCAGAAAATAGATGAGTGAGAGAACAAAACACTAAAATAACAACAACCACCCCAGAGAAATATACACTAAACAAATAAGAGACCAGAAACCAAAAAAAAAAAAAAAAAAAAGAGAGAGAGAGAGAGAGAATATAATCAGACAGGTGAGCAGAACAGACCAATACACTAGATCCTGGGTGTATTTTGGTCTGTTTGTTAGAAGAAACTAGATCCCAAAATTGTAAAGAAAGAAAAACTTCATATATATATATATATAATTAAATACAATGAAAAGATAAAATGTAACTGTAAAAATGGAAATTAAAAAAGACTTAAAGAGTTGATAAAATAAGAAATTAGTTGAAAAGGAAAAAAAAAATTAAAATGGAAAGATTAAAGAATCATGAGGAAAGCCCCGAGTTCTCTATACTATTTTCCCCAGCCCTGGAGTTGTGCAATTCTGTGTGTTCTCTGGAAGTTCCTGCTGGTCTTCTGGACCAGCTGCACTGATGCTCGGCTCAGGTGTTTTCGCGGAACTGCACTGCCCTTGCCAGGGGGCTGGGCTCACTATTTCCTGGAGCGTCCATGCTAACTCTGGGACTGGCTGGGGGATTTTTTATTTTAATTAAATCAAAGTGGAACGATAATCCAAAAGAATGTGAAAATCCTGAGACTCAAACAACTCCTGTGGGGCTCCTTGGGGTATGTGGGCTGGGCCGAGGCAGGACTTTCACCAAGGTCTCCTGAGTTGCAGGCTCAGAGTAGCGGGGGCTGCTCCCAGATTCAGAAGGAAGTACAGGTGCAGCACTGGACAAACAGAATGCAGAGGGCCAGGGGCCATGGAGGATGGGAAGGGACCAGGTAGAGCTGGCCAGGTGAGCCAGGGGTGGGGTCTACAGGGGAGAGCAGGCTGGAGCAAGCTATGGATGGAGACAGAGAGCCCTGGCCAGCTCCTCTCAGGCAGAGCCCGGGACCCCTCCCAGGGCCTGGCCTCAAGCTCCCCTCTACCAACCCCTGCGGCAGACGAAAGGGGGAATGGCCCACACGAAGGCAAGGAGGAGGGAGGAGGGGTGGTGGGTACTGACAAAGATACTGTCTCAGTGAGTCAGGGTGAGATCAGGCCTCAAGGAGACAGGCCATTCTCAAGACGGCCACTTCTGTCAGCAGACTGATATCCATATGCTCCTGAAGTCACTCAACTTCAAGACACATGCAACCCACAAGACAGCCACGTGGGGCCATAGCCAGCAGCCCCTCCCTCTCCATAGAGAAAGAAGCTGCCTCAGCAGAGATAGCTCCTCTCCCCTGCCAGGCATCAGAGGCCGGAGGGTTTCCTTACAGCAGTGGGTCACACGTTTTCCAGAAGCACCTGCTGACTCCCAGGTCACGACCCCCCAGGAACTCCTACAGCTGATCTGGCTTCAGTGTGCATTAACTCTGCTTATCAGAACAGACCAGCCCCAGCCTGGCAACAGGACTGTGCACTTTGGCTGAGAGAGGGCCTCAGAGCCACATGGACGGCACCAGCCGTCTGGCTGGCCACTGCCCTGGGCTCTTTCCTGCCCACACCCACAGGACCAACTCCCACTGCTGCTCCCAGCCATGACCCTTCAGAGGAGTCTGGACTCCCCAACACCCTGAACCCGAGGAAGCCCAGTCTCGCCCCTCCAGCTCCGTGGTTTTAGGCCTGGAGACACACAGATGGTGCTGTCCTGCCGGTAAGGCCGTGTGGCAAGCTTCCGGCCTGAGAGGCAGGCCAGTGCGCTGTGGCCAGCAGCTCACGCGTTCTGGGTTTCTGTGGTCACCCAGGGAAATGGGTTCCTGTCTGTGATGCGGGGTGGCCACGGCCAACCGAGGGGCATGTGTCACCCCTCCCGTGGTGGACAGTAGACCAGTGCTGATAGCAGTCCTCACACCCTTAGCCTGTCATCCTCGTCCCTCTAAATAGTTCTCATGAGTTCCTGGATTCTAGAATTTTCTACGGACATCCTGGCATAGTACCTGAGGATTTCAGCATATGCTTCCCCACTTTCCCTCCCCTCAACCTTCCGAAATGGTTGTCTAACCTTTGGTTACATAAATATTCCATGTGTTTCATTATTATGACTCCATAGCACTCACTACCAGCCAAGCGGTATTGTAGAAGCACATTTTCCCTGTGTTCCAGCTGCTTGTTTTCCTGGCAACAGTAACTGCCAGGTGTCTTAGGCTTGGCCTCTATGCATCTGTCGCCTTCCTAGCCCTAAGCTGTCAGGCAGAGCCGCGAAGGTTTCTCTGATGACCCCCCAGTCCTGGGGCCTTCCGGGTTCCATCACCATCAACTCCGAAGCCTACACTCGGCCAGTCAGTTACGTGAGCACGAAGGTGAATTAAAGCTATCTACAACTAACGATGCCACCACCTTTGTGGGAGGCGCGGCTGCTCCGAGGTGGAGATCAGACAGACACACGTGGTACGGCTTGAGGCGTGCACGTGCACCTCGGTTAGAGAGTAAGCACCGCACCATCAAGCTCGCACACCACATGTGTAAGACCTGGCTGCGTGGCAGACCACAAAACAAACTCAACCAATGTCAAAGAATGAACACAGAGATCCCATTCTCTACCACACACAAGTAGGTGTGAGATTAATGACAAGATTTTAAAAGACAGAAGTTAAAAGAACTTTTAAATAACTGATGAGTCAGAAATCACACTGGATTTTAAAACTAAGAGAAAAAAGCAAATACCGTGAGTTTCCCACAGGTTAATTGACAGAAGTTGTTGGAGAACAAAGCCATCCCAAGGGTCCTGGACACCGCTGCAGTGGCCCAGGGAGGTCCTGAGGAGCATGGCTGGGGGCTCGTGAATGTGCTCTGTTCAGGAAGCCACCAAAGGCACTGGAGGTTGAGCAAAGGGCAAAATTTGTATGAAGCCACCACCAAATCTTTGTGCAAAAGCGTGAAGGCTTAAACAACTTCGTGTTTAACTGCATCCCTAACCTCGGAAAATCACACAAGGGTTACCTCATACTGGTTACACGGATACAGACACGGGCATGTGACGCTAAGTCACCCAAGGGCTCTCTTCCTCATCCCCAAGCCCACCTGGCATTTCTCACATCGCCCATCCCCTGCCAGTACCACCTCCCAGAGGGCCTGCTGCTCCACCCACTCTCCATGTCTCCCCACCAGGCCCCATCTGCCCGGGAAGTGGTGCCACCCTCACAGTAGCCCCAGGGCCTGCAGCCTCTCCATCCTCAAGCTCAGTCATGCTCATCACACAGGCCTCAGAGCAGCTCCACCATTTGGACCAGACCTCACTCCAGCCCTCCTCAGAGAGGGCCCCTACCTGGAGCTGGCCTGCGTGGTCCTATGGCAGGGCCCCACCCACCACACTGACGTATGCTCTGGACCCAAAGGCCCACAGGGTCCCTGGGCGATGGTGGTACTCATGTGTGTGTGGACTGACTGGGTGAAAGAGCAAAAGGTAAATACAGGTCACGATACACAGAGCGCATCTCAGAGCCACCCAGCCTCAGTGTTTTAGGAAACCCAGCCCCTCTGCGACACTGTTGGGCAATAGAGTGGACAGACAGGGAACAGACAAGACAGGTAACTCTACCAACAACTGCTGATAAGACTTCAGGTCCAAGGGCATCCTTTGACCTGGCCACTGCGGGTCCTGTCCAGGTCTACTCCTCCTCCTCCTTCTCTGACAAGTGCAGGAAAAAGGGAAGAGCCTGCATCCAGTGCCTTCCTGCCACCATCACCCCCAAAACACCTGGCTGAAGCTAGGTCATGAGAAAAAGAGGACTCTCCAGAGCTCCAGAATTCGAAGTGAAGGGGCAGCATATGGGCACTGGGAGAGTGTGTAAGAAACTAAGCTTACACCCTCAAAACCAACCATCCCATCCTGTGTCCAGGCCCCAAAGGCATGAAAACATGTGTCCACACAAAGACATATACATAAATGGGGCACCTGGGTGGCTCAGTCGTTGAGCGTCTGCCTTTGGCTCAGGTCACGATCCCAGGGTCCTGGGATCGAACCTCGCGTTGGGCTCCCTGCTCAGTGGAGAGTCTGCTTCTCCCTCTCCCTCTGTCTGCCTCTCTGCCTACTTGTGCTCTCTATCTCTCTGTCAAATAAATAAATAAAGCCTTTAAAAAAAAAAAAAAAGACGTACATAAATGTCAGTAGGAGCTGTATTCATCCCAACCCCAAATTGGAAACATGGTAGCCCAAAACCAAGTGTCCACCCCATGGGCAAGAGATCAACAAAATGTGGTACAAACATACAAAGGGACACTGCTCTGCAATCGAAAAGCAGACTTTGATCCATGCAACATGGATGAATCTCAGAAACACCATAAAGGGAGAAGCTACATGTGAGAGCACATGCTGATGATTCCCTTTGTGTGAACGAAGCCCACGACAGGCCCCGGGTGATGAAAATCAGCCAAGGTGGTGTAGCGAGGAGGGAGGGGCCACCGATGGCCGTGAGGGAACTGTCTGTGGTGATGGTAACATGTGGCAGGGATTTCCATCACTAGGCATTAAGAACTGTCAGAGTTCAGAGTGACTTAAGATTTACTTAAGATTTGTGCGCTTACCATAAGTAAATTTTTACTCCAAGTAAGACCACAAACACTAACTCTCAGTAACAACTACAACACGTGTGGAAGCACTTAGGGTGAAGTGTACGGGAGTATATGATTTGAAACACAGCCCACTGGGAAAAAAAAAAAAAAAAAGATGGCTTTGTTGGCCAGGCAGAGTATGGACGGATCCGCGACGATGTAAACGAAGCAGCCTGCGGCCTGCAGAACAACAACAAGTGTACGTGTATGTGGGTGCTCGTGTGGAAGCCTTTCGATATTCTGGCATGTCCACGGAAAGGAGCAGTAACTTTCTAACATTATGGATAGGAGGCTGAGTTAGTCAGTTCTGGAAGATAGGGTGTGTGAGGGGCAAAGGACAGGGAGAGAGCACCCTGAAACCCAGGGTATTTTAGGGGCTTGGAGGAGAAGGGAAGACGTTAAGTCCAGCCAAAGGGGCATTCCTAAGGGTGGGTGAGGGCACAGCAAGGCGAGGGCTGGAGCAGAGGACGCGAGGAGAGGGAAACACACAGTGGGGGAGACTGACCTCCATTCCTGATCGCGGTGATCCCTCGATAGAAGTCCTCAAAACTGATCACACCAAGCCCGCCGGGGTCCAAGTATTTCGTTAAGTCCTTCACCTGAAATTGTCAAGAGAGAATATGTTATCTGGCCTTACAAAATCAGAGGAAGGGTATGCTCTGCACTCGACCCTTTCACCACATCCAGACGAGCAGCTTACTTGCAAGGTGTGGTGCTGAGAATAAGAGCCACCAACAGCACCAGCCAAAGACAGGAGGCCTCCCAGGAGAAAGCTGCCAACAGCACCCAGGACCATCAGTGATGGAAATAAGATCCTGCTCTCAAAGGTCAACAGTCATGCTTCCCGACTGAGAAGATCAGAAGTGTTGAAGATTTAGGTATTATTCTAGCCCATATCTAGACTATTATTAACACAGCACAGACCACCCATCCATTCCAAGAGGCCTTGCAGGCTGTGCAGAATCCTTCGTAAAAATAACTTAGGCAAGTAGACCATGAATATCAAAAATCATAAAAAGTAAGATGATTCACACTTGGATGTTATAGAGAATGAAATTCCTCAGAAAGAAGATACATTTATATATTCAAGTATAAACTAGGTTTCATCAAAATTTAAAACTTTTGCACTTCAAAAGACACTATTAGTCGGGGCACCTCGGTGGCTCAGTCGGTGAGGTGTCTGCCTTCGGCTCAGGTCATGATCCCAGGGTCCTGGGATCGAGTCCTGCATTGTGCTCCCTGCTCAGCAGCAGTCTGCTTCTCCCTCTCCCTCTGTGATCTTAGTCTCACTTGCTCTCAAATAAATAAATAAAATTAAAAAAAAAAAAAAGACACTGATAGCAAAACTAAAAGACAAGACACAGACTGGGAAAAGATTATTTGCAAATAATATATCTGATAAAGGACTTGTATCCAGAATGTATAAAGAACACTTACAATTCAACAAGACAAACAGCACCATTTTTCTTTAATGGGCAAAACATTTAAACAGACATTCTACCAAATAAGATAGACATAAGAAAAGCACATGAAAAGATGCTCAAGATCATGAGTCATTAGGGAAATGCAAATTAAAATCACAATATTGGGGTGCCTGGGTGGCTCAGTCGGTTGAGTGTCTGCCTTCAGCTCGGGTCATGATCCCAGGATCCTGGGATGGAGTCCCACATCGGGATCCCGCGTTCAGCGGATAGTCTTCTTCTCCCTCTGCCCCTCCCCCCACTCGTGCTCTCTCAAAAAATAAATGAAATCTTTAACAAAAAAATAAAATAAATGAATAAAAAGATAAAAAGGATTGAAGAGAAAGTGACAAATACTACAAAGACGATCTAATATATGAATAACAGAAGCCCCAGAGAAGAAAAATCAAAGCAAAGGTATAGAACAAATATTAAAACTATATTTAAGAAAACTTTAAAATAAAAAAATTTTCACTGCATGTTGAAACACTACCTGAGGTACCAAGTACCAACTCCGGACCCCAGAAGACCCTATTCCAGGACTTGCTCTGGTGAATTTCCTGGACTTTAACGGGAAAAACCCTCTGAATAGCTATGCAAACTTCAACTGACTTTACAAAAGAAAATCTGATTATCATTAAACTGTTCAGCAGCAATACCAAGTAATAAGGAATGTTCCAATGCCATCGTCTGAAGTGTTGTTCCGGACAGGCACCCTCATGCAAGTGAAAAAGGAAAGAAAGATACCAGAGTGAAGGCATTAAGCAAACACCTGGTAATCCTGTATGTAAACCTGAAGCATTACTATAAAGTATCACTCATGACGTATTAAATAAAACAAAGATCACTCGTGACGTATTAAATAAAACAAAGACTTTATAATTCTGTCCAATTAACAGCGAACACCCTAGCATCCAGGCTGTGATATTTAAACCCCACTTCCCATGAAAAGAAACCAAGATCCTTGGAGACCAGCCAGGAAGTATACAAACGGAGCTCAGACTCCCCGTCACACCTCAAAGCAAAGAAGCTATCAAAGACTCATTAGTTAACATCCAATAACTCAGGAGCCATCCTGAAGAGGCCTTCACAGCCCACAAGGAGAACACGAGCACTGATGAGAATGATAACTTAGTGGACTGAAACACATCAAACATGTTTTAATCCATGAAGGCGTAATATGGTAAAAAAAAAACAACACAAAAAAAACAACTGGTCATCATTGGAGGTTACTAGTGAACCGTTTATTATTGTGAAAACTAATAAATAAAGGGAAAGAATCAAGTAGTTAGCCTGCCTTTCCTCTACAAACTGTAATTCAGGGCAAGTTTCTCTTTATAGAGCATCCCAGCTAATAAACGGGGGAGGGACAAAGGATCAAAACGTCACATCCTGCAATCCTCAATGCAGTAATGGACAGAATCAACGACGCTCAGTGCCTTCTAAAGTCATAAAAAGACCACCAGACACCACGTATCTCCTGGTGGAAGCATGCAACACCACCTAAATCAAACCTGAATCTAACTACCAATTTACAGGAAATACAATGATCAAAGCAACATGTTTCAACAGTATCACATGGATGTAATCAGCAAGCCCACTCCACGAGGACCCTGACGGAGAAGTGACCTTCTGTTTTCAAAGGGAAAAAGATGGAGAGGAAGCCCTCACTAAGAGACTCAGAAGTCATGACTTAGAAGACATACCAATCTGTGACCATGTAAGGTCTTTATGGATCTTGATTCAAATAAACTGTTGTTTTAAATCATATTTATAAAATAATTAGAAATTTGACTACTGATCCTAGATACTGAATACTGTTTGATACTAAGATACTTAATTTTTACAGGTGTGATAATGATATTTTAGTAATTTTTTTATATACTCACTGATGTAGAGATACTTCCACCACTAGGGGCCAAGGCACATCTAAGGTTACATATATGTGGCTGACTGGCCATGACTGACAATTGCTGAGGCTGGGGGTGGGGTACTGGGGAGGCATCACACTACTCTATCTACTCCTGTATAGGCTTGGACTTTTCCATAATGAAAATTTTAAAGAGAGAGAGAAAACACAAACGAGAAAAAGACAAAAAGAGCAAAGAAAGCAAGAAAGAGAGGACCGATGTTGGAGGGGGCAGCGAGGAAAAAAGAATGAGGCACTGGCCAGAAGACAGCTCACCTCTGACCACAAAAGGAGGCAAGGACCATCCAGGAAAGCCAGAGGATAGGAGGGTGGGGACATGTGAACACTTGGGGATGAAGTGTAGACAAGATATTTCAAAGGCAGAGAACCAGGGCTAAGGCTATGGTGGGGACAAGCCCCTGGCTGAGGCCAAACCCATTAATCTACAGCATCCACAAATGGCTCTCAGGGCCTCCTCTGCAACGGGCAGGCTGCCATGTTCAGCCCTCTTGCCACTATTTGGGTAACATAAAGCCAGACTAGAATAGGACCAGCTCAAGCTGACTGACCCTAACGGTCCAGGGCCCTCAAGCCAGAGACTGCATCTCCCTCTTCTCCCTCCATTACGTGGATAAGATGGTGGCCACCATCCCTCCATCCCCGGGCCCTGTGTGCTACTGAGATACTGGGCTTGGGAATCCACTCATCCTCTGACTTCTTGAGACAACTGAATCAGAATTATTTATAAAATGCCTCCTTCCTTATCTCAAAAACCTTCATTCCTAAAGCACATGGTATCTAGTGCTGGATATCTAGCACTAGATACCTGAACAGCTATCTAACCTGGAATCCATACTGGCCAATCTGTCCTTAAGATGTCTAAGAATTTTGGGGCACCTGTCTGGCTCTATGAGTAGAGCATGTGACTTTTTTTTTTTTTTTTTTTTTAAAGATTTTATTTCTTTTTTGACAGAGAGAGACACAGTGAGAGAGGGAACACAAGCAGGGGGAGCGGGAGAGGGAGAAGCAGGCTTCCCGCGGAGCAGGGAGCCCGATGTGGGGCTCGATCCCAGGACTCTGGGATTATGACCTGAGCCAAAGGCAGATGCTTAACGACTGAGCCACCCAGGTGCCCCGAGCATGTGACTCTTGATCTCAGAATCATGAGTTCAAGCCCTACACTGGGCATAGAGCTTACATTAAAAAAAAAAAAAAAAAAAAGATTTTAAAGAATTTCAACAATGAAGCTACTAATCGAACAAAAAGTACCATGTTGTTCATTCTGAAACATTAACCCAATGCTTTTTAAACAAATCATTAACTAAGAGTAAGCCTTTTTACACGTTACCATGTTAGAAGATGAATCCAGTATATACATTTTTTAAAAGTGCACTTTAATTATACTTTCTTTATAGTCTAGAGAATACATCAGCTTCCATGTAGCTGATGATTGGGGATGATTCCAATTCTCTAAGCCCAAAGGACTCCATTCAGAGGCTTTTCAAAAAACAAGGCGACTGTGAAAAGAGCCTGCCCTTTCTTGCACAATCCGGCCAGAACACCAGGTCCAGGGACATAACACCAGAATGGTCAAAGCCAGCCAGTACCCTCTCCAGGATATGGATACATTAAGTTACCAGACTGCTAGCAGCAACAGACAGATAGAGCTGGCTCCTACAGGATGATTTGGAGAAATTTACTAACAATTTATATTGTTTCTGCTACAGATGTGGAGACATAAAGTTGAAGAGAAGAAACCAGAGCAAGTTTGCTAACCATAGTTAAGGCCAACTGAAGAGGCACCTCTCACAGAAATCAAGCTGAAAGCACAGCTCTTCACAAGGAGAAACTACCCCCATTTGTGCATCTTGTTGTTACTACCATACTTGAATTGTAATATTTTCAACAAAGCTTGTCTTGTCAGAAGTCATGGTGATCCCATTAAGCACCTCAAACTCACATTTACAGAACACCCCAGGAAATGAAAGTAGAGGACACAATCCTCTTAAGTGCATACGTACAGTTACCAAGAGACTACATTCTGGAACATAAAACAAGTTCCAAAAGATTTAAGAGGATTCAAGTCAACATCATTAGTCATTAGGGAAGTGCCAATTAAAACTTCAATGAAAGGGGACCCTGGATGGTTCAGTCGTTAAGCGTCTGCCTTCGGCTCAGGTCATGATCCCGGGGTCCTGGGATTGAGCCCCGCGTAGGGCTCCCTGCTCGGCGGGAAGCCTGCTTCTCCTTCTCCCACTCCCCCTGCTTGTATTCCCTCTCTCGCTATGTCTCTGTCGGTCAAATAAATAAATAAAATCTTAAAAAAAAAAAACTTCAATGAGAGGCATATCTATTTGAACAGCTAAAGTTAAAAAGACTGGCCATAGGACGCCTGGATGGCTCAGTCGGCTAAGTGTCTGCCTTTGGCTCGGGTCATGATTCTGGGGTCCTGGGATCGAGCCCCGTGTCGGGCTCCCTGCTCAATGGGGAGTCTGCTTCTCCCTCTACCCCTCCCCCTGTTTGTACTCCCTCTCTCGCCTATTCTCTGCCTCTCAAATAAATTAATCTAAATAAAAAAAGAAGTACTGAAATATTTGTATTTATGAATAAAATGATATGAAGTCTGGGATTTCCTTGGAAACACTGGTGGGGGCAACAAGACTTCCAGGAGCTGACAGTTTAGCAGAGCAATGGGCACACACAGGCTTATTATGTTACTGTCTCTATTTTCATATAGGCTTGAAATTTTCCATAATAGTAAGATTTTTTAAAGTGTAGAATTATATACCTTAATAAAGCAAAAAAGGAGGAGAAAGGCACAAAAAAGCAAAAAATGGGTGTGGAAGTACAAATTTGCCATGCATTTGCCCTTTTCTATTAGATTATTAAAATGATGGAAATTTTTATGTCATATAAGCTCTTTCTTGCAAAACAAAATCAAAACAATTTTTTTAAAGTAGGCTCCACATCCAGCATGGAGCCCAACTCGGAGCTTGAACTCATGGTTGGATGCTCAACCGACTGACCTACCCAGGTGCCCCAAAACAGAATAGGTTCTGATTGACAGAACATTTTAACTGACTAAATTGTTTGAAAAAAGCCTCAGCTATATAAACCTAAAGCCTTCTGGGGCGCCTGGGTGGCTCAGGTCATGATCTCAGGGTCCTGGGAGCAAGCCCTGCATGGGGCTTCATGCTCATCAGGGAGCCTGCTTGAAGATTCTCTCCCTCTGCCCCTCCCACCACACGTGTGCATGCACACTCTCTCAAGTAAAAAAATAAATCTTTAAAAAATAAATAAATAAAGCCTTTTGATTATCCTAAAATCCCAGATCTATGTACTTCGAGGTATCTCCCCTCCCAGTTGTGTAATTTATTAATAATCAGCTTTTCATCAGAGGAAAAACATCATCCAAGGAGGGAAACAACCTCTGATGTGGCATAAAAACCTTTTATTCAATTCAGGCGAGCAGCAGGAAAGAGAAGTGGATGGGACATTTCTGCTTCCCAGAATCACTTTTCCAGGAATCACTCCCATTCTAAGAGCCCAGCCAGAGGCAATGTGCCACCTCTCAGGTTTACTCCCAACCCTGCCCCAGGCTCCTGAGGACCCCTGGACTCCTCACCACAAGTCTCTCCCGACGCTTGAGGGAGCAGACCGGATAGGTACAGGTCAAAGGAACCACATCTCTTATGCACTGAACAAAAGAGAAGAAAAACAGTGAATATTCCATGTTTGGGGGAGGCAGTGGGGCTATAACCCAAAATTTCAGCACTATGTTGGTCTTCCTTATCAAACAGTATTTCTTACAGGAATCTTACTGATCACATAGTAATTACAAGAATATCATATACAATGACTCTTACAAAATCTAAGAGGTGGGTTTAGAACTCATGTGATGCAGTAAGACAGACCCATCAGAAATAAGAGGTGCGACAGACAGATGCACGGAGGAGGCACAAGCAGACGACAGAGGTGTGCGTCTTTCCTGATGGGAACAGTGCCCACAGGCAGGACCACTGTTCCCCTCCATCACAGAAAACAACTTATACTATTAGATAAGGGTATTCCACACACAGCTCAATTATTAGCAAAAATTCTTTCTGTGATATTCCTCTGAAAATAAGTTTCAAATCCCACAAGCAGCAGGAATCAATGAGTCAATTATTCTAGGTTAAACTCTGAAGAAGTTGAATTCTTGATATTAGTAATTATAAAGAGTACAGATATGCACTTGAGACGGGGGATTTTGCTGGTTGGTTCTGAGATTTCAATGGCGATAACTGAAGGATTCTTAGAAACGTAAGGATGTTTGAGAAACTATTTTAGTGACATGCCTAATATAAAAGCTGAAAAAGCTGTGTGCTCACCAGAGTGGGCACTGGTTTGAGTTCTTAGATCTGAAAGCAAAAAGAACAACAACAACAAAAAGAAACACAAGAAGAAATGTCACAACTCTGTTCTCAGGGCCTCTGAAAGCTAGACACAAATGGCAGATGATTCCAGCTTCTTCTGAAACAGTGATGGTTCCATATGTGTATTGGTCTAGAGAACAAACCCAACAAGAGTGAGCTTCCTGGGAGTTACATTCCTAAGCCTGCAGGACAGTGTCACACCAGGACTCTGGGACCTTGGACGCAGAGCACGAGAGAGAACTTTTTACCCCAGTAGGTCTGCTTTGCACCAACTACTATGGCAAATAACTTTTTCAGGGATAATGCATGGCAATTTATGCTTAAAGACCCTGTTCATAGATTTCTCCAAATGAGGAGAAATACTTACCTTTTAAAAAACTGGCCAGCTGAGTGAACACAAGATAAAGACTCACTGTCTCCCTAACATCTAAACCACTTTGGAATTAGTGGGTCCTGCTGGGGAAAAATGAAGTCATTTGAATAAGCCTAATGTCTAATTTGGGGCAACTTAAAAGGCAAGGCATATTTACTTCCATTTTTTTAAGATTTATTTATTTATTTTAGAGAGAGAGAGAGCGTACTCGTGCAAGCAGGAGGAGGGGCAGAGGAAGAGGGAGACAGAAAGTGGGAGAAGCAGACTCCATACTAAGTGTGGAGCCCAACACGGGGCTCAGTCCCATGACCCTGAGATCATGACCTGAGCTGAAACCAAGAGTCGGACACTCAACCTCCTGAGCCACCGAGGCGCCCCAAGGTATATTTACTTCTAAACAAATTGCAAAGTAAGACAGGCAGGTTAAATAATACACATTTTCAAACACTGAACATGCTGATTTGGAGCTCAGTTTTTCGCTTTTTCAATTTTAAGATTTTATTTAAGTAATCTCCACACCCAACGTGGGGTTTGAACTTATACAAGAGTTGCACGCTCTACCGACTGAGCCAACCAGGCACCCCAGAGCTCAGTTTTTCTGCTTGAAGTACAAGAATAGCTTCCTAGATCATCTGTGATGATGGATGCAGTAACCGTCTCTTTCACGGGGAAGGCTTAGAAAATTCTAGAATGAAGGCATCGTGCTGGTCTTACATGTTAAAGGTCATTCTACATGTTCCCCAAAAGGGATGTATCACATTCAGGAATCTCTTTTGTGTCTTTTAGAAATAGGTGCTGAGGGGCGCCTGGGAGGCTCAGTCGGTAAAGCATCTGCCTTCGGCTCAGGTCATGATCCCAGAGTCCTGGGATCGAGTCCCACGTCAGGCTCCCTATTCAGGGGGGGCCTGCTTCTCCCTCTCCCTCTGCCCCTCCCGCTTGTGCTCACTCTCTCTCACTATCTCTGTCAAATAAATAAATAAAATATTAAAAAAAAAAAAACAGAAATAGGTGCTGAAACATCACCAGCCATGTCCTTCCTCATCAACATTAGGAGCTTGTTCAACACCTAGCTGTAAGCACCACTGGCTCACTCTTCCTGACATGGTCAGGGATGTGGGCTGTCTCCAGCACCAGGAGCTGTTTTCTCCTTACATCTGACATCACTAGGATTTTGGCAGATTCCAACTCTTCCCACAAGTTCAACATCCACTCTGAAGATCTCCCTGGTGTGGGAAGGGTGGGCAAGGCAGGAAGGCCAGGAGGAGGCCCAGGTCTGGGGCAGACTCCTGCTGCTTCAGGGGGCACAGCAGTTCTGACTCTCCGTGTTCTTCCTTCCTTCCTTCCTCTTTTTTTTTTTTTTTTGGATTTATTTATTTGAGAGAGAGAGAGAGAGGGAGAGGAAGGGAGACAGGGGGTGTCTCACGGGAGGGGGGGTGGTGCACGGGAGCAAGCAGAGGGAGGGGCAGAGACAGGGAGAGAGAGAATCCCAAGCAGACTCCCTTCTAAGTGTGGAGCATGACACAGGGCTCGATCCCAGGGCCCTGAGATCACGACCTGAGCTGAAATCAAGAGCCGGTGGCTTAACCAACTGAGCCACCCAGGCTCCCCTCCATGTTATTTCTGTTAATAGTTTTATGGAAATACAATTCACATACCATACAATTCACCCATTTAAAGAACACAATTCAGTGGTTTCTAGTATATTCACAGAGCTGTCTCCATGTTGTTTTAAAGACAATAAAATCTTGGGGGCCTAGGTGGCTCAGTCGTTAAGCGTCTGCCTTCGGCTCAGGTCATGATCCCAGGGTCCTGGGATCGAGCCCCGCATCGGGCTCCCCGCTCTGCAGGAAGCCTGCTTCTCCCTCTCCCTCTCCCCCTGCTTGTGTTCCCTCTCTCACTGTGTCTCTGTCAAATGAATAAATAAAAAATCTTAAAAAAAAATAAAGACAAAAAAAACCTTAACATATACATGAGAATACTCCAGAAACAGTCAAAAGTGTGTGTATTCAATTTTTATGCAAACATGCTGAGGAAATAACAAAGAATTTATAAAAATAACCGAAGAACACATACATTCCACAGGTGTGTAACCACAGTAACCCGAGGAAACAGCAAGGCATTCCTGCACTTCAGGTCTGGTGTCAGGGGGGCCAGGAGGCCAGAGAAAGGGGAAGGGAGCAGCTCTTGCTAGGGCACTCCTGGTTGGAAGGCTCCCCTCCAGAGGGCTATGAAAATGTCCCCTCCATGGCTCTTCTCTGGAAAGCTACCCAAGTTCAGATCACAGAACTCCGCTCCAGCCTCCAGCCGACCCCCCATCACCTCACGGTACTCAAGAGAGAAACCAGACATGCCTCCACTCACGGCTCAGCCTAGGCCCCCGAGAGAAAGTTCTCAAATCCAGGCACCCGGTGCAAACTGTCACAGCACAGCAAGGCCTGGAGCAAACTTGCTCCCCCCCACCCTGCCCCCCGAAGACTTTTTTTTTTTTTAAGATTTTATTTATTCATTTGTCAGAGAGAGAGAGGGGGAACACAAGCAGGGGGAGGAGAGGGAGAGGGAGAAGCAGACTCCCGGGCTGAGCAGGGAGCCCGATGCGGGGCTCGATCCCAGGACCCTGGGATCATGACCTGAGCCGAAGGCAGACGCTTCACTGACTGAGCCACCCAGGCGTCCCTATCAGAAGCCCTTCTATTTACTCTTCAATTTTCGGTGGTTTGGGAGGGCTCATTGCCTCCATGTCTAATTAATGTGCTCCTGGTGCTATTTCTTGGCTTTTCAAATGTACATGCTGCATTTTAGCCTTCTGCAGAAAAATATGAGAATTCAGCACTCTCACTCCCAAGTCTGATCAGGTCTTCTGCAGCATTTACGTCACCAACTACATAAATATTTATCACTGCTGAACCACATTTAAACTATAGGAACACCTTTCTTATATAATTTTTTCCTATACTTAGCAATCTCCTTGCTTTTTATTGCCTTTATTTTCTGCATACCTATAGCTCGACCTAACCCCTCCCCAGGACTGCACACCTCCTTCAAACCACCCCCCTGGTCTAACTCCTAGGTGTCTCCCCACGATGGCCCCAGGACTGCACGCCTCCTTCAAACCACCCCCCTGGTCTAACTCCTAGGTGTCTCCCCATGATGGCCCCAGGCACCTCATGCCTCCTTCAAACCACCCCCGGTCTAACTCCTAGGTGTCTCCCCACGATGGCCCCAGGACTGCACGCCTCCTTCAAACCACCCCCCCGGTCTAACTCCTAGGTGTCTCCCCACGATGGCCCCAGGACTGCACACCTCCTTCAAACCACCCCCCCGGTCTAACTCCTAGGTGTCTCCCCACGATGGCCCCAGGACTGCACACCTCCTTCAAACCACCCCCCAGGTCTAACTCCTAGGTGTCTCCCCACGATGGCCCCAGGACTGCACACCTCCTTCAAACCACCCCCCAGGTCTAACTCCTAGGTGTCTCCCCATGATGGCCCCAGGACTACACACCTCCTTCAAACCACCCCCCCGGTCTAACTCCTAGGTGTCTCCCAATGATGGTCCCAGGCACCTCATGCCTCCTTCAAACCACCCCCTGGTCTAACTCCTAGGTGTCTCCCCATGATGGCCCCAGGACTGCACACCTCCTTCAAACCACCCCCTGGTCTAACTCCTAGGTGTCTCCCCACGATGGCCCCAGGACTGCACGCCTCCTTCAAACCACCCCCTGGTCTAACTCCTAGGTGTCTCCCCACAATGGCCCCGGGCACCTCATGCCTCCTTCAAACCACCCCCTGGTCTAACTCCTAGGTGTCTCCCCACGATGGCCCCAGGACTGCACGCCTCCTTCAAACCACCCCCTGGTCTAACTCTAGGTGCCTCCCCACGATGACCCCAGGCACCTCATGCCTCCTTCAAACCACCCCCTGGTCTCTTAGGTGTCTCCCCACGATGGCCCCAGGCACCTCATGCCTCCTTCAAACCACCCCCGGTCTAACTCCTGGGTGTCTCCCTACAGTGGCCCCAGGACTGCACACCTCCTTCAAACCACCCCCCTGGTCTAACTCCTAGGTGTCTCCCCACGATGGCCCCAGGACTACACGCCTCCTTCAAACCACTCCCCCGGTCTAACTCCTAGGTGTCTCCCCACGATGGCCCCAGGACTGCACGCCTCCTTCAAACCATCCCCTAGTCTAACTCCTAGGTGTCTCCCCACGATGGCCCCAGGACTACACACCTCCTTCAAACCACCCCCTGGTCTAACTCCTAGGTGTCTCCCCACGATGGCCCCAGGCACCTCATGCCTCCTTCAAACCACCCCCTGGTCTAACTCCTAGGTGTCTCCCCACGATGGTCCCAGGCACCTCATGCCTCCTTCAAACCACCCCCTGGTCTAACTCCTAGGTGTCTCCCCTCAATGGCCCCAGAACTGCACACCTCCTTCAAGCCACCCCCTGGTCTAACTCCTAGGTGTCTCCCCACGATGGCCCCAGGCACCTCATGCCTCTACCACCCCCCCCCATCCTCCTTACTCAGAGAAACCACGCAAAGTCCCTTCACCGTTCCAGGAATTAGGACCTGGATCTCTTTGGGGTATCAGCTTACCACACCCACCTTACACTTTTTTTCAAATAACCGTTTGTTGGTTTGTTTTAAGATTTTATTTATTTGAGAGAGAGAGAGAGAGAGCATGAAGCAGGCTTCCCGTTGAGCAGGGAGCCCGACGCGGGGCTTCAGCCCAGGACTCCAGGATCATGACCTGAGCTGAAGGCAGATGCTTCACTGCCGGAGCCACCCAGCCTTCCCTCAAATAACTGTTTCATTGAGATATAACTTCTACCCTATTGTTTTAAATCAATTCACTCTACTTTGAACAAATTCAGCTTATCTAAATGCTGATTTTAAACCTCTATTCTCACCCTTATTTGGGGGGCACTGACACGCTCATATTGCTCACATTAATCAGTGGTTTTGAGCATAACTCTCAGTGAACTTCTACAGAGTTCCCTCCTGAGAACGAGCGTGCGGTGTGCGCCCTGAGAGCCTTCTTGTCTGAAATGCCCGCACTCTTCCCTCTGCCAGACAGGCACCGAGACACACAGTTGTAGGTGGGAAATCAGTTCCCGTGTGCAGGGAAGGCTGGTGCCATAGGGCCTGACACACCTGTCCTAACGCTCTGTGGAGGGTCTGTGGTAACCTCTGGAAGTAGCTGGGCACCTCTTTATGCAGGAATTGCCTGTTTGCAGGGGGGTACTCTCTCCTCACTGTTCTGACCACAGGAAGAGCCCTTTCAACTAGAGACACAGTCCTCGGGCTCTGGAAGTCTTCATGAAGGAGCCTTTGATACCATCTCTGTCCCCCTCCCTGGCACACCTGTCAGGTGCTATGCCTCGTTAATCATTAATCATGTACTTTATCTTTTGTCTCTTATTCTCTTTGACTTTTAAAGAACTTTCGGGGTCGGGGGGCACCTGACTGACTCAAATCGAAAGAGCATCCAACTCTTGATCTCAGGGGTTGTGAGCTGGAGCCCCACGCTGGGTGTAGAGGTTACTTAAATAAATAAACTTTAGGGGAAAAAAAACAAAGAACTTTCTGGGATATATTCTTGACTTGATCTTTCAACCTTTCAAAACTGGATGCTTTTATTTCATTTTTAACTTCTGAGAGTACATTTTAGTCCTCTTAATGTGATGTCTTCTTTAAACCGACAACGTAAATCCAGCTTTATTTTCCAAGTTCTCTCCTGCTCTTTGCTCTGACTCTGTGCCATTCAGGTGCCTTCTGCTTTTCTTTTCTTTCTTCTTTATTTTTGGTTATGATCTCTCCCTTTCTTGTTAGAGGCTTCCCCCAACTATGTGAAGTACCTGACCTTCCCTTTATACTTAAAAGTAGTCACTAAAAAGCCGATGAGAGCCTTAATCTGGTCTGCATGGTGGGCTCGTTGACTGGAGGCCTTACCACAGGTGCTCCAGGCAGCAATTGGCTCCTGTGTCGTCAGCTGCTCCAGGACCGGACACCTTGGGGACAGGACGCTGGGAGGGCTTGTGAATATGACGGGAGAGCTGTGTATGGCTAATGTGGCGGGCCAATTGCTTTGTGCATGCATTAGTTGTAGCAGACAGCTGGATGCCAAGAAGTGAGCTGTTGCAGTGTGTGAGAGGGCCAGGCACAGGTGGCTGGACCTGAGAGGAGCCACTAGGACTCAAGGACTGTTGCCTGCCAACAAGCAGCAAGAAAACAGGGATCTCAGCCCCATAACCACAAGGAACTAAATTCTGCCAACCCCCTGGATAAGTGTGGTGGAGAACCCTGAGTTCAGGAAGATTAAGGCTGGGAGAGACCCCGGGCAGAAGAAATGTGGGACAGTATCCCAGGCAGAAGGCACAGCCAGTGGAAAGAGCCTGAGGAAGAGGTGTGCCTATGGTATGCAGGGACCCTCAAGGAGGCGGGGTGGCTGGAGCAGAACGGGTGAGGGGGTCAGCAGTAGGAAGTGAGGTCAGAGTGCCCTAGGAAAGCCCTGAGCACAGGTGTAACATTTTTAGCCTTAACAGTGTTGTTTAGCTACCTGTAAAGAAAAGACTAGAGGGTGGGCTGGTGGCAGTGACAGCATAAGAAGATCACTCCCACAAGCAGAGATATGGTGTTTCATACCAGGGAGTTAACAGAGGAGGCCTGAGAAATACTGGGATCCTGGATGTGTTCTGATGTAGGTAGGGTTTCCCGATCGATCAGATGGAAGGTGAGAGGAAGAGGCATGGCCCACGTTCCTGGGAGGGTGGGACCAGGGTGGGACCGTTGTGAACGGAGATGGGGAGATTGCAGGTGGTACTTTGAAGCCTCAGCCCTGTGACAACATCAAGTGTGAGCCCAGAGTCCAGGAGTGGGCCGGGTTAGAGATGTGAAGTTGGGGGCTATGTGCACAGAGGGCATCCATGAAGCGAGCCTGGGCGTGAGTGCAGAGGGAGGGATGGGAGGACCCACGCCTGGGCCTCCAGTGTCCGGTGAGGATGGAGGGCCCAGGACAGAAAGAAGACAAACCCAGTGCCAGGTGGGGGCGGAGGAACAATCAGCTGCGTTCGGGGCTGCAGCAGGTCCGGTGCATCACAGTGAGCATCACAAGTTGGATGTAACAGAACAAGTGTCGTGATGAGACAAAGTCTGCAGGGAGAGCCCTGTGGCTTTCCACACATCTAACTTAGAACTAGGGTTGTTTCACTGACAGCTCACTTTCTAAACGTTTTTAATGCCTGTTGCTACTTTATCTTCAGGAAGGCTATAACAGTATACCTTTACAAGTTTTTAACTGTGTGGGGCGCCTGGCTGGCTCAGTCAGCGGAGCGTATGACTCTTGATCTCGAGGTCCTGAGTTCAAGTCCCACGTTGGGTGTAGAGATTGCTTAAAAATAAAATCTTTTTTTTTTTTTAAGGATTTTATTTATTTGACAGAGAGAGACACAGCGAGAGAGGGAACACAAGCAGGGGGAGTGGGAGAGGGAGAAGCAGGCTTCCCGCTGAGCAGGGAGCCCGATGCGGGGCTCGATCCCAGGACCCTGGGATCATGACCTGAGCTGAAGGCAGATGCTTAACGACTGAGCCACCCAGGTGCCCCAAAAATAAAATCTTAAAAAAAATTTTTTAACGTTTTTAATTGTGGTAAAATACACGTTAACAGGAAGTTTGCCCCCTTTGCCATCTTTAGGCACACAGCTCATTCCCGCTGTTGTGGGACCACGACCACTGTCCGTCCACAGAGCTTTTCCATCTTCCCAGCTGAAGCTCTGTCCCCATGAATCGCTGACTCCACGCCCGCCCCTGCCCCTGGTGACCTCCATCCACCTGCTGTCTCCAGGGATCTGACGGCTCGAGGGGACTCGAGAAGTGGAATCCCGCCGTATTTGTCTTCCTGCCACAGGCTTATCTCCCCGAGCGCGATGCCCTCCGGGCCCACCCCTGTGGGAGCACGCGTTGGCCTGTCCTCCCCATTAGGGCTGAACACTGGTCCACTGCATGGACAGACCACACTTTTCCCTTCGTCTGCCGATGAACACATGAGCTGCTTCCACCTTTTGGCGGCTGTGGATGGTGCGGCTGTGAGCGTGGGTGTGGAAATATTTAAAAGGTATACTTTTTTTTTTTAAGATTTTATTTATTTAATAGAGAGAGAGACAGCAAGAGAGGGAACACAAGCAGGGGGAGTGGGAGAGGGAGAAGCAGGCTTCCCACTGAGCAGGGAGCCCGATGTGGGACTCGATCCCAGGACCCTGGGATCATGACCTGAGCCAAAGGTAGTTGCTTAACCAATTGAGCCACCCAGGCACCCCTAAAAGGTATACTTTTAAGAAGAAAAAAAACATCTACAAGCAGTGTGAATGTAACACAATGGTGATAAGCTACCTGGGTAAATATTATCACAGGGCTTCTCCAAAGTGTCTATGTGTAAAATGATGGTGGTTTCTTCCCAGTTCCAATCCTCCCTCCACAGCTCCTGAAGTGCTCTGAACTGAGATCTCTGCTGAAACTGGTTCTTTCCCTTTCTTGGAGCAAGCAAACTTTCCCTACTGTATTAACTTCCTACTGCTCCCATAATAAATTACCACAAACTTAGCAGCTTAAGGCAACAGGAACTTACTCTCCTACAGTTCTGGGGGTCGAGTCTGAAATGAGCTTTACAGGCTAACATCGAGGACTTGGCAGCCCTGCTCCCTTCTGGGGGCTCAAGGGGCGGCCATCCCCAGTCCCTGGCCCCCTGGCTGCTGGCACTCCTCAGCTTGTGGCAGGGCACCCCGTCTCTGCTTCCATCACCACACCACCACTCCTCTCTGCACTCAAATCCCCCCTGCCTCCCTCTTCGAAGCCCTCCAGGGATCACCGTGAAGGCCCACCAAGAACACCCCACCTCAACACCCTCAATCTCACCATGCCAGCAAAGTCCGTTCCACCGTTCCAGGAATTAGGACCTGGATCTCTTTGGGGTATCAGCTTACCACACCCACCTTACACTTTTTTTCAAATAACCGTTTGTTGGTTTAAGATTTTATTTATTTATTTGAGAGAGAGAGAGAGAGAGAGAGAGAGAGCATGAAGCAGGCTTCCCGCTGAGCAGGGAGCCCGACGCGGGGCTTCAGCCCAGGACTCCAGGATCACGACCTGAGCTGAAGGCAGATGCTTCACTGCCGGAGCTACCCAGCCTTCCCTCAAATAACTGTTTCATTGAGATATAACTTCTACCCTATTGTTTTAAATCAATTCACTCTACTTTGAACAAATTCAGCTTATCTAAATGCTGATTTTAAACCTCTATTCTCACCCTTATTTGGGGGGCACTGACACGCTCATATTGCTCACATTAATCAGTGGTTTTGAGCATAACTCTCAATGAACTTCTACAGTAAGATACATATAGGATTTTAGTTCAGGCTCTGATGAACATCAGCCATGTTAACTTTAACTTCATGTCATAAATGTGTACTTTTTTCCTGGGGCTAATCTTCACATAGAGAATTTTCTTTCTCTAGAATGCTTCTGAAAATATAATGGAATAAATGGGAAAATTATACTAAATACTGTTGCACTCTACAGATACAGTGCATCTAAAGCAATGAGGAAACACCTGGGGTTCTGGTCCACTTTGCTCACTGCCGCATCCCCAGGGCAAGAATAGTAGCACCTGGCCTTGGCCCACAACAGGTGCTCAAGAAAATGCACTCAGGGAAGAGAGGGATCCGTCACAGCAACGAGACGCTGGAAGCAGCAGGGGAAGCTCGTCAAGAGACTCGAGTCAGTTTATCACTACCATGGAACTGACTGTGGCCAGCACAAAACGTGTCCCACAAGAACACCAGCTTCTCCTGGAGTGAGTGGCTGCCCAGAGTCCACCTTATGTCTGTCTCCCTTTTACGGTGACAGACCCCCACCTCCCCACTGAGCCCCATGCTCTGCCTCAAGGAAAGGCCTCTCTCTCTCCCCACTCTGGAAGAAGAGGAATCCCAGAGCCACCCTGCAGAGCAGCCTGCCTAAGGAAGATGCCAATCACAGAAGTCCAGACTCGGAACGGCACCTCCTTGGTGCAGAATGCTTGCAATACGGCCCAGCACATCGTGAGTAGTCACTGAAGATAAGCTCCTAAACCACTATAATCAGGACGTGGTACAAATAGTCGCTTTGTTTCCGAGGAAGGTATATACAACAGCAGCAAAGAACCAGGAAGAAACACACACATCTCAGGGCTCTCTAGCAGACATGGACCCTGAGAACACAGCAAAGCCTTTAATGCGAGTACCCGTATGTGACTAGACAAGAACAGACACAGCTACATATGTCATTTGAAACAGAGAAAACCACGACTGTAAGGTAGCCAACCACCCCCAGCCTCGACACTGACCCCTTTGCGTGTGCCGGGCGTTTACACCTTGAGGTGTCGAATGGAATAGGTGCGTGCCGAGGAGCAGACCCAGTCTTTCCTGTGGCCCCCTTGGGTCTCCCACCAGAACTTTGCTCTCCACAGGGGGCCCAGGACAAGGCCAACAGCTGCCTGGACCCACGCCCACAGTTCAGCCCCCTGACTGGGGATGGTACCCCTCAGCTCTCGTGCCCAACACCAGATCAGACCAGTGACTCCTGTGTAGTTTACAGGTGGTTTTTGTTTTAGTTTTTTTGAGATTTGGTTTCATCTAAAAGTGACAGTTCCGGGGCGCCTGGGTGGCTCAGTCGTTAAGCGTCTGCCTTCGGCTCGGGTCATGATCTCAGGGTCCTGGGATCGAGCCCCGCATCGGGCTCTCTACTCGGCGGGAAGCCTGCTTCTCCCTCTCCCACTCCCCCTGCTTGTGTTCCCTCTCTTGCTGTCTCTCTCTCTGTCAAATAAATAAATAACACCTTTAAAAAAAATAAAAATAAAAAAAATAAAATAAAAGTGACAGTTCCTAGACTGGAACAGTGTCTAGGATCCAATCTTTAGAGGACTAAAAGAGAGGACTAAAAAATTCCAGAAGCTCTAAAATGCTGACCATGAACCTTGGAGTGTCAGACCACCACTGCCAAATAAAGTTAACTATAGAACTGACCCAACGTCTATGACAATGTTTTGTTGTTTTTTTTGATTATCAAGAAATCACTCGACAGTGGAGAAAACATTTAAGTCGGTACAAAATGAACGTTCTTTGGGTTCTCATTCCATTCAACATCATCCTGTTTTTCTGTCTTCAGCTTCTGCAATGCTGCTCTTTAAAAGCAAACTGTTAAACCAAAACAAAGTCAGTATTTATTCATTATTTAATGATATAGATCAATGGCCTATTTCTGAAAATTATTTAAAAAAAGTAACACAATAGAAAGGAATTCTACAGAAACTCGTGCCATTTTTTAGGTTTTTCTCCCTAAGATTTTAGAGGGTGCCTGAGCTGAACCCCACATCACAGGTGAAGAATTGGGGTCTGCAGGCCAGCCCGCTCCGCACTGTGACACAAGACACATGTGCACGGAAACACTTGCTCACTAGCACTTCTGAGGGACATCAGTTCATATACAGTCACAAGAAAAATGCAAATCAAAACACTGATACAGCATTTTCCCTGCATCAGGTTGGAAATACTTTCCTAGAGGGCAATTTGGTCACCAAAAACAAACAAACAAAAAAAACCAAACACCAACTTTTTAAAATCCTTTAAAATCTCTATCTGTTCCCCCAGCAATCCCATTTTTAAGACTTTAAGGAAATAATAAACGTTGTGCTTGAAGATTCAACTACGGGAAAGCTTGTAACACAGAAAAGTGAAAACCTAACATACCGAAGACAGAGAACTCATCAAATTCCAGCAGAGTCGTCCAAATGATGGAAAACTAGCCACTAAAATCATGTTGTAGATATATGGTCACTGAAAGAGGCTGACAATATACTGATTTAGAGTAGGTTAAAACTGTAAGTTAATTAGGACTCTGGTTTTGTTAATCTCTCATATAAATGATAATTTAAGGGGTGCCCCAGTGGCTCAGGCCGTTAAGCATCTACCTTCGGCTCAGGGATCGAGGCCGCATTGAGACCCCCGCCCGGCGGGGAGCCTGCTTCTCCCTCTCCCTCTGCCTCTGCTTCTCCCCCCCTCTCCTGTGCTCTCTCTCTCTCTCAAAATATTTTAAAAAATAATAATAATAATTTAAGAGCCTAGAAGTATGAAGATTCAGAGTATTAAATGAGATTTCTCATTTGTTTGCATGTTTTTATTTAAATGAACATTATCTGCCATTTTTTTTCTTTTCAAATTTCTTGTTATTGCTTCAAGGGCAATACCAACCAATGAGAACAAGTTCTTTTTTTTTTTTTTAAGATTTTATTTAAGTAATCTCTACACCCAACATAGGGCTCAAACTTACAACCCCGAGATCAAGAGTTGCATGCTCTTCCAACTGAGGCATCTAGGTGCCCCCTATGAGAACAGGTTCTAGATTCACACATCACAAATGCTAAGATTCCTCCTACTAGAAAGTTCTTTGGTAAAAGAGAAAGCCAAATGCTCTCTAAGCGCTGATTAAGCCTCACTAACCGGTACATCTTATGAAATGTATAAGGCGGGCTCCTTGAAGGGGGTTTTTAAAAAAAAAATCACCGGGGCGCCTGGGTGGCTCAGCCATTAAGCATCTGCCTTTGGCTCAGGTCATGATCCCAGGGTCCTGGGATCGAGCCCCCAATTGGGCTCCCTGCTCAGCGGGGAGTCTGCTTCTCCCTCTCCCACTCCCCCTGCTTGTGTTCCCTCTCTCGCTGTGTCTCTCTCTGTCAAATAAATAAATCTTTAAAAAAATAATAAAAATTTAAAAAATAAAAATAAAATCACCAGGAGGAAAATGTCTGGGACTTGGTGGCCTTTCTCGCCTCACCAGCCAGCATGAACCACCTTGATAAGGAAGAACTCTCACAAAAGGGCTTTTTGTTTCCTACAGCAAAAAAATTCCGCCTTGTTTTTCCTGGGTTCTAGTAACATGACCCAACACAGCCTATGCTGGAATGAAATGACACTGCAAACAAGCAGGAGGAGCACGACAAGAATGGGAGGACAGACAGACACCTGCACAGCTCATCTCAGAATCACACCCACAAGAGAGACTGACCACCCGTCACTATGTTCAGAGAGCGACCCGATGAAGCAGCCGGGTGGAACCAGGCTCTTGCCCACGGAGGGTCGCTCATGGGAGCTGCCCTTGAAACCCAAGCACAGATGAAAAACACCTTCTACCAATCACATGTCTGCACTTTCCAGCAGCTTAGCAAAAAGGACCGCTCCAGAAGGAGAAATCCGCGACAGCGTCCGAACACCTCGAGTGTACCAGAGCTGAGCAGGGGAGACAGCAGCTCCTGCACACAGGCCAGCCTTCCGGAAAGTGATCAAAGGCTCCAGAATGAAAGGGGGAGACCTGTGTAGCCGCACCCATCCTGTCCCCGGAGTTTCTCCTTGAGAAAAGCTAGACAGGGGACAGGACCCAGCAGGCACCCTCCACAGAGACAGTTCCAGGTCCAAATTCAGCCTCTCTCACCAACTGTCTTTCTGGCCCCCTCAGAGCTGTTTGTCAAACAAGGCTCCCAGTCTGAGGTTACAGTCCTCCAATCCCGGGAGGGCTGTGTGCAATGAGACAGGGAATAGGGCTAAAGGAGCCAAAGACCTGGCTTCCATTTGTAGCTTCCACTGCCATCCCCAAACTTGCCCCCAAGACAGAGACCAGCAGGATTATCAACCCACTTCCAAACAGCAGTGTCACATAGGGGGCACACAAGTCAAAACCACATGCCTGATCACCTGTCACTCAAAGACGGCGTTACTCCATGGTGGGAAGAGGGGATGGGGCCTGGGTGTGTGGAGGCAAGCGCGGGTTTGCTGAACGGCAGGACGTCCAAGCCACGCAGGGCAAAGCGCTCCAGGCTGGGTGACAGTGGCACCAACTGTCTGAGTCCCAGCTCACATCAGGGCTCATGTATGTGAAATCAATTTGTGGTGGAAACCACAGAGTGTCAGGAATAAGGGATTATTTTTACTACTATTACAGGACATTTCAAATACATCATTTATTCTGTCACTTGTCTACACATGGGCCTTTAAATTAATCAGCAGCACTTTACTGGGGGGTGGACATGCAGAGAGTGAGATGCATCCAAGTGAGAACACACTCCCGTTGCCAAGTGAGACTGGGGAAGATTTCATGTCCTGGGGTATGCATTTCTAGAAGATTTGTTTGTTTGTTTGTTTTTAAAGATTTTATTTATTTATTTGACAGAGAGAGAGACAGCAAGAGAGGGAACACATGCAGGGGGAGTGGGAGAGGGAGAAGCAGGCTTCCCGCGGAGCAGGGAGCCCGATGCGGGGCTCGATCCCAGGACTCTGGGATCATGACCTGAGCCAAAGGCAGATGCTTAACAACTGAGCCACCCAGGCGCCCCTAGAAGATTTGTTTTTTTAATAATGGACAAATAAATATGACTTTAGCTATGAGGAATATCAACCCAAGATGATCTCCCTCGTTCTAAAGGAGGCTGGGGGCACCTGGGTGGCTCAGTCGTTAGGCGTCTGCCTTCGGCTCAGGTCGTGATCCCAGGGTCCTGGGATCGAGCCCCACATCGGGCTCCCCGCTCCGTGGGAAGCCTGCTTCTCCCTCTCCCACTCCCCCTGCTTGTGTTCCCTCTCTCGCTGTGTCTCTCTCTGTGAAATAAATAAATAAAATCTTTAAAAAAAATAAAAAATAAAAAAAATAAAGGAGGCTGGATGAGGAAGAAGGTGGGTGGGTATGGACGGAGTGCCTGTTCTTACCTCCCCATGCCCTGCCTCACCTTTCAGCTCTCCAGCTGTGCCAAGGGGCAGAAGGGAGCCTCCTTCCCCATCAACAGATGGCTTCCCCTGATGTGGCTGGTCTCAGGCCCTGACATCCCCAGATTCAGCACACCGCTTTTGCAGAAGGCAGCCTTTCTTCCCTTAAAAGATAAAAAGGCCTCACTGTGTCTTCTGAAAGTCTTTGTGAGGAAGGCATATCTCTAACCTGAGAGACAACAGGCAGGATGCTGGAGGCAAAGCAAGGTGCTCTCTTTCCGCAGAGAACATTCTTTGGGAAATTAAGATGCCAGCCAGGCCTACAGAGAACAACCGCGTTATGTGGTCCTGGGGAAGAAGGGGGACAGGAAGAGAAAGGAAGGAGGAGGAGGAAGGGGGAGGAAGAGGGAGGAAGAAGGGAGGAAGGGGGAGGAAGGGGGAGGAAGTGAGAGGAAGAAGGGGGATGAAGAAGGGGGGAAGGGGAGGAAGAAGGGGAGGAAGGGGGAGGAAGAGGGAGGAAGAAGGGGGGAAGGTAGAGGAAGGGGGAGGAAGAAGGGGGAAGGGGGAGGAAGGGGGAGGAAGAAGGAGGGAAGAGGGAGGAAGGGGGAGGAAGGGGGAGGAAGAAGGGGAGGAAGGGGAAGGAAGCTGCCCTGGCCCAACCTCCTCTGTACTTTTGATTCACACAGACAGCAGTTTCACGCCCAAGATGGAATCCATCCCAAGTGTTTTAAGCCACTTAGTCTTCAATAAGAAAAAGAACACAGAAACTTATGGTCTAAAAACATTTTCCAATTTTGGACACTATCTACAAGCTCACCATGTCATGTAATATATATAAATAACACACTAGAACATATAACACACAACCAAGTAAATGCACCATGTTTTCACAGCATGCCTATATTTAGGGAATGAGAGGATAACACTGAAAATGCTACTCACACCTACAGAACGCGAGATTCCTAAGAGGGAGAATAAATGTTTTTCACACAACAAAAATTAAACAGGAAACAACAAAAGGAAAAATAGAGTCTGATCTGTCAGAGGGTCCTAGATAACCAGACATGGCAAAAACAAACATGCAAAAAGCCACAGACAAGAAACAGAGCCCCCCTTTAAAAGACAGGAAGTATTTACTCCTCCCACCCCAATTCAAACAGCCCCAAACCATTAACTCCTAGGAGGGGGGAGAGGTGTTTCCTAATTTCTTTTGGCAACTCCCACAAAAAGCCAGCACGGAACTTAGTACACAGCGGACAACCTGTGGTGCACACGGCTTCAGGTAACCCCATGTCACCCTAGGGCCAAGTTCTGGAGTCATGAACCACAAACACACATGCAGTTCATTCTAAAGTTCCCCTAGGGTGTCCGAAAGGGAATTAAAGTCCAAAGAACATGGCTTTGCACACAGTGAGCCCTCAATCACGCTGACTTATTCTTTAAATGAAGAGCACTCCTCAAGGGACACCTGGCTGGCTCAGTCGATAGAGCATGCAACTCTTGATCTCGGGGTTATGACTGCGAGCCCCACGTTGGGTGCAGAGATTACTAGAAAAATAATAGTCAGTAAACTTAAATATATACGTACATATATGTATATATAAAATAAGTACATAAACAGCACTCCCCAGATGTCAGGAAGGGCTTGAAGTGCTATACCTGCCAGTTCATTGCTCAAAACCACCTAAGAATCAGGTTCCCCTAGGGTCCTCATTTAGAGAGGCCTAGAGCAGCTGAGACCTGCCAGGGCCCCTAGCCTATCTTAAAATAACTACCACCCTCTGTCCTTCAGCCTTCCCCCTCTCATTGTCCCCTGCATGCCCCACACCTCCCACTGGACCTTATCATTGGTGTTCTCCCAAGGTCTCCGCTGGTGTCTCTACATGGGCACCACTGGTCACCGCTGGCTGGTTTCCAACACCACTCCCCTCTTTTTCCTTGCCAACAGACCTCAATCCTTCCTTTATTCATTCAATTCAGCAAATATCTAGGAGTGCTACTACATGCCAGGCCTGCTGGGCACCTTTGCAGCACATGGGTAGGAACAGAGACAGACAGAGATGACAAACAGAGTAAGTAAAATATGGAATCTGCCAGACAGTGCTAAGTGCTAAGGAAAAGAGTAAAACAGGGGAGGGAGATCAGAGTGTTGGACGGGAGGAGAGGCCCCAGCAGGGAAGGCTGACTGTCCTCACACTCAAGGTGAATGCTGCATTCCTAACCACCCCCGGGGCAATGCTGCTGCTGATCCAGGGACTGCAATTGGGGAAGCACTGCTCAGGCCAACTGTGACGACTGGGCTCCCCACCCCCCCAACCCCCCAACCCCCACAAACATGGCTAATGAAGGGGTGGGGGGTCCATGGGCCTGGGAAACTGCAGGGGAGTTTCTTAAACAGAGACCCAGGGAAAAGATCCTCTTTCGGCTGCCACAGCCAGGACCATGAAGAGAATGGCCAGCTTGCAGAGCGGAATAGATAGGGTCAGACCAGACAGAACGAGGCTGTCAGGAGTCACCCACCTAGGGCCTGTCCTGCGTGAGATGACACATGTCCTTTATTCCTGGAGGCAAGGACTGTTCCCCTCCCACTGCTGAACTCAGACTGTATCTCCAGCCGAGGCCTCTTCTCCAGCCCCAGGCCCAGAGAGTACTGCACGACCCATGGTATGTCCAGAAATAGGGCTCCCACCTCCCCACTGCCTCCTCCCATCCCCACACACCCAGACTTGAGACCCAGCAAGGCCCAGGCCCTCCTGCCTCTCCCACACCTACATTCAGCCCAGGAGTCACTCCGTCACTGCACCCCCCCCCGCCCCCGCCTTGTGTCTTTTAGCACGTGCACTCACCCCCTCCACCTCCTCCAAGCAGTGGCTCTCCCCCAACCACTCCTGCCCTCTCCAAACTGAGCCCTTTTTCTAAACAATAGATCCTGTCACCTACCCCTACCACTTAAGCCCTTTAACGTGTTCCAGAGACTCTGGGACTGCAGGCCCCCGCCCCTCCAGCTCAGTGCCCTCTTTCCTCCCACTCAAGACTCTCCCCACTGCACCTCCACCTGGGACCCCCCCCTTCCTCTCCCACCCTTTGCTTCACTAATTCTACTCAGCTTCAGGATGTCAGCTTAAAAGTTACCAGAAAGAAAAAAAAAAGATAAGACTCCCCTGAGGGAAACTTTCCTAACTAGGTCGGGTTCCCTGTCACACAACCTCAAATAATCTCTGCTTTTCTTTTTTTTTTTTAAAGATTTTATTTATTTATTTGACAGAGACACAGGAGAGCAGGAACACAAGCAGGGGGAGT